>NW_027507791.1:140672986-141292304 GCF_037356315.1 Lithobates pipiens
CTGGACAAGTGTGTGGGATCATTTGAGGGGGAGCGACCCATAGACTAGCTAGATCCACCTTAACTCTTCCTGTTCACTACGGGGGTTGGCTCTGCCAGAGTACCAGACCTATTATTGAGCGACCGTGCTGGTCATGGTCAGGTGGTGGTATGTACTCTCCAAGAAGAACGCAGCAGTGTGCTTAGAGGCAGCTATTCTCGGATCTCTCCAAGAGATGGGTAACCTAGTCTATAGGGGGCATAGGGCATACGACAACCTCCTGCGATCTGCTAGAATAACCCTTCGGCTTGGACGGTGGCTAGACTTATCTGCTCTCAAAATTGGTCTCCCTTCGGCCCGGTCTGGGGAAACCCCAACCTCCCACAGTTTAGGACAATCCCCAAACCACACCTTTGGGCTAGGTACAACATTAAAAAGCTTGGAGATATTATCTCGGAGGGTGTTCTGTTGCCATTCATGCCCCTCCACAGTAAACGCCACTTACCAGGGTGGATGTACTTTAGGTACCTCCAGCTACGCCATGCCGCCCGAGCGCCATTTCCGATGATACCCAGACTTACTATGGACCCTGTGGAGGAATTGTTGGCCCAGGAGAAACTGCAGAAGCCCTTGTCTGCACTGTACCTGGACCTGCTGAGAAAAGACTCCACCAAGCTAGAGAAACTTTGTGACAAGTGGAGATCAGACATACCTGACTTGGACAGGGAGGATTGGGATGACTGCTTAGCTGAGAGTATCTCTTTGCTGATCTCATCAAAAGAGAAGCGAGTCCAGATTAGGTTCCTCCATAGGGTCTATTATACCCAGGGCCGCCATCAGGGGGGTAAAGCCCACACTCATGTAAGGGGCTCGGTCATCCCAAGGGGCCCGGATGTCCTGAGTGACTCAGGCCCCCAAGGTCTTTCTACCCGCTGCCTGACAGCCACTTTTGGTCACTCCACCACACTTCCTGGTTGCTGGGTTAATGCCAAGCTCACTCCTCACAGCGCCGCCGATTAGACACCTTGAGGTGCATCCAGAGGCTTCTAATCTGCAGTGCAGTGCAGTGCATCAGGAGTGAGCTTGGCATTGCCCCAGCAACCAGGAAGTGTGTTGGAGTGACCGGAAGTATGGAGGGTCTCGCAGGTAGAGGACTGATAGGGGGGGGGCGCTCCTGCTGGTCTCATCTGATGTTCTCCTCCTGCTGCTCCCCCCAGTGCCTGATTTCCGTCACATCGCAAGTGGTAGAGCTGCAGACATTTAGGAGATTGAGCGGCAGGAGGAGAAGACAGAGATTGCTGCTTACATTCCACGGAGCTCATCCCTGCAGAAGGTGGAGGAGATGGGGAGCAGAGTGCTGAGGAGGGATCAGAGGTGATTGGCAGGACGAGCTCTCCCTGACACGCCCCTCCAATCATCAACATGCAATGACAGGGCTCCTTTCTACCCCTTTCTGCATTGATGTCCTGGCTTCTCCCCTCTACAGATGCTGGTGAGTAGCTGTGTCTGCACACACATGTACTAAGTGGAATGTTAATGTTAGGCCCCTTTCACACTGGGGCGGTGGGTGTTTCAGTGATAAAGCACCGCTATTTTTATCGGTGCTTTACCGTCAATTTTGTAGCACTATTCGACCATTAATGGGGTGCTTTTAACCCCTGCTAGCGGCCAAGAAAGGGTTAAAACCACCCGCAAAGCGCTGCTGCAGCAGCGGTTTTGCCGGCGGTTTGACTGCGCTTCCCATTGATTTCAATGGTCAGGGGCACTTTAGGAGAGGTGTATTCACCATTCCTAATGCACTGCAAAGATGCTGCTGGCAGGAGGTTTTTTCCGTCCTGCTAGCGCACCGCTCCAGCGTGAAAGCCCTTGGGGCTTTCACATTGGAGAGACAGCAGCGACTCTTCCGGGGAGCTTTGCAGGTGCTATTTTTAGCGTTCTAGCGCCTGCAAAGCGCCTCAGTGTGAAAGGGGTTTTACAGGTAGTGTCTGAATTACTTTAATCTCACAATTTATGTATCCTCCCCAGGTAACTTTTCATGTGGGTCTGCTAATTATAGAATCTGTCCTGTTTTATTGTGCTAAAAATAGCACCTGTAAACTGCCTTCTCTGCAGCCCCAGTTTGAAAGCCTGAGTGCTTTCACACTGCAGCGGTGTGCTTGCAGGACAGGAAAAAAAAATTCCTGCAAGCAGCATCTTTGGGGTGGTGCAGGAGTGGTGAATACAATGCTCCTAAACCGCCCCTGCCATTGAAAACAATGGGCAGCGCTGCCGAAGAGCCTGCAAAACCATTCAGCAGCGGGCGCTTTTAACCCTTTTTTGGCTGCTAGCGGGGGGTTTAAAAGAGCCCAGCTAGTGGGCGAAAAGTGCAGCTAAAACGATGGTAAAGTGCCGCTAAAACTAGCGGGGGGGGGGGGGGGCAGGCCTAAAGCTGTGTAAGGGGCCCCAACATTTCTGATGGCTGCCCTGATTATACCCCCCAAAGGCTACAGAAGGTTTACCCACAGAGATCACAGGACTGTCCCCGATGCCAGAATGATGTGGGATCCTACTTCCACATGTTTTGGAGTTGCCCCAGGATCGCCGGTTACTGGGCTGGGGTGGTGGAGACTATCAATGGTCGCCTTCAGCTAAATCTTCCTGTGTCCCCATAACTGGCGCTTCTGGGAATCCAGGACGATGATCAGAGGCCATGATGTACTAGGCTGCGCCTGTCCTACCTTTTCTTCTATGCGAAGAGGGAAATTATTTTGTGATGAAGAACCCCTTCTTCCCCCCCACAGTGGAATCCTGGGAGAAATCAATAAATGCAGTGCTTCCTCTTTACAAATTAACATACCTGAACAGGAATTGTCCCAAGAAGTTCACTAGGGTGTGGCAGCCATGGACGGCATAGGTAGAGGTTGTTGTCTATCACTAAGATCACAAATATAGGGTTAAAATTCTGACCCCCATCCCGCCCAACCTCCAAGCACAAGGGGGACATCCTGTAGTAGTGGGACTCCAGTGATGTATCCTTACTGTACTAATTACTTGCTGTTCAAAGTTCACCTTTACTGTATGTCTTGATTTGTTCAATTTTGGACAAATGTTATATCAAGTTGGTTTATATGCCAAAATAAAGGAACATTTTGAAAAAAAAAAGAGCTCCTACATCTTTTCATAGGGATCTGAGTATAAAGAATCTGGTCTTTATAACCATTGTGAGCTAGTGAATGTAGAAACACTGCATCATAGGATTAATCGGGGAGTATTCTGAAAAAAGGGAAAAAAAGTGAATGAAGTGAAGGGGTTATAGTGGGGTGGGTGGGGGGAGGGGTAGAAGGTCACCATGACGCCCAGGAGCCCCCCTCACGAAGTCAAAGTGGGGGCCCAATGATCTGTCGAATTATGCTGTTTTTTTTTTTGTAGTAAAGCTTGGTATTGGTATGAATATACCACACATTAATATCAATAATACCATGTTTTCTCTTATATTTACTGACCAACACAGCTCCTCTCTGTAACTAAATGGGTTATATAGCCTGCCATTAGGAGAACTAGGCAAAATTGTTACACAATACACAGAACTTTAAATCCTGCCCCAGGGGGGCGGACCCTGTGCTATGAACCCTCCTCACTGATCCCAGCAGCTTCAGTTTTTATTTTGTCTAGTAAGGAGAATGACCTAGGAACCCTGCTGGCACTCTCGGTCCATGTTTTTGCTGCAGGTTTGATGCTTTTTGCTCAAGATGAAAGATCCTGCGATCTTCTATCAACTGCCGGCTGGGTGACAGGCTAGTTAATGATATCCTTGTAGTCTCCCCAGTCCGGCCATTGAGCGTGAGCAGGCCGCAGCCTAGAGGTGGTCGGTGAGCTTCAATGCTCCGGGGTATACATATGACCGGGCTACTGCAGTCTGGATCACAGTATACTGGGCCAACAGCTACCCTGTAACTGCACAGGAGTAGGTCTGTGATGGAATGTCTCCCAGCTCTTCAGCACTGGTAAGTACGGCTCCCCCTGCCTCGGTGGGGTGAGAAGCTGAGCATTCCCTGGGGGGTTGATTCAGGGGCCACCTCGCCTCCCTATCTTCTCTCCCAAGCCCCTATCACCCCTCCTTCCCCCCTCTGAGGGGGGTGGCTGCATGCGCTGTGGGCGGTGTGTGTGTGGGGGTTCACTGGTTTCTCACCTGTGGGGGCTCTGTGCGGCTGGCATTGGTCCTGGTCCCGGTCTGGGGGGTCCCAACAGTGTTTGTGGAGGTGGTTCGGGCTGTAGGCAGGCAGCACATTTCTAGTTTTGTTCCGTCACCGCATGGCACTGTCCGGTGGCCATCTTGGATATGGGAAAGCCTGGATTCCCCTGGTGAGCTTCAGCAGCCATCTTCTTTAGGATCTCCTATTTAGTTTAATTGGTGGCCATTTTCTTGAAGCCTGAGCGCTCTTTTCGCCGCAGTTCTCTTGTGGCAGCATTACAAGTGCTCTCACTTGCTGTTTCCTGTGTCCACTGTGTGTACAGGACGCTGGATGGCTCCTTGCTGAACGCTGAAGCTAGCTCTGGAGAATGTTTCACCGCTGTTACAAGCAGCTGCTGCTGACCTTTTTCTCCTCTCTGCAACTGGGAACTTCCTAGGGACTACAGGCACTGCTAGTGGCATTCACAGAACGCCCCAGGGTGGTGAGTCTAGCGCTAAGTACCTCCCCCCCACGCGGCGGTGGCAGCAGGAGGATGGGACCATCACTGTCCTAAGTCCCCTTGCAGGTGGCAGACAGGCTAGGGTCAGCATGACTTCAGAAATTGGTGTTTCTTCCCCCGAAATCCAGGCTGTAGCAACCGGGTCACCTGTGGTTAGCTCAGTGCGCATGGACACCCGGACGGCAGTCCTTGACTCCTATGTTGCTAAGATAGAGGTGTCACGTGGAAGGAGAGGTGCACATAAGAGGCCCCTGCCCGCCCGCCCCCCCTTCTCTGGGGAGAGCTCTGATGCAGACTCTGGCCCTGCTGTGGCTGGTGACCCCTGCTCTCACCTATCAGACGTGGCTAACCAGGACCATTCGGACAGTGAGGATGATTCCCCGTCTGGGTCCGGGCGCGACAAAGCACTTGTTGGAGCACTCATCACAGCTGTGCGTGATACCCTGAAGATTCAAGGGCCAGCGGATCCCTCTGCTGATGTACCGGTCCCTTTTGGGTCCCGCAAGCCAGCATGTTCACCTAAGGTGTTCCCGTATTTGACTTATTTTGACAAATTCATCTACAGGGAATGGGGTCGCCCACAATGGACCTTTTCGGTCCCCAAAAAAATTGGCGGTGCCTTCTCAAGAAGTTGTCGGCTCCTCCGGTCGCGGACCCCCCAGTATCTAGGTTAAATAAAGTAACCACGAGGGGACTCCTGCATTCAAGGATAACGCGGATAGGAAGGCCGATGCGGTGGATCGTTCCTTATTTACGGTTGTGGGGTCAGCCGTGCGACCTGTACTGGCATTCGCACTGGTGTCGCAGACACTGAGTGGGCAAAACTTTTGCACCGCGAATTGGGAGAGCAAACCACCTCCCCTGCCTGCGTGGAGCTAGAAGACCAACTAGTACAAGGCCTTAAGTGCGTTTGTGACCCGGCCCTGGATACTCTCCCTCTGTTATCCAAGGCTTCAGTGTCAGCTGTGGTCCTGAGGCGCCTAATTTGGCTGAAATGCTGGCCTGCTGACCAGGCATCCAAG
This sequence comes from Lithobates pipiens, assembly GCF_037356315.1. Taxonomy (NCBI): domain Eukaryota; kingdom Metazoa; phylum Chordata; class Amphibia; order Anura; family Ranidae; genus Lithobates; species Lithobates pipiens. The sequence continues at coordinate 140,678,659 of NW_027507791.1, forward strand.
AAAGCCCCGACGGATCTTCCTTTCCTTGGTGAGTGGCTCTTTGGAGCCTCGTTGGATGACATTATTAAGAATGCCACTGGTGCTAAGAGTACACTACTCCCACAGGCCAGGAAGGCCAAGGAGCCTCACCACAAGCAAGGGCCCTCTTTTTCCGCTCACAAGCGGCTTTTTTGTCTGCCCGTACTTCGGCAAAGCGCCCCCAGCCCGACAGAACGCCCACGGAACGGTCAGAAGCATCCCTGGAACCACAAGCTTAACAAGCCTACGACCAAAAGTGCTACCGCATGAAGGTTTGCCCCCGTCTTCGGGAGTTTGCAGCCCAGTGGACCTCCCAGTTATCCGACCAATGGGTCTGCAATCTAATTTCCGCAGGCTACAAGATAGTTTCTCTTTTGGCCGCCAAACAGATTCTTCCCCTCCAGCATACCCACATCCCCGGTTCGCCGGAAAGCCCTGTTGGGGGCAGTAAGGGACCTGCTGAATCCAGGGGGTGATTGTACCAGTTCCGGAATTGGAACGCTTCCAGGGGTTCTACTCAAATCCGTTTGTGGTTCCCAAGAAGGAAGGGGTATGTCCAATCTTGGACTTCAAAGCCCTCAACCACTTTATAAAGGTGCAGAGGTTCAGAATGGAATCAGTTCGCTCCGTTGTCGCTGCACTCCATCAAGGGGACTTCCTGGTGTCCTTGGACATCCAGGATGCCTACCTGCACATACCCATTTGCCTTCAGCATCAAAAATGTCTGCGTTTGGCAGTAGGGGAAGCCCATTACCAGTTTTTGGCTCTTCCTTTTGGCCTGGCATCAGCCCCCCGAGTCTTTACCAAAGTACTGGCTCCAGTATTGGCGTTGCTGAGGCAGCATGGGATTACGATCGTGGGTTACCTAGACGATCTCCTCCTGAGAGCATCTTCCACCTCAGAATTAGAGGAGGATGTGGCGATCACCATGCAGACCCTGCAAGAGTTTGGGTGGCTGTTGAACCTAAAGAAGTCGGTGGTTATACCAACTCAGCGTCTGAAGTACCTGGGGTTGCTGTTGGACTCCAGGGAAGCGAGAGTTTTTCTCCCCTCGGACAAATTGCAGACTCAGGTCTGCGGTCAATCTACTGATGAACCGCAAGTGGTCGTCGCTCCGCTTTTGCATGCGAGTGCTGGGGCTCATGGTGGCTTCCTTTGAGGCAGTACCTTATGTCCAGTTCCACACCAGAGTCCTACAGAAGGAGATATTGACAAAATGGGACAAATCTCCATTGTCCCTGGAATGGCAGATCCAGGTGAGCCAACAAGTCAGGGATTCCCTGATCTGGTGGTTGAGGTCCCCAGTGATTGAGTCCAGAAAATCGTTTCTTCCTCTGAACTGGACGGTGATCACGACGGACACCAGTCTGTCCGGCTAGGGTGAAGTGATGGGGATTCAGTCGGCTCAGGGCTTCTGGTCGGTGGAAGAATCCAAGTTGCCGATCAATCTGCTCGAATTGAGAACGATTAGACTGTGCCTGCACACGTGGTCGACGTGTCTTCAAGGGTGTCCGACCAGGATACAGTCAGACAACGCCACGGCTGTGGCATACATACATCACCAATGGGGAACAAGAAGGCCGGCCACTGCTCGGGAGGTCGCTCGCATACTTCGGTGGGCAGAGCGACGCGTTCCAGCCCTGTCAGCCATTTACATCCCGGGGGTGGAAAATTGGCAGGCGGACTATCTGAGCCAACAGATGCTGGACCCAGGAGAATGGGCATTACATCCGGAGATATTCCAGCTGCTGTGCCTGAAATGGGGCACGCCAGATGTGGATCTCTTGGCCTCCCGTCTCAATCGGAAGGTGGCGAGATTTGTGTCCAGGACGAGAGATCCGTGGGCAGTAGCGTCAGACGCGCTGGTGGCTCAGTGGGATCAGTACCAGCTGATTTATGCCTTTCCTCCACTAAAACTATTGCCACGTTTACTTCGCAGAGTGGAAGCCAAAGGGATTCCTGTAATCCTGGTTGCCCCAGATTGGCCTCAGCAGCCCTGGTACGCAGACCTGGTGTGTCTGGTGGCAGACGCTCCCTGGCGACTGCCACTGAGAGAGGACCTCCTATCTCAAGGTCCAATCTTTCACCCTGCTTTTCCATCGCTTGCTTTAACAGCATGGCTATAGAGAGCCAGGTGCTGAGGAACCGGGGTCTGTCGGACTCGGTGATTCCAACTATGCTGAGGGCGCAGAAATCTTCACGGAAGATATACCATCGTACCTGGAAGGCCTACATCTCCATGTGTGAGGAGAAAGGGTGGCATCTGCGCTCCTTTTCTATATCCAGGATCCTGCTGTTTCTTCAACAAGGAGTAGACCAGAAATTGGGGTTGAGCACCATTAACGGGAAAATTTCAGCCCTGGCCGTCTTTTCAGCGACCCCTGGCATTTCACACATTAGTGAGTACCTTTTTTCAGGGGGTACAACCTGTAGTCCCTCTGATGCGTCCTCCGTTACCCACATGGGATTAGAACCTGGTGTTGGTGCTTCAGAAGCCGCCGTTTGAGAATATCAGGGAGATTCCCCTGTTGACCCTTTCACAGAAGGTGGTCTTTCTAGTGGCCATCACATCGGCCAGGAGGGTTTCAGAATTGGCGCCCTTGTCCTGCAAGTCGCCTTATCTGGTCATCCACAGGGATAAGGTGGTTTGCGTCCGCAACCTTCCTTTCTACCGAAGGTGGTTTCGACCTTTCATATCAATGAGGACATTGTATTACAATTGTTGTTGTGTCCTAAGCTGAAGCACCCCGAGGAGGTGGCCCTTCATGCTCTCGATGTGGTTAGGGCTCTGAAGGTGTACTTGTCTGCCATGGCTCCCTTTCAGAAGTTTTTCAGTGGCTGGTCCAAAGAAAGGCATGGCGGTCTCGTCGGCCACCATTTCCAGGTGGATCAGACAGATTGTAGTCCAAGCCTACGCCTTGAAGGGGCAGGTGCACCCCTTTCCAGTCATGGCCCACTCTACAAGAGCAATCAGAACGTCTTGGGCCTTCCGACACCAAGTGCTATCGCTCAGCTTTGTAAGGCGGCGACCTGGTAGTCTGTCCATACGTTTACCAAGTTCTACAAGGTAGACGTCAGTGCAACGGTTGATGCTTGTTTTGGCCGCAAAGTTTTGCAGGCGGCGTGTAATTGCAATTGAGTTTTTTTCCTGTTTTTTCCATTAAAAAACGCAGTACTGTTTGGTTAATGCGCTGTTGCATTACTCCCGCAATGTTGCGGTCTTGGGGATCACTCCTGTTGAGGATACCCGATTATATGGTGGAATTTTCCCACACACTGCTGTTTTTTTGTGGGTTTAGTTTCACAAGTTCCCACTTGCCATGGTGGATGAAGTTTTTATGCTCCTTTTTTTTCCCCCCACCCCTCGTTGGCACTGCTTGGGTACGTCCCATTTAGTTAGAGAGAGAAGCTGTGTCGGTCGCTGAATATAAGAGAAAATAGGATTTTTGTAAAATCCCTTTCTCTGTAATTCCCCGACCGACACAGCATCCACCCCTCCTTTTTTCTACGTTATACTGCTTGTTGACGTACTGAAGCTGCTGGGAGCAGTGAGGAGGGTTGATAACGGGATTTAAAGTTCTGTGTATTGTGTAACAATTTTGCCTAGTTCTCCTAATGGCAGGCTATACAACCCATTTAGTTACAGAGAGGAGCTGTGGTCGGTCGATGAATTACAGAGAAAAGGATTTTACGTTGAGTACACAAATCCTATTTTTTCTATTGACTCCAGGGCTGTAAAGGAAGAGGATTCAGGGATCAAATTTCAGCCGATTTAGAAGGAACCAGTCATATTTCGATCCATGTTATGGGTAGACCAGTTGTGCACAAGTCGATCTATTGACCGACTTGTGTACAACCAGCCTGTCATGTTTTTTCCCCAATTGATCAGTGTCACTAGCCTGCAACAATGCATAATTGTATTCTGGAAGCTAGTTGAACGGAAAAAAAAAACTTTAATGTATGGGTTGCTTAAGTCCTGATCTTGTTTACTTTTCTTATCCGTAAGGCAAGAGTGGGGGATTGCATTTGTTTCCACGGCAGAATGAGCAATCTTTATGTAGCATCATTTGGAAATGTTGTGGAGATATAAGCACTTGGCAGGGTTTTGAGCTAAGTCGATGTCTGTGAGTTTTGAGATTACTGGGTGGGTCTGGTAATAGAGGAAATACAATTGAACATTCTCAGTAGATGTGCATCTCTTTTGTAACGCTATTGGGTGGGGAGTTGGGAAAGCATTTATGCAGCTTTGTCAGGATGCAATACCATTTAGCTAGTATTTTAAACCCTTTTTTTTTTTTATTTGTTTATTAAAGATTTTTTAACACACATATAACATACAAACGTACAAAAGGGACCCCAAAACAAAACCCCCAAACCCCCACCCCCCACCCAACAAACTCCTCCTTGTGCAGCCCTCCGCTCAACTTCTTAGCTCATTTTATGAACACAACCGTATCTCCCATACAACAAAAATGACTCATACCGTAACTGATGATTGGAATACCCAGAATGAAGACTTAGACCAACCCAAATATAGCAGCACCCGCCCGCCCCTCCCCCACCCCTCAGGGGGGCACCTCCCGCCTAGCAATTAATTCACAGTATCTGCAGCATCAAGCCAGCATCTCCACACCCTCTCAAACTTAGTAGGACACCCTCTACTGAGATAAGTGGCTTTGTATAACGGCAAAGCTTTATTAATTAAACCCTTCCAGTAGGAAATCGTTGGAGGTGCAGGTTTCTTCCAGCATAACAGGATAGCTTTACGTGCATAAAATAACGCCAGAGAAATCAGAGTCCTCTGCGCCTTTCGAGGTGCCAACTCCTCCACCAGCCCGAGCAAACACGTCGCGACCGTGACCGGAATCGGCACCGAAAGTACAGCCTGTAAGACCTGCGTTACACCCTTCCAGAACTCAACAATCTGCGGACACAGCCAAAACACATGGTCAAAGTCAGCTCGGTCAGCTGTGCAACGCCAGCATCCCTCCGCATCCGTACCATAAATTCTGGCCAGTCTAGCCGGGCTGTATTATATTCTATGCAGTAATTTAAACTGAATAAGCCTGTCTCTAGCCGAGACTAGGGTCTGAAACGGGTAGCCCCACATGTCATCCCAATCCTCCCCGTCAAAGTCCGGTACCAAGGCACTCCAGATGTCTCTACATTTTTGGATAGGCTTTGGTCTGTCATGGAACAACAGTCTGTACACTACGGAAAGAGGCTTTTTCAGGTCCTCCATCCGCAGCGTCTTCTCCAGAGGCGACACTCCCATCCCCACAGCCCCAGTACCGAACTGAGAGAGAAAAGCGTGCCGCAACTGCAGGTTTCGAAAGAAATACCAATTTGGAAGATCATATTGAACCTTAAGCTGATCAAACGGTAAAAGTTTCCCCCGTCCTACCACATGTTTCAATTGTTTAACACCAACTTTGGCCCATATAACCGGATCTGGGATTTCTTCAAAGTGCGGCAATTTAGGATTAAACCACAGAGGAGTGTCAGGAGACCAACTCCCCTCTGGTTGTTTCAGCAAGGCCTGCACCTTGTCCCAGGCCCGTATTGTTGCTCGCATCGAGGCCGTCAGCTCCAATGAAGCCTTCGGACCTCTATACACCAAATAAGACAAGCTTTCGTACGAGCCCAACAGAGCCGCCTCCAGTACATTTGCCGAATCCCCGTCCTCCCGCGTCAGCCAGCGGCCAGCAACCACCATTTGCCCAGCTAGATAATATTTAAAAAGATCCGGCAGTGCCAAACCACCCTGACCCCATGGCTCCTGCAAAACCCTAAGGCTTATTCTGGGGTGTGTAGCGGCCCATAAAAAGGAGCCAAAAAGACTGTTGACCCGCCGAAAAAACGAACAGGGAACCCAAATTGGAGAATTACGCAGAAAATAGAGAAATACTGGCAGAACCTTCATTTTAAGCAAATTAACCCTACCAATGAGGGACAGTGGCAGATGCTTCCAAGCTTCCAACTGAACCTTAGCCCTGGTCAACAAGGGGGAGAGATTCAGAGACATATAATCGCCCACTCTCGGTGAAACTTTCACTCCCAAGTACTTAAATTCCTGCACCCAGGCAATAGGAACTCTCATGGTTGCCAGCGCTCGCGCCCCCCCATCTATATCCATCAAGTTGGACTTCTCCCAATTAACCCGGAGTCCAGAGAACTCAGCAAATTTGTCGAGTACCCCGAACACTGCCTCCAAGGAGGGCCCTGCATCCTTCAAGAAGAGGAGCATGTCCTTTTTTTTTTTTTTTTTTTAAACATAATTGCTATGGGTACCTTTTTATAAGCAAAAAAATAATATAGTATCTTTAGTCCTTGTGTGAAACCCAGCCCAAGGTCTTTGTCCCATTGAGATATATGTAATGGGGGGCATTGTGAGGGGGAGAGTAGCTTTTAGAGAAAGTGGTTAAAATCAACCTAAAAATTAAAAAAAAATGACCCAATGCTAGGAATGGCACTATACTATCGTCGCCCAACCACTCATGGGAAATATAAATGATGACGTTGAAAAATTACCCATTGAATAAGCAAAGACAATGATACAGACTGGCTTATGAGCTGGTTGCCCTTTTAACTAGACAAAAGAAACTGATGACCTAGGGGTGCTGCTGTGAAAATGGAGGTGGCGCTCCATCTCTAAAAGAAGAGAGGGGAAGGGAGGGAGACTACTCTGGTGTAGTAAGTTCCAACCAGGTTTTATTACAAAAACTTTAAAAATTAATACTCGCAAAAGTGAGCGAGTACACCCCTTACATTTTTGTAAATATTTTATTATATCTTTTCATGTGACAACACTGAGAAATTTAGACTTTGCTACAATGTGACGTAGTGAGTGTACAGCTCGTATAACAGTGTAAATTTGCTGTCCCCTCAAAGTAACTCAACACAGCCATTAATGTCTAAACCGCTGGCAATGAAAGTGAACACATCCCTAAGTGAAAATGTCCAAATTGGGCCCAAAATGTCAACATTTTGTGCGGCCACCATTATTTTCCAGAACTGCCTTAACCCTCATCTGCATAAAGTTCACCAGAGCTTCACATGTTGCCACTGGAGTGCTCTTCCACTTCTCCATGACGACATCACGGAGCTGGTGTATGTTAGAGACCTTGCGCTCCTCCACCCTCCGTTTGAGGATGCCCAATAGGTTTTAGGTCTGGAGACATGCTTGGCCAGTCCATCACCTTTACCCTCTGCTTCTTTAGCAGGGCAGTGGTTGTCTTGGAGGTGTGCTTGGGGTCGTTATCATGTTGGAATACTGCCCTGCGGCCCTGTCTCTGAAGGGAGAGGATCATGCTCTGCTTCAGAATGTCACAGTACAGGTTGGCATTCATGGTTCCCTCAATTAACTGTAGCTCCCCAGTGTCGTCAGCACTCATGCAGCCCCAGACCATGACACTCCCACCACCATGCTTGACTGTAGGCAAGACACACTTGTCTTTATACTCCTCACCTGGTTGCTGCCACCCACGCTTGACACTATCTGAACCAAATGTTTATTTTGGACTCATCTGACCACAGGACATGGTTCCAGTAATCCATGTCCTTAGTTTGCTTGTCTTCAGCAAACTGTTTGCAGGCTTTGTTGTACATCATCTTTAGAAAAGGCTTCCCTCTAGGACAACAGCCAGGCAGACCGATTTGATGCCATGTGCTGCGTATGGTCTGAGCACTGACAAGATGACCCCCCACCCCTTCAACCTCTGACGAGTATGTGAGAGCGATAATGCCAAATTTAACACACCTGCTCCCTTGTAACACTGAGTCACATGACATCGGGGACGGAAAATGGCTAATTGGGCCCAATTTGGACATTTTCACATGGGGTGTACTCACTTCTATTGCCAGAGTTTTAGGCCGCGTACACACGCGCGGACTGTTTGCCCAACCTTGTTCGTCAAACAGTTTCGGCAAACAGTCCGCTCAAAATTTGCATGAGCGGACTTGCCCACACACGAGCGGACTGTTTGACGAACAAGGTTGGGCAAACAGTTCGCTCAACTTTTGAAATGAACGGACTCGCCCACGTAAGGAGGAGGCAAATCCGCCCATTTCGAGCGCGTGTACAGGTAGGCGGGGCCCGCGAAGGAGACTTCGCGGGCTCCGCCGCCTGGAATGGGCTTAAAGGGGAACCCCAACGCCGAAAAAAATCGGCGTGGGGGTTCCCCCAAAGTCCACACCAGACCCTTGTCCGAGCACGCTACCCGGCCGGCCAGGAAAGGGGGGCGAGCGAGCGCGCCCCCCCTCCTGAGCCATACCAGGCCGCGTGCCCTCAACATGGGGGGGTGCCTTGGGGAAGGGGGGGCCGCGCGGCCCCCCCACCCCAAAGCACCTTGTCCCCATGTTGATGAGGACAAGGGCCTCTTCCCGACAACCCTGGCCGTTGGTTGTCGGGGTCTGCGGGCGGGGGGCTTATCGGAATCCGGGAGCCCCCTTTAAGAAGGGGGCCCCCGGATACCGGCCCCCCACCCTATGTGAATGAGTATGGGGTACAATGTACCCCTACCCATTCACCTGTGAAATAAAGTACAAAAAAAAACACAACACAGGGAAAAAATATTTTATTGCACAGCTCCGGGGGTCTTCCGTCTTCGGGGGTCTTCTCGCCGGACTCCTCCGCTATCTGTGTGTAGCTCTTTTACTAGCGGAGGAGTCCGGCTTTCTTCCTCCCCGCCGCCGGCCTCTTCTCCCGACTTCGGGGGTCTTGTCCCCCTCTTCGGTTCTTCTGCCGGGCCACCGCGCCTTCTTCTAGCTCTTTTACAGGCGGTGGCCCGGTCTTCTGTCGCCGCTGCATTCCGTTCTTCTGTCGCCGCCTTCGGTTCTTCTGCCGGGCCACCGCGCCTTCTTGTAGCTCTTTTACAGGCGGTGGCCCGGTCTTCTGTCGCCGCTGTCGCCGCCGCCGCCGCCTTCCGTTCTTGTTCTTCTTCTTGTTCTTCTTCTTCTTCTCCAGGCGATGTTGACACGTCGCTCCCTCCGGCCGGAATGCCAGAGCCGCGCTGTGCGGTCACTTATATAGTGACAATGGGGCGGTGTCACATGGTATATGTCACATGGGTTGGTCACATGGTGACCCCGCCCCCTTACGATGTCATAGTCCCCATGTGACATCAACCCATGTGACCAACCCATGTGACATATACCATGTGACCCCGCCCCATTGTCACTATATAAGTGACCGCACAGCGCGGCTCTGGCATTCCGGCCGGAGGGAGCGACGTGTCAACATCTCCTGGGGAAGAAGAACAAGAAGAAGAAGAAGAACAAGAACGGAAGGCGGCGACAGCGACAGCGGCGACAGAAGACCGGGCCACCGCCTGTAAAAGAGCTACAAGAAGGCGCGGTGGCCCGGCAGAAGAACCGAAGGCGGCGACAGAAGAACGGAAGGCAGCGGCGACAGAAGACCGGGCCACCGCCTGTAAAAGAGCTACAAGAAGGCGCGGTGGCCCGGCAGAAGAACCGAAGAGGGGGACAAGACCCCCGAAGTCGGGAGAAGAGGCCGGCGGCGGGGAGGAAGAAAGCCGGACTCCTCCGCTAGTAAAAGAGCTACACACAGATAGCGGAGGAGTCCGGCGAGAAGACCCCCGAAGACGGAAGACCCCCGGAGCTGTGCAATAAAATATTTTTTCCCTGTGTTGTGTTTTTTTTTGTACTTTATTTCACAGGTGAATGGGTAGGGGTACATTGTACCCCATACTCATTCACATAGGGTGGGGGGCCGGTATCCGGGGGCCCCCTTCTTAAAGGGGGCTCCCGGATTCCGATAAGCCCCCCGCCCGCAGACCCCGACAACCAACGGCCAGGGTTGTCGGGAAGAGGCCCTTGTCCTCATCAACATGGGGACAAGGTGCTTTGGGGTGGGGGGGCCGCGCGGCCCCCCCTTCCCCAAGGCACCCCCCCATGTTGAGGGCACGCGGCCTGGTACGGCTCAGGAGGGGGGGCGCGCTCGCTCGCCCCCCTTTCCTGGCCGGCCGGGTAGCGTGCTCGGACAAGGGTCTGGTGTGGACTTTGGGGGAACCCCCACGCCGATTTTTTTCGGCGTTGGGGTTCCCCTTTAAGCCCATTCCAGGCGGCGGAGCACGCGACGTCTCCTTCGCGGGCCCCGCCTACCTGTACACGCGCTCGAAATGGGCGGACTTTCCGAGCGGGAACAGTCCGCTCATTTCGAAAGTACAGCGGACAGGCCCACACACGGGCGGACTGTTCGCTCAAACACAGTTTCAGCGGACAGTTTTTCGGAATTTCCGAAAGACTTTGTCCGTCCAACTGTCCGCTGAAACTGTCCGCTGAAAGCCCACACACGAGCGGACTGTCCGCCCAAACACTGTTCAGCGGACAAGGTTGGGCGAACAGTCCGCCCGTGTGTACGCGGCCTTAGACATTAATGGCTGTGAGTTATTTTGAGGGGACAGCAAATTTACCCTGTTATTTAAGCTGTACACTCACTACTTTTACATTGTAGCAAAGTGTCATTTCTTCAGTGTTTACATAGTAGGTGAGGTTGAAAAAAGACACAAGTCCATCAAGTCCAACCTATGTGTGTGATTATATATGTCAGTATTACATTGTATATGTGAAAATGTAGCTGAAAAACAGCAGCAAATAAACTCTGCGCCACTTATTAAAATGTGAAAAAGGAATAAACAAATGATCAGTGATTCAAATAAACTGAGTGAAACACTAATAGCTGCTCCCTAGAAGCAAGAGAAAAAAACCTTGTCGTGCTGAAAATAGAATAATAGTAGGGGCGCTAGAAAATGTATATATACATCAATTACAAATATGAAACTTAATAATCATAAAACACCTCAAGTGATAGACAACCTATCACCATAAATTGAAAAATATAAGACAATTGCAAAAAAATGTAGATATATAGTGATAATGTAATAAAGTCCCACTTAGATGCTAGGAAAACAACATATATCCACAGTCCATAAAGTGATTCATTTAGTGAAAAACTCCGTCTATATCCATATGTCAGAAGGCGGCTGAAATCTTCTACAAGAATGTGACATGTCCCTTCACCAAATTTTGGACACAGACACCCAACCGTGAAGATAAAGTTGTCTTCTTACCAGATGATGTTGACTACTTTACTTAACCACTTGCCGACCGCCGCACGACGATATACGTCGGCAGAATGGCACGGGCAGGCATATGGGCGTATATATAAGTCCCTGCCTGCCCGCGGGTGGGGGGCCCGATCGGGCCCCCCCCCGGTGCCTGCGGCGGTCGGCATTTCTTCGAGAGCGATCCGGGATGAGGGGGCGGCCATTCATTCATGGCCACCCCCTCGCGATCGCTCTCGACGAATGGAAATCCCCCGTGACATCACTTCCTCTCCTGTAATGTAAACACAGGAGAGGAAGTGATGTATTCTCTCCTCCGTGTCGGTATTTTCCGTTCCGACACGGAGGAGAGCGGATCGGTGAGTTGCACCAACACTCTACACACACAGTAGAACATGCCAGGCACACTCACACCCCCCCTTTACCCCCCGATCACCCCCCCAATTACCCCTGCCCCCCAGTCACAGTGACACCAATGTCATTTTTTTTTTTTTTTTTTTGCATTGGTGTCATTTGTGACTGTAATAACTGTTAGGGCAGTTAGAGTTAGCCCCCTTTAGTTCTAATGTACCCCCCTAACCCCCCCAATAAAGGTTTAACCCCGTGATCACCCCCCGTCGCCAGTGTCGCTAAGGCTGGGTTCACATTGCAGCGGTTTATGAGAACGAATGTGATTCGCACCGCACTGCAGTGCAAATCACATCCGATCTCTGTGCGATTCGAGTTCAGCCATTCGCCGCACCCGCCGCACCCGCCACACCCGCCGCACCCGCCGCAAATTCGCACGGGACCCTTTTTTTGGCCCGCAGCAGAATCGGATCGCATGGGTGTTCACACCATGCGATCCGAGTTTGCAGATCGCACTGCGATATGCGAACTGATCTGGGGGTGTCAGTAACATTTCACTGACACTCCCAGCAGTTCGCATAGGGCAGTGTGAACTGCCGCCGGGAGGCATGCGATGCGGGAACCCGCCGCGGATTCGCGGCGTTTCCGCATCGCTCCAGTGTGAACCCAGCCTAATAAGCGATCATTTTTCTGATCGCCGTATTAGTGTCACAGGTGACGCTAGTTAGGCAGGTAGGTATTTAGGTTCGCCGCAGCTTTTTATAGCGCCAGGGACCCCCATATACTACCGCATAAAGCCCCCTGATTGCCCCCTAGTTAACCCTTTCACCAGTGATCACCATATAACTGTTACAGGTGACGCTGGTTGGTTAGTTATTTTTTTATAGTTTCAGGGCACCCGCCATTTATTACCTAATAAAGGTTTAACCCCCTGATCACCCGGCGGGTGTCATTTGTGACTAATAACTGTTAGGGCAGTTAGGGTTAGCCCCCTTTAGTTCTAAGGTACCCCCCTAACCCCCCCAATAAAGGTTTAACCCCGTGATCACCCCCCGTTGCCAGTGTCACTAAGGCTGGGTTCAGATTGCAGCGGTTTGAGAACGGATGTGATTCGCACTGCACTGCAGTGCAAATCACATCCGATCTCTGTGCGATTCGAGTTCAGCCATTCGCCGCACCCGCCGCAAATTCGCACGGGACCCTTTTTTTGGCCCGCAGCAGAATCGGATCGCATGGGTGTTCACACCATGCGATCCGAGTTTGCAGATCGCACTGCGATATGCGAACTGATCTGGGGGTGTCAGTAACATTTCACTGACACTCCCAGCAGTTCGCATAGGGCAGTGTGAACTGCCGCCGGGAGGCATGCGATGCGGGAACCCGCCGCGCATTCGTGGCGTTCCCGCATCGCTCCAGTGTGAACCCAGCCTAATAAGCGATCGTTTTTCTGATCGCTGTATTAGTGTCACAGGTGACGCTAGTTAGGCAGGTAGGTATTTAGGTTCGCCGCAGCTTTTTATAGCGCCAGGGACCCCCATATACTACCGCATAAAGCCCCCTGATTGCCCCCTAGTTAACCCTTTCACCAGTGATCACCATATAACTGTTACAGGTGACGCTGGTTGGTTAGTTATTTTTTTATAGTTTCAGGGCACCTGCCATTTATTACCTAGTCTCACTAGTGTACCCCTAAATTTAGGGGTGTCTACTTTCCAAAATGGGGTCATTTGGGGGGGGTTTGTGCCATCTTGGCATTTTATGGCCTTCAAAACTGTAACGCCCTTAGAAAGCCTGAAGGCGGTGCTTGGTTTTCGGGGCCCCGTACGCGGCTAGGCTCCCAAAAAGTCCCACATATGTGGTATCCCCGTACTCAGGAGAAGCAGCAGAATTTATTTTGGGGTGTCATTTCACATATGCCCATGGCATGCGTGAGCAATATATCATTTAGTGACAACTTTGTGAAAAAAAAAAAAAAAAAAAAAAGTTTGTAATTTTCCCGCAACTTGTGGCAAAATATAAAATATTCCATGGACTCAACATGCCTCTCAGCAAATAGCTTGGGGTGTCTACTTTCTAAAATGGGGTCATTTGTGGGGGTTTTGTGCCATCTTGGCATTTTATGGCCTTCAAAATTGTAATAGGTAGTGAGGAGTGAAGTCAAATATTTACGCCCTTAGAAAGCCTGAAGGCGGTGCTTGGTTTTCGGGGCCCCGTACGCGGCTAGGCTCCCAAAAAGTCCCACATATGTGGTATCCCCGTACTCAGGAGAAGCAGCAGAATTTATTTTGGGGTGTCATTTCACATATGCCCATGGCATGTGTGAGCAATATATCATTTAGTGACAACTTTGTGAAAAAAAAAAAAAAAAAAAAAAAGTTTGTAATTTTCCCGCAACTTGTGGCAAAATATAAAATATTCCATGAACTCAACATGCCTCTCAGCAAATAGCTTGGGGTGTCTACTTTCTAAAATGGGGTCATTTGTGGGGGTTTTGTGCCATCTTGGCATTTTATGGCCTTCAAAACTGTAATAGGTAGTGAGAAGTGAACTCAAAAATTTACGCCCTTAGAAAGCCTGAAGGCGGTGCTTGGTTTTCGGGGCCCCGTACGCGGCTAGGCTCCCAAAAAGTCCCACATATGTGGTATCCCCGTACTCAGGAGAAGCAGCAGAATTTATTTTGGGGTGTCATTTTACATACGCCCATAGCATGTGTGAGCAATATATCATTTAGTGACAACTTTGTGTAAAAAAAAAAAATAAATTTTTTTTTTGTCATTATTCAATCGCTTGAGGCAAAAAAATAAAATATTCAATGGGCTCAACATGCCTCTTATCAATTTCCTTAGGGGGTCTACTTTCCAAAATGGGGTCATTTGGGGGGGTTTTGTACTGTCCTGCCATTTTAGCACCTCAAGAAATGAGATAGGCAGTCGTAAACTAAAAGCTGCGTAAATTCCAGAAAACGTACCTTAGTTTGTAGATGTGACAACTTTTGCGCAAACCAATAAATATACAATTATTGACTTTTTTTTTACCAAAGACATGTGGCTGAATACATTTTGGCCTAAATGTATGACTAAAATTGAGTTTATTGGATTTTTCTAATAACAAAAAGTAGAAAATATCATTTTTTTTCAAAATTTGCGGTCTTTTTACGTTTATATCGCAAAAAATAAAAATCGCAGAGGCAATCAAATACCATCAAAAGAAAGCTCTATTTGTGGGAAGAAAAGGACGCAAATTTTGTTTGGGTACAACATTGCATGACCGCGCAATTACCAGTTAAAGCAGCGCAGTGCCAAAGTGTAAAAAGACCTCTGGTCATTTACCAGCAAAATGGTCCGGTCTGAAAGTGGTTAAAAAGATAGTCAAATAAGCTTATGCAGGTGATTCCCTGCTCACATGGAATAAGATGGACCTCTTATGGAAAAAACCTTCTCCTCATAGATTCAGACAGGTCATAAAAAAAGAGAGCAAACAGAATCCATAGTGTGACACCGTTTAATTATAAAAATTTAAAAAAATAAAGCCAAATGGCTGCTTACATATGCCGGTGCCCGACCTGGCACTGGGGCTGCTTGCTTAAAACAATCGTTTTGTGGTAGATGCGTAGTTCCTTGTTGTGTACGGCGTGCGTTCCACCAAAAAACAGCCGACAACCAAAAACGTCCGGAACTGTACGTGTACGAACGTGACTAGGTACCGCCTCGACGTACGTTTCGTATGACACGTCATCAGGAAGCGTACCTAGTCAGTCACAGAGTCAACGTTCTTTATGGTGTCCCGATCGATCGAAAAGACCAATAGAGAAACACTAAATTTTATACGCAGCCTCAGTCCCACTCAAGGCTTAATGGATAATCCATTGTTCATAGAACATGACTGGCTTCCATAGTACAAATATAAAACAAATAAAAACTAAACATAGTTCACCCTAAATCACAGGGAAAAGAAAACTGCAGATAGCAAAAATTTGTAAAAAATAATAAAAATCCTGTCAATTAATTCCCATTAGAAGAAAGGAGAGGGAATTGTTTTCTTGTAATTTACAAGATTAACCTCTAGATGTCAGTCTATAGGCGAAGGTATCTGATACCACTCATTGAACAGAAAATGACTTTTAAACCTGAATATTTAATTGCACTTTTTATAAGATTTATTAGTACTATTCCCCAAAAAAATTATATTAGTAATCTTATCTATATATGTAAGGAAAACAAAACCCTACATCATAAGATAAAATTCCAATTAAAGAGAGACACTCTAGAGTGAAAAAAACAGTTTCAATCATTGGACAAAAAACAATTCAAATCAAGCTCTATGTTCATTCCTAAAGGCTGCATTGTCTTTAATTTATATATCCATTTTGTTTCATTCTTTGATATTTCCCTTTTCATGTGTGTTCCTCTCCAATGTTTTGAAATCTTGTCAATCCCATAAAATTTACAAAGTGAAGGATCGCTATCATGATGTGATTTAAAGTGTCTTGACACACTATGATTGGAAAAACCTTTCTTGATATTTGTGAGATGTTCATTAATTCAAATTTTTAACTGTCTGGTAGTTCGGCCTACATACTGTATAGAGCATGGGCATTCTAGCACATAAGTTACATGATCCCAGTTACATGTAATTAATGGTTTGATTTTATACTCAGTCTTAGTGACTTGAGATTGGAACTGAGTAACCTTTTTTGATGAGCCAGGTTTTCTAGTTAGCTTGCAGGCTTTACATCTAGTACAATAATGAAAACCGGACCCATCCAGAAAGGTTGAAAGCTTTTTTGGGGGGTCTGGAACATTACGGGCTAATTGGTTTCTCAAACCCGGTGCCCTTCTGTAAATGAATTTGGGGTTCTGTGGAACTATAGATGCCAGATCCTTATCTTGCTGTAAAATAGGCCAATACTTTTTAAAAATGGTTTCTACCTGTCTATACTGTCTATTGAACCCTGTCACAAAGGCTGTAGCTCCTTGGTTCTCTGGTTTAGCTTTTGATACCAATAAAGTTTGTCTATCCATCTGGGACACCTGTGTTACAACTTTCTCTAGGGTTTTTTGGGAGTAACCTTTTTCTAGGAACCTACTAGTTAGAACCTGGGCTTGTAAGTGGAAATCGGACTCTTCCTCGCAGTTCCGTTTTAATCGCATATATTGTCCTTTCGGAACTGCTCCTATCCACTGTGGGTGGTGACAACTATGTATGGGCACATACCCATTTCTATCTGTAGCTTTAAAAAAAGTTTTGGTGACAAACTTATTATGCTTTTTAGTAATAGTGAGGTCCAAATAGTTCACTTCCACCTTGCTGTATTCGGCTGTGAACTTCAAGCAATATTGATTACCGTTCATTTTATTCAAAAATTCCTTAAAACTATCCAAAGTACCTTTCCAAAAAAGAATTACATCATCAATATATCTTTTATAAAAAATAAGGGATTTGTTCATGTTATTATAGATGGTTTCTGATTCCCATCTATTCAGAACAATATTGGCTACACTGGGAGCATATCGTGCTCCCATGGCCACTCCTGCTATTTGATTATAATAATTATTATTGGCCCAGAAAAAATTATTACTCATAGCGAGATCAAGGCCTTTAATCAAAAAATTTATTTGAACCTTCTTGAGTTTGGATTCTTTTGTTGGTGCCCATTTTATTGCTGTAAGTGCATCCTTATGTTGGATATTAGTGTACAGTGACTCAATATCCACCGTAATCATGATGGTGTCTTCTGATGCTACTAAATCCTGTAGAAGCACTAACAGATCTCTGCTATCTTTCAAATAGGAAGGACTTTTGGTCACTAGTGGTTTAAAAAAAACATCTAGATATTCCCCTAGTCTTGCAAACAGGGACTCCATCCCGCTTACTATAGGTCGACCCGGTGGGCGCTCATTGTTTTTGTGTATTTTTGGCAAAATATACATTACTGGAATTTTTGGAGCATGAGGTATAAGGTAATCCGTTTCCTTTTGATTTAGGATATCTTTATATAGGCCCTCTGTTACCCAATCTGTGAGTTGTGTTTTTAATTTTAAAGTCGGATCACCATTTAATTTTTTATAGGTATTTGTATCATTTAATAATCGTCCCATCTCATGATAATAATAGTCACGAGATAATATCACCAGACCTCCCCCCTTGTCTGCTGCTCGTATCACTATCGGTTTGTTTTCCTCTATCATTTTTATACCCTCCCATATGGTTTTATTTTTAGCCTGTCTTTTAATTTCTAAATTCCTCACATCATGCTGTACCATATTTTTGAAAACTTCTATATGGTGATGCATTCCTTTGTTGGGATTGAACACAGAATTGTTTTTTAACCCACTATGTACAAATAATGACTCTGTAGTGGGAATACTTGTTTTTATATTGGGGTTTGCAAAATATTTTTTAATATTGAGTTTCCACACATATTTCTCGATGTCAACAAATAATTCAAACTTGTCCACATCTTTATTTGGTACAATTTTTAAACCCTGATTTAATACTTCTAATTCTTTCTCTGAAAGCTCAACCCCTGCCAGATTAAAGATACCCTCATTTAATTGTCTCTCTCTCTTTTTCTTTCTCCTGCCTCCTCTCCTTCCTCGTATTCTATAGATTCTTGTGAAGGGTGGGGGATAGTAGAAGGAATGCGGTAAGGCCCTTTCCATCCTCTCCCTTCCCCCCCCTGGTGTTGGTTTTGATAGGGCCCCGGGCTCCCTCTGAAATTACCTCTAAAAGAACCTTTAGGGGGTCTCGGAGGATAATGATTCCTCGGCGGTTCATAGTAGTTGTAATCGGGATGTCTATTATCCAAAGGGCCATATCTATTGTAGGTATGTATTGGACGGGGAGAAGAATGGGGATAAGGATTGGATGGTGGATAATAATGGGTTTTTGGATTTCCTCCTTGTTTACTTATTATTTTCTTGGGGGTGCTAGAAACTTGTTTAGCTTTGGCTAATGATTCTAAAATAGGTTCTCTTTCGCCTGAAGTTTCACTACCAGATGTAGCCAGAAGTTTTTCCTGCCATTTGTATACTTTATTTTGTTCAAAATCTTTAATATCCCTCTGATATTTTTCAATTTTTTGTTTTTGATTTCACTATCATATGTGGCTATATGGCTCTGTAAAGTTTTTGCTCTTTCTGAATATTCATCAGTGGTACTGAATGGCACCATTCTTTCGCTAAGATCTGCGATTTTGGCTTCCAAAATCGCAGATTTAGCTTTCCTTTTTCTGACCATGAGTTGCATCAATTTTTGCTCACAGGCATTGAAAAACTGGTACCATTCATCCAACATTTGAAGGTCCTCAGTCCCTTCATTGGGACTGATATCCCACCTAAGTCTCCTTGGAGTCAGGTTCTTTTCCATATACATATCAAATGAGGCTACATCCCACCACAGCCTTATTTGCTTCTCCATGTCTGTTTGTAATTGTCTGAAGCCTTTTTCTAGGTCTAAATCGGGACTAGGAGTCTGTTGAAAGACTTCCTCTAGATTAATGTGCCTTTCTTTCATAAAATTAAACACATCCATGTCTGCGTGAGTCTTTTAAAGTGAACAAGTGAACCTTGCTACTAGAATAAATGTGAAAATGTAGCTGAAAAACAGCAGCAAATAAACTCCGCGCCACTTATTAAAATGTGAAAAAATAATAAACAAATGATCAGTGATTCAAATAAACTGAGTGAAACACTAATAGCTGATCCCTAGAAGCAAGAGAAAAAAA
This sequence comes from Lithobates pipiens, assembly GCF_037356315.1. NCBI lineage: Eukaryota > Metazoa > Chordata > Amphibia > Anura > Ranidae > Lithobates > Lithobates pipiens. The sequence continues at coordinate 140,697,835 of NW_027507791.1, forward strand.
CCTTGTCGTGCTGAAAATAGAATAATAGTAGGGGCGCTAGAAAATGTATATATACATCAATTACAAATATGAAACTTAATAATCATAAAACACCTCAAGTGATGGACAACCTATCACCATAAATTGAAAAACATAAGACAATTGCAAAAAAATGTAGATATATAGTGATAATGTAATAAAGTCCCACTTGGATGCTAGGAAAACAACATATATCCACAGTCCATAAAGTGATTCATTTAGTGAAAAACTCCGTCTATATCCATATGTCAGAAGGCGGCTGAAATCTTCTACAAGAATGTGACACGTCCCTTCACCAAATTTTGGACACAGACAAACACCCCAACCGTGAATATATGTGTGGATATATGTTGTTTTCCTAGCATCTAAGTGGGACTTTATTACATTATCACTATATATCTAAAATTTTTTGCAATTGTCTTATGTTTTTCAATTTATGGTGATAGGTTGTCTATCACTTGAGGTGTTTTATGATTATTAAGTTTCATATTTGTAATTGATGTATATATACATTTTCTAGCACCCCTACTATTATTCTATTTTCATTACATTGTATATCCCTGTATGTTGTGGGCGTTAAGGTGCTTATCTAATTGTTTTTTGAAACTATCGATGCTCCCCCTGAAACCATTGCCTGTGGAAGTGAATTCCACATCCTTGCCGCTCTTACAGTAATGAACCCTCTACACAGTCTAAGGTTAAACACCGTTTCTTCTAATATTAATGAGTGACCACGTGTCTCCTTAAACTCCCTTTCCATGGAAAAGTTATATCCCTATAGTGGGGTCAACAGCACGGTATTTGTAAATGTTAGGAATCTTCTCTTGTGGTCAGTCAAAACTCCAGATGTATTGAGAAGCAGACAATTTATTTCTGATGTGGCCCACAACAGAGAGACATGCTTACAGGACAAAAGCTGAAGAAAGATGTCTCCCAAAAGAATGTGTCCCGCCTCCTCATACCCCACAAGAATAACACCTCTATGCTTCTATTGGCTGAGGAAACATAAATAACGTTGTCATGGTACAAACTCGTACCTTTATTTTGGCTATTCATGTTCCTCGTACATTCTTAGGCTATCATATTTAGTTAAATCTAATTATTCTACAACTTACTATGGAGTTAATTAAGACAAAACAATACAATGAGTTAATACAATAATGTGCTCAGAAGTAAGCTCTTTAAAAAATCAGTCTCAGGACTATTGTTTTTCTAATAGTCACACAATAAACCTTTAAAACTTTTCTAACATTCCCTCCTCTTTGTGTGACTATTTTATCTCAACACATTTCGATGATAGTCCCTGTGTTATACACTTTCGGACTGTATGTCATTAAGTTGAGCTTCAATGTCCACATAGGTCTCCTCAGAGGAAGAGAGGGTTTGATACATTGTTCTTGAGACTGCAGTTTCAATGAGTTTTTATGAAAGTCCTCAAATATAGGGAATGCAGCAGCATCCGCAAGTAACCAAAACAGCCAAAGCCACAGCGATTGAGATCAAACATGATGTGATAAATCCAGTCCATTTACCGAACCACCCTTCAAGCCAAGTTGTGAATGGATCATTAATACCTGAGTTTTCCGCCAATTCATTCGATAGCGCAGTCAGTCCTTCCAAGGCTCTGGTCACTGTCCCTCCAGGAGCTGTATTGTTAGGGATAAAGGTACAACACATGCTACCAAACATTTGGCATACCCCTCCTCTTTCAGCTAAGACCATATCTAAAGCCATTCGGTTCTGCCAGGCCATTAGAGATGTGGGGGCTAACTATTCTGCTAGGCCCTTCACAGCATCCCTAGTATAGTTTACAAATCGTTGTTGGTTATAATATATATATAATTAATCCAGTCAACATTTTTATTTATAGTCACCCACCAGAGAAGAGACTCAAACCCAGCTGTCACCTGATTCCTGGCTTTAAACTCATCCGGCACCCCGCAAAGAATCCCAATCTCATCTATGTAGATCTGAGAGTCAAATGACCCCAAGGGAGAGGTGTCCCTCCGATACTGTCGGTGACTCTTAGTCCACGGGTATTCTGACAGGATTCTCAGGGGCATAGCCAGCTGTACCATAGCGCAATCCCCTTGGGCATTGGCGGGTAGTCTAGCTCGCAGTTTCTTATCCCCACACATCCACCAGACATCAGCTCTCTGAATTTCATGTTCAACCCAGTCACCGTTGTCCGTGTTAATCCTCTCCACACAGTAGTCATCAGGTAGTGACCCAAGATCCACCGCGCTACGGTTCCCTGGGAGTGCAAAACAAGTAAAGTTGCCCGGATAAGCGGTAACCGCTGGAGGTATCTGAGGTCTCTGTACTGGGGGAAACAACAAACTCAATGTGTGACAAGTAGAATTTGTTTCAGGTTTATAGCTCTTATTATACAATTGCAACATACATTTTAAACCTTCTGGATCTGTATTGTGATCTAGAGGAAAAGGAACTGTTGCTAAATGTGGTCTGGCTCCTGCACATACTAAACAGTTTTCCTTTTTCAGAGTTCTAACCTCAACCATTCTAACCACTCATTTTTTATTGGTAGCCCGTTTCCAAAGCTATGGCATCTTCTATTGTTAGGTTAGTGAATCTTATAGTTTTACTCAGAACTTCTATTTTAGTATGGCCTTCTTCTTTCCCTTCTGAGTCTACCTTTTCCTGTTGTTTAGTTTTATTAGGTGGTAATACCTCAAGGAAAAATGTTCCTGAGGGGTCAGTTCCTGACACCCATGCTCCCATGGAATACCGCTGATCTTCCTTCCTCGGCTCCTTTAATGTTATTAATAGTTGGTTACAGTTCTTACTATTTGTGCAGGGGGAGTTGGCCGCTTTTGTGATTATGAGTCTCTCCTTTATTCCACTCTTTTTAGCCCCGGTTGATTATACCCCCAATCTTGATGCGCTGTAGTCCACAGGGCCTGATCCCATGCTTGACATCCTGCCTTATTGCAGAGCCAGCAGATATATTTATCTGCCCATAGAAGTCCTCTAGCCTCAGTAGTATCCCCACAATCTGCAATCTGACAGAAGTCTACCAGTATAGTGCTAGTTATTCCCTCTATAAAGGTTAGATTTAATGCTTTTCCTGTTCTTTCCCAATCCAAAGGTTCCTCTACTCTTCCGTAGCGCCTACCCCCTCTTATGAATGCCTCTCCTAGAGTCACCAGTAACCCAAGGATAATTACTGTACCTTTCATCCTAACCAGCTACAGAGTTCCAGTGGATAGGATAGGGGAGTTGGAAGGGGAGGGAGACTTCACCGGTTTGAGACAAGTCCCACCTTGTGTGAGACCTCCCTTTGTACCCGGATTTTCTGGACCTCTTGTAGCCAACTGGCCCTACTCTGCCTGTAAAACCTTTTTTACAATGGGACTGGTGAATCCAGGTAGACCTCTCTGCAATCCTTATCGCAGTAGGGGTAGTTAAGAGGACTTTGAAAGGACCATCCCACCTTGGGGAGTACCACTGCTTTTTTCTTATTACTTTTTATTGAGACCCAATCTCCCACATGCACCTTTTCATCTTCTTAAATTGGACCTTCTAGACCAGAACCAAAATCATTAGTATGTCTTTATATTAACAACCTAGACATGTATTCTGCTGGTGTGTGCTCAGACTGCTCACTAGGTGTTTCATTTGATTGTAAGGGTATCTTATATGGCCTTATCATTCCAAATGGGCTTAAATCTTCTTTTGGGGGTGCGATATACATACTGAACACAGCTACTAGTAGGCAATACATTCAATAATTTTTACCAATTTCTTCCATATATTTTCTCAGTTTGTTTTTTAGAATGCCATTATGTCTTTCTACCAATCCAGCTGATTGGGGATGATAGGCACAATGGTATTTCCCTTTAATTCTCATCACTTCTGTCAAATGTTCTATATTTTTTAATTACAAAATGAGGTCCATTATAATTGTCTGTGCATCTGCACTTCCTTTCAGGAATCTCTCCACCCATTTGGTCAGGGTGCCTGGGTACCAAACAATATTTCTTCCTTTCACATTTGTCTAATTCAATAAAATCCATGCAAATGTGTTGGAATGGATATTGCGGTGTAGGGAACTTCCCTTTCTGTGGTCTTATACCTCCCTGAGCATTGTGTCTTGCACATATAAGACATTGAGAGCAAAAAGTTTTTGAATAATTTGTGAATCCATAGGCTGTACATACTTTATTTAACATCTCAGTCATCCCCCTGTTTGACACATGCGTTACTCCATGTGTCAATACTGCTGCATACCTAAATAAAGATTTTGGTAATACCGGTTTCCCTTCAGGTGATGTGTAAATGTCATCAATTATTGTGCAACCCTTTGTTTTCCAATATTGTTTTTCCCCAGGGGGGGCATTTTGCTGCATATCAGTAAGGACTGTATGATCTATCACTATGATTTCTCTGTCATTATTTTATGTGTTTCTTGTGCCGCTATTTTGGCAGCTTCATCTGCCCTTTTATTTCCCTTTGAGATGGGGTCCGTATATTTTGTGTGTGCTTGACATTTACAGATTGCAAGCTTTTTTGGTAACTGTATTGCATCTAGGAGTTCTAAAATGAAGTCCGTATGTGAAATTGGTTTGCCACTGGAGGTGACCATCCCCCTGTTTTTCCATTGTTGTGCAAAAACATGTACTGTTGAAAAGGCATATTGACTGTCAGTGTATATGGTTACAGATTTTCCTTCTGACAGTATGCATGCTCTTGTCAGTGCTACAAGTTCTGCAACTTGTGCTGAATAATGTTTTGGTAGTGGCCCCGCTTCCAAAATCTCATCCCGTGTCACTACTGCATATCCTGTTACATTTGTGCCATCTGGATTCTTCTTACTAGAACCATCAACAAAAAGTGTCATGTCAGGGTTCGATAACGGTATATCTTGCAGATCAATTTGTGGCAGTACCTTTTCAGTGATGGCAGCAGCGCAGTCATGTTTTATGACCATCAGTAGGAAGTGGTAGTAGTGTGGATGGGTTTAATGTAGTACACCTCTGTATTGTTAAGTGAGGTTGTGTCAAGAGTATTATCATACAGGAAAGGTGTCGTGCTGGGCTCAAATGTGATACTTTTTGTTGTAACAGGATAACAGACACTGCATGTGGTACCTTTCATAGTTAGTAAAGTTGAATAAAGACACCAGTCCATCCGGTTCAGCCTGAGTGAGTGTCTAGCCCCTACCCCTGTACACCCACATCGGTCTCCACCCCCAAGGATCCAACGTCCCCATTCATATACCAGGGCCAACCCGGGACAGAAGCCAATCAACCCACCTGCATGTCCCCGAAGTGCGGGAGGAAACCAGAGCACCCGGAGGAAATCCACGCAGGCACAGGGAGTACATGCAAACTCCAGGCAGGCAGCGCCATGATTGGGATTCGAACCAGCGACCCCCTTCACTGCTAGGCGAGAGTGCTAACCACTACACCGCTGCTGCTACCAGTGCTTGTACACAGGGTGGAAGTGCTCTAGTTGCACTAATTCTGTAGAGTAATCCTTCCTCTAAAACCACCTGTGCCTCTCCTGCTATGAGACCCCTCTGGTTCTGCCTCAGCAGTGTACTCTTCTGCATCCTCCTCTCCTTCATCACCTTGCACAAAAACCTTTACTTTCACATTCTTTTTTGCCTTTGTTTTCAAATACTTCTCAGAATGCTTAGCATATTGTAAAACATCTAAAACTGATGCATTTCGGTAAGTAACCATGTTTTTAACAATGTAATCCTTATGATCCTGTTTCAATCCAATTAAAAAAGCAATCTTTAGCTGTTGTTAATATGCACTATTCACATCCTCAGCTTCGGGGAGCCCGGAGAACACTCTAAAAATCTCTCGTAATTTATTTAGGTAGTCCCTGACACTTTCCTTGTCTTCTTGTACTGTCATATTTATTTATCAGTCCATTGTACTCATCTGAGCTGGCATCTGTTCAGTAAGGCAGTCAACCTGTTCCCTAAGTCTGGGCTTTCTGGAGGCAATGGATCCCCCCGTCCCTGTGCATTTGCTGTGGCGCAGGGGTCCCAATCCCCCTTTACTGAGGCCCAGTCTGATCCTAATACTCTCCTCAGGGCTCTCTCTACTTCCACCCCATTCAATTTATAACTGTTCCGTAATCCCTCTGTTTTCAGCTGGACCTAATTTTGGATGTTTTATGTGTTCTGTAGCCTTTTGTATATCACTGTCAGTCCATGGTCGAAAAACAGTCATAGTCAAGGGATATGGCTGGCCCAGTGCATCATTCTGTCCTCCCCTTGGGTTTGGGACCTCTATCAGGGGGTATTCCTCACCGTCCTCCACACCATACCTAATAGGAGGTTTACTTAGTCTCTTGGCTCCTGCTGGGGCACCTAGTGCATGAGATATGGCGTCAGTTAATGTTTCAAGGATCGATCTGTTCATCTCCAGGACTGAACTACTGTCTGGAGAGATTGAGGAAGTGGAGTTTTGTTAAGAGGCGGTTCCTTTGACAGGGGTGGATGTCACAGGGAAGGTGTTAGTCTGGACAGTTGAATAGTAGTAATGGGCTAATGGCGCTACCTCAAACCTTATATTACCTTTTATCTTCCCTATAGGCTCTGTGCAACCCAATATGTGTTTGCTATAATGTCCCAATTTTTTGTGTTTATGTCCAACAAAAATTTTTCTGTTAACCCAAATATCAACCACGTGCCACTACAAACCAATTATATTGATTACCCTACGTTGGATAACCTCGAAAAAGGTGGACACGTTCAGTTATTCACCAACGTAGTCAGTCAGAATCCCAAAGGGATAATTAATAAATAAATTAAACCCTAAAGCACCCAAAACCACATATGAAATCCAAGAATCCCAAGCAATGTTCAAAGTATTTTTGTGATACTAATTTTTGTGATACTAAAAATATTAGTATGCTAAAAAAAAACAAACGCACTCCGTGTACAAAGCCCCTTATAGGGGAAAATATAACACCTATAATCGCACTGCGCTTGCGCAGTTCCTGTGCTAATAATTACTTTCACTATGCACAATTTATATTTCCACTATAATACCCCAGTGAGTGAAAAAAGTTATTGCAGTAAAGAAACAAAGACAACCAAAACCATAAAAAATAAAAATAAAAAATGAGATAAAAAATAAAACGAATGTGCGGGGTAATTCTAACCCCCTTACGAATGTAAAAAAATACAAAAACCTAGAAAAAATGTGAATAAGATCAGAATATCAATAGATATATATATAAAGTCCACACAAAAGTCTCTTATCAGGTATTTTCAACTGTGCGATTATTCTTTTTCAAATAACAGGAAGGTGACTTTTGTGATTAGGCCTGCTTATTGGTGACTTCCGTGCTCGTTCACCCTCAAGGGTCCCCACTCACCGAATCCACGCACCCCCTAGGGGGTATATTGCCTGTAATCTGTGTTCCACTAGGTTGAGGATTCTTCTAATTAGCTCTGTCTTCAACTGGTCCTCCCCAGGGTTTATTGGAAATGATGAGAGAAGGAGGCTTTGTTGTCCACCAAAGGGTCCTCAAGAAAGAAAAAATCTGCTCATGGTGTAGTATTCTCAATAACTGACCACTTGAGAGAAAGGGAACCGGGCTACAAAAAAGGGTCTTCAAAAAGGCTTCTACAAAATAATAGCTTCTGCAAAAATTTATATGCCTTATTTATATATATATAGCAGAGGACTAATAATCACTTACAATACAGGCAATATACCCCCTAGGGGGTGCGTGGATTCGGTGAGTGGGGACCCTTGAGGGGGAACGAGCACGGAAGTCACCAATAAGCAGGCCTAATCACAAAAGTCACCTTCCTGTTATTTGAAAAAGAATAATCGCACAGTTGAAAATACCTGATAAGAGACTTTTGTGTGGACTTTATATATATATCTATTGATATTCTGATCTTCTTCACATTTTTTCTAGGTTTTTGTATTTTTTTACATTCGTAAGGGGGTTAGAATTACCCCGCACATTCGTTTTATTTTTTATCTCATTTTTTATTTTTATTTTTTATGGTTTTGGTTGTCTTTGTTTCTTTACTGCAATAACTTTTTTCACTCACTGGGGTATTATAGTGGAAATATAAATTGTGCATAGTGAAAGTAATTATTAGCACAGGAACTGCGCAAGCGCAGTGCGATTATAGGTGTTATATTTTCCCCTATAAGGGGCTTTGTACACGGAGTGCGTTTGTTTTTGTTTAGCATACTAATATTTTTAGTATCACAAAAATTAGTATCACAAAAATACTTTGAACATTGCTTGGGATTCTTGGATTTCATATGTGGTTTTGGGTGCTTTAGGGTTTAATTTATTTATTAATTATCCCTTTGGGATTCTGACTGATTGACTACGTTGGTGAATAACTGAACGTGTCCACTTTTTTCGAGGTTATCCAACGTAGGGTAATCAATATAATTGGTTTGTAGTGGCACGTGGTTGATATTTGGGTTAACAGAAAAATTTTTGTTGGACATAAACACAAAAAATTGGGACATTATAGCAAACACATATTTGGTTGCACAGAGCCTATAGGGAAGATAAAAGGTAATATAAGGTTTGAGGTAGCGCCATTAGCCCATCACTACTATTCAATTTTTAAACATAACCTGGTTTGCAGATTGTGTTCTTAGGGAGGCAGCAACCTCATAGCGATTAATATAAATAGGTCCAACTTTTACATATGTATTTTCTACATTGTTATACCTCATAAAAACTGAAACTAGTAATACATTATCAATAGAGCCTGGGGGAGGCACAGGCATTCACATATATCCCGGTTTGACTGTGACCTACTCCATAAGCGCGGCCTTCCATGTATAATAGTCTGGACAGTTACTTGCACCTGAAGGGGAGGACCATTATAAGGAGGTGGTCTCTGGGTATAGCAGATGAGATCATCCTCTTTGTCCACTAGGAACAATTGGGCTTGGCATTTGTCCTTTGTTCTTCTTCCTTCTACCCTAATTCTAGCATGCTGAAGCCAATACTCTGCCATTTCCAAACCATACCTTTTTTGAACTTTGGGTCCTAACATTTTAAGCTTATCCACAGGGCCCCAAAATAGAACTTTCTTTCTTTTTAATTAATTTTTTAGTATTCTGATTCAGAACTTAGCCTTTTGACTTTATAAATGTACCCAAATATAAACAGCATTGCATCATTAACACTTCACAGTTGAAAGTCTGTGAATTCTAAAAATAACTCATCCAATATAAATATTTACTTTAAGACTATTATTCAGACTTTCTTTCCCACCAAAAGTCCTAATATTTTCACAGATGCACAAATTAACCTCTGTCAGGCAATCTGCATTTTCTTGTTTCCGAGAAACAGCTTCTTGACCATCATAGTAATGAAAACATTCTCAGCCTTTTTTTTTCTTTTCTTTTCACATTCATCAAGCCACCTGATAATAAAACGTGTCCCATCTACCCAAACTATAAACAATTTCTGCCACTTGCTTCCTGTAACACCATGGCATGCTAAAATAATAAAGCAACCTGGTGTTATCAGTGTACCTTTTTTTTCTTTTATGCTAAGTTTCAATATTTACAATATAACCCTTCTGTATTGTCATAGCTAATCAAGGGTTAACTTTTACAACTTCTGACAGGAGCAATCCTCATTCCTTACATGAGGGGAGGGGGAGGGGGAGAGTGAGTTCAGTGTGTTCCTTTTTTTTTTTTTTTTTTTTTTACAGACACACAGATCATGAGAACGTGAAGAATGACTTCTTATCTTCTTCTTAGGAATACGCAGCACAAAACATGTAAACGAACAAAGACCGTTGTACCGTGGGGTAACAATACAAGAGCTAAAACATCAGCACTCCCCACACTATCGAGAGAATCAAAAAGGGTTAAACATGAACAAAGATAAAGTAAACACACACAGAAGAAAGTTAGCCTTGCGATCTTTTTAGATCACTGAACTAAACAGCGCTTAAATAATCGGGCATCCAACCTCCCAACAGCGTCAGGCAATCAACCTCTGACGTTCGGTATACCTCAAATCTTTTTGTTATCTGTCCGGACAGCGGGCGACGTAATTTTTTACCTTAGACAACGTCCCCAAGTGTCTCTACGAGCATTGGACCACCTAGAATATTATAGGATCAATACCAATGTCGGCAATTACAACACATTAAACCAGAATCAAAGAGAAAGAGAAGAAAATACTCTTAGAAAGAATTAAGAATAATTTAAATTATCTTACCTCTCAAACACCTGGACTGGATCACACAAGGTTCGGAAACAGACAGTGGAATCCAGATCTTAGGCCACCGCCCCTTTTTCACCAAATAACATTGAATGGGGGGTCGGTTATTTTCAGTGAGCTTCAAAGTCCAATACTCACCGAAGTTTTGTCTGGGCCGTCTGATCTGAAAACCAGCGTGTTGTTTCAGGCTGCGAAGGACCAAAAATGTTAGGAATCTTCTCTTGTGATCAGTCAAAACTCCAGATGTATTGAGAAGCAGACAATTTATTTCTGATGTGGCCCACAACAGAGAGACATGCTTACAGGACAAAAGCTGAAGAAAGATGTCTCCCAAAAGAATGTGTCCCGCCTCCTCATACCCCACAAGAATAACACCTCTATGCTTCTATTGGCTGAGGAAACATAAATAACGTTGTCATGGTACGAACTCGTACCTTTATTTTGGCTATTCATGTTCCTCATACATTCTTAGGCTATCCTATTTAGTTAAATCTAATGATTCTACAACTTACTATGGAGTTAATTAAGACAAAACAATACAATGAGGTAATACAATAATGTGCTCAGAAGTAAGCTCTTTAAAAAATCAGTCTCAGGACTATTGTTTTTCTAATAGTCACACAATAAACATTTAAAACTTTTCTAACAGTAAATTAAAATAATATCCCCTCTCAAGCGTCTCTGCTCCAGAGAGAATAGGTTCAGTGTTTGTAACCTTTCTTCATAACTAATATCCTCCAGTCCCTTTATTAACTTTGTTGCCCTTCTCTGTACTCCATTTCCAGTACATCCTTCCTGAGGACTGGTGCCCAGAACTGGACAGCATACTCCAGGTGAGGCCGGACCACAGTCTTGTAGAGTGGAAGAATTATCGCTTTATCTCTGGAGTTAATCCCCTTTTTAATGCATGCCAATATTCTGTTTGCTTTGTTAGCAGCAGCTTGGCATTGCATGACATTGCTGAGCTTATCATCTACTAGGACCCCCAGGTCCTTTTCCATCCCAGAGGTTCTCCCCCCCAGTGAGTAGACCGCATTCATATTTTTGCCACCCAAATGCATTATTTTACATTTTTCCACATTAAACCTCATTTTCCATTTAGTAGCCCACCCCATTAATTTGTTCAGATCTTCTTGCAAGGTTTCCATGTCATGCGGAGAAGTTATTGCCCTACTTAGCTTAGTATCGTCCGCAAATACAGAGATTGAACTGTTTACCCCATCCTCCAGGTTGTTTATGAACAAATTAAATAAGATTGGTCCCAGCACAGAACACTGGGGGACCCCACTTTCCACCCCTGACTATTCCGAGTACTCCCTATTTATCACCACCCTCTGAACTCGCCAATTTTCAATCCATGTATGCTCCCTGTGATCCATGCCAATGGACCTTACTTTGTACGTTTAAACGTTTATGTGGAACGGTGTCAAATGCTTTTGCAAAATCCAGATACACCATGTCTATGGGCCTTCCTGTATCTAGATGGCCACTCACCACCTCATAGAATGTTAATAGATTGGTTTGGCAAGAATGATTCTTCATGAATCTATGCTGATTACTGCTAATGATACCGGTTTCATTACTAAAATCTTGTATATACTGTAGCCTTTGTCATCCCCTCCAGAGATGTATTTTGCCCTTTTTTCTTTATTGCACATCATGGAACACAGAGCCTTAAGTAATAGGTTATGGCCACCTTCAGGTGTTTACACTGGTATAACCAACGAAGTTCACTCCCTATATAACCCCTCCTCATTCCAGGAGCACATCAGTTTTTTTGCCAGTGTCTTAGTTGTTGGTCATGAGTGAAGACGTGCTCTGAGGAGCTCCAGGAGGGATCCATGCTGGATTTAAAAAAACCTCCACAATCGGATACATCCACGCCACTGCGGCCACAGTATGGTACCCAGGCCTTTTTAATAGAAGAACGAGGTTTTGCCTGTAACGCTTCTATATAAGGGGTGGACCCTAGGAACCAGGACTCTTTTTGGTCTTGCTACATTACCTAATGTTGTCCTGAGAGGTGCTATACAGGTTCAAAGGAGTAGAACCCCTATTAAGAGGGACCCAGTCTTACTCCTCTGCGGAGCAGACAACTGGATTTGAAACTTTTTTTCAGCCTCGCAATCTGACAGATTGCTGGTACAAATCTCTTACAGAGAAGGTTCATGCTTTTTTTTTTTCCAAGTTACCTCCAGTAGAGTCATCTAAAAGTTCTGTTTCTTGGGTTCCTTAAAACCTTTGCTGCCTTTTTCATGTGTTTCCTGTACATGTACAGAGCCATGCAGAAATTCAATAGATTCATTCTAGATCTAAATCATTTCCTGGAGATCTGCTCCTTTCTATGGAGTCGATCAGGTCAGTAGTTTCTATCCTACAAGGAGGAAAGCTTCTGGAGTCTGTCAGCATCAGAGATGCATATCTGCATGTCCATATATTTCCCGCTTACCAAAGGTTTCCGCTTTCGAAGTAGAACAGCAGCATTTCAGTTTGTTGTCTTGCCCTTCGGGCCAGCTACAGCACCTCGAGTATTCACAAAAGTTCTATCCCCACCTCTAGCCAGGTTAAGGGCACAAGGCATAAACAGTATTTGCATAACTAGACAATCTATTGCTAATAGACCGGTGTTTGGAGTAAGGTGTACGCATTACAAACAGTTACCGGGAAAAGTCTGGGTTCGTTCTCAACCTAGTGACGTCCCCCTTAAAACTGCTAAAAAAGCTGGAGTATTTGGGTCTGATCATAGATGCAGCCCAGAAAATGGGTGTTCTTGCCCAGGCAAAAGACAACTCGATAAGAGAATTGAGGGTCAGGTCAAAAGGAGATCCCTCCATTCGCCTTTGCATGAGGTTGTTAGAAAGGATGGTGGCTTCATTCTAAGCAGTTCCCTGTGCCCAATTCCATTCAAAACTGTTGCAAAACAGTATTCGATCTGCTTGGAACAAAATGATCCACGCTTTGGACTTGCCAATGCAGCTCTCCCCAAGGGTATCCCAAAGCCTCAATTGCTGGTTACTAAAGGTGGTAGCGACAGATAAGACAACTGTCCAGGGACAGTGTTCAAGAACCAAAAGCCTTGCCCATCAACATCCTAGAGATTCGGACGTGTCTGGCTCTGAAAGCCTGGACTTCCAGGTTAAGGGATTGTCCTATGCCACGGCTGTGGCCTATATCAATCACCAAGGGGGCACCAAGAGTCTCTCAGTGCAGAGAGAGGTGAACCATATTCTGACTTGGGCAGAAATAAATATTCCGTGCCTATCAGCAGTCTTCATTCCGAGAATAGAGAATTGGCAGGTGAACTACTTCAGTCGCCAGTAGTTCTTCCTAGGGGAATGGTTTCTTCACTCCGACATATTTTCAGGCTGTTTGTCAGATGGGGGACTCCGGACGTAAGTCTTCTAGTGTGTCCAGTTCAACAAAGTTAGTCAACTTTTTGTCCACAACAAAGGATCCATTCCCATGCAGAACAGATGCAATGGTGATACTGTGGGATCAGTTTTCACTGATCTATGCATTTCCCCCTATTCAATTGCTGCCTCAATGACTTTGCAGGATCAAGCTGGAAAGAAAACCGGTAATTTTGGCAGCACCAGCATGGCCCAGGTCATGGTATGCACAAATCGTAAAGATGGCGGTGGAGGATGCATGGCTCCTTTCCACTAAGGCCAGATCTGTTCTCACAGGGGCTGATATTCCATCCTACTTTACAAACGGTAAATTTAATGGCCTGGCTATTATTGAAACCCACATTCTGAAGAATTGTGGGCTTTCTGGGTAAGTTATCTCTACTTTAGCTTCCAGAACTATATATTAGAGCCTGGAAGGCTTATGTATCTTGGTGGGAATCCAAGGGTTGGCTCCCTTGAAGATATATCATAGGTGGAATTCTTGCCTTTCTACAATTAGTGATTAAGTTGGCCTTGAGTACTATTAAAGTGGAAGTTTTCAGCCAAGGAAGCTACCATCTTTGCCTCTGTTTAATCTTCAACTGCTATGGTGCTGCACATGTGATTCGTTATGACACCAGCCATTGGATGGTTTGATAGTTTGGCTGAGAGCACAGCCAATGTGCAGTTAGCATTCCCGGCATGCCTTTTTTTAAAATCGATGGGTTTACTTCCACTTTAAGGGCCAAGTCTCATCCTTACCGATTTTATTTTTTTTCCCAACAAGGTTTATTGAAGTATATTGAAGCATTACAATACAGAATGTATGGTAGTGAAACATTCAACTGATACAATACAGAGAAGAACAGTTGTTAACTAATACAACACAGAAATCATATCATATAAGTCCGTTTAGGCCTCTGCTTGTCGAACAATGCAGGGTTTATATCTTCAGAATTCCTTGGGTAAAGTACAACGGGGTATTGAGCACAGAGAAGTAACCGTGAAACTTTGTGTAGAGTGTTAAGTTAACCTCTGGATGTAGGGTGGGAGCAATTGCTTGGCTAAAGGTTGTAGGGGCTGCCCTGTTGTTTTCCTGGGGAAAGTGGAGTGGTTGCAGTACAAATTGGGGCTAGGCAATCGCTGTGCCTGGACTGGGGTCCTCTGAGGATCGTGTACTTTGCCGTTTTCTACGCTCAAAGATGTGTAGGAGGGTGGTTGGTTCCAGGAGACGGGTTAAGAGATTTGATAGAGGAAGCGATGGCGGCAAAGGCCATGGATCGTGTTAGGCTATACTGCTTTTTGCGTTAGGCGTGTGGGATATGTGACACTGACGATATGGGATGGGGGGGAGCTCCCTGAGTTGGGGTCTGGTAAGGTTGTTAGGAGTCAAGCTAGCAAGAGCTCACATTCTTCGGAGGTATTGAAGTGGTGCCAGCAAGACCATGTTTTCCAATATTTGGTAGGAGTGTCATGTGACTGACTGGATCAGTTCTTCCACTTCCGCCGCTCTTGATACACGGTGGATCCAGCTTGGTCGATTTCCAGAGGGGAGGGATGCACATTTTTGCTGCGTTTATTAGATGAAGGGTTAGAGATCGAAGGTATTGTCTGGTAGGAATAATTGTGTGATTTAGCAACATTTGTGCGGACGAATATTCTAAGTGGTGGGTAGTGATTTTTGTGACTAGGCGATGGATTTCTTTCCAAAAGGGTTGGATAAGGGGGCAGGACCACCAGATGTGGAGCATGTTACCTTCCCCCTCAGAACATCTCCAGCACGTGGATGGTATGTCAAGGGAGATTTTGTGCAATTTGGTAGGGGTTTTGTACCATTTGGTAAGTATCTTGAATCCATTTTCCTGCGCAGATATGTTAATCGACCCCTTATGGGTGTGGGTATGGATGGTTTCCCATTCCTCTTCGGTGAGAGTCGCTGCTAGGTCTCTTTCCCAGCTGAAGGAAGCTATGTTGGATTTCGTATTGTGGCTTGCGGAGAGGAGAGAGTATATTTCAGATATTATGTCTTTTTGGTTCCACTTTTGCACAAATGTTTTCAAATGGCGTGGTTTGTCTGGAATAATTGTGGAGGGAGTGTGGGGAGGTTAGAAAGTGCCGGATCTGGAAGTAGGTCCATCGTGGGAATGACTGGCCTGTCCTATGTGTCGGTAGGTTCGACAAGGGAAGGAAGGTGCCATCCAAAAAGAATTGGTTTGCATGAATATCAGTGGTGGGCTAGATTCCTGCCAAAAACATGGCGGTTTGGCCCACTGGAAATTCTGCATTTAGGCGAATTGGGGTCATTGGTCTCTTGGGGGAAGAGATGTGTGTTTGGCACGTTTTCTGGAAGACTTGTAGCGTGTTGCCTGTGAGTGGATGCGTTTTACATGCCGTTGGTGTATGTTTCGGGTCTATCCAAGGTAAGTATCTTGTTCTCTAAACGTGTCCATACTTTCATTTGGGTATGAATGTTCCGGTCAACCACTCTAGATAATTGGCAGGCAAAATAGTATTTGTGAATGTCAGGGAGACCTAGACCTACTTTTAGTTTTAGGTATGGTGAGTCTATCGAAGCTGAGCCTGGGTCGGCCAGGGCCTCAGAGAAACCTGTTGCATGCGATGCGGTATGATGCGAAAAAGGTATGGGATATTTTTATTGGGATCGTTTGTAATACGTATAAAATTCTAGGGAGGGCGTTCATTTTAATTAATCCCTGTCGACCAGGATTTGAGATTGTTTTGGATGTTATTAAGGATTGGGAGGTAGTTGTGGGAGTACAGATCACGTAGCTTTGTGGTAAGTTTTATGCCCAGATAAGTGATTGCGCCACGGCCCCAGCGAAACGGGAAATTCCTTTGACAGAGGTCGAGTGTTTCCTTGTGTAGCGAGATGTTTAATGCTTCAGATTTAGAAAAATAGATTTTAGATTTGAGAGGGATTTGAAGTTAGCGAAGTCTTTAAGGAGGTTGGGCAGCGTTATGTGGGGGTCCGTGAGGTATAGCAGGATGTCGTCTGCAAAGGCGGAGATCTTGTATGTCGTATTGGCTATGGAGAAACCCTTTATGTCCGGGTTGGATCTGAGACGCTGGAGGAGGGGTCCTAGGGTTAGGACGAATAAGAGGGGGGATGAGGGGCAGCCCTGCCTTGGTCCGTTGGATATGGAGAAGGCGTCCGACAGTTGGCCGTTTACTCTGACCTGGGCTGCCCGGGAGGCATATAATGCCATTATGGTGTAACATGCGTTCTTGTATGCCAATTTTCTGTAGGACCTCGAACATGTAGTCCCACGCCACCCTGTCTTACGCCTTCCCCCTGCATCCAAAGATAGAAAGAAGCCCTGTTGTTGTGAAGACAACAACCAGTGGTGTATGTTGATAGCTTTGATTGTGTTGTCTCTCGCCTCTCTCTGGTCTAGAGATATAAGGTTAGGTAAGAGAGACAAGAGACGGTTTGCCAGGATCTTGGCTTAGAGTTGTAAGTCGACGTTCAGTAGGGATATGGGTCGGTAGTTGGTAACACGAGTGTCATCTTTGTTAGGTTTTGGGATGACTGCGATATGCGCTGTTAGTAAGCCACGCGGTGGCGGGTTGTCTGGGTTGATGGAGTTATAGGCATTCAGGAAATGGTTCTGGGCCCGGGCTTTTTCCTGGTTTCGTTTGTTTGAGCACCTTGCTGAGTTCAATGGCCGTGATGGGGAGGTCTAGATTGTGGGCCTCTTCCGGAGATGGGGGAGTTGGGCTATAGGTGCTGAGAAATTTTTCGATGAGTTCAGTAAGTTGGGGATCTGGGGTCTGTGTTCTTGTTGGGTGTAGGTTGTATAAGCGAGTATAATAATTAAGAAAATTGGTTGGTGATTTGAGCATTTTGAACTATATTGTGGCCCTTTGAGTTTGTTATGGAATGAATGCTAGTGGCAGGTCTCTGTTTACGGAGGGCTCTGGCCAATAATCTGCCTGCCTTATTGCCATATTCATAGAAAGTTTTGCGTGATGGTATGTAATTTCTTCTACTTTGTTCAACATGTCTAGCAGGTCATGCCTGGCTTGGATGAGGTCACAGTATGTATCCCTTGCTAGTGAAACTTTGTGTAGTTGTTCTAGCATTTGAATATGGTTTGTCAATTGCGCAATATGAGTGTTTCTATCTTTACGTCGCTTGGCAGAGATGGCAATGAGGTCACCGCGAATTGCACTCTTGTGCGCTTCCCAAAGTGTCATAGGGGAGATCTCTGGGGATGTGTTCTCCTGAAAGTACAAGTTTAGACGCTCTTTTAAGCTACTAACTATAGTCGGATCAGTTAAGAGAGAGGGGTCAAGGCGCCATATTGGGGTTGTGGGTACTCTTTCCTTGAATGATAAGGTCATGGTTATAGGGTTGTGATCCAAAATGTACATTGGGTCAATGGCTGCTGCTTGGAGGAGTGGGAGGTCTCTTTGGGATAGGAACAAGTAGTCAAGTCTGGAATGTCTGTTGTGTGGGGCGGAAAGGAATGTTTAATCCTTGTCGTTAGGCTACAGCGTACGCCAGGAATTCTGTAGGGTTAAATCTTGTAGGCATGTTTTTATGGCGTGTAGCGCTCTATAAGGCATGGTGGATGTGCCAGCGGAGGTATCTTGAAGTGGGTTGAGGGGGATGTTGAAGTCCCCTCCGAAAATTAAGAGACCCTCCTGAAAGGAAGAGAGTTTGCCTAGTGTGGTTTTGAAGAAAGCTACTTGGCCTGTGTTGAGAGCGTATATATTGGCAAGAGTGACTCTTTGGTTGAATAACGTGCCTTTGATGAAGGGGAATCTGTCTTCATCGTCTGAGAGTGTCTGAGATTTGGAATTTACAATGTTTAGCTAAAAGGATAGCAACTCCTTTCGTTTTCACCAAGTGGTTAGTAGCGTTAAGAATTGTAGGGAATCTAGAGTTGGTAAGCTTCGGGGTGGAATTAGATTTAAAGTGGGCCTCCTGGAGGAAGGCTATGTTTGCTTTGGCTCTGTGAAGAGAAAGCAGGACTTTGGGAGCGTTTTTCTGGTAAGTTGAAGCCTCGGGTATTTAATGAGACTATTTTGAGGGATCCGTGCTCGTTGGTCGGCATTTTGTGTGGGGGTTTCTGAACGGTAGCGTTTCCTATTTGATGAAGTCCCTAGGTCAGGTGCGTGAGGGGAGAGAGATTCAAAGTTCAAGATCAGAAAGAAGTGTTGCTATTGACTCGCTTCGGTGTAAATGGGAGTATATGTAAAGCAGGGGCTCCCTGCTTTAGGAGTGTGGAGCTATACAAAGTTAGGATCAAATGGTTAACAAAGAGTGGATTGTGGGTTACCCTTGGGGGTTGGAGAAGTAATCCGGGGAGTAGCAATAGCCTTCTTGCTACTCCTGGTGCTCCGAGGTGCTACAGTAGGTAAGGACCGGAGTGTTTCAGTGTAGCAAAGACGGGCGTCTATGCTTCTGTGGGTGTGTTCAAGCCCCGGTTTGACTGCGGTAGAGAGTAGATTGAGGGGTCTGCTTCCCACGACCAGAGAGGAAGTTGGTTTGGTATTGTGAGAAGAGTGATTGAGGAGTCTGGGTGACGTGTAATACTCATGTGTGGCCAGGCTGGCGCTGTATAAGTGGGTCGGGAGATATCCAACGGTAGTCTAGGATTAGTATTGACTACTGGAGTGGGAGTGGATGCTCGGTGTGGTTTGAAGGGCGTTGTGTATCTCCCGGAAGTGTGTTGGGGAGTAGGATGGAGAAAGGTCATTATGCTTACGGTAGTGTGTCATTAGGACACAGATGTGGGTTCTAGACCCATCTTAACCAGTTCTACAGATAGCCGCCTACGTGCGGGTAACCGAGCAGCACAAAAATAAACTATCCTTAACATAAACAGATCTATCAGCAATAAGTATGATTATACAACATTTTGAGATAGTATTTGTGAACATAACATTTGTGATTCTTTCCTTGTCTACCCTACCCAGCTCGGTGGCGAAGAGCTAACTAGTGTGCTATGGTATAAGGACTTGGCTTCAGACTCTAGTGATGGAATAGGAGGTATTGGGGTTGGTGGAGGGCCGACGTTTCGTTGACGTCTCTTGGGGCTAGAGGGGTCGTGCATGTACCGAAAATGGGGTGTGTGTCAGTGAAGAGTATCGTGCCTTTGTTACCCCAGATGTTCGGCACCCACCTTGTGTCTTGGGTGCGTAAATAGTTTGATGTATTTGAGGAGGAATAGACGGGGTAGAGGCTCTTCACTCTGCTGTCGTCTTGCCTTTGGTTGTAAAATTCCTGTATGGTACGTTTGGGTGTACAAGGCACTTTGCTCACGTAAGGTCGGTGTTGGGATATCGTAGTGAGATGGGTGTCATTGGGGGTGTCACCATGGTTAGGGTGGGGCAGATCAAGATTACTTGTGCCCCTAGAGCTTCGTGCTTGTAGGTCATAAAACCGTCAGGTGAGAGGCTCCATATGTGGTTCGTTTAGACGATACTCGAAAAGGCTAAATCTCTAGTAATCACAATAAAGTTAACCTACATAACCTACGTTGATACAGGTACAAGTATAAGTGGACGAGTAGTGAATCTACCAGGGGGATGTCTCTCAGAGCCATATACACTGACCTGGGGTTAGACCAATCAAGATTACAGATAGGAGGAAAAGTGAGTAAGAAGGGGGTGCGATTGTCATAGGTGATGCATTGGGGGGTGGTGTGTTTGGAGTGATCAGGTTTCAGGTGAACCCCGATTACTCTTATTCCCTACTCGTCCACTATCTATCCCGGTTCTGTGGGAGCATATATGTACCATTTTTTACCCTTCACAGGGTAGAGATTTTGGCAGTTATGTTACTGGACGTTGTGTGTCAGCCTCTTTATAGCACCCTCGGAATTGTGGTGTGTATGTTAGCTACCAAGCTAAGAGTCAAGTATGGGTAAAGCTGTCTGCGATCCGGGCAGCCCTTTTTTAAATTTTTTTGTCCGGTAAGCATGCATTTCTTCGCTACTGTCCGTACGACACCAAATTTGGAGCGTCCTGCATATTTGGGAGGAAGGCCTTCGTGCAGTGCGGTCCTCTTATTATCTATGTTGATCTATAATTACAACCGCCAAGCTGGGTAGGCAGGCTCTGGTGGGGGAGCAGGTGTGAGTGACAATTTCCTCTAACATGTCCAACGGGACTAGGCAAACTCACGGGTCTGCTAACTGGGACAAGGAGCAAAGGTGGGTGGGTGGACTAAGAAGGGAGCACATGAGCGCTCAGGGTACTAGACTTGGCGAACTTATCTTTAGCTGTATTCGGAGTGAGCTCTTTGTTTCAGCTAACGATCTCGATGTGCCCTTCTGGAGTGCTGAGCCTTACTTGGGCTGGAGCCGTTGTTTAATCTGGGTAGCAAGTGATGATTCCTAGGTTCGGATGGGGAGCGCCGTCTTCTCAGCCGGTGTTCCTGGTATGCCATGGGTTCAGGATGCGACATGTGTGCTCTCAGCGGTGGCGTGCGGAACTCTGTGTACCAGTCTGGAACTTCTGTATGTGGTATTTCCAGCGTGTCACAGAAATGGCGGAGGTCTTTCGAGACTCTGAGGAGGGCAGTTCTTCCCCTCACTGGCCGACAGTGCAAAGGGGAACTTCCATCGATATTGGGATCCCCTTGGCTCACAGGACATCCAGGAGAGGGCGAAGTTCCCTCCGGCGCTGGAGGGTGATGGTAGACAAATCTTGGAAAAGATGTATGTCGGCGCCGTTGTACATAATTGTGGCGGTGCGCGCTTTCCAGAGAACTTCTTCCTTCAATTGAAAATCTATCAGGCAGCATATCACGTCCCTGGGGGGGTCAGATTCCTTGCCTTTAGGGCGTAGAGCATGGTGAATACATTCCATACCTATCAGGGTGGCCGATGGCCTATCCAGTAAGGAGTTAAACATGGTGGTTACTTCTGTCTGTAGGTGCTCCGCATCTATGGACTCCGGGAGACCTCGCAGGCGGATGTTGTGGCGTCTCTGGCGATTGTCAAGGTCTTCCAGGTGGCGGTTCTGGTCACGTAGTTGTAAAGAATGAGTGTCCAGCATCTGATAGGAGCGTCTCAGTATAGAGGAGTGTGTGGCTGTTGTTTTTTCCACGTCTTGGACCCTCCCAGCTATTGCCTGAATGTCGATCTTAAGATCCGATATAGCAGCGGTCAGAGCTGCAGTGAGGTTCTCTTTGATGTCCGTGGCCACTGACCTGAGATCCTGTAGACTGGGTTGCGGTTATCGAGTCAGTATTATGCCCTCTGCTGAGGGAGGTGACCAGCTTGATCCAGATGCCCGCGTGGATGATTGAGGTAGGCTTCGGGCCACCGCAATGTTTCCGGCCTGTGTTCGGAACATCTCCGGTATATGCTGGCTAAGCCTGCCTGTCTCATCTCTCAGAGACCTGGAGCGGGACGCAGAGAAACTGCTGGAGGATGTCCCCACGGCTTTGTGAAAATATAATCGATACCGAGCCTCTGTGCTGAGGTGATTTTCCTCTGTCGGTGGGAGCAAGGGAGTTATGCTGCCATCTTCTGCCGAGGTCAGACAACCCAGCCTTATCGATTTTTATTAAAAAAAACACTTGCTACGCATTCTTAGTCTGGGGTTTTATGCAACGGGTGATGTGGATTAATCCACCAGTTAAATCACCTTTAAGCCCTTGGGACTTGAACTTAGTTTTTCCAGTGTTACAAAAACAGCCATTGGAACTTATACAGCATATTCCCTTAGTCCTTCTGACAGGGAAGATGGTATTTTTGGTTGCTATATCCTCAGCAAGGAGGGTTTCAGAATTGGCTGCTCTTTCTTGTAAAGAACCATATTTGATTATTCATTAAGACAGAGTGGTGTTACGCCCTCGTCCCAAGCTTTTTGCCAAAAGTAGTTTCAGGTTTTCACCTGAACCAAGATATTGTCTTGCCATCGTTTTTTTCAAAACAATGTTCCGGGGAAGAAAAGTCACTACGTTGTCTTGATGCGACGAAAGCAGTGAAAAGCTATTTAAAGGTAACTGCTCAGATCCATAAGACTGATCTTATTTATTCTGCCAGAGGGTCCTAAGAAAAGACAGGCAGCGTTGAAATCCACTGTCGCTAAGTGGATTCGACAAGTTATAATTTAAACTTATAATTTAAGGGATAAGATTTCCCCTTTTCAAGTTAAGGCGCACTCTACCTGGGCGGTTAGTGCTTCTTTGGCAGTGTGTCACCAGGCCTCCATGGCTCAGATCTGTAAGGCCGCAACTTGGTCTTCAGTGCATACATTCACAAAAATGTTATCAGTTGGATGTAAGGAGGTATGAGGATATCGCCTTTGGGTGCAGTATGCTGCAGGCAGCAGTATAAATCCTCAAGTCTGGGGGTACCCCGCAGGTTGTCTCTCCCTCCTCTCAACTAACATTACTATGGCACGTCCCATTAAGTATCTCCTTAAGGCTTTGTGTCCCATGATGTACGATAAAGAAAATAGGATTTTTACAGCTTACCCCGTAAAAATCCTTTTCTTGGAGTATATCATGAGACACAGAGGTCCCTCCCCTATTTTGGCATGTAAGTATATTGCTTTGTTACAAAAACTGATGTACTCCTGGAAGGAGGAGGGGGTTATATAGGGAGTGAACTTCCCTGATTGGGTATACCAGTGTCAACACCTGAAGGTGGCCATAAACAATTAAGTAATTAAGGCTCTGTGTCCCATGATGTATTCCAAGAAAAGGATTTTACAGGTAAGCTCTAATAAAAATCATATTTTTTTAAATATTGGAGCTACACTGCCTTTTCTCCAATCAGCTGGTACCATTCCAGTCAGTAAAAATGAGGAAAAATGGTCTCACAATTACTTGACTGAGTTCTCCCTGGACCCTCGGGGGCAAGCCACCTGGTCTCGGTGACTTATTAATGTTAAGTTTTCCAAGTTTATTTCTGATTCTGTCCTCTATTAGCCGTGAGGGTGCTTCCTGTGATGTCATGAGGATAAACACTGCAGTTTTGGTTACTGAAGCCCCCCAATTCCCTCATGAAGACTGAGGAGAATAAATGTAATTCCTTCGCCATCTCCCCATCCTTCGTAACCAGATTTCCTTCCTTGTTTTTTATGGGGCCAGTATGGTCTGTCCTCCACTTTTTACTGTTTATATACTTAAAGAATTTCTTGGTATATTTTTTTTATTGCTCTTCTGTGTCGTTTGGGTTCTATCTTAGCCACCCTAATTGCATCTTAATCTTACATTTCTTGTTTAATTTCTTGTTGCAATCTTTGTAAAGCGTGAATGCTGATGATGATCCCTCAGCCTTGTATTTAACCGCTCCCAACTGCCTCACGCTGATATATACATTGGCAGGTCACGTACAGGCAAAATTGCATACCTGTACGTTGCCCTTTAAGAGGCGGTGGGGGTGCGCACTCGTGTGCCCGCGTGAAGCTCCGTGAGTCCGGTCGCGGGTCCCGCGAACTAGATCGCTGCAGGGATACCCGCGATTGCCTCACGGAGAGGTAGAACAGAGAGATGCCGATGTAAACGGCATCTCCCCGTTCTGCCTAGCAGCAAGTGACACTGATCTCTGCTCCCTTTGATTGGAGCAGAGATCAGTGATGCACAACACAGCCAAGACCCCCCACAGTAAGCAACACACCCCTAGGACACACTTAACCCCTACACTGCCATTGCTGTATAAATGACAATGGTCCCAAAAATGTGTCAAAAATGTCCGATGTGTCCACCATAATGTCGCAGTCGCACTAAAAATCACTGATCGCTGCAATTTAAAAATATATATATATATTAACCAGTTCCTGACCAGTGCACGCCGATGTACGTCGGCAGAATGGCACGGGTAGGCATATTGGCGTACAGGTACATCCAATCTTCAATGCCGCCCTGCCGGTCGGGACCCCCATGAGTCCGGTTGCGGGTCCCGCGGACTCGATCGCCGCGGGCATACCCGCGATCGTCTCACGGGACGGCTGAATGGAGGAAATACCGTGTAAACAGCATTTCTCCATTCTGCCTAGTAACTAGTGACGCTGATCTCTGCTCCATGTGATTGGAGCAGAGATCAGTGTTCACTAAATTAAAGCCCAACCCCCCCACAGTTAGTAACACACCCCTAGGAACACTTAACCCCTACACTGCCACCCACTGGTTAACCCCTTCACTGCCAGTGTCATTTACACAGGAATCACTGCATTTATATAGCAGTGATTACTGTAGAAATGACTGGTCCCAAAAGTGTCCGCCGCAATGTCGCAGTCCCAATAAAAATCGCCGATCGCCGCCATTACTAGTAAAAAAAAAAAAAAAAAATATTAATAAAAATGCCATAAAACTATCCCTATTTTGTAAATGCTATAACTTTTGTGCAAACCAATCGCTTATTGCGATTTTTTTTTTTTTCTACCAAAAATATGTAGAAGAATACGTATCGCCTAAACTGAGGGAAAAAAATGTTTTTTTTATATATTTTTGGGGGATATTTATTATAACAAAAAGTAAAAAATAATGCGTTTTTTTCAAAATTGACGCTCTATTTTTGTTTATAGCGCAAAAAATAAAAACCGCAGAGGTGATCAAATACCACCAAAAGAAAGCTCTATTTGTGGGAAAAAAAGGACGTCAATTTTGTTTGGGAGCCACGTCGCATTACCGCGCAATTGTCAGTTAAAGCGACGCAGTGCCGAATCGCAAAAAGTGGTCTGGTCTTTGACCAGCAAAATAGTCCGGTCTGTAAGTGGTTAATAAAAACGCCATAAAACTATCCCCTATTTTGTAAACACTAACTTTTGCGCAAACCAATCATTAATTGCTTATTGCGATTATTATTATTTTTTTACCAAAAATATGTAGAAGAATACGTATCAGCCTAAACTGAGGGAAAAAATTATTCTTTATATATTTTTGGGGGATATTTATTATAGCAAAAAGTAAAAAATACCCCTAGACCCTGATGTCGCAGCAGGCTCAAATTCAACATGGCACCCGGGGTGTGTATAGAACATTTGAATCTATGCTGTATCCTTTTTCTACCAGACTTTCAAGGGATATACACGGGGGCCATACCCCTTGCGCTGCTGTCTGTTTTGCAGCGATTAATCACCCCACTAGTTTTATTATCCCCTTCCCGCCGAGCGTACGCAGATGTGCGTACTCGGCTTCCGGGGGGTATACCGGGATGATGCCCGCACCTGCAGGCATCATCCCGGTACCGTTTTTTTCAGCAGGCGATTGGCTATCCAGGCATAACAACCGATGTGGCTAAAAGCCGCTCGGCTGTTATGCCGGAGGAGCGGGAGGGGACGTCCCGTCCCCCCCTCCCGCCGCTGTTACCGGTGCTCCCGCTCGAACGGGAGCACCAATTCAAATTCCGCTGCCTCTGGCTGCTGGGGAGGAACTGGAACGAAGCCGTAATCGGCTTCGTTCCAGTCTCCTCATCGTAAACACGGAAGCGACGTCATGACGTCACTTCCCGTTTACTCGGCTGCCAATGGCACCGGTTTAAAAAAAATATCCGGTATTCAGAATCACCGTTTTCGGCGATCTGAATACATTGAAGTGTAAAGGAGGGGTGGGGGGTCTTTTAGACCCCCGATCCCTCCATAAAGAGTACCTGTCACAACCTATTACTGTCACAAGGGATGTTTACATTCCTTGTGACAGCAATAAAAGTGATCAATTTTTTTTTTTTAACTATTTAGTCATTTAAAAAAAAAAATAAAAATAAATAATAATAATTTTTTAAAGCAACCGCCGTCCCCGCGAGCTCGCGAAGCAAAGAAAACGCATACGGAAGTCGCGCCCGCGTATGTAAACGGTGTTCAAATCACACATGTGAGGTATCGCCGCGATCGTCAGAGCGTGAGCAATAATTCTAGCACTAGACCTCCTCTGTAACGCTAACCTGGTAACCGTAAAAAAAGTTTAAAGCGTCGCCTATTGAGATTTTTAGGTACCGTACTTTGTCATCAATCCACAAGTGCACGCAATTATAAAGTGTGACATGTTTGGTATCTATTTACTCAGGGTAACATTATCTTTCACATTACGCCAAAAAAATTGGGCTAATTTTACTGTTTTGTTTTTTGTATTATTAATGAGAGTGCCCCTTTTCCCAAAAAGTTGCCATAAAATATTGCAATAATCGCCGTTTTATTCTCTAGAGTCTCTGCTAAAAAAATATATATAATGTTTGGGGGTTCCAAGTAATTTTCTAGCAAAAAATATGGATTTTAACTTGTAAACACCAAATTCCAAAAATAAGCTTAGTCATGAAAGGGTTAAATAGTGGAGACTTGGACTGGTCCCGTAGGACCTATGTTAATGGATCTTCTGTACAAGGTTAGTTTCCCTGGGCCGGCCGGCGCTGGCTCGTCACCCTAGCTCACTGGTTGGGGTGGGGCCATGCCGGCCGGCTTGGTGTATGTTCTCTAGAAATGTTCATAGTTTATAGTTGGACTGTTTTAAAACGCTGGTGTTTTTTGTGTAAAAATACAGGAGATAAATGGTGGATGAAAATGATACGCAAGAGCGTAACATGCTATATGCTCATGATCTGCAGGGATCTGGAGGGCGGGAGGGGGAAATGGAAATCCGTTAAGCACTGTTATGTACTCTTGCTGTTATGGGTAGTTGGAAGTTTCATAGTTAGGTTGAATAAAGACACCAGTCCATCCAGTTCAACCTGAGTCAGTGTCTACAATTGTCCCTATCCCTGTACATTACACACTCACATCGGTCCCTACCCTCAATGAGCCCACAATCCAAGATCCCCATTCATATACTAGGGCCAATTTTGGACAGAAGCCAATTAACCTACCTGCATGTCTTTGGATTGCGGGAGGAAACCGGAGTACCCGGAGGAAACCCACGCAGGCACAGGGAGAACATGCAAACTCCAGGCAGGTAGTGTCATGGTTTGGATGCGAACCAGCAACCCTTCTTACTGCTAGGTGAGAGTGCTAACCACTACACCACTGTGCCGCCCTAGTTTCCAGTGTTTCACCTGGAATGTTAGGGGGATTAGAGCAAAGCCGAAATGCAGCGCAGTCCTGTCTTACCTCAAAGCTCAAAAAGCGGACATAGTGGTGTTGGTGGAGGCACATTTGACAGGCCAGCTCATGATGACACTTAAAAAAAAAACCCTGGGTGGGCTGGGTATATCAGGCCCCATACTTTAC
Source organism: Lithobates pipiens (assembly GCF_037356315.1). NCBI lineage: Eukaryota > Metazoa > Chordata > Amphibia > Anura > Ranidae > Lithobates > Lithobates pipiens. The sequence continues at coordinate 140,725,599 of NW_027507791.1, forward strand.
CAATTCCAGAGGAGTAGCGCTCCTAGTGGCGAAATCCACACAGTTTTCGCTCTTGCTGCTTAAGTCAGATCCCCAGGGTAGATACCAGTTTCTACATGCTATAATGGTCTGGAGCTGCTACTGCTGGCAATATACATAAACTCTCCCTTTCAATTCACAGAACGAGGGATTCGCGTTTATGTCCCAATTCCCCACTGTTCCGGCGGTGTGGATGGGGGACTTTAACAATATAGCGCATAGGGATATGGATAGGCTCACGCTGACCCCACTGGCCACACACAACCCCGGGCACACCAGGTTTGGTAAAAATTTTCTGGATCTTGCCCTGGTAGATACTTGGAGGCACAAATTCCCCGCAGACAGGCAATACTCATGCTTTTCCATGTCACATACCACTATGTCGCGCATTGATTTTATATTTATTTATTTTTTCCCCCGTAAATTTTATTGAAGTTTTACCAAGTACATACATACAATGGTTACAAAAGTAAATACACAAACATTGTGCAAAGTACATAAGCATAGTGAACAGGTAGACCGTAGAACATATGTATAACATTATATAACACAATATAGAGCAGAAGAAGTAAATAGATGCTGATATATGTTTATATAGGCCGGCTAACTGTATAATTGGTCAGAACATCCATGTATGAGGAAAGATAGTATGAGGGCCGGTTAATATTCTCATGTTTATAATTGCATCAGCAGCATAAAGCATAAACCTTAATGAAAATATAAGGATATAGGCTGTACAGCGCTGAGTCAATATTTAAAATCCTAGCTCCGGTCACCCCTAATGGGCTCTGACTGTGACCGGCTATGGGAAATAACAGGAATTACCAAAAGAATGATGGTCAGCACTGCACTACAATTAGGGGAGCACCGTTCTTAAGTCTAGAGTTATTAAGGACAGCAGTTCTCTGGATGGGAAGGGGTAGGAAAAATGTAAAATCATCCCTATGGAGGGCACCGTAAATATGGGGTTGAGTGGCATTGGAAGGTATCGGGTGGACTGTAGCCAAGGTGTGGACTACTGAGTTACTGGGTAGGTATGTGGAGGGCAAAGCTAGCAAATATTAGGAAATGTGTGTCTGCGATACACCATTAGATTCCAATGTTGTTGGTGGTTGTGTATCAAGATGGGGGTTATGCGTTGGGTTAAGGTGAGTTTGTCCAGATAGCATAGAAGATCTGAAGTGTTTCCAAACAGCCCAAGTTTGCCCGTAAATGTTTGGGGTGTCCTTGGCCTGGTGAATAAGTTCTTCCATCTCTGCTATAGTATCTACCCTTTTTATCCATTCTGATATAGTAGGGGGAGACGTAGATCTCCAGTGTACTGGGATGCATAGGTTAGCTGCGTTTAATGAGGTGGATGGTCAGGGATTTGGTATATGCCCGGGTTGTAGTAGAACTGTAATGTAATAGGAATTGAGCAGGAGTCAGGTCAGGGGAATAAATCGTAATCTGAGAAATCAATCTGTGTATTTCAGTCCAGAACAGTTGCAAAAGGGGGCATTCCCACCAGATATGAAGCAAGGTACCCAAAGCTTTATTGCATCTCCAGCAAGTCGGGGGACGGCAGGAGAAAACTTATGGATTTTGTCAGGGGTCCTATACCATTTAGCATAAATTTTGTATCTATTTTCCTGAGTTGAGACGTTCACAGAACCTTTGTGTATGTTGTGATATATTATTTCCCAGTCTGCCGTTGAAAGATCTAGGTGCAGATCAGATTCCCATCGTTGGACAATCTTGTCAGTTTTAATAGCATGAGAGGAGAAAAGAAGCGAGTAGACTGTGGATATAACATGTCTTTGAGGTTCAGTACTAACACACATGGATTCAAAGGGTGTAAGGCCCCTGTGTCATTGAGCACCGAGTTTTGGGTCTTGGAAGAAATGCCGCAATTGAAAGTATTTGAAGAAGGGGATTTGGTAGTCTGGGAAAGTGGAAGCTATAAGTTGATGAGACAGAAGTTTGCCATTGTGAAAGAAGTTATAGGCTCTTGGTTTAGGACCAGATAGTGTAGTGTGCGGTGAATGTAGAGTGAGGCCCGGTGAAAATTCTGGGTTATGATTCAGTGGAGTCATTGGGCCGTGAATGGGGACCAGCACCATGTGTGGACAAGCTTCTCGAAAACGCAGGAGTGAGGCATGTATGAAAGGGTGTGTTTGAAGCTCGCGTGGAATATGGGATTTATGTATCCAGGGCCAATTTTCTAGAGGAAGGTGAGAGAAAACTTGCTCAAGCCCAATCCAATCCTTTTGAAGTGTATGGGAGTGCCAGTCCAGAATTCTGTTTAGGTGACACGCGAGATGATATTTTTGGATGTCTGGAACCCCCCGAGGCCGCCGAGATTTTTGGGTAACGTGAGTTTTTGCCAGCTGATTCTAGGGGCTTTGGACTTCCATATAAAAAGTCTACATAGGCTTTTGTAAGAACAAAAAAAGGAGGGTGGTAAGTTAATAGGAATAGCTTGAAGCAAATACAGTATCCTTGGCAAGACGTTCATTTTCAAAATGGCCATTCTGCCGAACCATGAGAAGGGACTCGTTTTCCATTTCTGGAGATCAGCTTGTATAGAATGAAGAATTGGTTGAAAATTTTTAGCATATAGGGAAGTCAAAGTGGCAGGAATTTTCATTCCTAGGTAGGTAATGGCTTCTTTTTCCCAGCTAAAGGGGAAGTTGAGAGTACATTGATTTACTATGGAGGGTGGTAGGGAAATATTGAGGGCTTTCGATTTTACTGAAATTAATTTTCAGATTAGAGAGGTCCTGGAAGAGCTTAAAATCTTTTAGTAAGTTGGGGATAGATGTGATGGGATCTGAAAGGAAGAGTAAAATGTCATCAGCATATGCTGCTATCTTATACGTTTTGTGGTTAATCAACAAGCCTTTTATGTCCGGGTTGTCCCTGAGTTTGCGGAGAAAGGGTTCCATAGTGAGTATAAAAATCAGAGGTGAAAGGGGGCAACCCTGGAGATTTTATATTTGTATCTCGCACTCTCCTCCCCAATCTGGGAGAGGTTGGATTTAACCCCCGTATATTATCCGACCATGCTCCATACTGGATAGAGCTTAGGTTTTGAGGGCCCACCTGCATCCTACACCTGAAAACTTAACCCCTTCTGGCTGGGTGTGACCTCTGGACTGGATGAGGCAGGTTTAGAATGGGAACTCTTTTTCCAAATAAACCGCAACACAGCCCATGCCAGACTTTACCTAGCACAAAAGATATCCCTATACAGAAAGACATCATCACAGGCACTGTTACAAGCAGAACGACAATTGACCATTGACGAACGTGAGTTCATCAGTAATCCCTCCCCCATTACAGCAGACCGTCTCAGACTGCAGTCTAGGGTGGTAAATGGCCTACACTTTGAGAAAGCAGAAAAATATTTTTTATGTCAAACAGAGGGCGTATGAATGCGGAGAGCGTGCCGGCCGCCTCTTGGCCTACTTGGCTCATCTGGACCACAAACCTCCAACTGTGGTCTCTTTACGCAACCCCAGTGGGGAGCTAATTACTGGCCCCAATGCGGTGGCTGGAGAGTTCTAGATGTTCTTCGCATTTCTGTACTCCTCGATAGCCATTGACCCTGGGGAAGGAACAGACGCCCTTCTAAGGGACTTAGATCTACCCACACTCTCACAAACCCAGGTGGAGTTAATGGAGGCCCCCATCACTACTGAAGACATTGTAGAGGCTATGTCCCTACTGAACACATCAAAGGCACATGGTTCAGATGGTCTTCCTCTCGAATCCTATACTACATAGGCCGAGACCCTAACACCTAAGCACCAGGAGCTCTTCCAATACATATTCGAATCTGAGACTTTGCCCCCCTCTATGCGTGAAGCATATATTGTGCTTATCCCCAAACCTGGGAAGAATTTGGAACTCCCTGAGTCATATCGCCCCATCTCCCTACTCCAACTTGACATTAAGATCCTGGCCAAGGTGTTGGTGATCCGCCTAAACACCGTTATCCCCGGACTTATCCACCCTGATCAGATGGGGTTTATGCCTAAAAAGAATACAGCCTTTAACCTGAGAAGGCGCCACATGAATTTGCAGGCACATCATGATCAAATGGGATCCAGAGTAGCGGTGTCCCTTGAGGCGGCCAAAGCGTTTGATTCAGTGGAATGGAGGTACCTCTGGGGATGCCTGCAACGCTTTGGCTTCGGGCCCCACTTTATTAAATGAATTAGTCTCCTGTACAGTGGCCCTTGTGCCAGGATCTTGGTCAATAAAATAGAATTTTATTTTTTTTGCTTGTTTGGGTGAGCAGCACTCTCCAAACCCTTTGAGTAGTGTGTTTTTCTTTGTTAGGATCTTGGTCAATGGGAGAATATCTGATCCCTTTCCCCTTTTTAGGGGCACCAGACAGGGCTGCCCCCTGTCGCCATTGCTGTATGCCATTGCCTTAGAACCCCTGGCCTCAGCTCTCAGGAAGCATCCGGGCATCAGGGGGCTGAGATGTGGGGCCCTGGAAGAGTATCAGCCTATATGCGAATGACATGCTGCTATACTTGGCAGGCACAGGCCCCTCTCTCCAGGCAGCTCTCAAAACCATTAAGACATTCAGTTCGTATTCCGGGCTTAAAATTAATTGGGAGAATTGCCTATAGACATGGGTGCTCCATCGGAACTCCAGGCTTTCACTCCACTTCTCAGGGTCAGTGCAATAAAATACCTAGGTGTCACAATTACTCGATCCCCAGAAGACTACGTCAGACTAAACATAGAACCGCTGATAGTGGATATGAAAGATAAGATTTGGACATGGGCCAAACTCCCATTGGGAGTAATGTGCCGCATAAATTTGATAAAAATGATTCTTCTCCCTGGATTTCTGTATGTCCTCTGGCATGCTCCCATTTACCTGCTCCTTAGGTTGTTCAAATCCATTGAAGCCCTGCTTAAAGCGGAGGTCCACCCTAAAATGGACCTCCGCTCATCGGAATCCCCCCCCCTCCGGCGCCACAATCGGCACCTTTCAGGGGGGAGGGGGGTGCAGTTACCTGGATAATCCAGGTAACTGCACCCACTTCCGGGCTAGCTCTCTGCGGAACGGGGCGTACGTTCCGCAGCGCCCGCCCCCTTCAGCAAGTGCCCCGCTGCCTGCTGGGAAACACACAGCTCCCAGAGGCAGCGGGGACCGTCCGGATTGCACCGCGCGGCTCGCGCATGCGCAGTAGGGAACCGGGAAATGAAGCCGAAAGGCTCCATTTCCTGATTCCCATACCCAAGATGGCGGCGGGACCCGGCAGCCGAGCGAGCGATCGGCTTCGGGTGCCGACATCGCGGGCGCGCTGGACAGGTAAGTGTCACTATTTAAAAGTCAGCAGCTTCAGTATTTGTAGCTGCTGGCTTTTAAAAAAAAAAAAAAAAAAACGCGGAGTCCCGGTGGACTCCCGCTTTAACTCCTTCGTCTGGGGCTCTAGTTGCCACAAGCTCTCCTGGCAAGTGCTGAAGGGCCCTGGGGATCTGGGGGAAGCTGCCCTACCAGACTTTAATTTGTACTATTTGGCAGCCCAAGTGTTCCACCTTAACCATTTAGACAAACAGGACAAAGACCGATACCTGACACTTGTATGCCCCATGCGTGGCCGTGTGCTTGCTCATCCATTCCAGATTATATTTAGGGATAATGCTACAGCAGGGCCCCTGGAAAACCATAAAGTACTGCTTTACCACCACTGTAGAGTTCGGGAGATAATTAGGAACAAACTGAAGCTTCCTGCGACACACTCACATACACCACTATGGGAGAATTCTGGGTTAAGCGAATTACAGATGTTACCTGAGTACACGCTGTGGCTCCACTACGGGGTCAGATACCTTTCAGATATGTACCAGGGACCGGTATTGAAACCATTTCAACAACTAAAAGAATAGGATGCACTTTCGCTACCTCCAGCTCCGCCATGCTCTTCAGGTGCAGGTTTCGAATGCCCCCCCCCCCCAACATGGAGAGGCTAGATATAATGAACAGTATAATGGGGACATGACCCATGTAAACTAATCTCTAGCTTCTATACCCTTCTAATTAGACCCCCAGCGGTAGCTCAGACGTCTGGACTTAGGGGGTGCTGCATCGGAGATATGGGGGAACTGGAGAATGACGAATGGGAGGATGCACTGGAGGGTAGCAAAAAGGTTTCGGCTAGGCTCTCTGACCGTCTTACACAACTATACATCCTACATAGAACTTACCTGACACCAAGGCGAATAGCCAAATACAAACCCAACTGTAATCCCCTCTGTCACAGATGCAATAGCCCCCAAAGCACTTTTTTTCATATCTTGTGGTCATGCCCAGAGATCCAACTTTATTGGTCCCACATAGTACAATTTATCCATGATGAAATGGGATCGCCTTTGACATTGTGCCCTAAGTATTGCCTATTGGGGATTTTCCTGGATCCGGACTCAAATACCACAAGATATTTTTGCAAGAATCTCTTTTTGTGGCCAGGCTGCTGGTGGCGAGAGGCTACAAGCTCAGTCTCCTACACTCCGGGAGTGGGTAGCTGCAGTCAACAATGTACTCCCGTATAAAAAAGAACTATATGCCCATAGGGGCTGCCACGCCAAGTACAATAAAATTTGGGATGCCTGGCTAGGCAATGCCGCTACATGCAATGAGCTCCCCGAATAAACACCGGAGGACTCTGGTAGTATGGCCCGGGGGCCTATAGGACTGCGCTGCGGCACCTCACCACTGTGTGCCTAAACATGTGATGGAATACTAGACTGCTTGTATATACATATTGTATGTGCCTAGGGTTGTATTACTGATCTCTATCTTCTACTAACTGATAGTTTGGACAGCAGGAAGTACCTGCTCCACCAGCCATATACCGTGTACCATTCTTGTGATATCGTATGTTACTGTAATGTATCCACTGTACACCTTCTTTGAATTATTTTCAATAAAACACCACGTTGTTTGTAAAAAAAATAAAATAATAGATATCAAGAAATTTGGTATGGGGGAATTGGGGCAGCCATTCACGCTAGCCTCCTGGAACCAACCCAAACCAAAAAATGCTGTTTGGACTATACCGGTCCAAACAGCAGAGAAAAATAATTATTAAAATGTACTAATGTTTAATGCATAAAAAAAGAAAAAACAATACACAGAACATCATTATTAAAATCGTGGTACACCCTAGAGTATTTATCATTTACAGATACTCAAAGAAGAGTTCAGTTCTAGTGGCGTACAGAGGTCTCCTCTACTAGTTTCGCCAAACACCCGCTTCTTCAGGAGGATATCTATGTAAATTGTAATAATACACAGACCATTAGCAATCAGCAAGATAATATATAGAAAAAATCGAAACATCATTTGAACAATAAATATACATCATCACATAAGGGAATGAGGAAATCAACTCACCCGAAATTCAAAAAAACAGAGCTTTGAGAGATAACAGGAAAGCGGACCCATATAGTCCCCCTACGCCGGACATGGGGGATTGGTTAGGTAGCTCTAATAAAAAGAATAAATAAATACTTGGTTAATGGCAATTAAAGAGAGGAAAAAAAGGGGGAGGAAGGGGTTGGGGGAAGTGAAGGGGGGGGGGGGTGGGGAGAGGAAATAGAAAAAAAGGAAAAAATTTAGTTTTTTTTATTTTTCTCTTTTTCGCCATTACTCTAATCAAGACTTACCAAACATTATATATATATATATATATATTATACCCGGTGGCAATATACGTAGCTCCAAAGGTTTCAATGAAACTTGGGGTTGTGAATAAATAAATCAACCAATCAATAAAGGGCAAAACGCGATTCCATCTATAAATAAACAAATCAATACCAGTAACCAATTATAAAAAATAAAGATGAATAGATGGATCTGAGGTTGGGTCTCCTAGGGGACATTTACCTGATAGATGCCGATTATACCCTCTGGTCAAAAGAGCCATCCATTCTAACCTGCCCAACACAGTGGTCTGGTGACCGCTGTTATATGGGCTCCCCGACGTGCATCACGCCAGGCGCCCGCCGGCGGGAAGTCGGCGGCGTCTGACGTCATGCAGTCAGCGCCTCCACACTGCGCAAGTGCAGTGTAACATACACTGCAGCGGAAGTGCGCAGGGGAGAATAAGGAAGAGACACCGGTAATCCGGATGTCTCTATTCTACCCCTGCAAGCCATGGGAGAGAACATTTACATCCTAGGTCAGGAGGAGCACATGTCCGCCGAAGGGGGAAATTGTAAAAGGGGTACCGGAAAGAAAAAAAAAATCTCTATCTAGACTACAGATTTCAAAATACAAGCGGACGCCTTGCTTATTGAGAGGATACTCTCCTACGTGTTTGAGGAGAGCATTAAATAAAGTTGTCACGCCCCCGCAGTACATTACTGCACCAACAGCCTAAAACCACAGACACGGATTCTGTTAGATTTATTACAACTTACTCTGCTCATCATCAAAATCTTGCGCAGTGTGGAGGCGCTGACTGCATGACGTCAGACGGCATATATAATGTTTGGTAAGTCTTGGTTAGAGTAATGGCGAAAAAGACCAAAATAATTTTTTTTTTCTTCTCCTCTCCCTTTCCCCGCTCCCCCCCCTCTCTTTCACTTCCCCCCCCCTTTCACTTCCCCTAACCCCTTCCCCCCCCCCTTTTTTTTTCTCTTTTTAATTGCCATTAACCAAGTATTTATTCTTTTTATTAGAGCTACCTAACCAATCCCCCATGTCCGCCGTAGGGGGAGTATAGGGGTCCGCTTTTCTGTTATCTCTCAAAGCTCTGTTTTTTTGAATTTTGGGTGAGTTGATTTCCTCATTCCCTTATGTGATGTATATTTATTGTTCAAATTATGTTTCGATTTTTTTCTATATATTATCTGGCTGTTTGCTAATGGTCTGTATATTTATTACAATTTATATAGATATCCTCCTGAACAAGCGGTTGTTCCGCGAAACTAGTAGAGGAGACCTCTGTACGCCACTAGAACTGAACTCTTCTTTGAGTATCTGTAAATGATAAATACCCTGGGGTGTACCATGATTTTAATAATGATGTTCTGTGTATTGTTTTTTCTTTTTTTATGCATTTATTAACCACTTCAGCTCCGGACCAATAAACACCTTAAGGACCAGAGGTCTTTTTGCAATTTCGCACTGCGCTGCTTTAACTGGTAATTGCGCTGTCATGCAATATTGCACCCAAACGAAATTTGCGTCCTTTTCTTCCCACAAATAGAGCTTTCTTTTGATGGTATTTGATTGCCTCTGCGATTTTTTTTTTTTTGCGATATAAATGGAAAAAGAGCGAAAATTTTGAAAAAAAAAGATATTTTCTTCTTTTTGTTATAATAAAAATCGAATAAACTAAATTTTAGTCATACATTGAGGGCAAAATTTATTCAGCCACATGTCTTTAGTAAAAAAAATGTCAATAAGCGTATATTTTTTGGTTTGCGCAAAAGTTATAGCGTCTACAAACTAGAGTACATTTTCTGGAATTTACACAGCTTTTAATTTATGACTGCCGATCTCATTTCTTGAGGTGCTAAAATGGCAGGGCAGTACAAATCCCCCCCAAATGACCCCATTTTGGAAAGTAGACACCCCAAGGAAATTGCTGATGGGTATGTTGAGCCCATTGAATATTTATTTTTTTTGTCCTAAGGGATTGAATAATGACAAAAAAAAATTTTTTTACAAAAAGTTGTCACTAAATGATATATTGCTCACACATGCCATGGTTATATGTGGAATTGCACCCCAAAATATATTCCGCTACTTCTCCCGAGTATGGGGATACCACATGTGTGGGACTTTTTGGGAGTCTAGTCGCGCACGGCACCCCGAAAACCAATCACCACCTTCAGGATTTCTAAGGGTGCAAATTTTTGATTTAACTCCTCACTACCTATCACAGTTTCGAAGGCCATAAAATGCCAAAATAGCACAAAACCCCCCAAAATGACCCCATTTTGGAAAGTAGACACCCCAAGCTATTTACTGAGAGGCATGTTGAGTCCATGGAATATTTTATATTTTGCCACAAGTTGCGGGAATATTACAAACTTTTTTTTTTTTGCACAAAGTTGTCACTAAATGATATATTGCTCACACATGCTATGGGCAGAAGTCAAATTACACCCCAAAATAAATTCTGCTGCTTCTCTCGAGTACGGGGATACCACATGTGGGGGACTTTTTGGGAGCCTAGCCACGTACGGGACCCCGAAAACCAAGCACTGCCTTCCGGATTTAAATATAAAATGCTACCAAAAAACCTGTTAGCGATGGCAGGGATCAGGCCTGACTCTGCGATCGCTGCAGTTATGTGTTTAGTGTTTTGTAAGTGACAGTGATCGATCGATACTGCACTTGGGTGGGCTGGGCAGAGGGGCAAAACGCAGGTGCTAGCAGGTATCTGGGCTGATCCCGCTAACAATGCGTTTTTTTGGAACCCTAAACTGCTGGGGACGCTAGTATAGATCTGATCAGATCAGATATTGATCTGTTCAGATTCTATAGCACTACGGGAGGTGTATGCTTTGCGTGTGGGTGTTAGCGGTACTGGCACTAACCTAGCGCTGCCTGGGGCGACGCAGACCCTGACCCTAAAACCTAATTGATATCACCCGCCGGGTGATCAGGGGGTTAAACCTTTATTGGGTAATAAATGGTGGGTGCCCTGATGCTATAAAAAACAAACTAACCAGAGTCACCCGTAACACTTATACGGTGATCAGTGGTGAAAGGGTTAACTAGGGGCAATCAGGGGGTTCAAATTTTTATTAGGTAGTATATGGGGGTCCCTGGCGCTATATAAAAACCTGACGGGGAACCTAAATAACTAACTGGCTAACCAGCGTCACCAGTGACACTTATACTGTGATCGCTGGTGAAAGGGGGTGAAAGGGTTAACTAGCAGCAATCAGGGGATTAAAACCATTATTGGGTAGTATATCGGGGTACCTAGCGCTATAAAAACCTGGCGGTGAACCTAAAAAAATAACTAGCTACCTAGCGACACTAGCGACACTGATGCAGCGATCAGAAAAATTATCGCTTAGTGACACTGGCAAAAGGGGGTGAAAGGGTTAACTAGCGGAAATCAGGGGGTTAAAACCATTATTGGGTAGTATATCGGGGTACCTAGCGCTATAAAAACCTGGCGGTGAACCTAAAAAAATAACTAGCTACCTAGCGACTGTAGCGACACTAATGCAGCGATCAGAAAAACGATCGCTTAGTGACACTGGCAAAAGGGGGTGAAAGGGTTAACTAGCGGCAATCAGGGGGTTAAAACCATTATTGGGTAGTATATCGGGGTACCTAGCGATATAAAAACCTGGCGGTGAACCTAAAAAAATAACTAGCTACCTAGCGACACATGCAGCAATCAGAAAAATGATCGCTTAGTGACACTGGCAAAAGGGGGTGAAAGGGTTAACTCTAGGGGCAATCAGGGGGTTAAATCTTTATTGGGGGGTGATAGGGGGCTACCCTGGACCTAACACTAACTGTCCTGACAGTTTTTACTGTCACAACTGACACTAAATGCATTGATCAGTAAAGAAATGATCAATGCAATCAGTGACACTGTGACTGGGGGGAGAGGGGGGGCGGGGGGGATCGGGGTGGGCTTTGTGTGCCTGTGTGTACCTACATGTCAGTGTAGTGTTGGTGCACACTTACTATTAGTCTTCTCCTCGTAGTCCGGTCAGAAAGACCGCCCCGAGGAGAATGACATCACTTCCTCCTTCCTGTGTAAACAATACACAGTGGGAGGAAGCTTCTCATTGGCCAGGAGAGATCCAGAGGGGGTGGCCGAAAACCAACGGCCATCCCCTCATCACGGAGCGCTCCTGGAGCGAACCGGACCGTCGTATCCAACGGGAGGGGGTCCGATCGGACCCCCCACCCGCTGGAAGGCAGGCACGTACATCTACGTGATTGTGCCTGCCTGTGCCATTGTGTTCACGTACATTGGCAATACGGCGGTCCTGAAGTGGTTAAACATTAGTAAATTTTAATTATTATTATTTTTCTCTTTTTTTGTTTTTTGAATAAAAAGTACCGGTATAGTCCAAACAGCATTTTTTGGTTTGGGTTGGTTCCAGGAGGCTAGCGTGAACGGCTACCCCCATACTAAATTTCTTGATATCTAAGATTTGTGGATGATGGTACTTGGTATTTGTATGTTTATCAGAGGCAATAATGTGTTTTTTTTTTCAAAATTGTCACTATTTTTGTTTATAGCGTAAACCATAAAAAACGCAAAGGTGATCAAATACCACCAAAAGAAAGCTCTATTTGTGGGGAAAGGACGTCAATTTTGTTTGGGTACAATGTTGCGCAACCTTGCAATTGTCAGTTAAAGCGACGCAGTGCCGAATCGCAAAAAGTGCTCTGGTCAGGAAGGGGGTAAATTCTTCCGGGGCTGAAGTGATTAAAGGCCTTCTCCTTTGCTTTTATAGGCATTTCTACAATGGAGTTAAGCCATCCAGGGCTTTTATTTGCTTTTTTAAATTGGGATGCACCAACTAATGCCCTTATTTAATATGCTTTTAAAGCAAACCCATTTTTCCTCCGTGTTCTTTTGTTCCTGAGATTTTATCCCGATTTATATCTTCTAGCAAGGTTCGTTTGTGGAAGTTTGCTATTTTGAAATTCAATGTCTTTTTATTCCCCTTATGTTTCCTATTTGTGTGATTTATACTGAAGCTAATTGACCTGTGATTGCTAAATTGCCCCTTATTTCCACATCCAAGATCAGGTCTGTATTGTTGGTATTCAGTAGGTCTAGTAACGCTTTTTCTAGTTGGTGCGTCTACCATCTGACCCATGAAATTGTCGTGCAAGACATCTAGGAACTGGTGAGCCTTAGACGAATGCACAGTTCATTCCGTCCAGTCTGTGTCTGGATATTATGATTACACTTCCCATCCTTGCTGCTAATCCAAATTGTGATTAGGAGGTCAGTCTCCCCCTCCTCCCTCAGGTTAGGGGGAACTATAGCATACTCCCAGGATTTTGTTTCCCCTTAGTTTCATCCCTTTGGAGCTCTACCCTTAAGGATTCCACCTCCTCCCTAGCTCCCTTAGTGATGTAATCTCTCACATTCACTTGATATACAGATATACCCCTTCCCCTTTTTTTCCCTCTCTCCCTGCGTGAAGGGAATACCCATGAATGGATGCCAGCCAATCATGAGAGCCGTTGAACAAAGTTTCTAAAATTCCCATAAAATCAAAATCCGCCTCGTACAACAGTATCTCTAGTTCTCCCATCTTGTCCACCAGCCTCCTGGCATTAGTGAAAATTCTACACAGTTTAGACCAGTCGTATAGTGTCCTCTTATTGGATGTTCCGAGATTGCAAATAGGACTTGTTGTTATACGTACCTTGGGTTTATGTGCTTTAGTCAACCTGCCGCTAATGCCCCCAATACTATCCTCTGGATTATGCTCCGTGCTGACTATCTCTACCTCCAGACCCGTCCCCTTGTCATCTAGTTTAAACGCCCCTATAACTTTTTGGCCATCTTCACTCCCAGCAGATCTGCGCCCCCCTCGTTTAGGTGATGTCTGTCCCTTCTATAGAACTTTTGACCGACTAAGAAGTCAGCCCAGTTCTCCAGGAGCCCAAACCCCTCCTTTCTACACCAGCTCCTCTGCCACTTGTTTACTTCCCTAATCTCCCTCTGTCTTTCTGATGTGTCTCGAGGTAATGGTAGTATTTCTGAGAATACTACCTTGGCGGTCCTTTTCTTCAATTTACCTCCTAAGTCCCTAAAATCATTGTTTAGGACACTCCATCTGCCTCTAACTTTTTCATTGGTGCCAACCGGTTCTTCCCCAGCCCCTCCTAGTAATCTATCCAGATCTGTGATGTGCCAAACCAGAGTGCACACAGCATACAGTTCGGTGCTTCAGGCCTTTGTCACAGATTGTCCTTAGTATCGAGTCCCCTACCTCCCAGAATCTTTCCTTTTCCTCCCCCCCTACTTTTTCACTGGAGGAGTTCTTCTGCCAGCTAGGGGAGTCCCTCAGCTCCAACGGTGCTGTTCCCTGTGCTGTTCCCTGACTGGTTTCACCAATGTCACTCAATTGAGTGTACTTATTGGGATGTTCCTGCCCAGTATCGGCCTCCCTGGCACTTTCCCCTCTAACCTTCCAGTCGCTCATCTACTTTTTTTTTTTTTTTTTTTTTCTAGTGCCTGCACCCACATCTGTGCTGGTCCCTGCCGGGGTACGTTATGGGCTCTCCTTTAGTATGGAGGGTCTTTGCAGTGCTTCCCTAGATTCAGAACCTGGGCTTCCATTGAAACAATGTGCTTACATTTTGCACAGCAGTATTTGTACTCGATCAGATTATCAAGGAATTGTAATCTGACACTAGCAGTCAGTCAGCCACCTTTAGTGCCGCCGCTTCAGTGATCAGCCTCACACTCTCTCTCTGGTCTGCACTTCACTTACCCATTGCCTCTCCCTGTCAGCATTCCACCACCTGGTCCCACTGGATGTTACCCCGCTTCCTCTGTCCATCTATGGGATGAATACTGTGAGCATACCTGCTCCCGCACCACGATGTCCCGCTCTGCCGCTGCTGTAGGTCCCCGGGTCATCTGTTGCCGCTCTTGGTCGTTGGGGGTCCGATCAGCACTGATTCCACACAAAAAACTCTGCAAGAGCACCACCTGTTTACCCTACAAGCTCACAGTGGTGTTCTCCCGGATTATAAGTATAAGCTGCATTGTGTTGTCACATGCAAAGATATAATAACATTTTTACAAAAATATAAGGATTTGTACTCTGTAATAAAGAATCAGAAGTGATGTCATATGTTGTAGTGTATTTGTATTGTATTTTCAGATGACAACTGTACTAATTAAATAAAAATCGTACGATCTGGTATCATATGAGCATATTTTTTGGGCTTGTCTGATCAGATAAGATCAGTTGAACTGTCAAGATTGGCTCTCAAAAGCTCTGTACTAATGCTTCAGTTATAGTACGATCACCTCAAAATCTGTATTTTTCGTACCATTTTGGGATTGTTTGTACGGGCTATTAGGCTGGCCATACATTATACAATTTTCTTGTATGGATTTCCTTTAAATTTACCAAAGCCATATGAGGATTAACCTAAACACTTTCAATTTGTATGAAATCAGGCATGCCCTTGCACTCCATGGTTGAAGGTAAATCTAAAGTAAATTGGGTAAGAAAATGTTGTTGGTCTATCTGTAATAAACATATAAATCGTGCACCCAGAAAGTATTCACAGCACTTCACTTTTTTCACATTTTGTTATGTTACAGCCTTTTTTCAAAATGGATTAAATCCATATTATTATCCTCATAATTCTACAAACAATACCCCATAAAGACAACATGAAAGAAGTTTGTTTTTAAATCTTTGCAAATTAAAAAAGTAAAAACCTACATTAGTATTAACAGCTTTTGCTTGGTACTTTGTTGGAGCACCTTTGGCACCAACTACATCCTCAAGTCTTTTTGCGTATGATGCTACCAGCTTGGTACACCTATTTTTGGGCAGTTTCTCCCATTCTTCTTTGCATTCCCTCCTTGGTCTTGGGGTAATGTTGTCCTTCCCTTATCCGGTTTGATTTGGACAGGAGAGACCTAGCTGTGTCCCCCACCGTGGGGCAGTGCCATCCCTGCTGTTACTTAGTATCATCTGGCTTGGCTTTCTGCGTGTTGGTTGGCCGTTGACGTGTGACGTCATCCCGCACATTACTCCGCCTTCGTGTGGGGGCAGGGAACCTTGCAATGGTGCCGGCAGTAATGGAGATAGAGTACACGAGGAGTCCTCTCCCCACACACATGGGGGAGAATACCTTCACCACACCGCCCTATTTGAGGCCCTGTTGGGTTGTTTCAGAACTGACTCATCATCACATGCACAGTGCAGTAGGTGACAACAGTTCTAACAGTGGTGTCTAGGTAACCCCCTTTGTACTCTGCAGGGGTGTCCTTGTTGATCAGGGGCATCTGTCATACACTGATATCCATTTTGATCTATGTGGCTTTTTAATTTTATTTACATTGATTTACAGATGTATTGTTGGGGTGCCTACAGACCTCTACATATGGGAGGGGCCACCATTAGACTCCTGACCCATCCTCCGTACCCTTTCATCTGGACACATACATACAACGTTAATACATATGTTTCCCACCTATACAATTTATTCACATGATTACACTTTTGTGAATGCACCACACTTTTCTCCCCCTCTATGTCCAGTGCTAGGTGGTCTCAGTGTTTGTTGAGTGGGACCCCAACTAGTGTGAGACTCATACCCATCCCTTCTGTAACACCCTAGGAGAACACTTTTTGGATGTGTTGGCAATTAATTTTGATTTTATCTGTGTGACTGATCCTGTCATAGCTTGGGGACACTTTGTAAGTATTATCCATGAACCCACACCTTGATATAGATGATGCCTATGTGTATATACAAAATGTGTTTTTAATGATATGACTTTCATTCTTAGACCATATCCACATTATACTGCAGAGCTATCCTTGAGGAAGGAGCCAAGTGACTCAGAAATGCGTCGGATATGCCTATGCAATCTCTGCATTAGATATATGTAGTAACATTGTGTATCCCATTTTATGTTGTGTACAGCTCTTGATATGTTTTCAGTACTTTTTGTATGTAATTTTCTGTGAATAAAAATACAGCTTTTACATTTAAGCATATATTTACTCTTTTAACCACGTGCCGGCCAGCTCACGCCGCTATACGTCGGCAAAGTGGCAAGGGTAAAACAACGTACCTGTACGACGCTGCGTTATCTGCGGCTAGCGGGCATGTGCCCACGGTTACCACGGTCTTAATGTTCACCGGTAGCCCACAATCGTGGAATGGAGAGGCAGAATGGGGAGATGCCTATGTAAACAAGGCGTTTCCCTGTTCTGTTTAGCAACATGACAGGGATCTACATCTTCCAATGATTGAGAGCAGTGATCTGTCATGTTCTAGTGAGCCCATGCCCTCTACAATTAGAACATGCTGATGGAACAGTTAACCCCCTCGATCAACCACCTAGTGTTTAACCCCTTCCCTGCCAGTGACATTTAAACAGTAATCAGTCCCAAAATAGTGTGGAAAGTGTTAGATCTGTCGCCGCAATGTCGCAGTCACGATATAGTTCGCAGATTGACGCCCTTACTAATAATAATAATTATAAAAATGGCATACATCTATCATCTGTTCTGTAGGCGCGATCACCTTTGCGCAAACCAATCATCATACAGGTATTGCGATATTTTTTTTTTTTTACCAAAAATATGTAGAATACATATTTTCCTAAACTGTGGAAGAAATTTATTTAATTTTTTTATATATATTTTTTTGGGGGGTATTTATTATAGCAAAAAGTAAAAAATATTTTCAAAATTGTCTTCTTTTTTGTTTAAAGCCCAAAAAAATAAAAGGTTTTCAAATAAGAGGTGATCAAATACCACCAAAAGAAAGCTCTATTTGTGGGAAAAAAAGGACTTCAATTTTGTTTGGGAGCAATGTCACATGACCGTGCAATTGTCAGTTAAAGCAACGCAGTGCCGTATCGCAAAAAGGGCTTGGTCGGGAAGGGAGTAAATCCTCCCGGGGCTGAAGTGGTTAAAGTCCCAATAAATGGGGGGGAACAATTTTTCTATTCTTTGCAGGACCTCTCAACTCCATCAGGTTGGATGGGAAGTGTCGGTGCACAGCCATTTTCAGATGTCTTCAGAGATGTTCAATTGAGTTCAAGTCTGGGCTTTAGCTGGGGCCACTCAAGGACATTCACAGAACTGTCCTGTAGCCACTTATTTGTTGCTATTCAGGCCAAAGAGTTCAGTTTTTGTTTAATCAGACCAGAGAATTATGTTTCTCATGATCTGAGTCCTTCAGGTTTCTTTTTGCAAACTCCAGGCAGGCTGTTATGTGCCTTTTTACTAAGGAGTGACTTCCTTCTGGTCATTCTACCATACAGGCCTGATTGAGGGAGTGCTGCAGAGATAGTTGTTCTTCCGGAAGGTTCTCCTCTCTCCACAGAGAAATGCCGGAGCTCTTTATCGGGTTCTTAGACACCTCCCTGACTAAGGTTTTTCTCCCCCTGATCACTCAGTTTGGCCAGGCTCTAGGAAGAGACATGGTGGTTCCAAACTATTTCCATTCACGGATGGAGGCCACTGTGCTCTTTGGGACCTTCAATGCTGCAGAAATGTTTCTGTACCCTTCCCCAGATCTGTGCCTCAATACAATTTTGTCTTGGAGGCAGTGGCGGTCCGTCCTGGGCGCAGCCCCCCCTCCTGTAGTAAAAATAAATAAAATAGCCCATTTAAGAACAAAAAAGGCCTTTAACAAAGTCCCCTGTGGCACCGGACGCAGAGCACTATGGGAAGTGTCACGTCAATACAATCACAAGATTGCAAACGTGGCGCTTCATTTGCGGGCCTGTAACCCGCATTACGGCGCAATACAAAGCGCTGAGTAGCTTCCGCCCATAAAATCTGTGTGAGCCTATGGGCGGGAGCATTTTTTCAAATCTCGAGGTCACTTCTGGGTTTCAGATGAAAGCCGGAAGTTATGTCGGCAGCTCCGTTCTCTGGCACGCTGCAGGAGCTAAGGTAAGAGAGGAGGGTCCAGCACAGCACAGCTGCATCTGCATCTGTCCCTCTCTTCCCCATTCCCCTCCTCCTGTCTCACACTAACACAGGGACTGAAATCGCCTCAGAGTGCCTTCCTATACGCAGACAGAGCGGGAGGAGAATGGACACAGCATCAACAGGACCTGCTGATCTGAGGTTATAGGTCTGAATGCAATATAGTTATCAAAGAAAGATACAGTGATTTGGGGGGCTGGAAGAGGAGGCTGTATGAGCTAGGGGCCACTGTGGGAGCAGAGAGGATTTGTGCTATGAGATGGGTTGAATATCCCCCCTTATAGCACAAATCTTCTCCTTTCCCAGAGTGGCCCCTAGCTCATACAGCACCCTCTTCCTGCCCCCCAAATCACTGTAGAGTATCCTTCGCTAACTTGCCCCCCTTCCCCCTTGTTCAAAGAGATACTGGCTGCTATTAAGGAGACAATCATGGTGTCTGGGATCAGTGGACACCGTGGCTGTGTTTTGATGACAACGTGGCTACGATTGATGTTTTTTTTTTCAGAATTTTCAAGAGACCTCCCGGAGCTGCCCAATAAAATAGATAAAAAATCTGTGTAGTGTGTTTTATTTTTGACACGTTCCAAGGTGAATGGGTAGGGGTACAATGTACCCCATACTCATTCACATAGGGTGGGGGGCTGGGATCTGGTTGGCCCCCATTTTAAAGGGGCTCCCAGATTCCGATGAGCCCACCGCCCGCAGACCCAGCCAACCAACAGCCAGGGTTGTCAGGAAGAGGCCCTTGTCCTCATCGACATGGGGACAAGGTGCTTTGGGGTGGTGGGGCGCAGAGCTCCCCTGCCCCAAAGCACCTACCCCCCATGTTGAGGGTATGCGGCCTGGTACGATTCAGGAGGGGGGTGGTCGCTCGTCCCCACCCCCTTTCCTGACCGGCCGAGCTGCGTGCTCGGATAAGGGTCTGGTATGGATTTTAGGGGGACCCCCACGCTGTTTTTTTTGGCGAAGGGGGTTCCCCTTAAAATCCATACCAGACTGAAGGGTCTGGTACTGTCCGAGGTGGGGAACCCCACTTCAATTTTTTTTGTATACTTTTGTTGGGGTTCCTCCCCATAGGGAACCATTGATTTTGAATAGAGGCAGGGAAACTCTGAACAAGCCTTAAAGCTCTTTTTACAGTGTTAACCCTCGTTTAACAACTTTTACAGGTGTCTGGGGTTTCCAGTACTGCTCTTGAATGCAATTTTATGGCGTTCAGAAAACAGCCCACAAATTCCACTGCTGATAGACGTCAAACAACGTTCATGTGTGCATGGACACATAGGATAACATAGAGTGGAGTTCATGGGCTTTTAAAAAAAACGCCCAAAACGCCATTTATGAGCTCCAGTGTGCATGGAGCCTTATGTACCTGGGTGTTTTTTTTTTATTTTTATAAATTTGGAAAGGTTTCAAACAAACTTCTTTCACTTTGTCATTATAGGGTAACGTTTGTAAAATCTTGAGGAAAATAATGAATTGAATCCATTTTGGAGTAAGACTGTAACATAACAAAATATGGAAAAAAATTAGCGATTTGAATACTTTCTGGATGCACTATAAAATACATAATATCCAAACAATCATGCCAAATACTTATATACTATTTGTTTACTTACAAACAGGTGGGTAATACTTGTAATTGGCACAGTGCCAAACGGCCATAAAAGGGTCCCGTGGAGATGAAAAGGAAAGTAGAAAAGGTGGACATCATTTACTTAGACATGGACAATCTCGCATTACCTGGTATTTGAAGGATGGAAAAAAAATTAGGAGCTAACAAGGGCAAACCTGATGGGTTCCATTTTGTAAAGTAAAATAGCGTGGCTTTTATTGGTTCTTGTATCCAACACTGCCTTGTGATGCCAACACCTCAAATCATTAGGTGACCCTTTAAGAGGCTACAGGAAAAAGGTGATTGTCTACAACAGCTGGAAAGGATGTACATGTGATCACACTAGACCAATAATAGTAAAAATGTATTCTGGTTTACTAGAAAACAAACCCATGATTGAAGCTTAGTATGGGTGGACCCTGTTCTGATTCCAGCTACTACCTCTCTCATAGTGACAAAAAAGTTATAATATCATGAAATGACACAGCGCCAGTGAAAAATAGCACCTGTCTCCAGATATTGGTGGACCCCTTGAGAATGTCCTTTTGGACAACTAGTGTGAACAGTCTCAGTGCTGACATCACACCGCTGTACGATTCCAGGTCCTCAGCGACTCTTAGTGAGTTTTTACTGTTTTTTTTTTCCGCTGTCACATGGTTTTAACTGGCTTTATGTTGGCTCCTTGGTGAGCTCTATCTCTTCCAGTGAGAGTTGCCTTTTGCTATTAACTAGGAGGAGTGATTCCAGGATGGAAGATTATACACCTGGGGAGGGTCTGTGCCCAAGAAACATGTACCTGTTACAGCTCATGGTCTTGTGAGTGTACCTTTTTATGATGAGGTGTGTCTTCGATAAACTACAAGGATCTGCTGGATAGTGGAAGATCTTTTTCTGTTTTTGTAAGTTTTTGGAAAATTCACGGGCACTGCATCATTTCATGATATTAGAAGTGTTTTGGTTTGGGTATATCAATTTTTGTTTGCCAGTGGCCACAAATGTTATCACAGTGCAGATTCATTAGAATGCGTTTATTGACACAAAAGTGCTCGCAAGATGATAGATTCTTGAATGTGTTCACAGGAGTGCCCGATACAAAAGTTTGTCTCACTTTGAGAACTTTTTGAAATATTTACTGGTGTGATGTGAGAAGCATTGGCTTGCCAGCTGCTTGCAAAGTAATCTTTGCATGGGTTTTGGAAGAAAAATAAAGATTGCCAACAAAAATGGCTTTCTTCTGCAAATTAAACAAGAGTCCATAACTCTGCTATCCAAAAAAAATACTCGGCTCACCATCCGGAAAAACATGTGCCTTAACAGGATTACGTCTCTGTCTGCCTTGGGGGTCCCAATGAACAAGGTCTTCAGCCGCTTAGCAGTGTCTCAGTCACAAGCAAAGTGATTGTCATCCCTTGAAGGAACCACAACCCAAAGGGGAAACATACCTGCCATCCCTGGTATAAAATGGTTAAAAGCATCAGTTAAATCTCATGTGTTTTGGGAGAAAAGCCTCCCCCTCTTCAGGGCTTGAACAATCGGCGTTCGTAAAAAATCATAACCGAATGCACAAAGGAACCTGTGTTAAGACTTAATGAAGACTAGCATCTCCTTAAGGTGCTGTAGGCAGCCTGGTGTAGAAATCCTGGTGTGAACAGGCTTTAGGCTGGGCATAGGTGGATTGACCTATTGTATTCAGAAGGGATCGGCAGTCTTACTGGCACATAGAACTGCAGTCCTTATGTCATCACAACTGCACCAAGTGCATCTGCCAATAGCCAACTTTTTTTTTTCTTTTTTTTTAAACTTCATCTTTGTTTTTTTCCCCCCCTTACCCCCCCCCCCCCCCCCCCATACAAATAGTTCCCCTTGTTTACAATAGTAACATACAATTTTGTTAAATATCTTATCTATTAGAGTACAGAACATCCTGTATATCTAACCCAAGAAAAAAGAACAACATATATTTAAAAACAAAGAGAGAGCAGCTTACCAGAGCCATCATACCAGGAACTAAGATTCTTCCCAGGGCAGGAAGACCCACCCCATCGTATGACATAACAAGAGGGACATAAGGGAGAAAATCCTCCAGCCCCAACCCTCTTTTATCTACCCTCAATAGATTCATTATTCCCATGCTACTTCTTAAACCCCCCCCCACTGGCTATCCCTAGATATTTTAATTACTTAATAGATTACTATGTTTTCTTTTTGTCCTGGGTTCCCACATTTTAATATACTCCTTGAGGTCAAGTCTCCTTACATAAGCCACTCTCTCTTTGGGGAGGGTTTCATTCATAACATCAATCCAGTTTTTAACTGTAGGGGGCACCCTCGATTGCCGTCTTATTGCTATCAATTTCCTAGCTTGAAATAAACTTCTCCAGATGGCTACCGTTATACTCCTATTTTCCCCTTGCTCCTGCCTATAGCCCAATAAACATACCATTGCTTCTTTTTTGAAACGTTTCTTGCAAGATATTAATCACTCCATCCCAATAACTAAATCATTTGGGGCATTTCCACATCATATGTAGTAGGTCCCCCGAACCCCTACATCTCGGACAACAATCATCCGCTCTTTCCAAACTTAAATAACAGTTTAGGAGTATAATATGCTCTGTTTAGCAGCATTAACTGCGATATTTTCTGTGACGGAGCAACAGATACCAACGGGGATGCCTCCAGTATCCTCCTCCAATGATCCTGTGATATTACCCCTATGTCACGTTCCCATTTTAATTTTACTGAATCTAATTTCCCCTCACCGTTAACCTGTTTACTTATTTGTCCATATATTTCTGAGATTAATCCTTTAAAGACACCTCCCCGAGCTATACACTGCATGAGAGGGACTTCTTTCCAATACAGGGGTTGATTTCTAAATTGAACTTTCAAAGCCTGGCTCACCTGAAGATAAGTAAAATATGTATTTTGTGGTATGTTAAATTCCCTTTCTTGAGCATACATCACGGGACACAGGAGCTTCATTACATAGTGGGTTATATAGGCACCTCTGGTGATTGGACACTGGTTAACCCCAATTAAGGAGAATTCCTCCCCTATATAACCCCTCCCATATGGGAGGCACCTCAGTTTTTTCGCCAGTGTCTATGGTGGTTGGTCACGTAAAACATGTGCTATGAAGAAAACTCTGTGCTGGTCCCTGTGGGGGCCTAAGGGCTACAACAAACCGGATCCATATCTCGGGCCGATATTTGACTCCCAAGATGATATGGTACCCAGGCCTCGTCAGCCGAAGAAACAAGGTTTGACCTGTAAGTCCTCTCCTTTTTTTTTTTCCACAAAATTTTTATTAGAATAAAGTAAACATACACAAAAATACAGGCAATAGATAAGGAATCGCATCCAAATGAACATGTCACAGCACATCTTCAATGCTTAAATAAACAAAAAATAGTTCGGTAGCTGGTTACAGAGCTTGATAAATTTCCAAACGTGGGAAAAGTCACAGCATTGTACTTAGTTACTTGCACCATGTTGTCTAAAAACGGCCTAAAGGTTGTCTGAACCAGGAATGAGGGTAATCTAAAGCATTCTGAACCATATAATGGGAAAGCAATCCGAGCATTATTATACATTGTGGGGAAAAGGAGAGGGGGGGGTAAGGGCAAAATTGGGAGAGAGGGAGGATAATGAGATAGGGACAATCTAGTGTGTGAGAACCATTCAGCCAAATTGTGAGGAGTACGGGTCAGTAAGTTTGAATCGATGCCAGTCCTGCCAGGTTGCTGAAAATTTGGTGACTGTGTCATTGGAGATACTAATTAATTCTTCAATGGTTTCAGTATTGTTTAATCTACGAAACCATTCCGCTACGGTTGGTACTGAAGAGGATCGCCAATGACATGGGATGCAGTGTTGAGCTGTGTTAATCATAATCATATTGAGGGATTTAAAGTATCGTGTCTTGGGAATTTTGGTATAGTGGAGTAAATAGGAAGCTGGGGAAAAATCATTGCTTTGGGATGTTACTGCAAGAATGGTGTCATGGACTGACCTCCAGAAATTCTGAAGGGCAGGACACGACCACCAAATGTGGAGCATGGTTCCTTCCGCCTTGCCACAGCGCCAACATAAGTTGGAGATTGCATCCGAGAATTTGTGAAGCAGGGAGGGGGTTCTGTACCATTTGGAGAGGATTTTGTATCCTCCTTCTTGAACCGCTACATTAAGGGACCCTTTGAGAATATAAGTACATATGGTTTCCCACTCAGAGTCAGAGATTTTGATAGCTAAATCCTGCTCCCATGAGGAATAGGGCTTGCTGGAGAACGCTGATTTGTCCCTGAAGAGATATGTATAGAGAATGGAGATGAGATGTCTTTGTGGTTCGTGTTGTGTACATAGGCTTTCTAGGGTGTTCAGATCTCTCGTCCAATAGTCTGTATTGTGTCGGCTAGTCAAAAAGTGGTGGATTTGTCTATACGTCCAGTCGGAGATGTGGGTGGGGGAAGCCATGGTATTCAGATCAGCCAGAGTTCTGAGGGTCCTTCTCCTGTTGAAAAATTGTCTAGCAGTAAGTTCTGTGTGGGGCCAGGAGTTGGCCAGATAGTTGGGGCTCATGCCAGGAGGGAAATCGGGGTTATCCCTCAGTGGAGTAAGTGGGCTCAACCATGGGTGCGGATATATTGTTTTCAATGCTTTGTGGATAACGGATAGTGTGGGCCCAATCAATGGGTGTTGCTTATGCTGTATCGGTATATGGCGTGGTCGTATCCAGGGTAGTAACCGAAGAGATTGTGTAGAGATAGTGTTCAAGTGGTACCCAGTCTTTAACCTTGTGGTGGACATTCCAGTCCATAATCCTGGCTAAGTGTGTGGCCCAGTAATATCGACGTAGATCAGGAAGAGCAATTCCTCCTTTGATTTTTGGAAGGGTAAGACGTGTGAATTGTATTCTTGGCTTTTTGTTTTGCCATATGAAGG
Organism: Lithobates pipiens; assembly: GCF_037356315.1. Lineage (NCBI taxonomy): Eukaryota > Metazoa > Chordata > Amphibia > Anura > Ranidae > Lithobates > Lithobates pipiens. The sequence goes on from NW_027507791.1 coordinate 140,750,839, forward strand.
CAGAGCAGGCTTGTCGAAAAGAAAGGAAAAAGGACGATGGTATGCTAATCGGAATGGATTGCAGTAAATAAAGGAATCGAGGTAAAATTGTCATTTTAAGGAGTGCGGCTCTACCAAACCAGGACACATTTAAAGATCTCCAATTTTTAAGGTCTGATTTGGTACTTTGCAATGCTGGAAGAAAGTTTTCCTTAAAAAGATTCGAAAGGGACGTCGGTATTTTAATTCCCAGGTAGGTGATTGAATGTTTGGCCCATGTGAAGGGGAAATTCGCTTGACATTGCGCTACCATCTCTGCAGGGAGAGTTACATTCAGGGCAATGGATTTGGAGTAGTTTATTTTAAGGTTTGAGATGGATTGGTATAGCTCCAAGTCGGAGAGAAGATTGGGGATAGAGACATGCGGGTTGGTTAAAAAGAGGAGGAGGTCATCCGCAAAAGCTGCTATTTTGTAGGTGCGTATGTTGATTGAGATGCCAGTAATATCTGGATTAAGTTTTAGTTTATTGAGAAGGGGTTCGAGAGTGAGAACGAAGAGTAGAGGTGAGAGGGGGCATCCCTGTCTGGTACCATTGTGGAGCCGGAAGGCGTTTGACAGGTGACCATTGACCCGCACTCTAGCGGTCGGTTGGGAGTACAGGGCCCGGACATATGAGAGAAACAAATCCGGTAAACCTATTGCTTTGAGGACCGAGTCCATGTAGTCCCAGGCCAAGTCCTCTCCTATTGGAAGACTGGGCTCTGGGAAAACCAGACTTGGTGTACTGTTTACACAGAGCGCACAAAAGTTTCTGGCAGAGTCTTTTACATGGTCCAGGTAGGAGGCTCTTCTGAGAAAGAGCCCCCCGATAAACCTGAAGGTTGGATAACACTGCCCGCCGTGATGGGTGAAGGCTGGAATTTGTCTGTTTCAGCAATTCCTGCGGCGAGGACAGATAAGGGAAGTTAATCCTATATATATAATAATATGATGGATTTCTTCATTTTGAGTAGTTGTATGTCTTACCTGGTTTCCACCACTAGAGGGAGTAAGAGCAGCCTGATGCATACTTACATGCCTTTCAGTACACACGCTCAGTGAAGCCTGGTTCTCCAGCTGTCTCACGTCTCCACTGCAGTCCCTGCCACAATAGAGGTGATACAGGGGTCCCACGTAGTCTGGGGGTCCCACGCAGCTCCGATGGAGTTTCCCTTTCCCCCCTGGATTCCGCGGTCCTCGTGCACGCGCACGTGCGCCGGGCGCTCTTCCGGCCTAATGGAGGAGGGGGGAGTGTGGTTGTGAGCCGTGCACGTCAGTGTGCACGGCGCTGCTGTACTGCGCAGGTGGCAGTTTTAAAAAGCCCAGAGCGTCAGGGGGCTGTAAGTGGAGACACAGGAGCTGTGGGCAGTAAGCATCCCAGGGGATTGGATCCAGGCAAACCTTAGACACCTACTCAGCATCAGGTTGTGCAGTTTAAGCATATATATTTATTGTGAGACTTTAAGCACAACAGTGATTGCACTTTGTACTAGTACCTCTGCTTTGTAGCTTAGGACTATGTCTCCTCGTAAGAGGGTCTCAGGGGGAGGTAACAAGAGCACTGGTAAATCACCGCCTAGGTCCAGGGGTTCTAAAAGTGCCTGTAAGTTACCATCCCCCCCTGCAAGACTGGAGCCAACCTCTCAGGATGAGTCAGTGCCCCTGTCAGGTTTTGCAGCCTCTCCTAATGTGTCTGCCCCGGTATATGTCACTGAGGACTCCCTTAGGGCTACATTGGAGGGTTTTGAAGGGAGAATAATGAATTTTATTTCTGTTTCCCTGAAAGATAGCAGGAAAAGGGGTAGATCCCCCTCCCTCTGCTGAGATTCCTCTCTCAGATGATTCTTCTGACAATGAGGAGAGATCCCTATCTTGGGACAGGGATCTTGAGGAGTCTGAGGAATCAGAGGAAGAGGAGAGAGTCCCCTCCTCCCAGGCGCTCAGAAAACAGGTGCGGTATTATACTGAATTGGTGCGTACCGCATTCAGAATGCCTGCTGCTGAAGTCGCTACGTCCTCTGTTTCTTCCCTGGGAGTCAGGAAAGCACCACAGACTGCCTATTCCTTCCCAATTCATCCCTTAATGGATAAATTGTATGAGGATTGGGGACATCCCGAAAAACTGTTTGCTCCTCCTAAAAGGTTTTCTATGCATTATCCTCTGGAGGAAAGTTTCACCAAGAAGTGGGAGGTCCCATCTGTTGATGCGGCTGTTTCTTGCGCGAATAAAAACCTGATTTGTCCCTTGGATAATGCGCAGGTATTTAAAGATCCAACTGATAAGAAGCTGGAAACCTTATTAAAAGCCTCCTTTTCCATGACTGGCGCTGTAGTGCAACCTACAGTCGCAGCCGTGGGGTTGTGTCAGTTCCTCAAGGAACAGGTTAAGCAGATGCTTGGGCTCCTTCCCAGTGAGGAAGTGGAGAATTATGCAGAAATACCTCAAATTCTGTGTTTCATGATTGATGCGATTTTGGATTCTGTCTAACAAGCATCTCGTTTGTCTCTCCTGTTGGTACACAGACGAAGGGCCCTATGGCTAAAAAATTGGGCAGCTGAGCTATCATGCAAGAAGCATTTGATTGGGTTCCCGTTTAAAGGGGAACGTTTGGAGAAGAATTAGACAAATTAGTCCAAAAAATTTCAGGGGGTAAAACTACTCTCCTTCCAGTCAAAATGAGCAAACGTCCGTCATTTAGGCGTGCTCTCTCCCGGAGCATCTAGCTCTAAGCAGTGGCGACGGCCTTCTCAACCCTCCTCTACAGGAAAGGCTCAGGGCCGGGCCCAGGGGCAGAAAAAGACTTGGGGGCGAAAGCCTGCCAAGCAGAGCCCAAAAGCTTCCTTGTGAAGGGGCGCCCCCGCTTGGCCGAGTGGGGGGAAGGCTCCTGCAGTTTGCAGGAGCCTGGCGGGAAGAGATCTGGGACAAGTGGGTGATCTCTTCGGTGTCTCTGGGCTACAGGCTAGAGTTTCAGGAGATTCCACCTTCTAGCTTTCTAAGGTCAAGGATCCCCAGGGATCCAGTAAAGCAAAAACCGCTATTTCTGGCCTTAGATCACTTACTATCCCAGGGGGTGGTAGTAGAAGTGGACCCAAAAGAACAGGGTTCAGGGTTTTACTCGAATCTCTTCACCGTTCCGAAGCCAAATGGAAGAGATCTGAAGGGTCTGAACCGGTTTTTACGCATCCGGTCCTTCCGAATGCAGTCAATCCGCACTGTGGTCTCCTCCCTGCAAGGGGGAGAGTTTATGGCATCCATAGACATCAAGGATGCATATCTCCATGTGCCAATTTTTCCCTCACACCTAAAATTTCTAAGGTTCGCTGTAGAGCGGCGCCATTTTCAATTTGTGGCCTTGCCGTTCGGGCTTGCTACGGCTCCTCGAGTCTTCACAAAGATTCTGGACCCTCTTTTGGCAAACCTAAGAGCTCAGGGTATAGCCGTCATGGCTTATCTAGACGATTTTCTTCTCATGGAGAAAACGGTAGCGTTCCTGAACCACAGCGTTACCAGAACGCTAGAACACCTGGAACGCCTAGGTTGGATTATAAACCTAGAAAAGTCGTCCCTACAGCCTGCCACCAGGTTGGAATACCTGGGTATGATCATCGACACCGCTCAGGGCAAGGTGTTTCTTCCAAGGCCAAAAGCCTTGGCCATTGGGGATCTGGTGCACCTAATTCTGGGGAGGAGATCTTCCCCCATTCGATTGTGCATGAGACTGTTAGGGAAAATGGTCGCCTCCTTCGAGGCCGTCCCATTCACCCAGTTCCACTCAAGGCCTATGCAAAGATGCATCCTTGTGGCTTGGAACAGGAAGCCCCAATCCTTGGATCTTCCTATGCGTCTATCCCCAGGGACACGCAAGAGTCTCGTCTGGTGGTTACAAACCAAGAATTTGCTGAAGGGCAAAACTTTTTTCTTCCTCTTCCATGGAAGATTATCATGACAGATGCCAGCCTGACAGGCTGGGGAGCAGTGTTGGAGGAGACGTGCTTGCAGGGGAAATGGTCTGCGATCGAGAAGCTATTGCCCATAAATGTCTTGGAGATCCGGGCAGTTTAGATGGCTCTCATAAAGTGGTCTTACAGACTACGAGGTCTCCCTGTTCGGGTTTAGTCCGACAATGCCGCAGCAGTGGCCTATATCAATCACCAGGGCGGTACCAGGAGTCTGGTTGCGCAAAAAGAGGTGAATCGCATACTTGTCTGGGCAGAAAAGCATGTTCCGTGTCTTTCTGCAGTCTTCATTCCAGGAGTGGAAAATTGGCAGGCGGATTTTCTGAGCCGCCAGCAGTTGTGCCCAGGAGAATGGGCTCTGCACCCCGACGTGTTTCGGGACATATGTCACAGGTGGGGTACTCCTGACGTAGATCGGTTTGCATACAGGTTCAACAGGAAACTGGACAATTTTGTGTCAAGGACAACAGATACACTTGCTCAGGGGTCAGATGCTCTGACAGTTCCCTGGGATCAGTACAATCTGATCTATGCCTTCCCCCCGAGCCTGCTTCTGCCGCGGTTCCTGGGAAGAGTCAAGAGGGAGACAAAATCAGTCCTTTCGGTGGCCCGGCTTGGCCCAGGCGACCGTGGTACGCAGAGATCATGAAGTTGGCAGTAGGCAGGCCATGGATCCTCCCTCTCTGGCCAGATCTGCTCTCACAGGGTCCTGCTTTACACAGTCAGAATTTGACGGTTTGGCTGCTGAGACCCACATTCTGAGAGACTGTGGCCTTTCGGGGCCAGTCCTTTCTACTCTGGTTAATGCCAGAAAGCCGGCCTCCAGGCTTATTTATTACAAAATCTGGAGGGCATATGTTTCCTGGTGTGAACTCAGGAAATGGCATCCTAGAAAGTATGTCATTAGCAGGATCTTGGCCTTTCTCCAGTCAGGCCTAGAAATGAATTTGGCCATAAGCACTATCAAGGTGCAGTTTTCCGCCCTGTCAGTGTTTTTTCAGAAGCCACTTGAATCGCATTCCCTGGTGCGGGCTTTCATCCAGGGGGCCATGCGGATAAGACCGCCAGTCAAACCTCCTCCGGTATGCCCATGGGATCTGAATTTGGTTCTCTCGGCTTTGCAGGGGCAACCATTTGAACCTTTGCATCTGGCTTCATTAGTTCTCCTGACTAAAAAATTGGTTTTCTTGGTAGCCATATCCACGGCTAGAAGAGTATCAGAGCTAGCAGCTCTTTCCAGCAAGGAGCCGTATCTAATTATTCATAGGACCGGGTGGTCATGCGTCCCAACAGGTCCCTTCTACCTAAGGTGGTTTCGGGATTCCATTTGAATCAAGACGTAATCCTACTATCCTTTTTTCCGGACCCACAGACCGCAGAAGAAGAATCTTTGCACACTTTGGATGTGGTTAGAGCAAGCCGTATATATCTTCAAGCAACTGCTCAGATAAGGAAAACTGATTGCTTGTTTATTTTGCCAGAAGGCCCTAGGAAGTGCCAGGCGGGATCAAAATCCACTCTCTCAAGGTGGATTAGAAAGGTTATTTCTCAAGCCTATAGTGTTAAAGGGAAAATCCCTCCTTTTCGAGTGAAAGCGCACTCTACTAGGGCTGTAAGTGCTTCTTGGACAGTGCATCACCAGGCCTCCCTGGCTCAGATCTGTAAGGCTGCAACTTGGTCATCAGTCCACACATTCACCAGATTCTATCAGGTGGATGTCAGAGGGCAAGAGGATATCGCCTTTGGGCGCAGTGTACTGCAGGTTGCAGTTTAGGTCCTCCGGTCCCTGGCGGTCTATAATTATGATCTGTGTCTCCCTCCCCTCAATCTGAGCATTGCTTTGGGACATCCCACTATGTAATGAAGCTCCTGTGTCCCGTGATGTATGATCAAGAAAATTGGATTTTTATATACAGCTTACCTGTAAAATCCTTTTCTTGAGAGTACATCACGGGACACAGGGCTCCCACCCCTCTTGGGTTTTACGTGGTTTCTTATTGCTTTGCTACAAAACTGAGGTGCCTCCCATTTGGGAGGGGTTATATAGGGGAGGAGTTCTCCTTAATTGGGGTTAACCAGTGTCCAATCACCAGAGGTGCCTATATAACCCACTATGTAATGAAGCTCCTGTGTCCCGTGATGTACTCTCAAGAAAATAATTTTACAGGTAAGCTGTATATAAAAATCAAATTTTTCAATACGTCAAACTTTTTCAGGATGTTTCCCATATACAGTTGCTGCAGTCTTTTTATTCCCTGTTTTTCCCATTACATATTTTTTCCTATTGGGAGTATTTCCTGCAAGTTACTATTATTCCAAATAGGGATATATATATTAAAACCATTGTATTTCATCACCTTTTTAATTGTTTTCCATATTTTAGTGACCATTCTAGTTGTTGGATTCTTATGGCCAAAAGAATTGGCCTCCAATGTCTCTACTATTGTCATGCAATGCTCATGTTAATAAAAATTTTCCGTTAGGGGTCCCCCCATTCATATCCTCACAGCCCATTAGATATTGCAGTTGTGACGCAATATAATAATGCTCTGGATTGGGCAATGAAACCCCCCCCCCCCTTCCCCTATTGGGAGTTGCAATGTTCGCAACCTTATTCTAGCTTGCCCCCCTTTCCATATTAGTTCCCTAAATAAACTTTCTATTTTATTAAACCATTTTTTAGGTATCCACACTGGGGCATTACGTAATATGTACAGAAGTTGAGGCAGCCACACCATTTTTATCAAACTGCATCTACCTGCTGTTGATATTTGGAAACGGCTTCCATTATCAATTTTTTTTTTTCCATCTGTAAAGAAGTGGGACAAGATTTTTATTTATATATTGATCGGGAACTTTTGTTATTATTATCCCTAGGTATTTCAATGTGTCTACAACTGCCAACTGGGGCAACTCCGTTATTATTAGTTCCTTAGGCCGCGTACACACGGGCGGACTGTCCGCCCAACCTTGTCCGCTGAACAGTGTTTGGGCGGACAGTCCGCTCGTGTGTGGGCTTTCAGCGGACAGTTTCAGCGGACAGTTGGACGGACAAGGTCTTTCGGAAATTCCGAAAAACTGTCCGCTGAAACTGTGTTTGAGCGAACAGTCCGCCCGTGTGTGGGCTTGTCCGCTGTACTTTCGAAATGAGCGGACTGTTCCCGCTCGGAAAGTCCGCCCATTTCGAGCGCGTGTACAGGTAGGCGGGGCCCGCGAAGGAAACGTCGCGGGCTCCGCCGCCTGGAATGGACTTAAAGGGGAACCCCAACGCCGAAAAAAATCGGCGTGGGGTCCCCCCCCAAGTCCACACCAGACCCTTGTCCGAGCACGCTACCCGGCCGGCCAGGAAAGGGGGGCGAGCGAGCGCGCCCCCCCTCCTGAGCCGTACCAGGCCGCGTGCCCTCAACATGGGGGGGTGCCTTGGGGAAGGGGGGGCCGCGCGGCCCCCCCACCACAAAGCACCTTGTCCCCATGTTGATGAGGACAAGGGCCTCTTCCCGACAACCCTGGCCGTTGGTTGTCGGGGTCTGCGGGCGGGGGGCTTATCGGAATCCGGGAGCCCCCTTTAAGAAGGGGGCCCCCGGATACCGGCCCCCCACCCTATGTGAATGAGTATGGGGTACAATGTACCCCTACCCATTCACCTGTGAAATAAAGTACAATAAAACACACAACACAGAGAAAAAGTATTTTATTGCACAGCCGGGGGTCTTCCGTCTTCGGGGGTCTTCTCGCCGGACTCCTCCGCTATGTGTGTGTAGCTCTTTTGCCAGCGGAGGAGTCCGGCTTTCTTCCTCCCCGCCGCCGGCCTCTTCTCCCGACTTCGGGGGTCTTGTCCCCCTCTTCGGTTCTTCTGCCGGGCCACCGCGCCTGGTCCGGTGGCCCGGTCTTCTGTCGCCGTCTTCCGTTCTTCTGTCGCCGCCTTCGGTTCTTCTGCCGGGCCACCGCGCCTTCTTGTAGCTCTTTTACAGGCGGTGGCCCGGTCTTCTGCCGCCGCTGTCGCCGCTGTCGCCTTCCGTTCTTCTTCTTGTTCTTCTTGTTCTTCTCCAGGAGATGTTGACACGTCGCTCCCTCCGGCCGGAATGCCAGAGCCGCCCTGCGCTGTGACTTATATAGTGACAATGGGGCGGGGTCACATGGTATATGTCACATGGGTTGGTCACATGGTGACCCCGCCCCCTTACGATGTCATAGTCCCCATGTGACATCAACCCATGTGACCAACCCATGTGACATATACCATGTGACCCCGCCCCATTGTCACTATATAAGTCACAGCGCAGGGCGGCTCTGGCATTCCGGCCGGAGGGAGCGACGTGTCAACATCTCCTGGAGAAGAACAAGAAGAAGAACGGAAGGCGACAGCGGCGACAGCGGCGACAGAAGACCGGGCCACCGCCTGTAAAAGAGCTACAAGAAGGCGCGGTGGCCCGGCAGAAGAACCGAAGGCGGCGACAGAAGAACGGAAGACGGCGACAGAAGACCGGGCCACCGGACCAGGCGCGGTGGCCCGGCAGAAGAACCGAAGAGGGGGACAAGACCCCCGAAGTCGGGAGAAGAGGCCGGCGGCGGGGAGGAAGAAAGCCGGACTCCTCCGCTGGCAAAAGAGCTACACACACATAGCGGAGGAGTCCGGCGAGAAGACCCCCGAAGACGGAAGACCCCCGGCTGTGCAATAAAATACTTTTTCTCTGTGTTGTGTGTTTTATTGTACTTTATTTCACAGGTGAATGGGTAGGGGTACATTGTACCCCATACTCATTCACATAGGGTGGGGGGCCGGTATCCGGGGGCCCCCTTCTTAAAGGGGGCTCCCGGATTCCGATAAGCCCCCCGCCCGCAGACCCCGACAACCAACGGCCAGGGTTGTCGGGAAGAGGCCCTTGTCCTCATCAACATGGGGACAAGGTGCTTTGGGGTGGGGGGGCCGCGCGGCCCCCCTTCCCCAAGGCACCCCCCATGTTGAGGGCACGCGGCCTGGTACGGCTCAGGAGGGGGGGCGCGCTCGCTCGCCCCCCTTTCCTGGCCGGCCGGGTAGCGTGCTCGGACAAGGGTCTGGTGTGGACTTGGGGGGGGACCCCACGCCGATTTTTTTCGGCGTTGGGGTTCCCCTTTAAGCCCATTCCAGGCGGCGGAGCCCGCGACGTTTCCTTCGCGGGCCCCGCCTACCTGTACACGCGCTCGAAATGGGCGGATTTGCCTCCTCCTTACGTGGGCGAGTCCGTTCATTTCAAAAGTTGAGCGAACTGTTTGCCCAACCTTGTTCGTCAAACAGTCCGCTCGTGTGTGGGCAAGTCCGCTCATGCAAATTTTGAGCGGACTGTTTGACAAACTGTTTGCCGAACAAGGTTGGGCGAACAGTCCGCGCGTGTGTACGCGGCCTTAGTTATATCTATCGGGAGTAATTCAGATTTCGTCCAGTTTATTTCTAGCCCAAAAAACCCACCAAACGTTGCCACTATATTCATTGCCCTGCAATGAGTCCCCTGTATCTCCCAAGAACAATAAGATATCGTCCGCATATAGCGCTATTTTTTCTTCACCTGAGATTCTCTGAAATCCAGTTATTTCCGGGGCTTTTTCTTATGGAGATAGCCAGGGGCTCCATCGCCAGAGCAAAAAGCAAGGGGGACAGTGGGGACACCCTTGTCTTGTTCCCCTTTCCAATACTATCCTATCGGACATTACATTATTAACTTTTAGTCTAGCAGTTGGCTTATCATACAACATCCTGATCCATCCAATCATTGCTGGACTGAATTCAAACTTCTCCAATACTCACCACATATATCCCCATTCTACAGTATAAAATGCTTTAGTCACATCCAGTGACAATATAGCTCTTGATCCCCCGTTTTCTGTTGGGGTTTGTAAATTTAAAAATACTCTCCTAATGTTTGTACTGGTGGATCTATTAGACAGGAATCCAGCTTGATCAGGGTGGACCATTTTAGATATATATTTATTTAGCCTAGCTGCATGAACTTTAGCCAGAATTTTTGCATATGCGCATGGGAGGGATATTGCCTATTTGCCGCAACATCCAGTGGATCCTTCCTCTCTTTATGAAGCACAATGATAGTTGCTTCCAGCATTGAAGCGGGTAAATGACCCACCTCCCATGCTCCTCTCAGTGTTTTTAAAAGTTCAGGGATCATTCTCTCCCCATAGTATTTGTTTCAACTGGCAAGCCATCTGGGCCTGTTGCAATTCTGTAAGTGAGATCAGTATTTCCAATTCCTCCCTCTCTTCTTGTGTTATTTTGGGTATCTCCAAATTTTCTAAAAACTCTTCCATTTGTTCCATCCCACTTTCTGCTCTAGCGGTATATAGTTCCTTATAATATTCCTTAAAGGCATATACTATTTTTTGGGGGTTTGAACTTATCTCCCCTCCCATAATCCTAATAGCGGCAATAGTGGGAGCTGGGGCACTGGCCTTTACCACATGCGCCTACAGATTCACCTTCCATAAAGTAGGCCTGACGCTGTAGAAGATATTTAATTTCCACCCTCTGCATACAAATCAGCTTGTATTCCTGTTGTTTATCCAGCCAGGATTTTTTCCTTTCTGGTGATGGATCTGATATATAAATGTTCTCAGCCATAACTACCTCTCTCCTACTTCTTTCCTCTCGAGCCCCCTCAGTCTTATTATATTTAGCCACCTGTTGTATTTAATTACCCCGGGGATATGCTTTTAATGTATCCCAGATTATTCCTGGCATTGCTGTACCTACATTAAATTCTATAAACTCTTTTAATTTTTGTAGGATACCATCCCTATCTTTAATTCAAACCAGTATGGATTTATTTTCCACTCCTTCTGCACCATTTCCTCCCCTATTAACGTGATCATTAACGGAGAGTGATCTGATATCCCTCTTGGCCAATACATTACTTTTTCTATAAACTGTAATATTTTATCATTGCCCAATGCCATGTCAATCCTGGAGAGTATGGAATATGTGGCTGAATAACAAGAATATTGCTGAACGTCTGGATTCCGCACTCTCCAGAGATCGTACAATCCCACTTCCTCTAAAAACTGGTACAATCTTCCCTTCTCCCTCCCCTCTATAATATTCCGGGCCGCAAACCTGTCCAGCTTACTATCCAGGACTTCATTGAAATCTCCTACTACTATAGTTGGAACTTCTTGCTTATCCAGCAGGAACTCGTTTAACTTAAGCAAAACATCTATTTTAAATGGTGGGGGAATATAAACGTTCGCCACCACCAACGCTCTGTTATCAATTAAACAATAAAGAAAAACATAATGACCCAGGACATCTACACTAGATTGCCTGCAGGAAAAATTCACCCCGGACTTCACCAACACACTTACCCCCCTACTGTACGCACTGTGTGTTGAACGGTACTGACTTTGATATTTTTTTCCCTACCGAATCTGTTGGACTGAATTCTTTGTTAGGTGCGTTTCCTGCAGGCAAACCAGTTCTACCCCACCTCTCTAGTGTGGAAAATACTGCAGCTTTCTTACCCGCTGTGCCCAACCCTCTTACATTCCATGATCCAATTTTTAGTGTTTTATTTTGCATTTAAGTGTCTACATTGAATTATATACCAGCTCCCATTACATACCTATATTTTTTCCCTTTTACCACGTTCGTGTCTACCTCCATCTTATATTCACCCCTATATCTATATTCTTAAATCCATTTATATATAATAAAAACCTAATTTCTCCACATTTACCTTGTATACCCTGCTTTATTATTACTTACTCCATCCTTATTCTTTAACAAAGTGCTATTCTCTAGCCCACACTTCTCCATATTTAAACCTTGACCCAAACCAGTGTTCCCCTCCCCTCCCCCACCCCCCGCTCTAATCTCTACCACCCCGCACTCCCCCTCCCTTTCCCCCCTTATCCCCCCTCCCACCCCTTCCCCCCCCCCCCTCCCTCCCCCACCTTGTTAGGTACCCCCCTAAGGGGCTTACAGTGACCTTTTCCCATTCCACTTGCACATCCCTTACTCGCACCCATTCACTGCCTTCCAGCAGTTCACACCAACCCATTGTGCTAAACTCCCCTCCCCACCCAAGATTCCACCCGATTATAATCTATGCCTTTATAAATTATAAGACAGCATTAATACATTCATCAAAGTGTCCGTAATTGCCCCATATTTTCCTCCATCCACTTCTTAACCCAAGCCGGTGAATCAAAAATCTGATTACCACCCAGAGCCGTTACTCTTAATTTTGCGGTGGTAGAGAAGGGCATAAGATACTTTGAGTTTTTGTAGGGCGCGTTTAACCTGGGCATACCCCATTCTTCTTTTTTGAAGGTCCAATGAAAAATCGGAATAAAAGGAAATTTTAACGCCATTGAAAAATATATTTTCCGCTTCTCTAGCTTTCTGTAGTAGTAGTAGTACTTTATCCTTGTAATTCAAAAACTTCAATAAGGATATCCTCCTGCGGGGGGGGGGTTTCTGAGAGGAGCCCTATGTGTCCTTTCTATGCAAAATTAAGCTGAAAATGCATCTTTCCCAAACAGTTCAATTAGCCACTTTTCAAAAAATTCTGTAGGGTTCAGACCCTCACTCTTTTCAGGCAATCCCACCACCCGTACATTATCTATTCAAAAATCTTCTATTTTCCATTTCCTCTAATCTAGAGGCTTGTTTGAGCACCTGTCCTTGCATATTTTTCAGTTCCTTTAACACAGGTGCCACATCATCTTCCAGCTGACTAATCCTTCCTTCAAGTGCTGTTGTCCTTTCTACTATTTTCTGAAATTCACCTCTAACCGCATTTATATCCTCCTTGACCCCCTTTATTTGTTCACCAAGATTTTTAATTGATTCATTGCATGTTTTTACTGCTTTAAGCACATCTAATAATGTTGGCTCTCGCTCTATTGGGGTGTTATCCATTATTTCTGAAGCACCGGTTACTTTTTCCCCTTGGTCAGGTAATCCCACATTTTTTCTATTCTGTGCCCTTGATGACTGTGCCCGTGGTGTGGAGCCAGATGCATGAACCTGGCCTTGGCTTTTTTCTGTCCGTAGTACTCCCTAGCTGCGATTTTTATCTGCGACCCCTTCTAAGGGGGAGATTGCGCTGGAGTATGCGCATACGGCTCAAGTTTTGCAGCCGCTGCAGCAGCAGTTGAACCCAATTGATGGAAATTTTTATCTTTGGCAGAGTGTAATTGCTGCATTTTACCCCCCTTGAATCTTAGGGGCTTACTCCAAAACTAATTTGCAACCTTGCTTAACTTCACAAATCGCAAAGGGGAAAGAGAGGCCTCTTTAAAGAAACTGTATTCAGCAGGAATCACCATCAAGTTTGTAAATTCAATAACACTTCTATAATCGTTTCCATATACTTTTCATATACTTATTTCTGTATTAACCAACGGACTCCAATAGCCAGGATACAGATACACTTCAGCCAGCGTTTTAACTAATGTATAAAGGCTCCACTTCAATTCATTTCACCAAAAGCATCACAGTCTTAACAGTATGATAGGCATGCAGCACACATATAGCAGGATCTAGAATCTCACAGGTACTTTGCTTACTTTAATAAGGTTAGACGGAGTGGAATAAAACCTAGTCCTTATTGATACAGCCACTGTGGGGTCAGTGTAATCTGGAGTGACCTTCCGGGCTCATAATATATCCACTCAAGCCCAAGCCTCTCACCTCTCCTTTCCTTTGCCCCCCACTACACTTCAGAAGAGTGAATGGATGGATGGATCTCATAGCGCCTGCAGCAGCGCCATCAGTTGCATCTGTACCTTATGCTGCCTTCTGCTGCCTCCGACCGACTGTTATACAACCAGGTATAAGTAACATCTCCTCTGCTGTGTCAGGCAGTGAGAGAGGGCGGGAGGGAAAGATCAGCACACCGGACTCACAGCCCTCACTCCTCACCGCTCATCTCCTTCTCACACCGCACTCCACACACATGTAGCTCAACTCTCGCACGTCGGGTCACACCCCAGTTCTCCGCCAATAGCCAACTTTAGTGTGGGTATAACTGCTGAATGGAGGACAAACAAAAATTGGCAACATTTTAATAGCTTGCTGGGTTTGTGAGCTTTACCGAGAATATAAAGCAAGTGGGGCCAGTCTGTGAGTCTGAGGCTTTCGAGCCCTCCCACTACAGTGAGTGACAATGTCATTACATTGTAGCTTACTGAAGATGAATCTACTGTGAAGACCTTATAAAATGAGTGGCTGCGGAAATAACGGCCACCAGTCTTACTAAAAGGAAATGAAAGGGACACAGGTGCCTGAAAATCTTTTATGGAAAAAGATCAACAAATTCAACAAGGTTAGAAATGACATTTGTTCTAAAGCACTTTAAAATCTGCCCAGAGTTCAGTTTTAACTCTGTTGCAAAAATTCACCTTTTTTTCTGTCCTTACCACAAAAGCAAGTATGATAATTACAGGACAGTCTCAAACTGAGGACAAGGTGGCAGACCACAGACTTGCCACCATTTTTTCTAACGTAGAACATTTGGTGTGGTCAGTTTTCTTTTTGTGCGGCATCAATTGTAGGCTGGGCATGTTTCTTCTCAATTACAATTGTATTTTGTTTGAAATTGTGTTTACTTTTGTTTCAGGTTGCCACTAGAAAGCAGGTTTACCTCTTTGATATCCTCACCATGGGACCAGGAGTCTTCAAAAATGGTCTTCAAGTGGTGCTTGAAGACAAAGGCATCCTAAAGGTTTGTAACCTTTTCATAAATACACTAGCACTTTAAATGTATGTAAAAGATAGGGGCGTGGCTTGACGTATTGGAGCAGGCACACGTGTGGTGCTTCAGCTCCCGGATCCCTCGACTCTACAGGGCTTCTCCATGCCGCAGATCGCTGTCTAAACAGATTTGGGGCAGTTTTTTTTACTCTTCAGCCACGGCCCAGGGCCGACCAGAATCCAAGATGGTGCTGGCGCCTCCGTCCCTGGCCACTCTGAGTCGGCCCTGGACATACTGGCTGGCTCCCAGGCATGCCACTCCCCCCGGGACACAGGATCCCCCCCCCCCCCCCCAGGCGCTCCAGGAGCCACTCAAACACATCCCTGGGATAAGATGGATAGGACTTAGAATCACAAATAAGATCCCTGCACAGCTATATGTGCTCCCTCCCCACAAGGGCCAAATTTGAACAGTGTGTTAAACGCATTGAGAAAACCTATAAGCAAGAGATTACTGAGCTTAAAAGGGACATTGGGGTTCGTTTTGAGGACATAGAAACCACCATTGTAGGCCTCCATGCCACAGTTCAGTCACATTAGGAAATGCCTAACTCCCACGCAGTCATGCTGCAGCAACTAGCATACCAGCAAGACGACATTGAGAACAGAAACAGGCATAATAATATCCACGGAATCCCTGAATCTGTGGAACCCAAAGATTTAAAGGTGGCAGTGACAGACATCTTCAACCAGCTATTACAATTGCCCAAAGATAATCCCCTTGAACTTGACTGGGTCCACAGGACCTCTGGCCCCAGGAAACCTGATCCCTCATGAGTGAGTGCACTTCTATAACATAAAATAATCCATCATACATGCTGCCAGCTCTCCGGACTCTATTCTCTTTCACACTACCCCGTGATGCTGCTGCCTGACCTCCCACACCAAAATTAACCACGTGGAAAGCTCTGAAGCCTCTCACGCAGTTACTTCAATCCCATCAGTTGAAATATCAATGGCGCTTTCCCTTCCAGCTGCGGGTTCACCACGATGGTAAGACTGCCATTTTCCGCACGCTCTGTGACTTCCCAACAATCCTCAGCATACTGGATTTACCTCATGTCTCTATCCCACACTGGCCCTTCACTCCCACCACCCCAGGACTACCATACATGCCTCAGTGGCAAAAACAGAGCCGCAAATGGCGTCCCGGATCCTTATCACACAAAGACCCCGATGATTGATGTCCTCTAGATCGGTTGGTCGTCCATTCTCCCTCTCTTGAGAGCAGGATCACTTCCTGCGTTTACTCAGAACCTCTGAGTAAAACTTCTCCAGGACTCATTTGTTGATCTTATCTTCATTGAACACCTTCCAATAAGTTGCTACTGTTAGCAGTTACATCCATGCCAGTTCCCCGGTTCCTGAAGGTTTCCTTTAAGGTCTCAGAGCCTATCGTGAAGGGCGAAGATCTCTGATAAAACCCTGTTGTGAGTATAAGGTAGGGGAGATTTTCTCAGGAATTTCTCCTTCTATGTATTGTGTTGTCATGTCTATATGTCACCACTGGGGGCTGTATTGAGCACTCACCATCCTGACGCTGGAAACAGCAGAAGCTTTCACTCTCCTCTCCTTCAGCCGGCTCAGACCCTCTGGTAAGAAATAGGGGGGGTCTGATCTCTTCCTGGGCCCCCAAATTGGTGTTTTTTTCTTATTTGTTCGCCAGACCAGCTGCCTTGTTCTACAAAAAAAAAATTTTTTTGTGGACCGTGGCCGATCAGAAGAGCGGAGGATTTACCCCCCCCCCCCGCCATGCTGCAGGACGCTTGTGTGCTAAAATCGGCTCCTTTTTAAAAAGGGAAGGGGGGGCCGTATTCCGTGCGGGGGGAGGCTAACTGCGTCAGATGCGCAGGAAGTATTTTAAGCACTGTGGGAGAAGCTGCTGCCTGGCGGTGGAGAGACAGAGCAGAGAGGTTGGCTTGTCAAGTTTGGTGACACAGGCATTTCCCTTTTGACATTGTACTGTATAGCTAGGATTAATAGCAGTTATTGTACTGTACTATAGCCTAGCAAGTGTTACATCCTTTTGCTGGTAGTGCCTCTGCTTTGTACTGTAAGCTATGAGTGACAATGGGACCAGGAACCCCTCTAAGGGTTCTAAGGGGTTAATGGTATACAACAAACTAAAAACCCTTCCAAAAGAATGTCTTCCTCCCTGAAAAATATGGCCAGTTAGATGAAGCCATCAAGGGTAAAACACTTCTGTCCCTGTGCATTTCATATAAACAGGTTTTTCTTCTACCATTTAAAAGATTATTGCTATGATGTCTCTCCATAGTAGGACTAAATATAGCAGATTCCCATCTAGTCCTGGGCCCTTTTGTTGAGGTGCAGGAGGCTGGGGATCAAGTAGATCTTCACAAATATTGTAAGATACTTATTTTTCCTCTTCAGAGGATCCTAACAGAGAGGGAGTAGCCGCACAAGTCAGGTGTTTGTCTACTCCCTTACTTAACCCTTTTGTTGCCTGCCGCAGGCTCTTGAGGTATCTACCTCTAATAGGGTTCATTTGAACCTACCCCGCCTGGGGATGTTTTTTTCTATTCATGCATAACTTATATATTCTGAATGGGAACATTTCTATGAAAGAAATGGGAGGTTTCAGCTATTAATGCTGCATCACCTCAGTGAGCAGAGTCTCACATGTCCAGTGGATAATGCACTGATGTTAAAGGATCCAGCAAGTTAAGGTTGTATTTTCCTTTTAAAGACCAGATGTCTTTTGCAGTTCTGGCTGCAATGGGAGTAGCTCAATCCATTAACCCTTTAACGGCTGCTCCACTATTGTGGTGGAGCACATTTTGAGTCACGCCAATGCATTGGAATGTGGACTCCAAGGGGTTAAAGAACAGGTGTGAGATGCCTCAAAGCTCTGCCTAATCAGCAGGCCCAGCAAAGGGGCCGGTGTATTTGACACACTGTGTCTCACAGATGCTATGAAGGACTCAATCGTTTAAGCCCTATGGCTTATACTTGGACTAGTGCATTTTTGCAGAGGTCCATGGCTGAGATATTGATCAGCCGAAGCACCAGGTGAAAACCCTTAACCAGTCTGTGTCAATTCCTGGGGTACGACTATTTAGAGTTGATAAGGACATCCAAAAGGGGTAAAGCTCTCTACCAATAAAGGAGGTTTAAACAGTTCTCCTTTAATCATGCAGCCCCTCCTAATGCCTGGGGTATCTGCCTTTAGGGAGTCTTGACGGTCTTAATCGCCAGGTTCAGAAGAAAGTTCCCAGGGGTAGCACCAGGATCTTGGGGCAGAAAGCCCATAAAGTAGAATGCTAAGGCCTTGTCATGGAGGAGCACCCCCACTCGTTTGAGGGGAAAGCTCCTGCAATTCTCAGTCTGGCAGGAACAATGTTAACCACTTCAATGCCCGGCCATAGTCCTATGATGGCCACAGATGGGATCTCCCATCCTGGGTGGACGTCATATGACGGCCTCGGTATTTCACCGCTCCTGCGGGCACCCGCTTGTCATCCTGACACAGCCCAACCCCGATCGCAGTAAAGGGCCAATGAAATTGGCTCTTTACCATGTGACCAGCTGTGTCCAATCACAGCCGGTCACAGAATGTAAATAAACCACGGTAACGAGATGTTACCGGGTTCTCCTCCTCACACACGATCAGTATCCGAGTACCTGAGCACCTGTCCCAGCCCACCCGAGCACCTGTCCCAGCCCACCCGAGCACCTGTCCCAGCCCACCCGAGCACCTGTCCCAGCCCACCCGAGCACCTGTCCCAGCCCACCCGAGTACCTGTCCCAGCCCACCCAAGTACCTGTCCCAGCCCACCCAAGTACCCGAATGCCTGTCACCAGCCCGTCGGAGTACCCGTGTACCTGTCACCAGCCCGTCGGAGTACCCGTGTACCTGTCACCAGCCCGTCGGAGTACCCGTGTACCTGTCACCAGCCCGTCGGAGTACCCGAGTACCTATTTGCAGCCCATGTCTCATAGAATACACATTGGGGTGTTTGCTTTCCAAAATGGGGTCATTTTGTGGGTAATTCTATTGTCCTGGTGCTCCAGGACATTCAAAAGCGTGATGTGTAGGAACGAAATGAGATGTGTAATTTATGCTCTTAGAACGCCTGAAGGTACCACTTCCATGTTGGACCTCTGTATATGGCCAGGCTGTGTAAAGGTCTCACACATGTGGTATCGCAATACTCAGGAGGAGTAGCAGAATTTGTTTTGGGGTGTAATTTTTGCTATATACATGTTATGTGTTAGAAATAGCTTATAAATTGTCAACTTTGTGTAAAAAAAAAAAATAATAAAAAATTTTCTTTCCATGTTTTCTGAAGACTTGTGTAAAAAAAAAAAAAATAACTGCTCAAAAGACTCAAAATGCTTCATAGAATATACTTTGGGGTGTTTGTTTTCCAAAATGGGGTAATTTCGTGGGTAATTCCATTGTCCTGGTGCTCCAGGGCCTTTACAAATGTAATAGGTCGTTAGGAAATTAGAGGTGTCATTTATGCTCCTAGAACACCTGACGGCGCTCCCTGCACGTTGGGCCTTTGTATGTGGATACGCTGTGTAAAAAAGTCACACACATGTGGTATCGCCATACTCAGGATGAGTAGCAGAATGTATTTTGGGGTGTAATTTTTGCTATGTCCATGCTTTGAGTTAGAAATATCTTATAAACTGACCACTTTGTGTAAAAAAATAAATAAAAAAAAAAATGTTTTCATTTTCTTTCCACGTTTTCCGAAGACTTGTGGAAAAAAATTAACTGTTCAAAAGACTCATTATGCCTCTTAGAATATACGTTGGGGTGTTTGCTTTCCAAAATGGGTCATTTTGTGGGTAATTCTACTGTCCTGGTGCTCCAGGGCCTTCACAAATGTAATAGGTCGTTAGGAAATTAAAGGCGTCATTTATGCTCCTAGAACCCCTGACGGTGCTCCCTGCATTTTGGACTTCTCTGTGTGGCCAGCCTGTGTAATAGTCCCACACATGTGGTATCACCATACTCGGGAAGAGTTGCAGAATGTATTTTGGGGTGTAATTGGAAGTATGCATATGCTGTGTTTGAGAAATAACTTGTTATGACAATTTTGTAAAAAAAAAAAAATTCTTCTTTTTCCCAAGAATTGTGGGAAAAATTACAACTTCAAAAAACTCACCATGCCTCTTATTAAATACCTTGGACTGTCTACTTTTCAAAAAGGGGTCATTTGGGGGGTATTTGTACTTTCCTGACTTTTCAGAGCCTCAAGAAATCATATAGGCTGTCAGTGCATCAGGTGTGATCAGATGTGATAAATTTTCAATGATTTGCACCATAGCTTGTAGACTATAACTTTCAAAGAGACTAAATAATATCCATTAATTTGGTTTATTTTTACCAAAGAGATGTAGCCAATATAAATTTTGGCCCAAATTTATGAACAAAAATGACTTATTTGCAAAATTTTATCATAGAAACTAAAAAAAAAGTGTGTTTTTTTTTCAGAATTTTCGCTCTTTTTTTTCACTAATGACGCAAAAAATAAAAAACCCAGTGGTGATTAAATACCACCAAAAGAAAGCTCTATTTGTATGAAAAAAATGATAAAAATTTTGTTTGTGTACAGTGTTGCATGACTGAGTAACTGGAATTCAAAGTGTAAGAGTGCTGAATGCTAAAAATTGGTCTGGTAAGGAAGCTGTATAAATGCCCTGTATTGAAGTGCTTAAGAGCAGAGTGATTTCTGCGATTTTTTTATTTTTTTTTCTCTAGGTTACATCTAGAGTTTCAAGAGCCCGGATGGTCCAGTCGGCTTTCGATCTGAGGGTTCGGGTCCTGTTTGGGTGCTGTCTGTGGGGTCCTTGGGGCTGCTGATGCGGAAGTCTTTATGCAAGAGTGTCCGTCTCCTCAAAGGAATGCTCCTAAGGTTCCAGAGAAAAAAAAAGAAAGAAAGAAGTAAAGTCTTTTTCGACAGCCTCTTTCTTCCCACTCTTGGTGTGTAGCTTATTCAGGGGGTAATGCAGTTTATTCCCCCTATCAAGGCACCTCTAAATCCTTAGGATTTAAAATTGGTCTTGTCGGCTTTGTTAAATCAGCCGTTTGAACCTTACGAGAAATTCTCTTGGTTCTTTGACAAGAAGGATAATCTTTTTTGCTTGCCATTTCTTCTGCTGGAGGAGTATTGGAACTAACGGCTCTGTCTTGTAAGAGCCATATTTCATCATGTATAAGGACGAGGTGGTTCGATGTCCTCTTCCTGAATTCTTACCAAAAGTGGTAACAGGTTTTCATTTAAACCAAGATATTATTCTTCCTTGTTTCGCCCCAGAAATCTTAATCTGGGGAAGAGAAAGCACTACAGTATTTTGATGTAGTAAGAGCGATCAGCATCTATTTAAGGGTGACCACTCAGGTTTGCAAAACACAGGTTTTGTTTGTACTGCCAAAGGGTCCAGGATATGGACGGGCAGCGTCAAGATCCACTATTTTCCAAATGGATTTGTCAAGTGATTGATCAAGCTTCAGCTTAAAGAAGAAAATTCTACCTTCTAATATTAAGAGTACATTAATCCTGGGCGATTAGTGCCTCTTGGATGGTGCATCATCAGGCCTCTATGGCTCAGATCTGTAAGACCGCAACCTTGGTCTTTGGTCCAGACGTTTATCAGATTTTTTTCAAATCGATATTAAAGGTCATGAGGATATTGCCTTTGGACACGGCATACACTGCAGGCTGCAGTACGAGTCCTCTGGCCTCCTGTTTCCTTAATTCTGTCCCCACCCCTTCAGTTGCCATTGCTATGGGACATCCCACATAGTTATTACTATGGCTCTGTGTCCCCTGATGTGAGAAAATAAAATAGGATTTTTAAAACAGCTTACCTGTAAAATCCTTTTCTTTGATGTACATCAGGGGACACAGAGGTCCCTCCCTTCTTCTTCACTTTGCTTGGCTACAAAACTGAGGACTCCCAGTAATGGAAGGGGTTATATGGGGGAAGTTCACGCCTTAAGGGGCGTGTCAGTGTCCAGCACCTGATATGCTGATATAACCCACATAGTTATTACACATAGTTATTACTATGGCTCTGTGTCCCCTGATATACATCAAAGAAAAAAATTTTACAGGTAAGCTGTTTTAAAAATCCTATTTTTGTTTTATTTAATTTTTTTTTTTTTTTTTTTTGTTTTGTGGGAGTTGACACTTAATAGAGTAATGTTGCATTTTTCAGGTGTGATAAACTTTTTATTTTTCTATTGTTAGGTCATCCATGATGGTCGTTGGCTAGTAGATATTTTGTCCCACCAATATAGTGTGATCTTGAATAATGTTTTCGATACACAGGTATGTATAAAAAAAAAGGTGTTTATAACTGTTTAAAAAAAAAACTATTAAAATAAAGTGTAGCAAGTTCAGTATTCTGTATTAGTTAAGCTATGCAATCTTGTACTAATACTGTAGCTATCTGATGATGTCAATGAGTGCTTTCATTATTAAAAGATGTACTTCTGAGAGAATCAGCCCTGTGCCCCTTTCGCAGGGGGAGGAGTCTAGTAATGATGCGTGCCTGCACCTAGCGTCGGGTGTGCATCGGGTCTCCCGCCACCCCAGAGATGCCGCCGATCACTGCCCCGCACTAATCCTGGCTCCAGCCTTGCCGCCTATGTGGTAGGGGTCCCCCCTCCCTCCCGTCTCTCCCCCTCCCTCCGGTTGCTCCATACCGTGTCGCGGCAGTCGGCCGCGCTGTGGAAGGAATCGTTCTCTGCTCTCCTGGAGGCGAGTCCAGCGAGGTGTGTGACAAGCCGGGAGGAGCGCCGGTGAAGATCGGACGCCGCGATCCCTGGGTTCCTGGTGCTTGGAAACACTCGGAAGGTAGACTAAGGTGCCGGACGCCCTCTGCTGGACAAGGAGGCACGGCGCACCTTGTGGATACGCGAAAATGATACAAAATTGACAAAGAAGGTCAGTAGAATTGCGAAAAAAGCTTATGCTCTGGCAGCATCAAGGAGATACCTCTGGAGAGCGTGTATGGGGTAGGTGGACTTAAATTACATTACACTACTAAGCACCATAATAGTATTAAAACAGGACTGTGGAAGACCCTTTTGGTGAATACAAACAATAGGTTGGTACGCAAGTCGCAGCACACTTTATAGTATATAAGCAATCAGTGAGCTGTAGGAGACCCCCCAAAAAAAAGGGGGGGCTTTATATTTTACTTGAATCCTTGTTGAACATTAACGGTAGAGGAAAAAGGGTGGGGGGAGAACAGAATATTGGTGTATCTCTGCAAGCCTGATTGTGATTTGGCGAAACACCATATCGCATTTTTGGGGGCCGCAAAACGTTATTAGATAGCACCCAGAACGAAGATTCTGCTTGGTTATAACTAGGAAGAGAGACACTCTAAACAGACACCAAAGGGGTAATCTAATAAAGAGTGGAGAGAAGAAGAGGCCCATATAAATAAATAAATAACGGTGTGCCGCCAACTCCGTGACAGATGAAGGGAAAGACAGCGAAGACAGGGGCTACCCCAAAATCGCCTCGGCGGAGTTTGGTTACTAGCCCCGGCGCAATGAATAAATATGTCATGCAGACAGCGCCAACGGATAAACAGGCGGAAAAGCAACAACATACAAGAAGCCTACAGGCAGAAAATGGAGATAAAAGAGAAAGAGATAAGAAAGATAAAGAGAAAAGAAGGCACCAAGTGCAAAACAACTCCTCACAAGACATTGATATATTACCTGATATACCACCTGATGATGAGCCTGATCAAATACTTGAATCAGACCGTGACACAGAAATTACACCAGCTCCCCCGATTCAACAAGAAAATCTACAAGCCTTGTCCACTAAAAACGAAATAATTTCCATGTTTGCAGCGTTGGAAAGTACTATGAAAACCGAAATGGAAAGATTACATAAAAACTTAGGTCATGTTCTGGAAAGGGTAGAAGAGGTGGAAAAAAAAAAGTGGAAAAGGACGCGAATACAATAAAGAAACTAGAAATAGAAATACAACATTTAAAAAAAAAGTACAACAAGATCAAGCATATAAAGCTGAAGAAAGAAAGCTTAAGAATACGTGGAGTCCCAGACGCACCACAACGAGAGGATCTTATAGATATAATCAAGAAGATCTGCAACCCCTTAATGAACAAAGATATATAACCAACCCAATAAACATAGAAAGGGCGCACCGAGTAAGGAAACCTAAGGGCCTCCCACAAGAAGCCACGGGATATAATAGTAGGATTTCAAAATGAAGAAGAGAAATACCAAATATGGAGAAACGTAAGACTAATCGCACCACTAAGATATGAAGGAAATGACATCCAGATATTTCAAGATCTTTCACAAGAGACCCTAAGGAGAAGAAGAGCTTTAAAACCATTATTGACAGTGATGACAGAGAATGGTGTCCTATATAACTGGGGTTTCCCTGCATGCTTAATAGGGAAAAAAAACTGTTGGATAGGAAAATTGAGATATATCGAAGAAACAGAATTTTATAGAAAATTCGATATTCCAGTACCGGGGGTGTAGGGGGGGGGGACGGGGGGGGTGGAACCGGCCCTCCGCTTTCTTTCATGAGGGGGGAGGGGGAGTGGATGAGAGTTGTGAAATATGGATGGGGACATGGTCCCCCTTGTTTTGGATGTTTTCCCCAGGCCGTCTCCTCTCTGTCCCTCCTCCCCCGTCCCCCTTTCTTTCTTTTTTGGGGGGAGGGGGGAGGAGGGGTGAGCCGGGAGGGGGCGGGGGGGGGGGGTTTGTGGTGGGGGATGGGATGCCCCTGGCATGTGGGATTACCAACTCGCAACTAATAGGTGAGATGGATGCCGGCACTGCCAATCAGAATTCCACCCCAGGGCCAAGGGACAAATGGAACGAGGGAGTTCCTGATAAAATGGACTGGTGGGTCATTTTTACATCAAAAGAGGGTGCAGGGAGGGGTGGGGGGTAAAATCTGTTGGCATGAATCCACTAAAGGTAGTAAGAAAATATCTAGACTGGTATAATTCTGGAGCTTAAAATAGTAACATATAATGTGAGAGGAATGAATTCTCCAAAGAAAAGTTATAACATTCTTAGGGAGTTGGAGGGATATTCTGTAGATATTGTTTTTTTACAAGAAACGCATTTAGCTTTAGATTCCAACATGTGGTTATGTACAGCAAAGTTTCCAACGTGGTATTATGCAGACTCTCTGAGCAGGGGCTCTAGGGGAGTAGCAATCGGGATCTTTAAAAATGTCAATTGGAAAGTAGAAGAAATGAAAGTGGATCCAGAGGGGAGGTTCTTATTTTTAAAAGGTAACATAACAAAAAAAAGATATACATTAGTGAACATTTATTGCCCCAATAATGGCCCAAAAAAATACCTAAATCGAATTTTGAACACACTAGAGACATATAAACAGGGTCACATGATCTTGGCCGGGGACCTAAATTTTGCTATGGACCCGTCTATAGATAGTACATCACATGGTCTTTAACAGGAAAATAAACAACATAGAATCCTAAAACAGAAAATGTATACACAACAACTAATGGATACTTGGAGAATATTTAACCTAGGAAAAAAAGACTATACATATTATTCTTCAGTCCATGATATGTACGTGAGACTGGATTATATATATGTAGACCATGAACTGTTAGAAAATATAATAGAGGCCAAGATAGGAACTATAACCTTATCGGACCACGCGCCTGTAATAATACAACTTAAAGAGCTAGAAAGGGAGAGTAAAAAAGGGACATGGAGACTAAATGAGTCTCTATTAGAAAACGTGAAAACTGAGAATATCATAAAAGGAGAGATTGAACAATACTTTAAAATTAACGAAACAGATGAAATCCCTAAAGCTACTCTTTGGGAGGCACATAAAGCTCTAATCCGGGGGAAATTAATTTCCATAGGAGCCGGGGAAAAAAAAGAAAGTGAAATGAAACTCAATGAACTAAAAAAAGAACTTTACGTATTAGAACAAAAGCATAAGAGCCAATTAGATAGAAATATATATAAAGAGATTACCCATAAACGCACACAATTAAATGACATGATGGAATTAGAAGCAAGAAAAATATATAAAAATGTATCCAAAGAAAGATATATGTGGGGAAATAAAACGGGGAAACATCTGGCCAGACTAGTAAGGGGAAAAAAAGCCTTAAATTGCATAGAAAAGATCAAAAATGCGCACGGGGGAAATGAAATTTCGAACATCAGAGATAGAAAATGCTTTTAAAACATATTTTAGTGCCCTATATTCAATCAGGAATACTGAGACAGATAAACAAAAGGGGATTAGAAAAACTAAAATTCAAGAATATTTGAGTGAGATAGATTTACCTAAAATAACCCCAGAGATGTCCAAGAGCCTAGAAGACCCGATTACCCCAGACGAAATTGAGAACGCAATAAAGGAAATGCCGAATGGGAAAAGCCCAGGACCAGACGGTTTTACCATCAGGTACTATAAGAAATTTAAGCAACAGCTGGTCCCAGAGTTAGTAAATTCTGTAATAAACTGGCAGATGAGGAGGTTCTGAGGAAAGAATCACTCTTGGCAAATATCACAGTTATTCCAAAACCCGGTAAAGATAGCTCTATCTGTTACAACTATCGTCCGATAGCGCTATTGTACACTGATACCAAATTATATGCAAAGGTATTAGCGACAAGGATAAAAAATCTACTGCCAGAATTGATCAATGGCGATCAAGTAGGATTTGTACCAGGTAGGGAATGCCGAGACAATAGTCTCCGGACTCTGTTACTTATGGGGAAAGACAAGGAAACCAATCCCCCAATGATTTTAATTTCGATCGACGCCGAAAAGGCTTTCGATCGGGTGGATTGGTGCTTCATAATGGAAACTTTACAGAACGCAGGCCTAGGCCCAAAAATGTTGAAATGCATAAATAATCTATACACTCACCCGTCAGCTAGAGTGGGGGTGAACAGGAGTATGTCGTCCGCATTTGACATGTCAAACGGTACAAGGCAGGGGTGTCCCCTCTCGCCCTTTATGTGATTGCGTTGGAGCCACTATTAGCAAAGATTCGTAATAATACTGATATAGGAGGAGTTAGAATGGGGGGAGAAGAACATAAAGTGGTGGCATATGCGGACGATATACTCCTATACATGACCAATCCACGATTGTCGTTACCCGGTTTAATAAAAGAAATCAGAGAATATGGTGCTCTTTCTAATTTTAAAATAAATCCAATTAAAACAGTTATTCTGAATGTAGGATTAGATAACTGGGAAGAGAAAAAGATACGACAAGATTTTCCCTTTACATGGGAAAAAAAAAGAAATAACATATTTGGGGATTAAAATCACAAAGACACTTCACGGGTTATACCAAGCTAACTATATTCCACTCGTAAACTAAATCAAAACATTGTTAGGGAATATAAATAAAGGATCAATTACATGGATGGGAAGAATTAACGTGTTGAAGATGGTGGTTTTACCAAAAATTACATATAAAATTCAAATGCTTCCGATAAATATCCCAAATAGTTTCTTTAAAATAATAAAAACTTAATTTTTAAAATTTATATGGCAAAATAAAAAACCTAGGATAAAATATAATTTATTAACTAGAAAAAAAATAGGGGGGGAATGGCACTACCAGACACATATAGATATTATTTTGCAATTATTTTAGCGAGATTGGTGGAATGGACAAATCCAAGCACTAAAAAGAAATGGGTAAAAATGGAGGAGACACTGAATAGTTCACAATTACAAAAAAATATTTGGATTCCACCAAAATTTAGATTAGTCAGTAGTAGGGGACACAAAATTACTTTAACGGCACTGAAAAAATGGGATATAATACAGCGGAAAAATAAATGGGTATATAACTCACCACTAATCCCTTAGAGGGTACGATTTTTTTCACTCCAGGATATGGTACACAATTAGGGAAACAAATGAAGGATTTACAAATAAGATATCACGCGGGATGGGAAATTAATGTCAAAACAAGATTTAACCAAGAAGCATAGTTGGCAAACTTTAAGGGATTGGGAATACCTACAGATTCAACATTTTATTAATTCTATCCCAAAACCAATAAGAAACTAAAATATGTTAACACCAATAGAAAAACTATGTACGGGGAAAACAGTAGTTAAACATAGTGTTTCACAGGTATATGATTGTCTCTCGGAAATAGAGGGTCAAGGCACCACCATCCATAGTTAAATGGGAAAAAGATTTGGGCTTTAAAGTAGACGAGACCCAGATGATTAATTCTGTGCATAGTTATGTATCAGACACAAGATCAATAGAGGCTAATTATAAATGCCTAATGAGATGGCATTTAACACCAGATAAATTACATAAAATAGATCCCTCCAAACCTTTGCAATGTTGGAGAGAATGCAAATTACCCGGAACAATATTCCATTTTTGGTGGGAATGCCTGGAGATAAAACAATACTGGCGAAATATAATAGATTATATAGAAATAATAACAGGGGAAAGAATACCTCTAGGCCCCGGGGAGTGTCTGTTCCAAGGGGCAGAAGAAAAAACCAGTTAGCAATTTAAAAAAAGAATAAAAAATACGTTAGTTCCTGTTTTGCTCAAAGCAGCAAAAGCCATAATACCCAAAAACTGGTTACAGGTAAAAAAAAAACCCATTATAGAATGGATACAAAGAATAGAATACATCAATAATATGGAATATCTACGTATAATGGAGGAAAACAAAATGAAAAGATATTGGGTAACGTGGGAAAAGTGGGGAATATTTAAAAAGACAAAACACTATACACAAGCATTAACAGAATAAAAGGTAATGGATTCAGGAAGGGCCAACAGATTAGGGAGAAGAGGGATGAAGGGGAGGGTTAAAATAAATAAATAAAATAGCCTAGTAAATAAGATAAGGTATCTCAAATATAAATGTAAAAGCATTTAATGAGATGTTAGTTTTATCTTTTCTTTTTGTTCGTTTTTTTTTATTGGATATGTAATAAACTTGGATAAGTAACGATAGAACAAAAAAAGAAAGGAAAGAAAAAGAAAGATTGCCACAATGATGTTAAGTAGAATAAGAGGGATTCTGAGCGTCAAGCTGATTAGAATCCGTCAGTACAAAGTAACTAACTGAGATGGCAAAAAAAATAGATTTACTTCTGATTAAAATCCTGGGCAGCATGTATTGCAGGTTTGATGATATGTCTGACTAACTCTGTGCTTCTAATCTACTACTGATGAGTGTAGTTAGTCTTCAATTAGAAATGCGATACCCTAACTACCAAGGCCTGAGGTGTGCCTTGGCCTAGCTGGTCAGTACGCCTGAAAAGAGGGCAAAAGACACGAAAGTAGGTGTGATGAAAAGCTAGATGAAAGGTGGCAACTCTCCATTTGATAGAGTAGCACACGCACAGATGGCTTCAGTACGCGGGTCCGGTGTATCAGCTACAACAGGATAAATGCCAACATCCCATGAATAAGGGCCCACCCCTGCTTGGATCCTGCAACAGCCCAGAACCCACATGATATCCCGTAACCGATTTGGATTAAGCCAGATTTCTGAGAAAAACCCAGACATGGGAACAAACTGCTGTGCGAGAGGAAACGTGGGGGCAAAGGGAATCAAGAGCTGACCCGAGAATCCCTTGCGAAATGATGACAGAGAAGAATGAACGCTACGAATGGGCACCAGTTAAGTAGCTCCCTAAAATTCCCACGAACCCCTGGCCTGTCTATGCTTGGTATGGGAAAGTTTGAGAGGGTGAGCTGCAAAAATGGATGACCTGCAAGGAATTTGCAGGGGTCTGAATTGCTGGATACCTGATGGATATGTTTGGTGTTGGCAGCTAAGGCCAATATGCTGTGGCAATAAGCACCGTAAAACATGGAGAAACCATACCAGACACCCAGAAACTGGCCCCACACTAATATAAATCGGGTCGTGCTGCTTGTGAGCTGACAACTGAGTTTGAGTCCTGACCAGAGGAAGGAGGGCGTGACTGCATCCTGGGGAATAAGTCTCCTGGCATGATTCAGCACACCCAAAGTGACTGTAAGCCCCCCTTTTGAAACAGGCTGGGGATCAGACAAAAGATGACTGGTCTAACGTACCTGAGCAGTTCTTCAGGCGACATCGTAAACGAGATTGCGATAGTAGAACCCAGACAAACGAAGACCTGAACCCACCACTTTTGGGCCTTCAAGGGGACATTGGCCCAGCACACACCCTGAGAGAGACTATCAGGACATGACTGAAATAACCTCGACCCCCCCACCCCTCCCCCCGCAGGTACCCAATAACCAAAGCAGTGCTTGTCAAAGTTTTAAAGTAATGACTGCTTGCCCCCAGGGTTAGTCCAACAACATCTGCACCATATTCTTGCCCTACCAACGGGCAGGTCTGATGGAACTAAGTCCCAGCATTTATGATATCAGTTTGGATGTCAATACACCCTCTCTACCCCCTCCCCAACTGTAGCAAGTGCTGAATCGCCAAATCCACATACAAGTACCTTGATGAAAAATGTTCCGCAGGAAAGAGCAGCCAAAAAGTAACAAACAATATTGGAACTTGCCACTGGGTGTCCTTGTGACCCACCCCCCACCTTCAGAACAAAGGTAAAGAACCAGTAAACAAGTACACCTAGGAAATACTGCTCCCAGTAACTCAAATGGCAACGAAATCATGACTGTCAGCTGAAGCCAAAATACTTTAAACAAAAGATTCTGAGGAGAAAAATGCTGCCAGCAGTTCTGTCTGAAGACCGGGAATGGGCAATTACCAACACCGCCCCTTACAAGGGACAAACTTAGCTCAGGCATGTAAACCAGAAGGCTTGACAAGACCAGTGTACTGAGTGGATTTAAAGAGCAGGAGCTGGGGGTCCGCTGACACCCCGTCTAACCGAGCGAGCTTTGATCACCTCCATCCTGTCTTGGACCCGTAATATGCTGTGGAGAGCACATAGTTGCATATAGTTACATAGTTAGTCAGGTTGAAAAAAGACACAAGTCCATCCAGTTCAACCTTAAAAACAAATAAAATAAAAAATAATCGTACAATCCAATATACCCAATTTTATGCCCACAATTGATCCAGAGGAAGGCAAAAAAAAAAACAGCAGAGCATGCTCCAATTTGCTACAGCAGGGGAAAAAAACCAGTTCCAAGCTGGTAGCTGGGACGGAATTGGAACTAATCTGATGTGTACCGCCTTTCCGGCTGTGGCCGGAAAAGGAAAACCCCTGTGACAAAGCACCACTGCGTGCTTGAGTGTGGACCAACTCCTTGATGACAGAGTGCTACCATGCTCTGAACCCCCCTGTGAGGTTGAAGGGAAGAACATGAATTGGTTGCGTCTGAAACGTGCGGCATGCCCAAACCAAGGAAACGGAACTAGAGAAGACAACAGACAACCAGACATGCGAACACCCCTCTGTGCCTACCTAAGTAAGAGGACGCGAACAGAAATGACCAGACCACAGCGTGTGAATGAAGCTGATGACAACCCCGTCTCTAGTGTATGTAGTAAGTGAGCCCCAGTAACCTGCAGCGCAGAGACAGATAATAAAACTGAACACTCAGGGCTAGTGTACCCACAGACCATGGTGGGTTGTCGTACAGGTGTAATGAAATGAAACATGCATCGTATGACGTATGGTATACGGGCGAGACGATTGTGGTCAACAATCATTTAAAAAACAAAACCTCAGCCCATATGGATCTGTAGACGTGACAGAGCCTGAGATGTGAGCACTGATATCTAAACCCAGGTGTACGAAGAACACTGAACAACAAGGTACCATGAGACATGGAAACAGACGAAGAAGAAACGACTATTGGTGTATGTCGTAACTGTATGGCACCGATGTGCTACAACAGAACATGCTGTAACATGACAACTATGACAGAAACTGAAGTATAATTGTAAAGTATCGAACCAGGCAGAACTTAAGCAATGCAGGTTTATTAACAGCTGATAACATACAGGTTTATGTTCAAAGTATTACAACATACAGGTCTAATTTATACAGTTTCTTACAATGCAAGCATATTAGATATAGGTATTCTTATTCCCTAACCAAATTGAAACAATTTTGAATTGTTCTCAACTTGAACCAGAATGGGTCTTTTCTGCCAATTCTTGGGAACACGTCACCTGATAGGGACCAGTCAATTGACGAGTAGTCCCGTCCCCTCACAGAGTTCTGGGTTCCAGCTCGACCAAGTTTGTGAGGGAAATTAAACTGAGACCACACTCTGGAACAACTTAAGAATTTTTCTCTGACTTGTTAGAGGAGACAAGTTTAGGACAGATATTTGCCCATTGGTTCTGACCTCTATGACCCTTCCAATAGGGCTGCATACACAGAGTTAGCCTTATAAGCTCCTATCTGACTTGTCTGACTAACAATTGTAGAGCTTGCATTTATATACCCTTTCTTTCTCCTACATCATGGTACAAAGAGAGTCAGTAATTACTGATGGGTTATAGGGTATCACTAGGTGATTGGACACTGGCACACCCTAGACAGGAAGTTCAATCCCCCATATAACCCCTCCCCTTACTGGAGATACCTCAGTTTTTTCACCAGTGTCTTAGGTGTTGGTCACAAGTAAAGATGTGCTGTGCTGCGCTCCACTGGAATATACTCACTGGGGCTCGCCATGCTGACCGGATCCATTCAAGGTGTCTTTTCAAGGCCAAATTGGATGGTACCCGTGCATCATGTCCGAAGATACAAGGTTTTACCTGTAACGCTTCTCATTTTAGAGTTTTTCAGGTGCACACAGTCTATGGAGGGAAACAGAGCGGACGGGCACATGTGTGCGGGACACAGGAATTCCCAGGCAGCATTTCAGCATTTACTTACTTACTAGCAGTGACAGTTGCTGATCTACAGTGCTCAGCAGTCAGTGCATTTTTTTGTGTTACCTCTACCTTTCATTGCTTTGCACTATGGGTAGAAGAGGTGCAAATACCCCGAAGAATAGGGGCTCAAAGGGGTCCCCTTCAGGGTCTGAGGACCCCCCCCCCCCTTTGTAGCACCTTCCCCCGCCTGCAGGACTCGGGGAGGCTGGCCAGGGTGAGCTGTCGGGGTCAGGGGCAGCAACTGCTTCTGGCACTTCAGCCCCTGTATAGATTACACAGGAGGTATTTTCCTCAACCATAAACAAATTAGAGGAAAGATTAGTGGCCTTAATCGTGTCTTCACTCAGTGGAAGAAAACGCACTAGGTCCCCCTCTGTCACTCAGGACCCTCAGAGTGAGGAACTCTGGGATAAAGGAGAGGAATCCCCCTCAGAGGATCTGGAGGAGACTGATGATTCCACTTCTGAGGAATCTAGTAGAGAAGGGCCCTCTTCAGCTTCTCAGGATGAGAAGATGGTGCAAATTCTTGCTGGATTGGTCCGCTCCACATTTAAGTTACCCGTACCTGAGTCGGTTAACCACTTAAGCCCCAGACCATTTTGCAGCTAAAGGACCAAGCCTCTTTTTGCGATTCGGCACTGCGACGCTTTAACTGACAATTGTGTGGTCTTGCAACGTGGCTCCCAAACAAAATTGATTTCTTTTGGTGGTATTTGATCACCTCTGAGGTTTTAATTTTTTGCGCTATAAACAAAAAATAGAGCAACAATTTTGAAAAAAAATGCAATATTTTTTATTTTGTGCTATGATATCCCCCAAAAATATAAAAAAATAGTTTTTCCTCAGTTTAGGCCGATACGTATTCTTCTGCATATTAACACACATAAACGCAGTGTAGGGATTAAGTGTGTGTGTGTTTTTTTTTGTTTTTGTTTTTTTTACTGTAGGGGGGCGTGGCTTGGCGTGTGACATCACTGATCATCTTTCCCTATAACAGGGAACAGACGATCAGCGACAGCCTCACTAGGAAGCACGAGGAGAGGTTTGTTTACACTTACCTCTCCTCGTTCTTCAGCTCTGTGACCCGATCGTGGGCACCGGCGACGATCGGGTCCCGCGGTCACGGAGCTCAGGACCGGGTCAGCGCACTCGTGACCCACAGCTGGGCACTTAAAGGGCAACGTACCTTACGTGCTTGTGCCCAGCCTGCAGTGGGAGCAATTGGAGTCTGTCAATATTTGAGAGACCATGTTAACCACTTAAGCCCCAGACCTTTTTGCAGCTAAAAGACCATGTCCCTTTTTGCGATTCGGCACTGTCGCTTTAACTGACAATTACGCGGTCGTGCGACGTGGCTCCCAAACAAAATTGGCATCCTTTTTTTCCCCACAAATAGAGCTTTCTTTTGGTGGTATTTGATGACCTCTGCGTTTTTTGTTTTTTTTTCTTAGTTTTTTTTGTTTGTTTTTTTTGCGCTATAAACAAAAATAGTATTTTTTACTTTAATAAATATCCCCAAAATAAATATCTACATATTTTTGGTAAAAAAATCGCAGTAAGCCGTTTGGTTTGCGCAAAAGTTATAGCATCTACAAAATAAGGGATAGTTTTGTGGCATTTTTATTAATTTTTTTTTACTAGTAATGGCGGCGATCAGCGATTTTTGTGACTGCGACATTATGGCGGACACGTCTGACAATTTTGACATATTTTTGGGACTATTGGCATTACTACAGCAATCAGTGCTATACAAATGCACTGATTCCTGTGTAAATGACACTGGCAGTGAAGGGGTTAACCAGGGGATGGCAGTGTAGGGGTTAAGTGAGACCTAATGTGTGTTTTTTACTGTAGGGGGGCATGGCTTGGCGTGTGACATCACTGACCGTCGTTCCCTATGACGGGGAACAGACGATCACTGACAAGCGCACTAGGAAGCACGGGGAGAGGTTTGTTTACACTTACCTCTCCCCGTTCTTCAGCTCTGTGACCCGATCGCGGGACACCGGCGGCGATCAGGTCCCGCAGGCACGAACACGGAGCTCAGGACCGGGTCGCGAGTGCGGTGGCGCACGCGACCCACGGCTGGGCTCTTAAAGGGCAACATTCCTGTACATGCTTGTGCCATTCTGCCGACGTATATTGGCGTAAGGCGGTCCTTAAGTGGTTAAACAGGTGCTTAAAGCTTTACCTGAACAGCAAGCTCGGGGGTTGGCTAACCTACCAGCGGCTTTGTGTTTTGCTGTGGATGCGATCAGAGATTCTATCCTTCAGACCTCTCGCCTTACTCTTGGATTGGTACACATGCATAGAATCTTATGGTTGAAAAATTGGTCAGCTGAACAACCATGGCAAGAAACTCCTGGCTGGATTTCCCTTTCGTGGTGCAAGACTGTTTGGAGAGGATATGGACAATTATATCCAAAGGATCTCTAGTGGGAAAAGCACCCTTTTACCAGTCAAGAAAAGGAGTAAACGTCCCTCCTTTAAACGGGCTCTTTCTCCAGTGCCAGGGGCATCAGCCTTCAGACAGTCACAACCTCCTCCATCAGGCTCAAAGGTTAAAACTCAGAGTCAACCCCAGGGACAAAAGAAGTCCTGCGGGAGAAGGTCTTTAAAACAAAATGCTAAGACCTCCTTATAAAGGGGCACCCCTGCTTGCTCGAGTGGGGGGAAGACTACTAAAGTTCTCAGGGCTCTGGCAGGGGGAATTTCGGGACAAATGGGTGATCTCCACAATAACTCTAGGTTACAAACTAGAATTCAGAGAATTCCCTTCTCCTCGTTTCCTCAGATCAAATGTACCCAGAGAAAAAGAAGTCTCTCTTTCTAGCGTTGGCGCGACTATTGTCGCAAAAAGTTATCATGGTAGTTCCCACGCAAGAGCAGGGGATGGGGTTTTATTCAAACCTTTTCACGGTACCAAAGCCAAACTGAGATTTCAGGCCCATTCTAGATCTCAAAGATCTAAACAGATTTCGAAAGATACAGTCCATTCGCATGGAATCGATCTGATCGGTAGTCTCCATCCTGCGAGGAGGAGAACTTCTGGCGTCAATAGACATCAAGGATGCGTACCTGCATGTACCTATTTTCCATGCTCATCAAAACTTCCTGCGTTTCAAACTAGAAAAACACCACTTTCAGTTTGTAGCTCCGCCGTGCGGGCTAGCTACTGCACCTCGGGTGTTTACAAAGATCTTAGCCCCTCCTGTGGCCAGATTAAGGGCACAAGTTATAACGATAATAGCATACCTAGACGACTTGCTCTTGATAGACTGGTCGGTAGCCTGCTTGGACCAAAATTTGGTCACCACAATCAACTACATGGAATACCTAGGTTGGGTCATCAACTTAGAGAAGTCTTCTTTAAAACCAGTGAGAAGACTAGAGTATTTGGGTCTGGTCATAGATACAGCTCAGCAGAGGGTATTCCTACCCCAAGTAAAGATCAGTGCTATTAAAGAACTGATTCAGGTAGTCAGGGCAAAGAAGGGTCCTTCTATTCGTCTTTGTATGAGGTTGTTGGGGAAGATGGTGGCTTCATTCGAAGCAGTTCCCTACACTGTTTCATTCGAGGCTGCTGCAAAACCGTATCCTGTTGGCCTGGAACAATAAGGTTCAGGCGTTAGATTTTCCGATGTAACTGTCTCCTACAACATTGAAAAAAGTACTCCGACAGGGATCTGTTCAAATATACAATACTGGTACCAGCATCCCAAAAGGAAATATAAACACAAAAAGTTTGGAGGTAAGGGACTTTTGCGGCACCAAATATTGGAAGAAAAATAAGAAAAGGTGTTCTAAAAAAAATCCAAATTTATTTCATATACATTACACAAAATATAAAAAAAAAGTCAAACATTTAATCCAATTCCCTATGGTCTATAATTGACACCTATTGCCTAAACGCAGGTGACATTCTCTTTAAAGACCAAAAGAGGTTCCATCCCAGTACATTCAACATGTTTCGCCATGATCGGCTTCTTCAGGAACAAGGGAGTAGAGATATTCATATCACAGAACAGCAAATATGTTACTCTTTAACCACTTTAGCCCCGGACCAATTTTCAGCTTAAGGACCAGAGGTCTTTTTACAATTTCGCACTGCACTGCTTTAACTGGTAATTGCGCGGTCATGCAATGTTGTACCCAAACGAAATTTGCGTCCTTTTCTTCCCACAAATAGAGCTTTCTTTTGATGGTATTTGATTGCCTCTGCGATTTTTATTTTTTTGCGATATAAATGGAAAAAGACCAAAAATTTTGAGAAAAAAAAATATTTTCTACTTTTTGTTATAAGAGAAATCAAATAAACTCAATTTTAGTTATACATTTAGGGCAAAATTTATTCAGCCACATGTCTTTAGTAAAAAAAAATGTCAATAAGCATATATTTATTGGTTTGCGCAAAAGTTATAGCGTCTACAAACTAGAGTACATTTTCTGGAATTTACACAGCTTTTAATTTATGACTGCCTATCTCATTTCTTGAGGTGCTAAAATGGCAGGGCAGTACAAACGCCCCCCCAAAATGACCCCATTTTGGAAAGTAGACACCCCAAGGAAATTGCTGAGTGGCATGTTGAGCCCATTGAATATTTTTTTTTTGTCCCAAGTGATTGAATAATGACACAAAAAAAAAATTTACAAAAAGTTGTCACTAAATGATATATTGCTCACACATGCCATAGTTATATCTGGAATTGCACCCCAAAATATATTCTGCTGCTTCTCCTGAGTACGGGGATACCACATATGTGGGACTTTTTGGGAGTCTAGGCACCCCGAAATCTAATCACTGCCTTCAGGGTTTCTAAGGGTGCACATTTTTGATTTCACTCCTCACTACCTATCAGTTTCGAAGGCCATAAAATGCCAAAATAACACAAAACCCCCCCAAATTACCCCATTTTGGAAAGTAGACACCCCAAGCTATTTACTGAGAGGCATGTTGAGTCCATGAAATATTTTATATTTTGCCACAAGTTGCAGGAATATTACAATTCTTTTTTTTTTTGCACAAAGTTGTCACTAAATGATAAATTGCTCACACATGCTATGAGCATAAGTCAAATTACACCCCAAAATAAATTCTGCTGCTTCTCCCGAATACCACATGTGGGGGACTTTTTGGGAGCCTAGCCACGTACGGGACCCCAAAAACCAAGCACTGCCTTCCCCATTTAAATATAAAACGCTACCAAAAAAAACTGTTAGCGATCGCAGGGATCGGGCCTGACTGCGAACGCTGAAGTTATGTGTTTAGTTTTTTTTGTAAGTGACAGTGATTGATCGATACTGCACTTGGGTGGGCTGGACGGAGGGGCAAAACACAGGTGCTAGCAGGTATCTGGGCTGATCCCGCTAACAATGCATTTTTTTTGAACCCTAAACTGCTGGGGACGCTAGTATAGATCTCGTCAGATACTTTACCACTACGGGAGGTGTATGCTTTGCGCGTGGGTGTTAGCGGTACTGGCACTAACCTAGCGCTGCCTGTGTATACAATACACAGTGGGAGGAAGCGTCTCATTCGCCAGGAGCGATCGAGAGGGGATGGCCAGAAACCAACGGCCGTCCCCTCATCCCGGATCGCTCCTGAAGCGAAACGGACCACCGCATCCAGCGGGAGGGGTCCGATCGGACCCCCAACCTGCTGGAAGGCAAGCACGTATATGTGGTGGTCGTTAAGTGGTTAAACTATACATATAAAGAAAAATCAATGCACAAGAAAAACACATCAAAGTTAAAATTATTAATAAATAACCAAACAACAACCATGAAAAACAATGATATAGTATCAAATTGCAAGTGTAATAAGTGGGGGAGAGAGAGAAAAAAAAAGAGCAAAACCCCATCCCTCCCAAGGCCCAGATATTAAAACCTCCCCTTACCTCCAAAAAAAGGGGAAAAAAGAAACATCTACACCAAATGGGATTGATCTTCCTCACACAATGTTTTCCATTGATCCACATTGCAGACAAATGCTGGTCTGCCCTCATATATGGCCAGGGAGACCCGCAGAGAGGGTAATAATTATTACAACTGTCTCTGAAAAATATACATAAAATAGTGCCTGCGTGAACTGTGAAATAAAGCTACTTTCCAGATCATTAAGACATGAGGATGCAAGCAGGTGAGTGTCCCACCCAGGTCATCATTAAAGGGAACACACCTACCCACCTTATGGATCAGTTACATAGAGTGACTGTATATCAGGGAGCTCGGGAAAAGGGAAAAGATCCTCAAAGGGTTAATATCCACCGGATCTAATAGGAAACAAAT
This sequence comes from Lithobates pipiens, assembly GCF_037356315.1. Classification (NCBI taxonomy): domain Eukaryota; kingdom Metazoa; phylum Chordata; class Amphibia; order Anura; family Ranidae; genus Lithobates; species Lithobates pipiens. Next base: position 140,789,694 of record NW_027507791.1, read on the forward strand.
AGCAAACAAATATATAATCCCCTCAGGATTATTGTGCTACTATAGCCCCATAGACCATGAAATAACAAACTGCATTTTGAAAAAAAGAACGCAAAAAAAACGCATAAAGATGCATCATGAACTTCAAAGTATAGAAGTCTCTCACCTCTTCACGGTTTTGGGCTATAAATGTTCAGATCGAACCACTGGCTCACAATTTAGGATAACATACGAAGGGAAAGGAGGAAGGGGAGCAGAGGATTAGCACCCCCGCTCCCAAACACAGCAGACCCACAGCGTCAAAACTGGACCAGATCCTATCCACCTTGCAATGTAAAAAATAGACAGAATTATATAAAGTATGGCCCCTAAGGGCACACAAACATGTATGCTCTGCAAATACTACCTTGATTAATGCAAGAAAGCCAGCTTCCAGAATGATTTACCACAGAGTCTGGAAAGCATATGTCTCCTGGTGTGAATCCAGGGGTGGGCACCCCAGAAAATATGTCACAAGCAGAATCCTCGAATTTCAGCAAAAGGGGTTAGAGATGAAACTGGCCTTGAGTACCATCAAGGGCCAAGTCTTGGCCTTATCAGTTCTGTTTCACCGTCCATGTGCTTCGCATTCTTTGGTCCGAAGCGTTTTCCAATGGTAAAATGCCTTAATCCTCCAGTTAAGGCACCTCTAAACCCCTGGAATCTGAATTTGGTTCTGTCTGCTTTAGAGAAGCAGCCTTTTGAACCAATACATCAAATTCCCTTGGTTCTGTTGACAAGGAAATTAATTTTTCTGGTGGCCATTTCTTCTGCCAGAAGAGTATCAGAATTAGCGGCCCTCTCTTGTAAAGCGCCATATCTGATAATGCACAAGGATAGAGTGGTGTTGCGCCCTCACCCTAGTTTTCTACCGAAGGCGGTCTCAGGTTTTCATCTAAACCAAGATATTGTTCTGCCTTCCTTTTTTCCCAAATCCTTGTTTTACGGAAGAGAAGTCACTAAATTCTTTGGATGTAGAGAGAGCAGTCAAAGCCTATCTGTTAGCGACTGCTCAGGTTCGCAAAACTGATGTTTTGTTTGTATTGCCAGAAGGTCCTAATAGAGGACAGGCAGCATCAAAATCTACCATTGCTAAGTGGATTAGACAAGTAACTGTTCAAGCTTATGGTTTGAAGCAAAAAATTCCACCTTTTCAGATCAAGGCACACTCCGCTAGCGCTATTAGTGATTCATGGGCAGTGCATCACCAGGCCTCCATGGCTCAAATCTGCAAGGCCACAACCTGGTCATCAGTCCATACATTCACCAAATTTCATTAGGTGGATGTGAGAAGGCATGAGGATATTGCCTTTGGGCTTACCTGTAAAATCATTTTCTTTTGAGGTACATCACTGGACACAGAGGTCCCTCCCCTCTTCTAATACACTTCTATTGTTTTGCTACAAAACTGAGGTACCTCCAGTAAGGGGAGGGGTTATATGGGGGATTGAACTTCCTGTCTAGGGTGTGCCAGTGTCCAATCACCTAGTGATACCCTATAATCCATCAGTAATTACTGAGTCTCTGTGTCCCTTGATGCACCTCAAAAGAAAAGGATTTTACAGGTAAGCTGTTATAAAAATCCTATTTTTACAAGCCTATCTCAGCCATCTGTCCTAGATATGATTGGTCGCTAAAATCTATGTCCATGTAACCAACCATAAATCTGACACCTATTCTACAACCAGATAAACGTAATTACTGCCATAATTCCTATATGTTCATTAAAAATGATGTATAACTGCTTTTGTCCAATTAGACACCTGTGTAGAGACAGTCTGGCACCCAGATGTGTTATCAAACCCACCTTATTATAAGATTTAACCTCCCTGGCGGTATCATTAGTTCTGATTTTTAGGTGTTGAAATCGGTACTGTCATTTTGCATGGAAATTTGGTGTTTTATATTGTAGGCCTGCAATTCTTAGGAATAACTCCTAAATCTGTTCAAACAAGAGTCTAGCAGACATCCCGGGTATGATAAAGTTTATAATATAATAAATAATGATAATAAATAATAATAAAAATTGTTCAATAATGTCATCAAATCCAAAAACACTGAAATTTGCTCATTTGCAGAATTGTCGCGGTCATTAGATTTAGTGTTTGACGAATTTCCCCACAAATCACTATCGTTCAATTCTGCAAGTCATTATAATTTATTATCGCTGTTTTCTAGCTGGTCTAAAATCACTTTTGACATAAAGGGACAGTTTTTGGTTGCTATGTGCAATCTCCAAATTCCAGGCAGAAAAAACAGTATTTATAATATAAAAGTGCATGCAGGGCACTGGACAGACCACTAGGGACAAAGGGGGTGTTTAATTTTTTTTATACAGTACTGTAATCTGTAAGTTTACAGTACTGTGTGTGTTTTGTGTGTTATTACTTTTTCGAGTTTGGTGCCGATCTCCGCTCCCATGCGTCGTAACGTCGCAGGGAACAGAGCTCGGCGGCACTCGGGCACTGTGTGAATTGAGTGGAGGACAGCTCGATCACACAGTGCGGAGGACATCGCTGGATCCAGGGGACAAGGTAAGTAACTTCTCCCTGTATCCAGCGATGCGATCCCGAGTCTGGCTCGGGGTTACCGCTTATGGTGCTGAAATCCCAGCCCGAGACAGACTCTGGATCACCGCCAGGGAGGTTAACTAAGTTCAAGAATTACAGATTTACGACCTTGAGAGAATGAACTTTCAATAACCCCACCAGATGTGTTATATGTTTTACTATATAATCCTATGTGTAAAAGTACTGTATCACCTAATATATATGCACACACATACACAAAGCCAATTACTTATTCAATATTGTCTAACATAGATATACATAAATATATACATATACCTCCTTATTCAATGAATTTTAACTGTTTTAATGAGGGCTCAAGCAGACCTTTGTTTGACCCTGTCAAACTTAATTTAATGTTCTGTACATAACTTTCCCGTATTACACCTAAATTTAACCACCTGTTTTTCTTATCTTTGAGGGTGCTCATCTTATCTCTCATCATTTATGTGCTGTCAAATGTTTTCTTTTCTAATTAGCGCTTACTTAAAAACTAAAACAATGAACTTTCACCCAGTAAACTATCTTATAGAAAGTATGAGAAAGAGGCAGAGGTCATCTAAAGTTAAAAATTTTAAATGAAATCTTTCTAAATCTATGGAAAACACAGTATACATTATTAACCACTTTCAGACCGGACCATTTTGCTGGTCAAAGACCAGACCACTTTTTGCGATTTGGCACTGCGTCGCTTTAACTGACAATTGCACAATTGCACGGTTGTGCGACGTGACTCCCAAACAAAATTGATGTCCTTTTTTTTCCCACAAATAGAGCTTTCTTTTGGTGGTATTTGATCACCCCTGCGGTTTTTATTTTTTGCGCTATAAACAAAAATAGAGCGACAATTTTGAAAAAAACGCATTATTTTTTAATTTTTGTGATAATAAATATCCCCCAAAAATATATAAAAAAAATTTTTTCCCTCAGTTTAGGCCGATACGTATTCTACATATTTTTGGTAAAAAAAATCGCAATAAGCGATTATTGATTGGTTTGCGCAAAAGTTATAGCATTTACAAAATAGGGATAGTTTTATAGCATTTTTATTAATAATTTTTTATTATATTTTTTTTTTTTGCTAGTAATGGCGGCGATCAGCGATTTTTTTATTGTGACTGCGACATTATGGTGGACACATCGGACATTTTTGACACATTTTTGGGACCATTGTCATTTATACAGTAATCACTGCTATATAAATGCAGTGATTCCTGTGTAAATGACACTGGCAGTGAAGGGGTTAACCAGGGGGTGGCAGTGTAGGGGTTAAGTGTTCCCAGGAGTGTGTTACTAACTGTGGGGGGGGTTGGGCTTTCGTTTTGTGAACACTGATCTCTGCTCCAATCACATGGAGCAGAGATCAGCGTCACTAGTTGCTAGGCAGAATGGAGAAATGCTGTTTACACGGCATTTCCTCCATTCAGCTGTCCCGTGAGACGATCGTGGGTATGCCCGCGGCGATCGAGTCCGCGGGTCCCGCGACCGGACTCACGGGGGTCCCGACCAGTGCGGGAGCGCGCCACCGGCGGCGCGCTCCAGATGGCAGGGCGGCATTGAGATTTGAAGTACATGTACGCCAATATGCCTGCCCGTGCCATTCTGTCGACGTACATCGTCGTGCGCTGGTCGGGAACCGGTTAAAGAATAATAATTGTTGCTGTACATATTGAATAATATTGATAAGACCACTACTATATAATAACAAAAATAATAATATGAATGACATAAAATATGTATTGGTTAATATGAAATTCTACTACAAAACGCCACAACAGAAATTTCTAAAAACTCAAAATATGGTGTTGTGCTCCCAATACATAAAATAATTAAGTAAATCAAATAAATAAATAAATTAATTCATAAAAATATAAAATTATACAAGTGTCATTCACCGATTCCTTAAATTAAGCACTGCTTTTCTCAATTCAAAATATAGCCATGTAAATAAATATAAAGTGCAGCAAAATCCTCACAACTCCAAACAATCCAGCTCTTAGTTCAGAGTATAACCGTGCAAATCAAAGTGCAATAAATATAAAGTGCAAAGTGGTCAGACAAATGTAAACATGCAGTCATATGTGACATATGTGGAGCACTCCACAAAAAATATTCCTGTGGGAACTCCATGAACAAATAAAAAATAGAAATGTATACAAAAATTGCAAAATATATAAAATATCCAATCCGTGAGTGCTAATGGCAGACACGCTATAACCGAAAATGCTAATGGCAGAAACGCAGAGACTGACATGCTGAACAGGATGCTATGACATCAAATTTTTCGCAAGAAATGACTGTGACAATGGAGCTCAATAGTCATGCCGACCCTAACCCCCCCCCCCAAGAAAACACCCATGCATGTGAAACTGCCCAGCGCCCCTCTGCATCTCAGACTCCTGGCCGACCATGCTGCTGCTCTGAGCACAGGCAGAAGTGGGCGGCAGCCCCCTGACCATGCGGGATTGAGCCCAGGAGAAGTATGTAGGTGGACGGACAGACCCCCTGTGTAAGCGCCGGGGGAAGCTGGTGGGTGGCCCCTCAATGCCAGAGAGCCCTGGGCAAGTGGGTGGGAGGACAGCCCCCCGCACGAGCACTGGGAGAAGTGGGCAGGCGGCCTCCTTGATGACAGAGAGAGCCCTGGGGAAAGTGGGTGGAGGCCCCCCCGGCACGAGCACTGGGAGAGGTGGGCGGCCTCCTCGATGCTGGTGGTATACTTGGGATGAATGGATGGATGCCCCCTCCGATGGTGCACAGCGTGAGCACCAGGAGAGGAACCACCACAATTGTTGCAGCTGACCACCGTTCTGTCGGAAGCCGGAAGTGACGTGCGTTGGCCGTGTCATCCCTGAATGCAAGCTGACCCAGGAACACGCAGAGGAGGAGGGATATGTACCCCTCAGACTCCTCCCACAAATGCAGGCTAGCCTTCGGTCAGCCTTCTTACTTGTATGCAAATATATAAAGGTGCATACAAACTAGTGCTAAAAATACAATTAACTAATTGATTGCACGTGGCGCTGTTACCTGTGTGCCTTTCAGTCAACACTCCCTAATCTTCTAAAAAATCCTATCCCACATCATACAAAATGTGATAATTAATAAACACTTAAATAAATACCCAAATTTTCATTTAGATTAAGTGTATAGTGACAAAAATAAACAAACGTGAATATAGTCCATCCACCGAATATAAGAGAATCTAGAATATATATAAAAAAAAAATTTTTTTATATAAAAATAAAGCAAAATAGATAAAGCAAAAAAAGAGTCTTTTTTAAAGAAGCGTGGACAAATCTCCAGTGTTTAAATTTCTTTATACACGTGACTCCTTCACCACACCATCCGTGCTCAATGGCCCCCCTTCGTGAAAAAACTCACCAAATGCTAAGCCTTACACTCTCGTGTGAGGCAAAAGGGCTTGCAACAGATCTCTCAAGATGTATTTCAGATATCAGCACATCCGATTTAATCTTCTCCAATTGCGTACTTCAATGTGTATATATAAATACCTCAAAGAAAAATCACAGAGGGAGACCCCAATAGTGTAATACTGCAATCACTCTTTAATATAAAAAATCGCACTCTTTATGCACTCACATGAATTAAAAAGGGTAAAATCACTTCAAAAAGATAAAGAAACTTGCTTCACAAATCCACTCCACAACAACATTCTGAGTACGTCGGGGCATTGGTGGTCACAGCGGACTTATTAGATACTGGATCGCTAGATCTCACCCCTCCTCGTGCGTCCCGCCTGGTCCCACACAGCAGGTCCGTTCGAAAAAGGCGCCTTCAGATCAGATGATTCAGTCCACTTAGTCCTGTACCTGCTTCCCAGCTCCGTGTATGTCAGCTCAATATTCACCAGATAGCCACGCCCCCGACATGTTTCGTCATATCAGACTTATTCATGGGATTGGCTATCTGGTCTAGCAGCCCACCTTATATTTCCCCATCATCCAATCAGCTCATCTCACTGTCAGTCTCACATCCATATTGCTGGGATGTGTCCTGTCGTACACATTAAGCGCCGAAGCCAGAGCTCTGATTCGCGCATGCTCAAATCGCAGTATTCGATATCCACCTTTTTTCGAAAACTGGTGATCGAAATATTCGATCCGCCACTACGTTACGGTCTCCGATGCATATGTCAAAGTATACTAGGTACGTCGAAGCATTCGACCATAGTTGTAATATTCGACATGCAGTAAATTCCGCTCAGATGTCCTCACAGGCTGCGTCCCCCCAGGTCGCGCATGCGCCAAGATCGAACCCGCATGTCCCCGTCTCCACAATACTTCAGTATGAGAGTCCGTGTCACCGTCTTCTGGAACCAAATAAAGTGCGAAGCCAATCACAATACCTATGGTGATGTCAGTCCCCATCTATAGTAACTCTCCATCTATGAGGCACTCTTTCTCCATAACACCGTGTACCCAGTACACACTGCTTAATCGATGTGCTCCCACACAGTAGATGAACCAGTCTGTCTCCAAACGCAGACTGTTGCACTTATCTACCGCTGTGTCACCAATGCGCCAACGTTTACACCAATGATTAACATATAATATAAACTAACCCATTAGTGCACATTTTCATTATTAACCCGGAACATTCGATATACAGCTTCAATTAAAAATTAAAAATGGAGATGTATATATATCTGAAGCAACATCTAAAGTGTAAATACACAAATCAAACTCCAAATAAAGGTCATTTTAAAACAAATATAACATCGTTTTAAAACAAATAGAACAGGAAACTACTATTATTAGCCCTAGAAGAGACATAATATGTATACTCATAATAAACTCAGAAGTCCCCCATCAGTACCCTCACACCTATTCTACAGACATGAAGATTAATGATCGGCAGCCTCAAAAACACTTCCATATCGGAGTGACGCCCTTCCCTCTATAATGTTTAAAAGACAATACTTATGGCCTATTAGTGACTACATGTCACTAATATAGCAGTTCAGGTCCAGTTCCACATTCATACCTCTCGGATGAAGGCTCCTCAACGAGAAGATCCACCTGGTTTCCCTCTGTGACAGATCTCTAACTCGATTAGAGCCCCTCCAAGAGGGATGAACATGGTCTATTCCACAGAACTGCAACAAATTTGGATTTTGTTGGTGATATTCTTTGAAATGTAATGATACGCTATGGTACTGATAACCTTTACGGATATTAGTCAAATGTTCTGAGATACGTACTCTCAATAATCTCTTGGTACGTCCTACATACAGTAAGTTACAGGGGCACCACAGTAGGTACACGACATGTGTCATATTACACGTCATGAATTCCTTAATGTCAAATGTTTCACCCTCACTGTTCGTTATTGAGGTGACTCCCCTGTTTATCTGCTGTACAGTCCTACAACAGATACACCTCCTACAGGCATAAAAGCCTTTCAGTTCCCCCGAAATAGTTGTTCGCTGAGGAGGGTCCAGGATCTTTTTTACGACTCGATTGATAGAGAGAAAGGATGATAGATTTAACACCACAGTGTATTTTAAAAATACAGACAGGAACAGCTATTTAACAACGAAGAGCGGACACCATCCATCTTGGATTAGAAATATCCCTAAGGGACAATTTTTAAGGGTCCGTAGGAACTGTACAACGAGAGAAGATTTCATGGCCCAATCCCAAATTTCAAAAGAAAGGTTTATACAGAAGGGGTATTCAGAGACCACCTTGGATGAAACCATTGGGACAGTAGCGAAGATTCCAAGGGAAGCTTGCCTGGAGGGGAGGAGAAAGGTAGAAGGGGGGACACAACATCAACTAAGATTCCTGTCCAATTTCCATCATCAATTTAGAGAGGTAGAGCAAATTTTCAGGACACATTGGCATATTTTGGGAAGGGATAAACATCTGGGGAGTGTGATACCCAAAACTCCAGGGTTTATTTATAGACGGGCACCTAACATCGGGGATCGAGTCGTAAAAAAGATCCTGGACCCTCCTCAGCGAACAACTATTTCGGGGGAACTGAAAGGCTTTTATGCCTGTAGGAGGTGTATCTGTTGTAGGACTGTACAGCAGATAAACAGGGGAGTCACCTCAATAACGAACAGTGAGGGTGAAACATTTGACATTAAGGAATTCATGACGTGTAATATGACACATGTCGTGTACCTACTGTGGTGCCCCTGTAACTTACTGTATGTAGGACGTACCAAGAGATTATTGAGAGTACGTATCTCAGAACATTTGACTAATATCCGTAAAGGTTATCAGTACCATAGCGTATCATTACATTTCAAAGAATATCACCAACAAAATCCAAATTTGTTGCAGTTCTGTGGAATAGACCATGTTCATCCCTCTTGGAGGGGCTCTAATCGAGTTAGAGATCTGTCACAGAGGGAAACCAGGTGGATCTTCTCGTTGAGGAGCCTTCATCCGAGAGGTATGAATGTGGAACTGGACCTGAACTGCTATATTAGTGACATGTAGTCACTAATAGGCCATAAGTATTGTCTTTTAAACATTATAGAGGGAAGGGCGTCACTCCGATATGGAAGTGTTTTTGAGGCTGCCGATCATTAATCTTCATGTCTGTAGAATAGGTGTGAGGGTACTGATGGGGGACTTCTGAGTTTATTATGAGTATACATATTATGTCTCTTCTAGGGCTAATAATAGTAGTTTCCTGTTCTATTTGTTTTAAAACGATGTTATATTTGTTTTAAAATGACCTTTATTTGGAGTTTGATTTGTGTATTTACACTTTAGATGTTGCTTCAGATATATATACATCTCCATTTTTAATTTTTAATTGAAGCTGTATATCGAATGTTCCGGGTTAATAATGAAAATGTGCACTAATGGGTTAGTTTATATTATATGTTAATCATTGGTGTAAACGTTGGCGCATTGGTGACACAGCGGTAGATAAGTGCAACAGTCTGCGTTTGGAGACAGACTGGTTCATCTACTGTGTGGGAGCACATCGATTAAGCAGTGTGTACTGGGTACACGGTGTTATGGAGAAAGAGAGTGCCTCATAGATGGAGAGTTACTATAGATGGGGACTGACATCACCATAGGTATTGTGATTGGCTTCGCACTTTATTTGGTTCCAGAAGACGGTGACACGGACTCTCATACTGAAGTATTGTGGAGACGGGGACATGCGGGTTCGATCTTGGCGCATGCGCGACCTGGGGGGACGCAGCCTGTGAGGACATCTGAGCGGAATTTACTGCATGTCGAATATTACAACTATGGTCGAATGCTTCAACGTACCTAGTATACTTTGACATATGCATCGGAGACCGTAACGTAGTGGCGGATCGAATATTTCGATCACCAGTTTTCGAAAAAAGGTGGATATCGAATACTGCGATTTGAGCATGCGCGAATCAGAGCTCTGGCTTCGGCGCTTAATGTGTACGACAGGACACATCCCAGCAATATGGATGTGAGACTGACAGTGAGATGAGCTGATTGGATGATGGGGAAATATAAGGTGGGCTGCTAGACCAGATAGCCAATCCCATGAATAAGTCTGATATGACGAAACATGTCGGGGGCGTGGCTATCTGGTGAATATTGAGCTGACATACACGGAGCTGGGAAGCAGGTACAGGACTAAGTGGACTGAATCATCTGATCTGAAGGCGCCTTTTTCGAACGGACCTGCTGTGTGGGACCAGGCGGGACGCACGAGGAGGGGTGAGATCTAGCGATCCAGTATCTAATAAGTCCGCTGTGACCACCAATGCCCCGACGTACTCAGAATGTTGTTGTGGAGTGGATTTGTGAAGCAAGTTTCTTTATCTTTTTGAAGTGATTTTACCCTTTTTAATTCATGTGAGTGCATAAAGAGTGCGATTTTTTATATTAAAGAGTGATTGCAGTATTACACTATTGGGGTCTCCCTCTGTGATTTTTCTTTGAGGTATTTATATATACACATTGAAGTACGCAATTGGAGAAGATTAAATCGGATGTGCTGATATCTGAAATACATCTTGAGAGATCTGTTGCAAGCCCTTTTGCCTCACACGAGAGTGTAAGGCTTAGCATTTGGTGAGTTTTTTCACGAAGGGGGGCCATTGAGCACGGATGGTGTGGTGAAGGAGTCACGTGTATAAAGAAATTTAAACACTGGAGATTTGTCCACGCTTCTTTAAAAAAGACTCTTTTTTTGCTTTATCTATTTTGCTTTATTTTTATATAAAAAAAATTTTTTTTTATATATATTCTAGATTCTCTTATATTCGGTGGATGGACTATATTCACGTTTGTTTATTTTTGTCACTATACACTTAATCTAAATGAAAATTTGGGTATTTATTTAAGTGTTTATTAATTATCACATTTTGTATGATGTGGGATAGGATTTTTTAGAAGATTAGGGAGTGTTGACTGAAAGGCACACAGGTAACAGCGCCACGTGCAATCAATTAGTTAATTGTATTTTTAGCACTAGTTTGTATGCACCTTTATATATTTTGATAGTTTGTAAGAAGTGGCAGCTAAGGTGTAGAATTCGTGTCATTTAAGCGCTGTGGTGATACACTTGGTAAAGGGTTTGGCGTGTGTGTATCTTTAATTATTTGTATGCAAATATGGCTGAACCCTGGGTTTTGCCCTCATTTTTTCCAATTACTGTGAGGAGGGGAAAAGTATTTGATCCCCTGCTGATTTTGTGGGTTTGCCCACTGACAAAGAAATTATTAGTCTATAATTTTAATTGTAGGTTTGTTTTAACAGTGAGACAGAATAACAAAAATATCCATAAAAATGCATTTCCATAAAGTTATAAATGAATTTGCATTTTAACGAGCGAAATAAGGATTTGACAACTTTGCAAAACAGGACTTAGTACTTGTTGCCAAAACCCTTGTTGGCAAACAAAGGTCAGACGTTTCTTGTAGTTGGCCACCAGGTTTGCATACATCACTCTCCAAGTCATTAAGGCTTTGAGGCTGATGTTTGGTTACTCAAACCTTCAGCTCCCTCCGCATATTTTCTATGGGTCTGAAGACTGGCTTGACCACTCCAGAACCTTATTGTGCTTCTTCTTGAGCCACTTCTTTGTTGCCTTGGCTTTGTGTTTTAGGTCATTGTCATGCTGGAATACCTATCCACGACCCATTTTCAATGTGCTGGCTAAGTTAAAGAGGTTCTCACCCAAGATTTGACGGTACATGGCCCTGTCCATCGTCCCTTTTGATGCGTTGATTTTGTACTGTCCCTTTAGCAGAAAAACACCCCAAAGCATAATGTTTCCCCTGCCATGTTTGACGGTGAGGATGGTGTTCTTGGGGTCATAGGCAGCACTGAGTTGATGCCAAAGAGCTTGATTCACAACACTCAGTTCTCCTCTGGATCAGACAGATGTTCATTAGCAAACTTCAGACAGGGCCTGTACATGTGCCGCCTTGAGCAGGGGGACCTTGCGGGCACTGCAGGATTGTAATCCTTCACAACGTAGTGTGTTACCAATTGTTTTCATGGTGACTATGGTCCCAGCTGCCTTGAGATCATTGATTCCCCCGTGTAGTTCTGGGCTTATTTCTCATTGTTCTCATGATCTTTGAAACTCCACGAGGTGAGATGTTGCATGGAGCTCAAGACCGAGGGAGTTTGACAGTTATTTTGTGTTTTTTCCATTTGCAAATTTGCACCAACTGTTGTCAACCTCTCACCAATCTGCTTGGCGATGGTCTTGTAGCCCATTCCAGCCTTGTGTATGTCTACAATCTTGGACAGCTCTTTGGTCTTGGCCATGGTGGAGAGATTTTAATCCGATTGCTTCTGTGGAGAGGTGTCTTTTTTTTGTACAGGTAACAAGCTGAGATTAGAAGCACTCCCTTTACAAGAGTGCTCCTAATCTCAGCTCATTACCTGTATAGAAGACACCTGGGAGCCAGAAATCTTGCTGATTTATGGGGGTCAGACTTTTCTCATTCATTCATCGACAGACACAGTGCTTCCTTATTCAGAACCATAGGGTTATAACGCCCCCTACAGGAGTAGGACACTAGGCAGAAAAGAGACTTGGCTACGCCCATGGGCAGTCCTAGGTGATATACACCCCCCTCTCTACTATAGGCCTTCAGTTTTTTTTCTGCCTAGTCAGGAGTGAGGACTTAGTTCCCTGCTGGGATCTCTCTCTAGTCCTGGCAAATTATTTTTTTCCGGTGTGATCTGCAATCAACTTCTGGACTGGGCAACGGGCTGGACATTTGATCCACTGGTCTCCCCAGTCTGGTCAGCAAGCGCTTGAAGGCCACAGCTACACACTAGGCCTTGCTGGCCCTGCAAGGTAAATGTCTTGCAAGGTCGCATACGACCGGTTCTTGGCTCATAGTCATAGCATTCCTCGTGGCCGACAGCCCCACTTCGGCGGTGAGGTTTTTTCTGAAGTGGTTCCCACCTGGCCCTGGTATGTTGCGTAAATGTCCCCCTTGGTGGGTTTACGGTGGACGCGGCCCCTCCCCGGGTTGGTCGGTCCTGCAGGTTTCCCTCCGCACTTGCACCCTCTCCTCCTGGGGTGGTTGGTCCCTGGAGGTCCCCTGGTAGCCCCTTTCCCCCTCCCTCTATATGGGGTAGTGTGGTACCATGACTGAACCTGGGGTATCGGGTTGAGTACTGGTGTGTAGGGGGTGCACGCTTCCAGGTGCAGTGCTTACTGGGGGGGGGCACTGGGCGTTCCAGGGGTCTGGTGCCCAGATCCTCTTTCTTTCAGGGGCTTTCCTGGGGTCTGTGTCAGCCTTGTGTATGCTCAGGCAGTGGCGGCCATTACTGTGTAGGCCAGGCAGTGTTTTTAGCAGGCAGAAGCTCCGCCTTTTAACCCGGTGCTGACTCCTGTGATATTCTCTTCCTAGGACACCACGTGTGTGTGGGTCTACACCTGAGGCAACAAGCACTACGCCGGTGGAGTGGTGAGTCTAGTGGGGTCCCTCATCTCTACTGCAGGCTGTGGGGTGTTCTGGTACTGCTACAAGTGTGAAAGGTGTCCCTTTGCAGAAGTCTCAGTAGCATTTTTCCCAACCTGACCCCCCTATCAGAGGCTGCAGGTCCCTCTGGGTTCCAGCCATCCATTGATGCACTGACGGCGGCCCTGGAGTCCTTTGTGTCCCGGATGGAGGTGGCTCTTGGGCGATGAACTAGCAAGAAGCGTCCCCTACCTTCCCCTGCTTCATCCATCTTGTCAGATCTTGAATCTGATTCCGCTGCCGTGGACTGGGCCCAACCTGCGGGGTCTGTGGCCACGCGCCTAGATTTTTCGGACAGTGAGGATGATTTCTCTGCCCTGGTGGCTGCGCACAAGAAGGTGCGCTGGGGGATGCACTGATTGCATATGTGTGGGGAAACTTTAAAAATGCAGGATGCAGCTGCGGTGGAGGTCCCTTTTGGCACTCACAAGCCGTCTCACATGGCAAAATTGTTCCTTATCTCTCTTTTTTTTTTTTTTTATGACAAGTTTGTCTATAAGGAATGGGAGCGTCCAAAACGTCCCTTTGCGGTCCCAAAGTGCTTCGCTGTGTGTTATCCTTTTCAGGAGAGTCTTCTCAAGAAGTGGACGACTCCACCTCACCTGTGGTGGATCCTCCATTCTCGATTGAACAAAGCCACCATGATTCTGGTTGAAGTCTTTTCGGCTTTTAAAGATTCGGCTGACAGGATGGCAGAGTCTTAGTCACACAATGTTTACTATTGTGGGTTTGGCGCTTCTGCCAATCCCGGCCATTGCCCTGTTGTCTCAAATGCTGACAGAGTGGGCGACTCTGTTGCGCCGTGACCTGAAGGGTGATCAGTTTCCTCCTGCCTTCGCTGAACTGGCAGACCAGCTGGTCCAGGGGCTGCAGTTTGTCTGCCTCTTTGGACACAGCTCCCTTTCTTTCTAAGCTGTCTGTTTCAGTGCTTTGTGGGTATTGTGGCTGAAGTGTTGGACCGCAGACCAGCCCTCTAAAAAAAAAAAGTCCTAGCTGATCTGCCTTTGCAAGGTAATCGTTTCTTTAGGGCCACTCTGGATGACGATATTAAGAGTATCACAGGGGAGAATCTTACTTTTCTTCCACAGTCATAAAAGGGAAAGGAGCCATGTTGCAAGCATGGTCCTTCCTTCTCGGCACACAAACGTTTTTTCATCCCTCGGGTCCATTTATAAATGCTCAGTCATTCAAGCCCCCCTCAGGAGGTTCCAAGCGACCCTGGTCAGACAAACTGAGAGAGGAGTTCTCCAGACCCCCATATAAGGCTCCTTCAGTCCGGGTGGGGCAACAGCTTCGCTGGTTTCCAGTCCTGCAGACCTTTCTGATAAACGACTTTGGTCCATAAAGTGATTCTGTCTTGGTTACAAGATCGAGTTCCAATCTTTCCCCCAAGCATATTTTTACCGTCCAATCTGTGTCTGTCTCCGGACCGGTTGTTAGCCCTCCGGGGTACAGTGCAAGGCCTGTTGCTTCAAGGGGTGTCTGCCCCGGTTTCGGTGTCTGAACTTTTCCATGGTTTTAATTCAAATCTGTTTATGATCCCCAGAAAAGAGGGTATGGTACGTCCAATTCTGGACCTCAAGGCCCTGAACCACTTTGTGCAGGTGTGGAAGTTCAGAATGGTCCATTCGCTCAGTGGTGGCATCTCTTCATCAGGGAGACTTTTTTGCCTCCCATCGACATCAAGGATGCCTACCTGCACATTCTGATAAGTGCACAACAGCGGTTCCTTTGCTTTGCTGTGGGAGAGGAGCGTTATCAGTTTGCAGCATCACCCTTTGGTCTCGCCTCCGCTCATCGGGTCTTCACCAAGGTGTTGGCCCTGGTTCTATTGCTGCTGTGCCAGCGGGTAATTGCTGTTCTCGTCTACCTGGATGACTTTCTGCTGCGAGCAGAGTTCCCAGCAACCCTGAGGGGCGGGGTGTAGAGATCACTATTCAGACTGTGGCAGATTTTGGGTGGCTAATAAATTACCAAAAGTCTGTGCTGATTCCAGTTCAAAAATTGGTTCATCTGGGTCTGACTCTGGAATCCACTCTGGCCAGAGTGTTCCTTCCGCAGGACAAACTCCAGAAGTTACATACGGCAAACCGCTTACTGATATCCAGAAGGTGGGTCTCCCTGCGGACTTGCATGCGGGTGCTAGGCCTGAAGGTGTCTATGATCGAGACGGTCCTGTTTGCTCAGTTCCATACTAGACCCCTGCAAAAGGAGATCTTGTTAAAATGGGACAAATGTCCAGGGTCTCTGGACAGTCATATTCAGCTGAACCAAGGAGCCAAAGGGTCCGTGATCTGGTGGCTTCATTCCTCGGCTCTTCGGCCAGGTCTCAAGACCCTCTAGCAGACGCCTCAGATGCTCTGGTGGCTACGTGGGGCCAGTATCGTCTGCTCTATGCCTTTCTTCCTCTCAAGCTTCTGCCTCAGCTGTTACTCAGGATTCAAGGCTAAAGGAATTTCCGGTCATTCTAGTGGCCCTGGACTGGCCTCGTCGGTCCTGGCGACTGCCTCTTAGGGATGATCTGCTATCCCAAGGGCCGATCTTCCACCCTGCTTTACCACCGCTGGCTTTAATGGCCTGGCTGTTGAAAGCCAGGGGTTGAAGGATAGAGGCTTACCTGCGTTGGTGATTCCGGCACTACTCAGAGCTAGGAATTCCACTTCCAGGAAAGTATATAATCGGACGTGGAAAGCGTACATTTCATGGTGTGAGTCAGTGGGGTTTCACCCATGTTCCTTTTCGGTGGCTTGGATTTTGACTTTTCTTCAGAGGGGCGTTGAAAAGAATTTGGCCTCGAGTACCATCAAGTGCCAGGTGTCAGCGGTGGCGGGTTTTTTTCAACACCCCCTGGCTTCGCCTTCCCTGGTGCGCACCTTCATTCAGTGGATGCAACATGTGGTTCCGCCGGTGCGATCTCTCTTGCCACCGTGGGACTTGAATCTGGTGCTTTTGGTTCTATAGAAGCCTCCGTTTGAAAATATTTAAGAAATTCCCCTGCTCACTCTGTCACAGAAGGTCGCCTTCTTGGCTATCACCTCTGCTTGCAGGGTGTCCTGTTGCATGCTCTACCTGGTCATTCATAAGGACAAGGTGTTTTTTCATCCTTGTCCTTCGTTCCTTCCAAATGTTGTTTTTGCATTTCCATTTAAACGAAGACATTGTGTTGCTTTCCCTATGTTCCAGGCCGCAACATCTGAGGGAATTGCTTTACACACCTTGGATGTGGTTTGGGCGATCAGGGTGTATTTGGCGGCCTTTCGGAGGTCAGACTCCCTGCTCGTGATCGCGGACGGGTCAAAGAAGGGGCTGTCTGCTTCCTCGGGGACCATTTCTAGATGGGTCAGACAGACGGTGACTCAGGCCTATTCTGTCAGGGGTCGGGTTTCTCCCTTCCCGGGGAAAGCGTACTCTACTTGGGCGCTAAGTGCCTTCTGTCCCCGGGAGTCAGTGACTGAAGTGTGCAAGGCGGCCTCCTGGTCATTGGTGCACACTTTCACAAAGTGGATGTGCTGGCATCTGCGGATGCCTCTTTTGGCTGCAGGCTGCATTCTAGAGGGTTTTTCCCTCATGAAGAGGTTTTCTTGCTGTTCAGGTTGGGCGCCAGTTGTTCTCGTTGAGCTACAAATTATCTAGTTGGCCTGTTTTTTTTTGTTTGTTTTGTTTTTTGCCTGCCCCACCCCTCATGTTTGGCATTGCTTTGGGACATCCCTATGGTTCTGAATATGCTGTGTCTGTCAATGAACGAATGAGAAAATAGGATTTTTGACTTGCCATAAAATCTGTTTTTCTGAGTTCATTGACATACACAGCACCCACTCCTCTATGGAGTTTTTAATGCTTCTGACACTGCTTGTGACAAAACTGAAGGCCTATAGCAGAGTGGGTGTATATCACCTAGGACTAGTTCTGTCAATGGACTCAGAGAAACTGATTTTACGGTAAGCGAAACCCTATTATTTAACTTCTTAAAATACAAATCCATTTAGAACTTTTTAGATTTTTTTTGTTCTGTCTTTCACTTTTAAAATAAACCTACCATTAAAATTATAGACTGATCATTTCTTTGTCGGTGGGCAAACATCAGGGGATCAAAAACCTTTTTCCCCTCACTGTAAAATCATTCCCTTAACATTGTTATGGGTTCCACCCTATTTTCACATACACCTTCATATAGTTTTGCCTGTTTTTATATAATTACTTTTTACAGCTGTCCTATTTCTTTTCTTGCCGTAACTTAATGTTAAATAAAGAAAAAAAATAATCCAGGGCAGCAGTAGTTAAAGCCAGGCTTTTTACATTTTAGTAAAGTCCCCTATAATACACTTATAGAACCCTTGCTTTACTCTGGTAGGGTGCAGAGTTGCATCAGATCTCCTTCTGCATTGTCTAGTTTCAGGGATTTATAGGCAAGCAAAGATATAACAAGCCCGTTGCAAACAGGACATGTACCTGAAACCAGTGTAAGCACTGTGCTTTAAAAATGGGAAACCATTTCTATTAATCATACACTAAGGGACATAACTGAGGTACATTGCGTTATGCTGCTGCCTTCAAGATATGGGACACAAGCAAACAAAGCTTGCAAGGACAACTTAACCACTTAAGCCCCGGACCATTTGGCTGGCCAAGACCAGAGCACTTTTTGTGATTTTACGCTGCGTCGCATTAACTGACAATTGCGTGGTGGTGCGATGTGGCTCCCAAACAAAATTGACGTCCTTTTTTCCCACAAATAGAGCTTTCTTTTAGTGGTATTTGATCACCTCTGCAGTTTTTATTTTTTGCTCTATAAACAAATAGTGACAATTTAGAAAAAAAATAAAAAAACACTTTTTGCTATAATAAATATCCCCAAAAAATATATAAAACACTTTTTTTTTTTTTCAGTTTAGGTTGATACATTCTCTTCTACATATTTTGGGTAAAAAAAAATCGCAATAAGCATTTATTGATTGGTTTGCGCAAAAGTTATAGCGTCTACAAAATAGGGGATAGTTTATGGCATTTTTATTAATAATTATGAATAATTTTATTTTTTACTAGTAATGGAGGCTATCAGCAATTTTTATCTTGACTGCAACGTTATGGCGGAAAGATCGGACACTTTTGCCGCAATTTTGGGACCATTCACGTTTATACAGCGATCAGTGCAATTAAAAATGCACTGATTGGGGGACGTGGCCGGCCGGAACCGAGAAAGGACGCTTGCTGCCAGTGCTCCGCTGGTTGAATAGTAATCCGCGGCCATCCTCCGCTGCGGATTGCCCTGGCTACCCACAAAATAACTCACCTTGTCCGCCAGGCCCTCCTCTACAGCCTCATACAGCTTTGGCTGAGATTTGCTTTCCGTGGGCCGCGGGATTCGGCCCGTTGCGGTTTCTATTGGCCGCCCCGCCGGTTGCCATCTTGCGGCCTACTAGGCCTCCAGGAGCACCGCTCTAGCCTACGAAGGCCGCCGAGAGCCACTCCGGCAGCGGAGAAAGGACATCCGGGGAGGAGACACCCGGTCGCTGGACCCACGCAAATAGGAGGCATCTGGGGCCCCCTAATCTGTCCCTCCCTGGCCCGGTGAGTCCCCTAAGGGGTTGTTTTCGGATCCCCCTTCCAGTTCGCCCCCCCGCCAGGTGGGTGCTACTTTTGTATGCTTTAGGGGGGCTGAAGTCCATGTGTGTCTGCAGCAGGCCCAGTCAATCTCCTCTGCAGCCCTTTTCAGGCAAGGCCCTGGCTCCGGCCTATTCTGGGTGTAGGCGGCCATCTTGCTACACCCAGCATCTTATAGTTACTAATACCACAGCCTAATAGTGTGAAGGGGAGTAAATTCTCCTGAAATCAGTTGCACCCACCATCAGTTATCAATATGATCTTCACCTCCTTTAACCAACGTGACTTTTAAATGAGTTAAAGGGCCTACCTGCTCCCCGCAACCTCCGCAAAGCAACACTATCTACTAACAGCTCCGGGGGTAAGCTTTCCTCTTCTTTACAGCACCAAAGTACCCCATGGGAAATTGGTCAGCAACAGGAACATTACAAACATATCCCTGAACAGCAGACAGGGCCTATTATGGACCGTTTTGTTACCAGATCTCAGCCTACACCCTCCCATTCATCCCCGGATCCTTTTTCCAACATGGACTCGCCTCTGGCAATTGAGGGTTCTGGCATCCCCCCAGCTACTGTCCCCCAAGCCTCTGACCCGGGTCTGCCTCCACCGCAGGGGATCCTTACACCTGCTATTTTGGACGCCAAACTGGATGCCAAATTACATCTTTTGCTCCAACAGATCACAACTAATGTCTCGGCCGAGGCAAATAAACTTGCGGTGGAACTGAGAAAGGAAATTAACCAGCTTGGTGAGCGCACGGACACTCAAAATTAAATTTGACGAGATGGTCAGCTATGTCCAGGCCGTCGAGGAGGACAACCACAACCTGCGCCTCTCAGTCTCAATTACAGCTGCAACAGGAGGACCTGGAAAATAGAGAGAGGCGCCAGAACTTGCGCTTTAGAGGTATCCCGGAGACTGTGGGAGATTCTGATTTACGCGCTTATCTCCTGGGCCCCTTCAACACCCTGGCTTCCACGGTCGTGGACATAGACTGGCACCTTGATAGAGCCCACCACTCTCTGGCCCCCAAGCCTCCTGCTGGAGCTAGACCCAGAGATGTTATTGTCCGGTTCCACTTCTTTGAAAGCAAAGAGGCACTGATCCAATCCACGTGCAACAAACCTCAAATTGTCTACAAGGGGGTGAAATTGCAGATTTTTAGTGATCTCTCTCCCATCACCCTGGCTAAATGCAGGAACCTTCAGCCGATCACCTCCTACTTACAACATCACAAGGTCCCATATTATTGGGGGTTCCCCTTTCGTTTGCTGGTGTCAATAATTGGAGCTCAGCATACCCTACGGGATCTTCCGGAGAGTGAATCCTTTTTAAAGAGCCTTGGGCTCCCCCCCTTCCTGAGGAGGACATGCATCCTGCTGAAGCCCAGATTCGCCCACTTCCCAATACTCCAAGCTGCATCTTGACACCCGTGAGGAGCAAATCCAGGAGGCATCTCTCCGCACCTCAACGTCCACAGTTCTCCAAGCAACCCCCCTGAATTTTCCCGCCAGATCCCACTTGGTTCAGTTTTGTATGCTGCGCATACTCCCTCATCTTTTCTCTTCCCTTTGTGAATTGAAAGGAAAGGATCCTGTTGCTATGATTGTATCAAGTTTGTCCTCTGTCTTGAATGTTCAAGCTGGGACTATTTTTCCCCATCCCATGGGGTTCCGTTCTTACAAAAGACTGTATGTTGTTAATGCTATTTGTTAATTTCCGATTTCATAAGGAGAGTAGATGGCCCTTCCACCTTTACGTTCAACCACCTCCGGTGATCGTCCGGCCATGACCCTCTTGGCCTGGATTGATACCCTGGGTCCCCTGAGGCACAGGTTTCCCTCAGGCTCTCCAGATGTTCTATTCTTTTTTTTTTTTTTTTCCCTTTTTTAATGTTTTTAACGTTTTTTGTTCTACTGTATCCATTCTTATAGCTCAGTTTCGCTGTTTACTTATGCACTGCATAGGCTGGTTTGGCCTCAGGTTATCCTGGCTCTGGGTATACCTACTCTTTCCCCACCGCCTGGGTATAACTGATGCTAATGACACATTCTGTCGATTGGAGCCCTGGTCCAATGTTACTTATTTTTGGCTGTACTGCAACCTCAGGTACTTACATATGCTTACCCATTTAGTCCGCCCTTATGGCTTTAAAGCTTTTGTCATATAATAAAAAGCGCCTAGGCTCTATACGTAAGCGCTGATTGGCCCTGAAGGAATTCAGGTCCTCTGGTGCAGACGTGATTATGTTGCAAGAAACCCATTTTAAAGCAGATAGCTCCCTTAAGTTTGCCTCCAAGCACTTCCCCACCTCCTTCCTAGCCTCCGATCCCACAGGCAGAGCAGGTGTTGTGATTCTGATCAAAAAGTCATGCCCCATTAAGGTTAAAACCTCCCATGCAGACCCCCATGGTAGATACTTAATCCTAGAATGCCAATACTTTAACACCTCTCTGACCCTCGTCAACCTGTATGCTCCTAATGTTGGTCAGATTGATTTCCTTAGTGGCCTGTTTGACTCTTCCCATTATCCATCACAGCCCTTTATGATAGTCGGCGGGGACTTTAACTTGGTTATGTCCCCCTCTAGAGATAGACAAACATTGTTCTCGTCAAAACCCTCCAAGAAGATTGCCTCTCAAGCTACCTCCTTCCATCAGCTTATTAGATCCCACTGACTTTTTCACCTCCTCTCCACCTCACAATCTTTTCACCTGCAAGATTCTTTCAGTGACCCTTTTCTGTTTTATTGGGCTCATTGGCACAGTTCTATTTGCCTTGTTACCCACCCTTGCTATTGTTTATTTCAAGACATCCCAGTCTGTGTCCTGTACTATTCGATTGGGATAAAGGAATTTTTTGACTCGCCTGTAAATTCCATATCGTGGAGTACATGGCACCATTTTGCTGTGGTATTGTGGTATTGGCAGATGAACCTTCGCCCCAGTCTGAGGTCCATAGCACTCTGGAGCAGGTTTAAATCAAGGATGTCTCTGTAGACTTTTCACACACTTGCAAATTCGACCGCAGCCTGACAGTCACAGAGTTGTGGTCTCTATCGATTTTGAGAAGGCCTTTGACTCTGTGGACTGGCAGTATATGTTTAAGGTGTTAGAAGTCATGGGGTTTGGACCACAGTACCGGAAGTGGGTGGCCTTGTTATACAGGCGGCCGAGAGCGGCGGTTCGACTGGGGACGTCCACCTCGGATTTCTTTGAAGTGGGTAGGGGGACTCGACAGGGTTGCCCGCTATCTCCATTTTTGTTTTCACTTGCGCTGGAGCCGCTGGCGGTGGCACTTAGGTCTGCCAAGGACCTGAGTCCCATCCGGGTTGGCTCAATTGATGAGACTCTGGCGTTATACGCTGATGACATGTTGTTGTTCTTAGACGACCCCGGGAGGCCCCTGCAAAATGCCTTGGAGATTATTGATCGCTTTGCAGCCTTCTCGGGTCTGCGGGTGAATTGGGGAAAGTCCTCCATTCTGCCGCTGGATCCTGGGGCTCGAGCAAAGGCTGATCCTGCCCTGCCCCTTCAGTGGGTCTCCTCGATGAGGTATCTTGGGGTCCGGATAACGGCAAGTGTTCAAGATTATATCCCTCTTAATATTCTTCCCTTAATCACACTCCTGAAGCGGAAAGTGCTAACCTGGTCCAAGCTGCCGTTGTCTCTTGTGGGCAGGATTAGTTTGTTGAAAATGAAATTTCTTCCGGTGGTGCTGTACTTTTTGAGACAGGCACCGGTGTGGATCTCTAAATCTTTCTTTAAGAAGCTTGATAGTGTTGTCTCAACGTTTTTGTGGACCCCTAGGCCACCTAGGATAGGACTCAGGGTGCTGCAGGAACCTGGGGATCAGGGAGGTCTGGCATTGCCGGATTGGCAAAAATATTATTTGGCTGGGCAAATGGTTTTCGCCCGCAGATGGTTGACGGCTGACGATGGTGACGCGGCCACGGTTTTGGAGGCGGCTCACCTGGGGTCCTATGATAGTTTACGTTTTGCTCTATTTAGGGGCCTTAAATCAGAACTCCCGCTAACGCTGACCATGAAAGCTACTATTAAGGCTTGGGAGATGGGGGTGAGGGTGGCATGCCCCAGCTTTAGGGGGGTGTCGCCCTCCACTCCCTATTGGATGAACCCAACCCTTTCTCATTTTTATAATTTGCCGGACCCCATGCTCTGGGCAAGTAAAGGAATCAAGACATTGAAAGACATAACTTCCTACGGGGAGTTGCTGTCTTTCCCCCAGCTCCAGGCGAGACATGATCTTCCTAATTTCTACCTGTTTAGATTTTTGCAGGTTAGACATGCTTTCCAGGTCCAGTTTCAGGAGCGGAGAGTAGAGTCCATGCCCTCGGCCTTTGAAACATTGTTGGCTAGTGGTGATCTGACGAAACCCCTCTCGGTATCCTACAAGGAGCTGTTCAAGACGACTCCCAAAGCCATAGTCAGGTGTAGGGAACGGTGGGCACTTGAAGTTCCGGAGGTGCAGGGTGAGGATTGGGATGAACTATGGGCCCAGCCGTTTAGCTGCTTGGTATCGGCACGGGATAGGTTGATACAATTCAAATTTCTTCATAGAAGCTACTATACACCTGCCAGATTGAATAGGATTTTCCCCTCAGTCTCAGCGGAATGTTGGAGGTGTTCTCATTCGCCTGCTGACACTGATCACATTTTCTTGCATTGCCCGCTAGTGCAGGGGTTCTGGACTGCAGTTGTCGGGTGTGTGTCAGAACTAATATCGGTCCCAATACTGTTGACTATAAAAGTGTGTCTCCTGGGCCTGGTGGACGAAGTGGTTCCTACAAGGGCCATGCGAACAATGCTTACCATCTTGTTTTTTTACGCTAAGAAAGCCATTTTAATGAAATGGAAAAAAACAGAGGCTCCGAGCCTATTAACATGGAAGGGCTTGGTGAATGCAATGCTACTTTATTATAAAGCCACGTATGAAAGTAGGGGGTGTTTGCGAAAATTTGACAAAATATGGCACTCATGGTTGCATTCCAGCGATACTGTGGGATGAGATACTATCCTGAGCCCAGGTGTTGTGGTCGCACATTAGACGAGATCCTATTAATCTAGTACTCACCGGTGTAGTCTAGGGGGATACCACCCCATAAAACAATGGGATAGTTCCATGTGATATTCCCACATTTACAGGACTTTAAGGAAAATTGGCATCCGTGAAACGGTCGAGATGTGACGGGGAGGGGGGGAATTGGGTTGTTATTAGTACGTTAGCTTTTGTTGTTAGGTAACTGCGGGCCTTTGGGCCCGGTTGTGGATGAGGCTGTGAGGGCACATCCACTGTTGTATGTGTGTATGTTTGTTATAAAACCGATAAAAAGATTAAAAAAAAAAAAGGATGTCTCTGTACATTGCTGCCAGAGGCATTGCTAGGCAGGTGCGGGGGGGGGGGTGCAGGCCATACCCAGGTGACACCCGCTAGAGGGGTGACACACATGGGTAGTGTCACCGCCTGCTGCATTGTGTACCACGCCACGGCTGTATCCCTCAGCGGAGCGGAGCTAAGCCGCCTCCCCTTCCTCTGTTTTTCATCCACAGAGGAGGAGGAGCCGAGCTCGAGGGACACACACCGCTGTGTGTGTGTGTGTGTGTGAATACTGCTGTTCTGAGGTCTGTAAGGGGGGGGGGTGTCTGTATTGCTGGGGGGGTCTGCACAGAGGGGGGTCTTCACTGGGGGGTGTCTGAACAGAGGAGTGTCTGCACTGGGGGCAGGTGTCTGCACGGAGGGGGGTGTCTGCATGGAAGGGGGTGTCTGCACAAAGGGGGTGTCTGCACTGGGGGGGTCTGCAATGGAGGGTCTGCACAGAGGAGAGTGTCTGCACTGGGGGGGTGCTTGCATGGGGGTCTGCACTGGGGGGTGTCTGTACTGCTGGGTTGGTCTGCACGGAGTGGGGGTTGTCTGCACAGAGGGGGGGGTCTGCACAGAGGGGGTGTCTGTACTGTTGGGGGGTCTGCACTGAGGGGGGTGTCTGTACTGTTGGGGGGCCTACACTGGGGGGTCTGCACTGAGGTGGGGGTGTCTGTGCCCATGGGGGGTGTCTGTACTGAGGTTGGGGTCTATGTACTGGTGGAGGTGTCTGTACTGATAGAGAGGGGTCTGAACTGAAGGGGTGTCTGTACTGAGGGGGGAGGTTTATACTGAGGGAGGGAGGTCTGTATTGAGGGAGGGGGATCTATACTGCGGGAGAATGGTCTGTAGTTAGTGGAGAGGGGTCTGTACTGAGGGGGGACTATAGTTGGTGGGGGGGTGACACCATTTTTTTTCGCACCGGATGACACCAACCCTAGTGACGCCACTGATTGCTGCGTTTATTTTTCCTTCCCTTTTTAGTTTTCTTCCCGACAACCTTGGGTGGTGGTTGTCGGGGTCTGCGGGTGGGCGGCTTATCAGAATCTGCATGCCCCATTTAACAAGGGGGCCCCAAATCCCAGCCCCCCCACCCTATGTGAATGGGTACATTGTGGTGTCACTGCCCGGGGCATGATGGGGCATTGACGTCACTGGATGGCCATGGGCCACGTCTATAAAAGAAATGGCAGAAAACAGAACTTGCACAACTGTGGGAGTTAGTGTCGGGAGAAGATCAGATAAAGAACCAGCAGATGAAGACGGCGACGAGGGAAGAACCGGCAGACCACCACCTAGTGTTGTCGGAGAGAGGCCCTTGTCCCCATGAGCATGTGGAGAAGGTGCTTTGGGGATGTTTACATTGTAATTGGAATAAAAGTGATCACATTTTTTTTTTTTTAAGTGAAAATTTTAAAACTAAAAACATAAAAGCAAATTAAAGAATATAAAAAAAAAAAAAAAAAAAAGCACCCCCATCCCCATGTGCTGGCGCACATAAGCATACGTGAGTCGCGCCCACATACGTAAATGGCGTTTAAATCACACGTGAGGCATCGCCGCATGCGTTAGATCAAAGGCAATAATTGTAGCCCAAGACCTGCTCTGTAACTCTAAACATTTAACCTGTACATTTCTTTAAAATGTCGCCTATAGAGATTTTTAAGTACTGTCGTTTGGTGCCATTCCAAGAGTGTGCACAATTTTAAAACATCACAGGTTAGGCATCTATTTACTCGGCATAACATCTTTCACATTATAAAAAAAAATATTGGGCTAATTTTACTGTGTTTTTATTTATTTTTTAATTAATGAAACAGTTTTTTTCCCCCAAAAAATGCGTTTGAAAAATCGCTGCACAAATATTATGTGACATAAAAAGTTGCAACCTCCATTTTATTCCCTATGGTCTCTGCTAAAAAAAACATATATAATGTTTGGGGGTTCGGAGTCATTTTCTAGAAAAAAGTGCCAGAATTGGCCTGGATGTGAAGTGGTTAATTTTATAAAACAATGTAATAATAGAAATAATGCGCTTCAATCACCCCGACACCTTATCAACCATGATGATTGAAGCACTAACGCCAGCCATTGTCCTGACAAATTGGCCACAAAAAATCGCATAACCCCCCCCCCCCCCATGCGAATCCGCACCCCCCTGGTCAATGCACAGTTTTCTTCCACGCAGCTGGTCCCTGGTGTCAAGAAGGTTGAGGACCGCTGATATAGGTTCTGAACCTCTTCTCCCTTATGGACTAGTTTCTATGCATAACTAGTAATTATTTACCTCAAATTCTTCAACCTATTCACTGCCTTTGACTACAAAAATAGAAGTCGTTCATCTGGATTGGTGTATCTTCAGTAAAACCATACCCAGACACCTTGCTGTTTGGATGGCATGTAATGTTTCTTTGGGCCCTAGATCAGGTCTAGGGTCGTTGTCCTATGGTTCCTAGACCCCAGTTCCCATGTTATACTAACATGCTCTGTGCAGTGGTTTTGCACAGAGCAGCCCCGATCCTCCTCTTCTCAGGTTCCTCTTCATTGCTCCTGGCCCTTCCCTCCTGTTGAGTGCTTTCACAGCAAGCAGCTTTCTATGGGGGCACCTGATCCGAGCTGCAGCTCCCCATGTCCATTCAGAGACCTGGTCAACCGAGACACTCCTGCAACATCACTGGATCTAGAGGGGGCTCAAGTAAGTATTAGGGGGGCTGCTGCACACAGAAGGTTTGTAATCTAAATGAATATATTGCATTAATATAAAAAACCTCCTGCCTATACATCCACTTTAATATCTCCACTACTTGCAATACACCTATTGGTGTCTCCTGAATAGTATTTGTTAAATGATAAAAGCTATTAAGAAACTGCATATTCGTGTTTGATTTTAGAGGCAAATATAACTTTATTTTTTTACAGAAAAATAAAGTAGATCAGCAGTAGGGACATACCCAAACATAAAATCTTTTTGACAAGGATAACAGAGCCTGAACAGGCATATGACAATAGTACAGTGCAAAAAATTATCACATTTTACAAGTGCAAAATCATTGAGGGCAAGCGTCGACTGCCTAGGAGGGGAATGAGCACCACCAGTAGGCAGGGTTCAATGGGAGCCGTCCTTCCAGCGATCACCCAGAGGCAGATGAGAGCTGACCAGATCATAAAAGAGTGGGGATTGCCCGCTGTAACAGCTTTCATTTGAATTGCCCAGTGTTCCCAGCGCTCAATATCACACAGTCCCGCCTCCTGGCCCGAGCACTTTAATAGACATAATTGCGGGACATGTGACATCTATCAAAGTACCCGGGCCAGTAAGTGGGACTGTGTGTGACGGCAAGCGATGGGAACACCAGGCATTTCAGATGAAAGCTGTTACAGCGACGTTCCCCGATCTGTGATGAACCGCCCTGCTCTCCTCTTCCTCTCTCTCTTCCCCTGCACTGGTGAAGCGGAATTGATGGGCATTGGTGAGGCTCCGTTGATGGGCACTAGTGAGGCGTTATTGATGGGCACTGACAAAGTTGTTGGTGTAATATTTATTTTTGTAACTTAATTCTGCATAAAACATTTGTGTCGTTTCTGGAGATAATTTGAGGGTGTGTTTAGGGGCAGGGTAGGGGTTGGATGCAGCAACTGGTGGCAAGTAACCCTTCAGGCCTGGCTAGTAACTCAGGACTTGAAAGGTGCTATACATTAAGATATTGTGCCCCAGTACCCTTACATCAGTACTCCACCAGATTAGTAATGGTTTCCTGGGCATCCCACTGTTAGGCATATGTTCCTCAACTTTGTAAGGCTGCTACCTGGTGTTCAGGTAACACATTTGTCCAAGCTGGATGTCCAGGTCCCTTTAAATGCAGTTTTCACCTGCAAGATTCTTTCAGTGACCCTTTTCTGTTTTATTGGGCTCATTGGCACAGTTCTATTTGCCTTGTTACCCACCCTTGCTATTGTTTATTTCAAGACATCCCAGTCTGTGTCCTGTACTATTCGATTGGGATAAAGGAATTTTTTGACTCGCCTGTAAATTCCATATCGTGGAGTACAGTATAGGCCTCCCTCCCGTCTTTTCTTGTGTTACTCTGCCTTGAGAGATGGTCCAAATAGACATCACCGGGTTCCTGTTAGCATTGTAAAATGCATGTGGGGTGTTTTTTGTTTTTGACTGATATTTAGGCAGAGCAGGAGGTGCTGCAGGTGTTTGAGTTAGTGAACAAAACACTTTCATAAACCTCTTCTGTGGGGACGCACCATTTAAAACCCAACAAGTTCTAAACTTTTTAAAGAAAAAAAAATTTGGTGCCAAGCTATAAAAATAAAAGTAGTAATTTCGAAAACACTACCGTGTTACATTTTTGGCTCATGTTGACAGGTGCTGTTTTATCAAGTTCGATGTATGTTTGGAACACGCCAAATGCAGGCCAGCAAATTTCCTTTCACTACTTGTGTACTTAAAGTGATATTAAAGTCTTGTTCTTTGTTATTTTTAAACAAAAAAAAAGTCATACTTACCTGCTCTGTGCAGTGGTTTTGCACTGGGCAGCCTAGATCCTCCTCTTCTCTGGTCTTTCGCTGTCACTTCTGGCTCCTCCCTCCTGCCAAGTGCCCCCACAGCAAGCAGCTTGCTATGGGGGTACCTGAGCCGAGCCACTGCCCTGTGTCCATTTAGGCACGGAGGCTCAGCCCTGCACCTTTCTTTCCTCAATGGCTAACTGACTGACAGCAGTAGGCCCCATTGGCTCCCGCTGCTGTGTCTCAGCCAACCAGGAGGGAGAGTCCCAGGCAGGCGAGGTTTTCTCGTGCAACATCACTCATGTGGAGTTCAGGTAAGTATTAGGGGTGCTGAGGGGGGAGATGCACACTGAATGTTTTTTATCTCAATGCATGGAATACATTAAGATAAATAAACTTCTGCTTTTAGAACCACTTTAAGGTAGTTTAGAGTTTGCGTTTGATCTGCTTTGCATTGCGTTTTGTATGCAGTATCTCCTATTGAGGTATATTTAAACTGCAGGAATTTGCTTTTTTTTCTTGTCAAACGCTGTGTTTACCTTTTCAAACATGCGCATCTTTTTTTTAAACTAGGAATTGTTTACTATATCTTCTGGAATTTTGTGTCAAGTTCCATACAGTATAATATTTATAGCTCCTGTTTATATCACATTGTGCCAATCCTATACCTCTTGTGCATCATAATGTTTTTGGACTTAAAGGTGGGTGACGTGTACCTGTTTTCCATGGAGACTGGTGGCTTCCTTCCTCATCGAACATCTTCTGTAAAGGAATGTTTGACTCGGTATTTGAACATGCCATCTGCACAAGTTAATTTCCTGAACATCAAACAAACCTTGATGAAGGTTGGTGGGTCTATATCTCTATCACCACAAACCATTAAAGACATATTGTTTCCAGTTGTTTGACTATTTGCTGTATACTGTTACATATTTGTCCACAATCCTACCTTTGTCCCGGATCTTGGGACAGAGCCCTAGTCATTGTTGCTGATGAGAGAGCCATGTGGCTTAGCACTTTCTGCTGCTTGTTCACGATGTGTTAACTATACTTTAGTTTGTTCAATACAAGTTGTGACTCGGACTTAGTACAAATGCATCTACCACTGAGCTAAACATCCTCAATATCACAGCATGTAGTTGTTTTCCCCCAATTTCTTTTTAAGGCCAGTTCACATAGATGCGATGCAGGAACACTGCGGGTTCCTGCACCCGTCTTGCATGTCAGTTCACACTGCCATAAGCGAACTGCTGGGAGTGTCAATACAATGTTAATCACACCCCCATTTCATATCGCATATCACACTGCGAATTGTCATTTTGGGCATAATTTGGATCGCATAAATGTGAACACCCATGCGATATAATTCGGTTTCAGACCAAAAAAAGGATCCTGTGCGAGTTTGGTCCGAATGCAATATCCGCTTACTATCTATATGGCTGAAATCATATCACACTGTCATCACATGTGATTTGCACTGTGGTGCAGTGCAGATCATTTCTCATTGCTGACTCTCCCTCCTTACACAGAGACCGCGTGTGAGGTAGAGCGACCTGTGCTAAATAGTGAGTGAACACAATTGCTACAGTACCTGTCAGTGCCATCTGTCCCCAGTGCCACCTGTCAGTCACGTGCCATCTGTTATCAGTGTCATGTGTCATCAGTGCCACATATTAGTGCCATCTGTTATCAGTGTCACCAGTCCCACATATCAGTGCCACGTGTTAGTGCCATCTGTCATCAGTGCCACGTGTTAGTGCCACCTGTCATCACAGCCACGTGTTAGTGCCATCTGTCATCAGTGTCAAAGGTCATCAGTGCCACATATTAGTGTCCTGGTGCTCCAGGGCCTTCAAAAGTGTAATAGGTAGTCAACAAGTTAGATGTGTATGTTATGCTCCTAGCACACGTGATGGTGCTCCCTGCATGTTGGGCCTCTCTATGTGGCTAGGCTGTGAAAAAGTCACACACATATCGTAATATTCAGTTAGCAGAATGTATTTTGGGGGAGTCATTTGTAGTATACACATGCCATGTGAGAGAGAACCTATTACAATGACAATTTGGGGGGGGGGGGGATTTTGGAAAGAATTGTGGGAAAAAATTACATCAAAAACCTCACCATGCATCTTACTAAATACCTTGGAATGTTTACTTTCAAAAAGGGGGTCATTTGGGGGCTATTTGTACTTTGATGCCTTGTTAGGGTCACAAGAAATGAGATAGGCCACCAGTATATCAGGTGAGATCAATTTTTTTATGATTTGCACCACAGCTTGTAGACTCTCTAACTTTCACAAAGACCAAATATCCACACATTTGGGTTATTTTTACCAAAGATATGTAGAAGTATAAATTGTGCCCAAAATTTATGAAGAAAAATTAATAATTTGCAAAATTTTATTACAGAAACAAAGAAAAATGCGTTTTAAAATTATATTTTTTTTCATTTATAGCGCAAAAAAAAACAAAAAACCCAGAGGTGATCAAATACCACCAAAAGAAAGCTCTATTTTGTATGAAAAAAGGACAAAAAATAATTTGGGTATAGTATTGCATGACTGAGTAGTTGTCATTCAAAGTGTGGGAGCACTGAAAGCTTAAAATTGGTGTGGGCAGAAGGGGGGTTTAAGTGGCCAGTAGGCAAGTGTTTAAACACTTCATCACCAGAACATTTTTTGCTATTCAGCACTGCGCTATTTTAACTGGCAAATGCTCAGTCATGCAACACTACCCAAATGAAATTTTATATCCTTATTTTCACACAAATAGAGCCTTCTTTCTTTTGGTGGTGTTTGATGACCACTGGGTTTTAATATAAATATCCTCTGTGATAGCAATAGAGAGTGACAGGTACTCTTTACTGAGAAATCTGGAGTCTATTAGACCCCAGATCTCTCCTCTGCCCTTAAAGAATCTGATCACCCCAAGATCGGGGTGATCAGATGCTTTCTCAATTTAAAAATTGGCGCCGTTTACCTCTGCCAAAACCGAAAGTGATGAAATGCTCCTTGCTTCTGGTTTCTTTAGACTATAGGGATGATTGGAACCATTCCGGTCTCTGATCAGCTCTATGGTCAGCCCCGGTGGTACCACCAGCTGCCTTTTCGGGTTCCATCCCGCTGCTTGTAAAAGAAATCCAACAAGCCACTAGGATTGCGTTTACAAGAAAGCTGAAAAAAAATACCAGGTGCAGGCATCATCCCCGTATAACCACTCAAAGTCCATCAACGTACCGGTACGTCACTGGCCCTTCTTGAACATATATGCAACGTTCTTTTTTTTTTTTTCTACGCAGAAACAAAAAACTAGAACAGATAAAGAAATCTCTACCAAAAAGTGTGTGGTATGCTCAACATGTAGAATCTGCTACCCCTGCATTCACCCAATTCTAATGTTGGGCATACATGTAATGTTTTTTCTTTATCGTACATCATAGGACACAAGGCCTTAAGTATTTACTTAGTGGGTTATAGCTACCTTCAGGTGTTGACACTGGCACACCCAATACAGGAAGTTGACTCCCCTATATAACCCCTCCTCCTTCCAGGAGTACCTCAGTGTTTTCACCAGTGTCTAAAGGTGCTGGCACGAGTGAAGATGTGCTCTGCGGCATTCCAGGAGGGATCCATGCTGGATTTAAAAAGCCTCCACAACCAGATCCATCCTGCCACTGCAGCTCCAGGATGGTATCCTCGCATAGAAGAACAAGATTTTGCCTGTAACGCTCCTCTTTGAGGGCCGGACCCTAGGAACCAGGACTCTTTTTGGTCTTGCTACATTACCTAAAGCTGTCCTGAGGGGTGCTATACATGGCCCAAAGGAGTGGAATCCCTATTAAAAGGGCCCCAGTCTTTGAAGGTTTAACCACGCTGCCCGCTGTGATTGCTGAAGTTTGTATCTGTCTGTTTATAGCAGTATTCTGCAGTGAGGAAAGGTAAGCGGAAAGCATAGGAACTGCAAAGTCCACCTATGACTTTTC
This sequence comes from Lithobates pipiens, assembly GCF_037356315.1. Classification (NCBI taxonomy): domain Eukaryota; kingdom Metazoa; phylum Chordata; class Amphibia; order Anura; family Ranidae; genus Lithobates; species Lithobates pipiens. The sequence continues at coordinate 140,822,728 of NW_027507791.1, forward strand.
TTTCAATTATATTGTAAAATGCCTTAAAAAATCCTCTAGAGGGAGTAATAGTGTATAGAGCCTGTTTAAATCTGTGCTAATACAGGCTGTCTCTGCAGCTGGGGGGAGGGGGGACTGAGTGGATAGGGATACATGTTATGTTTAAACAAGCATAAATCTGAAAAGCTGATAAAATGGCTGTGTAAATTCCCTCGCCGCCCGCTTTCCCAGAGCTGATACTCTGGGAAACAGACAGTGTCTATCAGAGCAGCTGAAGCAAGGCTGCCACAGGACACAGAAGTGCTGGTGCACGTGAGGGGTTTACACAGGCATTTGCAGTACAGGAAAAAAATGATTGTTTAGCATTAGATCATTCTATGCTACCAATGTTTTTCCTACCATTGTTCAGCACACATCCCAGTAGTCATTATAAACTCCTCAGCTTGGCTGCTATATAGGATCAGGCCATTTAGGCGTAGTACAGCACTCGACTACCCATGGAAGACCTGGATGGGGCGGAGGGGGGCCTGCGAAAGCGGGAGGGGCCGGGAAACAGAGGACCACAATGTCAGCATAGACCAGTCCTATTTCTCTAAGTATGCATCACTCTTGCACCCAACATCCCCAGATCTTAGTGAACTTTTGTGGGCATCTACGACTCATGTAGGTAAGTTTACATAGGGGAAGGGCAGAATCAATCAGAGCCTTCCACTGGGCTACCCTAGGTGGGTCTGATTTCTTCCACTGCATAAGGATAGTCTTTCTGGCATAGAACGCTGTATAGAACACAAATGGCTGTTTGTGTGTGTGATGCCTCCCTGCCACACACACCCAGTAGTAAGACCACCAGATCTAACCCCAACGAGAGGTTCCCTACTTCGTTGATCTCCCACACCACGCCCTCCCAAAATCGTCTTATGACCGGGCAATCCCACACTACATGTATAAAAGACCCCATCTCAGTGGTACACTTCGGGCATCTATCCGAGTATCCTGGGTATATTCTGGAAAGCCGTTGTGGGGTATAGTATGCCCTATGAATAATTTTCATCTGTATGTACCTGTCCTTAGCCGCTATCATCAATGGCAAATACTGTTGTATCCCCTCTTCCCAATCGTTGGCCGCCAGGGTGGGGAGGTCCTCCTGCCATTTTTGGAAGAGTCTAGGTCCACCCCTGGTCGACCCCGCTGAGATTCTAAGGTAAAGAGAGGAGAGGACACGATCCGCACCTTGGGCAATTAGGAATTTCTCAACAATGTGGGAGTGCAAGGTTATCCCTGAAGGAAACTGTGCTCTTAGCGCGTGGTGTAATTGTATGTATCGAAAAATCATTCGGGAGGGGAATTGGTATTCTTCTCTGGGAGAATCAAAGGGGAGAAGTGAGCCCCCCGGCATCACCTGTTGCAGAGTTGTGATACCATACCTAGCCCACAAGGCGGGGTCTGGGACAGAGCTGAGGTGTTTCAACCTTGGGTTTCCCCACAGTGGTGTGAATGGCGACAGTGCGACGGGCGGGTTCAACCTAACCGTAATCTGATGTCAGACCCGAAGCGTGGTTCCCATAGGGGTAGTGACATCAGGGTGAGCCTTCGGCCCTCTAAAAACTAAGTTGCTTAATGCAGCGTAGGAGCCCAAAATTGCCACCTCCAGGTTGACAGATGGGTTAGAGCGAAGCTGCATGAACCACCACCGCACCGTAACCAGCACCACTGCCCAATAATATGGCTTTAAACAGGGAAGGGCGAGACCCCCAAGGGACAGGGGCAGATGAAGGGTGGTTTGTGCTATTCTTGGGGTCGCTCCAGTCCATATAAAGGTGTTCATTATCTGCTCTACCTTCTTAAAAAAGGAATGGGGGATCGGAAAAACATATAAAAATTTCAGGAGGAACGTCATCTTGAGCAGGTTGACCCTACCCACCGGTGTCAGAGGTAGAGTTTTCCACGTCTGGCACTTGGCCACCAGGTTCTGTAAGACCGGGTAAACGTTATCTGCCAGGTACTGCTTGGGCTCCCTCTGAACCTCTATTCCTAGGTAGCGAAATGTATCTACAGTCCACAGGGAAGTTCGGGTAGACACAACTAGGGGAGCAGATGAGAGGGGAAATGGTAAAGACTTGTCCCAGTTAATGTGCACCTCGGAAAAGGAGCCATATTCGTCCAAGTTTAAGGGCCATCTCCAACGTCGGACACATTCCGGGAGGTACAGGAGCGCGTCATCTGCGTATAGTTACATTTTTTCACACACTGGTCCCACCCGCAGCCCTCCCACCTCCACAGAGTTGCATAGAAGCACGGCTAGGGGTTCGATAGCTAATGCAAATAGGCCCGGGGAAAGAGGGCACCCCTACCTTGTACCCCTACCCAAGGAGAATCCCCCAGACAGTAGGCTGTTGCGCACTCTGGCTGTGGGATTCTTATAGAGCAGTTTAACCCAGGAAATAAATTTGGGTCCGAAGTTAAACTGCTCCAGCACCCTCCAAGAAATTTCCACTCGACCGAGTCGAACGCCTTTTCTGCGTCCAACTCTTTGTGACTCTTCAGCGGCTGCGAGGGAAGTATGAGTGTACAGACGTCATAGGTTTATGTCAGTACCTTTGCCTGGCATAAAACCCATCTGATCACCTTGGATCAATGTTAAGATGACCGAGTTGAGTCTAGTTGCTAGGATTTTGGTGACAATTTTAACATTCACATTAAGTAGTGATATTGGGCGATAAGAGGAGCAGAGACCCAGGTCTTTATTGGGCTTAGGTATCACTACAATTATCGCCTCAGACATCGTGGCCGATAACTCTCCCTCTGTCAGCATGGGAAGCAGCAGGGCATGCAGTTGAGGCACCACCAGCTCAGCGTTCGTCTTATAGAACTCCGCTGGAATCCCATCAGGGCCCGGGGTCTTTGCAGTCTGGAGTGTGGCCACAGTCATTTGCACCTCCTTAAGAATAATAGGGCTATCCAATCTAGCATGATCCGAGTCAGAGAGCGCCGGGATGTCCACACGGTACAGAAAACGGTCCAGAAAACCACCTCAGGGGTGGAGGTGTCCGTAGACGTATACAGAGTTTGATAATACTGTGCAAAGTGGTCATTGATTAGTTGCGGATCGGAAATCAGCCCCCCCTGTTTCCCCCCTGATATTAGCTATATGGGAAACTGTTGTCCTCTCCATAGCCAACCAGGCCAGAAGCCGACCCGTCTTTTCACCCTGCTCAAATATGCGTTGCGATTGATTCAGCAGTATTTTCCTGCTGGCTTCAGTGCGGAGCAGCGAAATTTCCCTATGTGCCTTCAGGAGATTAGCATAGGTCGCCTCATCACCCCCCTGTACATACCTACACTCAAGCCCTAACGCCCGCCCCTCCAGTGCCAGCCTGGTGTCCTTCCTTGCTCAAGCAATAAATGCCTGATACTGTCCTCTGGTATAGGCCTTGTACGTATCCCACACTACACGCGGCCCAGCTGTACCTCTATTGTGCTCCCAACTCTAACGCCACTCCCGGGGGCACCCGTTCATCAGTCACCCAGTAACTCAAGAACCTCCATAAGGCCAGCCCAGATGGGAGGCCCATCTCTAGCTGCACTAACACGGGCGCATGATCCGAGATACCTCTAGGCAAAATTTCCACCCCAAGGGTGCGGGAGATCAACATATCTGTAGCTAGCATCAAATCTATTCTAGAGAAAGTGGCATGTGTGGAAGAGTGGCACGTGTACTGTTTGACACCCGGCCATTTCCACCTCCAAATGTCTTTTAGGCCGTACACCCACATCCACCGCAGCAAGGGAGAATCCCCAGCGCCATCAGCATGTAATCTGTCCATGGATGGATCAGGTGCCATGTTGAAATCACCAGCTAGCAGCACTCCAGCTCCTGGGTACAGTGCCATTATCGGGGTCAGTTTATGCATGAGTTCCATAGCCCCGGGGGGAGCATAAAGCCATATAAGCAGCATCTCCGTGCCTTCACATGTCGCGTGAAGGGCTACATACCTACCCCCCGGGTCTAGGTGGAGGTCCAGAAGAGTAAACCAAAGGGACTTGTGCACAAGGACACTGACCCATCTAGAATAGGCGGAGTACGTAGCGTGGTAATAGGAGCCCACCCAAGGTTTCCTGAGGGCCAGTGTCCTACTCCCCACTAAGTGCGTCTCCTGGAGTATGCACAAATGGGGTGAATATTTCTTAATATACGTAAAGACCAAGGACCTCTTGTGTTTAGAGTTCAGTCCACTGACGTTCCAGGAGAGGATCTTTAGCGGGACCATGGCGGGTCAGTGGACATAACTATGTTAAACACACAAATCTCCCACCCCCTGCGAAAAAGGCCCCAGGGCCCCCCGCAAGCAAGAGGATCCTACCCCCACACCAGTGCAGCCAAAAGAGTGTTAAGATACCTGCTATATGTGGAAAACAACATATAAGTAAGTCGTATGATGAACAATTGATTTGTACGCTTAAAACCAAAATCAAGACCAGAACCAGACCCCCACCCCCCTCCCCCCCGACACCACCCTCCAAACATCGGTGTGTCTTTATTCCCAAACATAACCTCCCAGTATTAACCATGGGGATACGTGTAAAACCCATCACCATGAGATTTTCAGTCTTGGCACACAGAATCCGGCTCAGTCCATCACAGGATAAACGATCCCTGCAAATTCAGCAAATCTCCCGAACATGATCGGGGGCACAGTCTTAAACAGAACCCGTTACTAACAGAACAAAAATATGAAAGTTTCAGGTACATTGTTCCCCTCAACAGTACCGTCCATTAACTCCCCTGGTGCTCAAAGAGCCCCCCAACCTCAGTCCCGCCAAAGGAGCCTACCCCAGCAGGCAATTCAAAGCGAAAAGGGATAGCAATCAGTTACCTGCATCCAAGGGGCGGCATCAGCAAGGGAACCTCACCGATGACCGCAAAGAGTGCAGCAATCAAACAAAAGTGTGTAGATAATGTAGGATAGTTCACGGCAACTTCAGCCTCTGGGCAGCGAATCTAGCCACTGGGATGCATCTTCTGGGGAGGTAAAAAACCGCACCGTCTCTCCATCTTGCACTCGGAGCCTGGCGGGGAACATCATGCTATATTTTATGCGTCGATTCCGAAGGTTTAACTTAACTTGATCGAAGGAGCATCGTAGCTTCTGGGTATCAATGGAGTAATCTGGAAATATCATGAGACATGCACCTTCATAGTTAAGGGTCTCAATCTTAAGCGCTTCACGCAAGACTTGGTCTCGGTCCTGAAAGTTCAGGAGATGGAGGATGAATGTGCGTGGAGGAGCTCCCGGTACACCTCGGGTAGCAGGCATTCTATGTGCCCTCTCCACCGCGAAGAACGGTGAGAACTGCGCACGCGGTAGAAGGTCTCGCAGTAGCTGTTCTGTAAAGGCCTGAGGGTCCCTCCGGCAGGCCCACGATGCGGAGGTTATTCCTCCGATTTCTGTTCTCGGAGTCTTCCGCTCTGCTCTCCAAAATTTTTACCCTGGTCTGCAATGTACGGATGGGGCCAGTGTGTTCCCACTCGGCGCTCCGCCTCCGTCAGCCGGGAGCGAAAAGTGTCCACATCCCGGTGGATTAAACTAATATCCAGCTGTACTGACTCGATTTTTCCAGTCAGCGCGGATTGGCAAGTTGTGATCGTCTGCATGAGAGCAGCGAAGTTCGATTGCTCCGTCAGGGCTGGATCGGGGCTCTCCGTCTGAGACGCCATGTGCTTCGGAGGTTGCGGGACTGCAGGAAGGCCCGAGTCAGGCCGGGGCTTGGATTTGACCGCTGTGGTACTCTTACGGGTGTTCAAGTTGCTCCGTCCCTTGGTTATCCCCTTCAGGGAACAGTCCCGCGGGGTTTAGTAGAGCAAAGCAGTTAAATTGCAGGCAACAGGTTAGTAGAACGGATCACTCAGCCGGAGCTCACTCAGTGTGCGTCTACTCAGTCAGCCATCCCGGACACGACCCCCTAGTTTCCTCTTTGGATTCTTTAAAACTTTCACAACCAGTGCATGCATTTTCCAGTCCACACATTACTAGAGAAGCTTATTTATACCGAATGGGATCATCCGGATAAGCATTTTTCTCCCTCTGAAGAGATTCTCAGTTCTCTATCCTATGGAGGAAAAAAATGGAAAGTTCCAGCAGTAGGTGCTGCGATTTCCAGTGTGAATAAAAGTTTAAATTGTCCAGTGGACAATGCACAAATGCTAAAGGATCCAACAGATAAAAAGTTGGAATTCCTGTTAAAATCCTTATTCTTTAGCAGGTACTGTTGCTCAGCCTGCAATTGCAGCTATAGGCATCTGTCAGTCCTTAAAAGACCAGTTCACAGAGGCCCTTAACGAGCTCCATGCACAACAGGCCAGTGAGTTGCCCTATTTACCAAAAGCATTATGTTTTGCCATAGTGTCAGGAACCATGAAAAAGACAGAGACAGAAGTACAATCAAATCACACTTGTTTATAAATAAAAAGGTAAGCGTAGTTAAGCAAGCCAGAGTCCAGTAGCCAGATTGGGTAATCAGCCAGTCCAGACGTCAGGGTTCCAAGGAGAGCAACTGCAAGCAGCATGGAAGCCAGGAGGAATGTTAGCAAGTCAGTCTTGAAACAACAGCAGGAGAAGGTTACTAGTGATGTAACCAAACGTGAAGGCAATGGAGAAATGAGCTGGAAGACTTTATATAGGCAGGCCAGACGAGCATCATCGGGAACAGCTGTTAACTGTGCAGAGAGAAGAGAGCTGGCAATTAGCCGACAGCTGAGTGACCAGCCCAGAGGAGGAAGGGCTAAGCCAGCCCTGACAGTACCCCCTCAATGACCCCTCTCCCTTAGAGGACCCACCGGGCTTGAGGGGAAACAGTCTATGGAACTCGCAGAGGAAAATTGTTGCGATAAGGCATCAGCCCTTACATTCTTAGTATCGGGTAAGAATGAGACAATGTAATTAAAGCTCTACAAGAAAAGAGCCCATCGTGCCCTTCTGAGAGAGAGTCGCTTAGCATCAGACAAGAATGTAAGATTCTTATGGTCAGTAAGAATAAGAACGGGCACAGTGGTACCTTAAAGGAGATGTCTCCATTCTTTAAGGGCTAAAATGATTGCCAACAGCTCTCTGTCACCAATCTCATAATTGCACTCAGCAGGTGACAATTTCTTGGAAAAGTAGCCACACGAATGCATAGCGCTCTCAGAGTTAGGACGTTGAGACAGAAGGGCGCCAACTCCAGTCTCAGAAGCATCAACTTCTAGGATAAAAGGCAACATAGGATCAGGATGTGCCAACACAGGAGCAGAAACAAAGCCTTGAGAGTATCAAAGGCCTTAATGGACTCCGGAAACCAACTCTGTGGGTTACCGTCCTTTCTGGTCATATCAGTCAGAGGCTTGACCAGAGACGAGAAGTTACGAATAAACTTCCGATAGTAGTTGGCAAAGCCCAGGAAACACTGCAGAGGACGTAAACCCACGGGTCGAGGCCACTGTAGGACTGCCGAAAGCTTCTTTGAGTCCATTGAAAAACCAGCAGTGGAAATGACATAGCCCAGGAATGTAACCTGTTCACGATGGAACTCGCACTTCTCCAGTTTACAATAGAGATTGTTCTCTCTTAGTTTCTGAAGTACACGACAGACATCTGTGTGGTGGCTCTCCAGGGACTTGGAAAATATGAGGATATCTTTGAGATAAACCACCACACACAATAAAAAAATAAATACAATAAAAAAAATAGCAAAAATTATTAAAATAAAAATCTAAGATGTGTGGTTTATCCTATCAATCTGCAGACTAGATCAGATAACCTGGGATGATCAATCCCTCACTCACCAGTTCTATTGACCGGCTACACAGGCCTAACAGTTTACCCTAGCAATACACTAAATGTTAACACATTAATATCACGTTAATATCCGACAAAAATCTCACCAGATTTTGTGCGTTCGCTCACTGATGCAATATTTCATCAAACTTTCAGGCCCATTCAAGCAGGGCTTCAGAATTCACGAACCAGCACAAATCTTGTCCACCGTAGAGCATGCTTTCAGTTCTAGGTTTAGTTGATTCCTTAGCTTATAGGGACTCAAGACTAGCGTTTATGGATTCTGTGTAGAAACAAATTCCACACACCTTCTGGTGTGCCAATTGAAGTAAATGTTACAATAAATATTGTACATATGTATTAACTTGTCTATTCCCCTAGTTAGCTAGTCTATCAAAACTCTGAGCATATATTACTGTTGATATCACAATAATACAAGTTTGGCTATGAAAAGCAAGCCCACGGCTTAATAAAACATTTTTTTATTTATTTCCCAAGAGAATAGGAAACGGCTAGCAAAGTCCTAAATAGATATTACAAACATATATCAACAAAATACATCATATCAGACTATCAAAGATACTTAGAAGGCTCTCTGCGAGGCTTTGTATCATCAGGCTAGGCTCAGATGTTGAAGAGCGGGCCATAAGCCATGAGGCTTAGGCCCAAGCCAGCATCCAAAGGGAAAAGGGACAAACTGCTTCCTATGTGCCCTTTTTTTGCAAACATTCACACCTACTCGTAGCTACCCCCACTTGACTCCGGTCCAATAAGGTATTGCCAAGCAGTAGTCCTAATATCTGTCCATTCTCCAGGAAGCATGCTGTATTGTCCACTAGGGGGCAGCGTTTGTCCATGAATCGCCACTGTCCTACCTGGGTCAAATCTGCATAGACTTCTTGACCTTTGATCTTCTATATCTCAACCCATCAGTCATCTTGGCAGCAGTGGTTCTCTTTGAAGCTTGTAATCACACATATCACACCAGGTGGGCTCGAGCCAAGCCCTTGTTGTTCTGATATGCTACAAAGCTTTGATGTGTAACTGGATACATTCCAACTTGGGGCCATCTGCCTGTATCAGCCAGAGGATGAAATACCATAAATATGATATTAAATCATGTTGAATTCCAACAGTGCCTATATAACCCATACAGGAAATACTGTGGCTGTGTGTCCCGTGATGCACTCCATGAAAAGGATTTTACAGGTAAGCTGTTATAAAAATCCTATTTTCTCTTCCTGGACTGTGGACAAACCCAAAACGTGGAAAAGGTCCACACCCCCAAGTCCACAACAGGGACAAGTGGCCGCAGACCCAAACCCAATGCAAGCCAGTCTGGCCAGGGTATAATGAAGGTGATGGATGAACTTAAAGAGGGAGTCCGGCAATTTTTTTATTTTATTTTTTTTAAATCATTAGCTACAAATACTGCAGCTGCTGACTTTTAATAAATGGGCACTTACCTTTCCTGGAGTCCAGCAATGTCGGCAGCCGAGGCCGAGCAATCGCTCGGCTGCTGCCGCCACCATTCTCGATGAGGGAATCAGGAAGTAAAGCATTGCAGCTTCACTTCCTGATTCCCTACTGCACATGCACGAGCCGCGCAGCGCAATAGGAATGGTCCGCGCTGTCTCTGGGACCTGTGTGTGTCCCAGGTATCTGCACCCCCCTCCCCCTAGAAAGGTGCCAAATGTGACACCAGAGGGGGGGAGGGTTTCCCAAAAGCGGAGGTTACATTTTTGTGTGAACCTCTGCTTTAAATTGTATAAGCCAATCAGCCGTACTGCTCATATCTGGAAAACAAACTTCCTTGGCTTCATCCCTTAGTAATGTCTCGGTAAGATGGAAACTCCTTCAGTGGGGATTCCGAGAGCTTCAGTGTCAGTCCCAAACTGCCCAGATGGCATAGCGGAACATCAAATATAAAAAAAAAAAACGTATTATTCACACCATGACGATTCTTCAGTTCTTCAAAAGAAACATAAATATTTGTAAAAGCATTAGAAACAGGGGTGACACAGGCGACCCCACCAAGTCAAGTCAGTGTGGCCCTCGGAGCTCAGGGAAGTTTGGATTGAACCACAACAGGGCATGGGATGATTTCCCTGAGGTTATAAAGGAGAGCATTTTTCCTCCCTCGCGCCAGACAGAAAGCAAAAACTCATCAGCCACTTTGTTAGGTACACTTTGCTAGTACTGGGTTGGACTCCCTTTTGCTTTCAGAACTAGAAATGGATTCAACACGGTATTGTAACATTCCTCAGAGATTTTGGTTGTCGACATGATAGCATCACGCAGTTGCTGCAGATTTGTAGGCTGCACATCCATGATACTACTCTCCCATTCCATCACAGCCCAAAGGTGCTCTATTGGATTGAGATCTGGTGAATGTGTAGAGCACTGGATTACAGTGAACTCCACATGAATCAGTTTGAGATGATTTGAGCTTTGTGACATAGTGCAAGTAGCTATCAGAATATGGGTACACTGTAGTCATAAAGGGATGGACATGGTCAGCAACAATAGTGAGGTAGGCCGTGGTGTTTAAACAATGCTCAATTGGTACTAAGTGTGCCAAGAAAATATCATGCACACCATTACACAATCAGCCTGAACCGTTAATACAAGGCAGGATGGACCCATGCTTTCATGTTGTTTACGCCAAATTCTGACCCTACCCTCTGAATGTCACAGCTGAAATCAAGACTCCACAGACCAGGCAACGTTTTTTCCAATCTTCTATTGTCCAATATGCAATATGTAGCCTAACTCTTCTTTTCTTAGCTGGCGGGCGTGGCACACTGCGTGGTCTTCTCCTGTAGCCGATCTGCTTCAAGGTTTGATGTGCTGTGTGTTCAAATATGGTATTCTGCATACCTTAGTTGTTATTTGAGTTACTTTTGCTTTTCTATCATCTTGAGTGCCCTTGCTCCTCTGACCTAAACAAGGTATTTTTGTCCACATAACTGCCGCTCACTGGATATTTTCTCTTTTCTTTGGGATAACTTTCTGTAAACCTTAGAGATGGTTGTGCGTGAAAATCCCAGTAGATCAGCAGTTTTTGAAATACTCAAACCAGCCCCTCTGGCACCAACAACCATGCCACATTCAAAGTCCCTTAGATCCCCTTTCTTGCCTATTCTGATACTCGATTTAAACTTCAAGTCATCGTCACCACGTCTAGAGGCCTAAATGCACTGAGTTACTGCCATGTGATTGGCTGATTAGCAATTTGCGTTACCAAGCAATTGAAGAGATTTAACTACAGTGGATATAAAAAGTCTACACCCCCTGTTAAAATGTCAGGTTTCTGTGATATAAAAAAAAATGAGTTAAAGATAAATCATCTCAGAACTTTTTCCACCTTTAAGGTGACCTAGAAACTGTACAACTCAATTAAACAAATTTAAATCTTTTGGAGGGGGGGGGGGGGGGGGGAGTAAAAAATAATAATATGGGGATGTAGCTGTCTTTGGAATTAAACAATCACATTCCGACTTATGTTAAATAGAGGTCAGTACACACCTGCCATTTAACGTGCCTCCGATTAACCCCAAATAAAGCTCAGCTATTCTAGTAGGTGTTTCCTGACATTTTCTTAGTCACATCCTACAGCAAAAGCCATGGTCCACCGGGAGCTTCCAAAACCTCATAGGGATCTCATTGTTAAAAGGTATCAGTGGGGAGAAGGCTAAAAAATAATTTCCAAGGCATTAGATATACCATGAAACACAGAGAAGACAGTCATCATCAAGTTTAGAAAACATGGCACAACAGTGACTTTACCAAGAACTGGATGTCCCTCCAAAATTGATAAAAAGAGGAGAAGAAAACTGTGAGGCTGCCATCTGAAGTCTCCCAAAAGCATGTGGGAAAATGTGTTATGGTCTGATAAAACCAAGATTGAACTTTTTTGCCCATAATTCTAATAGATGTTTGACGCCAAAATACTGCACAGCAACAAAAGAACACCATACCCACAGTGAAGCATAGTGGTGGCAGCATTATGCTTTGGGGCTGTTTTTCTTCAGCTGGAAAAGGGACCTTAGACAAGGTAGACAGAATAATGAATAGTTCCAAATACCAGTCAATATTGGCACAAAACCTTCAGGCTTCTGCTAGAAAGGTGAACATGAAGAGCAACTTTATCTTTCAGCATGACGACCCAAAGCATGCATCAAAATCAACAAAGGAATGGTTTCACCAGAAGATTAATGTTTTGGAATGACCTAGACAAAGCCCAGACCTGAATACGATTGAAAATCTGTCCGACGATCTGAAGAGGGCTGTGCACAGCACTCTGACAGATTTGGAGTGTTTTTGCAAAGGAGAGTGGGAAAATATTGCCAAGTCAAGCTGTACCATGCTGATAGACATAATACATAAGTCTGAGTGCTATAATAAAATTAAAAGATGCTTCAACAAAATATTTGTTTAAGGGTGTGCACACTTATACAAAAATATATAAATTTAGTTTTATATTTTTACTTCCCTAACACTAAAAGATTTCAGTTAGTTGTTCAACCGTTTATATGTCACATTAAAGGTGGAAAGAGTTCTGAAACGATTTACCGTATTGACTTATAACACACACTTTTTCCACCTTAAAATAGGGGGGAAATTGTGTGTGCGTGTTATACGCCGATATAGCCTGTCATCGAAATAGAGCTGGATCTCCTGTGTAATCGGCTCACAGTCACGCCCAGTCCTGCCCCCTGGACGGCTCCTAACATTGACGTCCCGGCATTGGACTGGAGTTATGTCTATAATAGGATCCGGGCCAAGGGGCGTGACACTGGGCCGAGTACACAGGAGATCTGGCTCTATTTTGACAAGGCTGCAGATGCTGGGTGACAGGATGGATATCATAGATCCTGGTAGTCTCCCCAGCCTGGCCACCAAGCACATGCAGACCTGAGCTCCGTGCTGGGTCGGCCATGACAAGCCCCGTTCTGGACCGGGGTGGATGGCGAGATAGACTTCTCGCATGGACACATATGACCAGACACCTGACGTCTGGGTCACAGTGTTGCCATGGCCGACATCCTCTTTGTCTAGGCGGGAGGTGGATCTGTGGAGTGTGACCTGCAATCCCTGCAGGAAGGCTAAGTATGTGCTCCACCGGTCCGGGCACGGTGGAGCAGCTGGGTACCTCCTGGGGTGGTCGGTTCTGGAGAATGGTTCATCCTCTTTCCCCGCCCTCTGGTTGCGCTGCCGATTGCTGGCGCTCAGGGATGTTTTGTTTGGCATCTATCTGGCCTGGTAGCATCCCCTCCGGGTGGTCTCCATGCGTTGTAGGTACGGGGGAATTGTCTGCTGTTTACCTCCACATGTGTAGCCACCATTGATTGGAGGACCAGCGCAGTGGACATGTTCTCGTAGCTGCAGCAGCCATTTTCCCATAGTATCTGGGCTTTCTAGGTACTCCTGCTCTATCTGAGAAACGCCTGAGGAGTGTTTCTGCTGGGCCTCTAGCGATAGACTCTGCAATTGAAGCCAGGCAAGAGCTGTGCTCGTGGCTTGTCCCATCTGCCGGAGGACGGATGGCACAGCACTGTTGCTCGGTTAGGGTGGTGAGTCCTTCAGGGGGACCACCAGTCTGTGGCAGCAAGGAGGGTGGTTCTTTCTTTCTCTCTCCCTCCTTAGTGGGCGTTTAGTTCATGATAGTGTCAGGTCGAGCGTGGGACAGTAGTGCATGCAAAGCAGGTGCCCCCCCAGACACCCCGTGATGGCAGCTGGCCCCTCTGGGTCTGCGGTGCCCCTGGATGCTTTGTCGACAGTCCTGGAATCATTCATCTCCCGTGTTGAAGTGGCGTGCAGTCAGGTTATGCCTCTCCACTTGGTCACAGCTGCTGCGTGGACGTCTTGTCAGGATCCAGTCGGACAATGAATAAGTAAATAAAGTCGCGCTACGGACTACCCACCCTGTGAGTGGCTAAAGTAAAACTAAGTGAAAATTGGAATCAAGTGAATAAAAATAAATTGAAGGGGTTAGAGCTGCCTTTACCTAGAACATCCACCCCCTAAAATGGGGGGGGGGGGGTATTGGATTAAAAGATGTGAATGATAGGTTATGGCGCTAAACCCAAATTATGTACCTGGTGTATTGTAGCCTGTCTGTGAAAAAATATATAATATAACTCTAGTTGGTGATCTATGTGCAAAACATATGATACAAGAATTGTAACTCCGTGTTGAAATATTATTTAAGCATTATGAGATTAATAAAAAAGAATTGGTATGTGAAATACGTGCTGACACTACTGTGTCATATTAATATAAATTGCATATGACAATAACACAGAAATTCATACAAAAGTAATTATGCCAACATCATTGCACGTGGAAAAAACTTTCAAAGACGCATCCTAGGATCACTAAAAATGTCCCATGTAATAATGTCTTAGGTAGCAGTAACACAAAATAAAGTGACTAGTGCAGAAGGTGGCAATCTTCAATACAGAGAAAAGACTCGTCCCCGGTGTGCCACTCAGTGCTGTGGTAATGTGAATGCTCTCACCAGAACTTATACCCCTGTGGGGTTGGATGGGCTTTCACAGTATAAGCCACTGTGCTGCTATCTGGCCTCTGCTGCTGGTGCACTGGGGAGATGTTCACTCTTCAATTTACATTGTCTCCTTTGATATATGCATTAAAGAGAAACACATCCATGGTGTAGTACGTTCAAACAGTTGTTTTATTTAAATGCCAAAAAACTACTCACATTTACAAGTTAAAAAGTTCGCTCTGTATGTAAACAACGTCCGCCGGCCGCTTCTGGCTATAGGAAAGGTGCACGTAACGTAGCCACGCCCTACGCGTTTCGTCAGCGAGGTCTTCAGTCGGACAATGCCACAGCAGTGGCTTATGTCAATCAGGAGGGACGAGGAGTTCAGCAGCAGTGCTGGAGGTCTCTTACATTCTGCAGAGGGCAGAGCTTCACGTGCTGACTCTTTCATGCGTTTACATTATGGGCGTAGAAAACTGGCATGCAGACTACCTCAGCCATCAGTTGTTGGATCAGGGGGAGTGGCCGCTGCATCTAGAAGTGTTTTGCCTCATTTGCCTGCGGTGGGGCACGCCAGGCGTGGATCTTCTGGCCTCTCGTCTCAACCGGAAGGTACTGAGATTTGTGGCCAGAACAAGGGATCTCCTGGCGGATGCGCTAGTGGCTCCAAGGGGACATTATCAACTCATTTACACCTTCCCTTCTCTCAAGCGCATTCCTCATCTGCTGCGTAGGGTAGAGGCCGATAATTCCTGTAATTCTGATTGCTGTGGACTGGCCTTGATGTCATTGTTGCACCCACGTAGTACGGATGGTGGTGGACGTTCCCTGGCAGCTGCCGGTGCAGGAGGACCTTCTGTCCCAGGGTCCAATATTCCACCCTGCTTTACCGTCTCTGGCTTTAACAGCATGGCTATTGAAAGCCAGGTACTGAGACCCCGGGGGTTGCCGGCTTCTGTGATTCCCACTATGTTGAGGGTGCGTAAGTCTACTTCTCGTAAGAGTTATCATCACACCTGGGAGGCTTACATCTTTGAGGCTGTGGGGTGGCATCCGCATTCCTATTAGGTATCTAAGATCCTTGTGTTTCTGCAGTGTGGTGTTGATCAAAAGCTTGCTTTGAGTACTAACAATGGGTAAATATCGGCTCTGGCTATCTTTTTTTTCAGCGGCCATTAGCTGCTCACTCGGTGCACACGTTTAATCAGACGGTTTGTCATGTGGCTCCGATACTTCCGCCGCTGCCTCCATGGAATCTGAACCTGGTGCTCTCGGTACTCCAGAAGCCACCATTCAAGAACATTAGGGAGATCCCCTTACTCAGGTGGTCTTTCTAGTGGCTATTACGTCCGCTCCCCTATTTGGTTCTCCACAAGGATAAGGTGGTGCTGCATCCACATCCCTCGTTTCTTGGTGGTATCGGCCTTTCATCTAAATGAGGACATTGTGCTTCCTTCCTTATGTCCTTGACCGTCTCACCCCAAGGAGATCGCCTTGCGTGTATCTATCGGCTCTGGCTACTTTTCAAAGGTGAGATTCGCTCTTTGTCACTGTGGATGGCCCGAGGAAGGGCCTGGCGGCTTCTTCGGCCACTATTTCTCATTTGATCAGACAGATTGTTGTCCAGGCTTATGCCATCAGGGGGCAGGTGCCCCCTTTTCCCATCACAGTGCATGCTACTATGGTGGTTAGTGCTTCCTGGGCCTTCCGGCATCAAACGTCCATTTCTCAAGTGTGTAAAAAATGGTCGTCAGTACACATTTTCACCAAGTTGTACAAGATGGCTGTTGAGGCATCTTCGGATGCGTGTTTCGGCCGCAAAGTTTAGCAGGCGGTCGCCTGAGGTTGTGGCTCAGCTTACGGTGGAGGGGGGTTGGGGGAGTTTTTTTTGGTAATTTTTTTTTCCTGTGTTCCCACCCCTCGTGGCACTGCTTTGGGATGTCCCTAAGGTCAAGATTGGAAGTGCTGTGTCTGCCAATGAATGTACGTAATAGAGGAAGTTTGGGACTTTAAAATTAAGCACTTGGATAATGGAGGTAGGTTTTAACCATATTAAAAAAAAAAAAATTTTTTATTGATTGTTCAGTAACAGATCATAAAAAATAATAAAGATCAAATTCATAAAGTATATAGGCGTAAGTACAGTAGAAGCATGATATATAGTATTCACATATAGCAGCACATAGTAGTAATAAATAAAATATTTGGGTAGCATGGCATGGTAGTGCCTATGACAGCAAAACCGACATCAGCAAGTACATCCACATAATAGATATGCATCCACTAGATGTAAAACAAAAATAAATTTAGTATATAGTTAAAAAAGTAAATTCATAATAAAGTAAATATAGTTCCGTATAAAGTATAGCTGGGACATCATTTCAAAAGCTCGACGCGTTTCGTGGGTGTCTCCCTACTCATCAGGAGCTGATGCGACCAAAAAATTCCTATGGAATAGAATAAAAAATTATAATATACTAACCATATAAATAAAAATAATATCTTGTCTGCTGGTGTTTTAGGAGCGATGTTTAGGTGAAAAATCTTTTTTCTCCTACTACTCGCACCTTTTTTTTTTTTTTTTGCTGACTGGTAATTCTGTCACTCTCCTTGTCTATCATGGTCTATGTACACCCCTTCATCAATTTTCTTCACTTTTTGTTAACCTGCACACTCATACTTTCTTTCACACTATTACATTATTTTTAATTTTGCACACATTCACTGTTTACATTCATCTGCATATACTTACTACATAGTATATACTTGCCTTATGGCCAGCACTCTCTCTGTACCCTTTGAGGGTCACTATCAATTTTAAATTACTTTCGCATCACATTATTTTCATTAATCATACATACTATTAACATTTTGTTTTTAGATATGTTGTTTTCAACAATTGCCACACATTCCATATCTGATACTCTTCAACACTGCTGTATCTTTTTGGTTTTGCCTGATATCGCATCCATGTCTATGCCGCCTCAGTTCCCGGGGAGGGATCTTGCCCATGGCCCACCCTACGCCCACTGCCGCACACTGCACTTTCCATCCGGATTGGTGAGTCTGCCCTGGCTAACCATTTACACGCATTAAATCCCCATTAATTTATTTTTATTTATATGGTTAGTATATTATAATTTTTTATTCTATTCCATAGGAATTTTTTGGTCGCATCAGCTCCTGATGAGTGGGGAGACACCCACAAAACGCGTCGAGCTTTTGAAATGATGTCCCAGCTATACTTTATACTGAACTATATTTATTTTATTATGAATTTACTTTTTTAACTATATACTAAATTTATTTTTGTTTTACATCTAGTGGATGCATATCTATTATGTGGATGTACTTGCTGATGTCGGTTTTGCTGTCATAGGCACTACCATGCCATACTACCCAATTATTTTATTTATTACTACTATGTGCTGCTATATGTGAATACTATATATCATGCTTATACTGTACTTACGCCTATATACTTTATAAATTTGATCTTTATTATTTTTTATGATCTGTTACTGAACAATCAATAAAAAATTATTATTTTTTTTAATATGGTTAAAACCTACCTCCATTATCCAAGTGCTTCATTTTAAAGTCCCAAACTTCCTCTATTACGTACCGATTACCGGGATGGAGGCACATACTTGTGCTTCATTTAAAGTCACAAAATTCCCCTCCTTTTTTGTCTGCCAATGAATGAAAGAGAAAAAGGGATTATTTTCTACTCACCGTAAAATCCCTTTCTCTGAATTCATTGACGGACACAGTACCCACCGCTCCTGTTTGTGTTTGTACTGCTTTATAACGAACTGAGCTGCCTGTAGCAGACTGTGGGGGGTTACTGCCAGTGAGGACCGCCCCTAGGCGAAGCTTTGCTTGTTTTTTTTTTTTTCTGCCTAGTCCTACTCCTGAAGCTGGGGATATAACCCCAAGGTCAAGTCTGGAAATGCTGTGCTCAGAGAAAGGGATTTTAGAGTGAGTAGAAAAAAAATCCAGTTTTCCTGAAACATCCCTCTTAAATTGGGGTGCGTGTTATACGCCAATAAATACTGTATCTTTCTCTCCGTTTTTTTTTACATCACAGAAACTTGACATTTTAACAGGGATGTGTACACTTTTTATATCCACTGTAATAAAGTGGCTGGTGAGAGCACATCATTGGGGAGTTTCTGGACTATTGGGGAAAAAATAAAATGTAACCACTTGATGACCAGCAACGTACCTGTACAGGCATCATCCCGTTTTTTCAAAGCCGCCCCCCCCCCCCCCACCTGGCACCCGCTGTGATTGCACACACCGAGAGCCTGTCAGCAAGTCCCCGCCAATGATTCATGTCTGGGACCTGCTGGTCAGCTGTGTGTAATCAGAGGGAGCTATCTGTCACTGAGAGATCTTTGCAAAAGCAGCACACTGTACACACACATTACACATAGTTAAGCACATATTTAACCCCTTGACCACCCTAGATGTTAACCCCTTCCCAGTCAGTGTCATTAGTACAGTGATGGTGTATAGTATTGTCACTGGTGATGTCAGTGGCAGTTAGTCAGTTCCTCCCGGCGTCAGATTGCCTGTCGCACTATCGCAATCCCAAGTCGTTGATCGCCGCCATTAGTAGTATAAAAAAATAAAAATATTCCAGTATATATACCATAGCTTATAGGCTTTCGCGCAAACCAATCAATATACACCTATTGGAATTTATTTTCTTACATCAGGGGACACAGCGCCATAGTAATAACTATGTGGGTTATATCGGCATATCAGGTGCTGGACACTGGCACGCCCCTTAAGGCGTGAACTTCCCCCATATAACCCCTCCCATTACTGGGAGTCCTCAGTTTTTTCACCAGTGTCTTAGGTGTTGGTCACAAGTAAAGATGTGCTGTGCTGAGCTCCGCTGGAATATCCTTACTGGGGCCAGCTATGCGACTGGATCCATTCAAGGTGTCTTTTCCAGGCTGAATTGGATGGTTACCCGGACCTTGTGTCCGATGGAACAAGGTTTTACCTGTAACGCTTCTCTTTTTAGAGAGCTGGACCCTGGGATCCAGTATTTGTTTTTTTCAGCCATATTCCTGGCAGGGTGCTTTATGGGCCCAGAACTGCGGATCCCCCTATTTAAGGGGGCCCCAGTCTCTGAAGGTTTTTTCCTAACAGAGCCCGCTGTGAGAGGTGAAGATTGGGTCTGTTATTCAGACCCTGCAGCTGGATAAGGTAAGGGAGATGCCTCAAGAATTTTTCTAGTTCTAGTAGGTTTTCTCCTTTTTAAGTAAATGTATGCTATGCCTATAGTCGCCACCGGGGGCTGCCAAGAGCACATACCTTTCCATGCCTTGTCTGTCTGCTGCTGTCTACGCTCTATGCTTCTGCAGCCATGCTCCAGGAAGGATGAAGGTACAGGGTTTTTTTTCTTCTGGGATTCTCCCTCCACGGATTAGGGGACTGCAACAGGCCTGGGCAGAGAGCGGTAATATACCCCACCACCCGCCCGCCACCGCCATTACAGTGGCCTCACATCCACCGGCCCTTCCCTCTCCTCTGTTCCAGCCTCCCCGCCATGCTTGCCAGCAGGGTTGGAGCCTCTGCTCACGCGGGAAACGCTTGTTTTTTGCGTGGGAAACGAGCGGGGGGGGAGTCGTCGGAGCACTAGGCTACACAGGCTTTAAAGTGCACTCTTTTTCAGATGCACACAGCCTATGGAGGGACACAAAGCTGACAGGCACATGTGAGTGTGGGAGACAGGCATTCCCAGGCTGAGTCTTAAGTAGCAGTGGCGGTTGCTGAACTACAGGGCTCAGCAGTCAGTGCATTTGTTTTGTGTGGTACCTCTACCTTTTTGTTGCTTTGCACTATGGGTAAAAGAGGTACAAGTGCCACGAAGAATAGGGGCTCTAAGGGGTCCTCTTCAGGCTTTAAAGACCCCCCTCTACAGCACCCCCCCCCCCCCATAGGATCCGGGGAGGCTGGCCAGGGAGAGCCGTCGGGGTCAGGGGCTGCAGCTGATTCTGGCACTTCAGCCCCTGTGTACATTACACAGGAGGTTTTTTCCTCAACCATAAACGGTTTAGAGGAAAGATTAGTGGCCTTAATTGCATCTTCACTCAGTGGAAGAAAACGCACTAGGCCCCCCTCTGTCACCCAGGACCCTCAGTGAGGAACTCTGGGATAAAGGAGAGGAATCCCCCTCAGAGGATCAGGAGGAAATTCATGATTCCACTTCTGAGGAATCTAGTGGAGAAGGGCCCTATTCAGCTTCTCAGGATGAAAAAATGTTCAAATTCCTCTTCAGAGGATCCTAATAGGGATTAGCCGCACAAGTCAGGTGTCTACTCCCTTACTTAACCCTTTTGTTGCCTGCCACAGGCTCTTGTGTTATCACCTGGGAGTCCATTCAATATGGTGTCCTATGGAACAAGTTCTGTAGTGCAGATCTGCAAGATGCAAAAAAGCACTAAAAATGCAATGGGAACATTTTTCTGAAAGAAATGGGGGGTTCCAGCTATTAATGCTGCAATCACCTCAGTGAGCAGAGTCTCACGTCCAGTGGATAAATGCACTGATGATAAAGGATCCAGGAAGTTAAGGTTGGATTTTCCTTTTAAAGACAAGATGTATGTTGCAGTTCTGGCTGCAATTGAAGTAGTTCAGTCCATTAACCCCTTAACGTCTGCTCCACTATTGTGGTGGAGCACATTTTGAGTCAAGCCAGTGCATTGGAATGTTGACTCCAAGGGGTTAAGGAACAGGTGTGAGATACCTGAAAGTTCTGCTTGATCAGCAGACCCGACAGGGGGCTGGTGTATTTGACGCACAGTGTCTCAAAGATGCTATGAAGGACTCGATCATTTAAGCCCTATGGCTTATACTTGGACTAGTGCATTTTTGCAGAGGTCCATGGCTGAGATATTGGTCAGCCGAAGCACCAGGTGAAAACCCTTAGCCAGTCTGTGTCCCTTAATCATGCAGCCTCTCCTATGCCTGGGATATCTGCATTTAGGCAGTCTCGACGGTCTCAATCGTCAGGTTCAGGAGAAAGTTCCCAGGGGCAGCACTAGAATCTTGGAGGCAGAAAGCCCATCAAGCAGAATGCTAAGGCCTTCTCATGAAGGAGCACCCCATTTGTTTGAGTGAGGGGAAAGGTTCTGCGATTCTCAAAGTCTGGCAGGAACAATGTTAAGAGCAGAGTGATTTCTGCGATTTTCTTCTCTAGGTTATATCTAGAGTTTCAAGAGCCCGGATGACTGTCGGCTTTCGATCCAAGGGTTCGGGTCCTGTTTGGGTGCTGCCTGTGGGGTCCTTGGGGCTGCTGATGCGGCAGCCTTATGCAAGAGTGTTCATCTCCTCAAAGAATTCTCCTAAGGTTCCAGAGAAAAAAAAAGAAAGCAGTGAAGTGTCTCTGGTCTCTGGATCAGCTGTTATCCCAGTCAGTGATATCAGAGTTTCCCTTAGTGGAACTGGGGTTTTTGGTTCAAACCTTTTAAGGTCCCAGAGCCAAGCAGAGAGGTACAGTGGGGATCGAAAAAGTTTGGGCACCCCAGGTAAAAATGTGTATTAATGTGCATAACGAAGCCAAGGAAAGATGGAAAAATCTCCAAATGTCATCAGATTACAGATTAGAAATTCTTATAATATGTCTAAAAAGTTAGATTTTATTTCCATGATTTACACTTTCAAAATGACAGAAAACCAAAAAATGGCATCTGCAAAAGTTTGGGCACCCTGCGGAATTTATAGCATGCACTGCCCCCTTTACAAAGCTTAGACCTGCCAGTGTCATCGATTTGTTCTCAATCATCGTCTGGGAAGTCCAGTGTCATGGTTATGCAATAGTTAGTCTCTTACCTGTTTCCATGTGTTCATCTCTAGAGACCAGCCGACCCTCACCTGACTGCTTTTGTAATCCATCCTCTGGCATGACTCCACCCTATCTCCTATCAGAGAACTCTATATTAACCTGTGCACTGCAGGCCAACCCTGCTGATCAACCATTGTGTATTCCTTTGTGTGTTTAGCTTCCTGTTACCTGCCGTGTGCTCTTCTGTTGTTCCGTTACCGACTTTGGCGTGTCCTTGACTATCCCTGTTTGCCTGTGCTCCTGACCTATTGATGTGTCCCTGACTATTCCTGTCTGCTTGTGGCCCCGACCTTGGCTTTATCCCTCACTATCCCTATCCTCCTGTTGC
Organism: Lithobates pipiens; assembly: GCF_037356315.1. Lineage (NCBI taxonomy): Eukaryota > Metazoa > Chordata > Amphibia > Anura > Ranidae > Lithobates > Lithobates pipiens. The sequence continues at coordinate 140,845,221 of NW_027507791.1, forward strand.
CTACTGTGGGTGCGAGCTGGGGGACCCTGGGGGTCACGACCTGGAGCCAGTTGCAGCCAAGTCCATCCTCACCACTAGAGGCTCTGGTGAACACCTGCTGGCTCTTAGACTCCGTGCCCCAGGGAATCTTAAGCTCTAACCTCGGTGGGATCATTCTCCGTCCGCAGCAGTCAGCCTTAGGGTCCACAACCTTGCACTCCTGATCCCTACGGTGTGCATCTGTCACCTCGCCTCAGTTTGATCAGCCATGGACCCAGCTGACGTGCCGCTTCCTGCAGTCGATCCGTTGCAGGGCTTAGTTCGCAGACTTGAGACCCAAGAATCGCATCAGACCCAGGTGATGTGATTCCTTCAAGATCTGGCTTCCCGCTTCGAGCAGCTACAGGCTTCCTTGGGAACCCCGAACCTGCTGCCTCAAGTACAGTCAGCAGCTGCACCTATTGCATGCATTATTACTGCCAGCTCCGTCCCGTTTCTCTGGGGACTCCAAGGCTTGCAGGGGGTTCCTTAGCCAGTGCACAATTCATTTTGAACTTCAGCCCCAAAACTTCCTGTCCGATCGGGCAAAAGTAGCATATATCATATCCCTCCTGTCTGGCGAGGCGTTGGCTTGGGCTGCCCCTCTGTGGGAACTGAATGATCCAGTGGTTTCTAGCCTGTCTGATTTCTTGAAACTTTTTGAGAATATCTTCTTGGAACCGTGTTGTCTCCTCAGCGGCTAGCGCTCTTTTACGTCTCCGTCAAGAGTCCGCTTCTGTGGGACAGTATGCTCTTCAGTTCCGTATTCTTACAGCTGAATTGAGCTGGAATAATGAGGCCCTAGTTTCAACCTTTTTACATGGCCTCTCTGATAGAGTGAAGGATGAATTAGCAGGAAGATCCCTTCCTGCTGATCTGGACAGTGTCATCACCTTGTGTAACCAGATCGATATTCGCTTTCAGGAGAGGGCCCTGGAAAAAAGACGCCAGCACTCCCCGTTCTTTAGGCAGCCTGAGCTCCCAGTCCCTTCAATTCGAGCCGAGGAGCGCCCCCTGCCTGCTGAGGAACCTATGCATTTGTGCCGGACAAAGTTATCTCCCGAAGAACGCGCTAGGCGCAGAACTCTAGGCCTCTATTGTGGGACCAATGGTCATTTCCGTGACACTTGTTCTCTTCGTCTGGAAAAACGCTCAGGGCTAATACATCTGGAAGGTGGAGTATTAGACCCTGAAATATCACCTTCACCTTCTCGTCTTCTCCTTTCTGTGTTGCTTCATGTCGGTGCTTCTTCTTGTTCGGTCTCAGCACATCTGGATTCCGGAGCCGCTGCCAATTTCATGGATTGTGAAACTGCATCCTCCATGAGACTTACCATTTTGCCCCTTACAACACCATTTGTGGTCTTGGCGATTGATGGCACTGTTCTCCCAGGGGGCCCTATCCGCTTCCAGACTCTTCCTGTTAAGATGTCAGTAGGGACACTCCACCAGGAGTGGATATCCTTCCTTGTCTTACCTAAGGCTTCATCTCCTATCATATTAGGTCTTCCTTGGTTACGGCTCCATTCTCCACATGTTGACTGGTCTGCTGGACAGATCCTGGCTTGGGGTCCCTCCTGTTCCTCTTCCTGCCTACACAAGGGTACCCCAAAAGAGAAACTTCCCGTTACCACCATCCCAGTATCTTCCGCCCTTCCCGCTGTATATAGCGATCTCTGGGATGCGTCCTGCAATAGTCGGACTGATGCACTCTCTAGGTCATGTGGTAGTCTGGATGAATGGCCCACCTATGAACCTGAGTCGATCATTCTGTCCCTAATCTCCCTTGAACGCACAGCCAGGCTAACTTGTCTGCAAGTTCCACAGTTGCTATGCCCTGTGATGCGATTGAGATGGTCGCTACACCTGACAATATTTTTTATTTTTTTTTGCTACATCAGTATTTTTATATCAGAGACTAAATTCAGCTTGCCGCTCATACGTGTCTCGTTCATAATTCCACATCACCGTGGCTTGTTTAACCACTTGCTTACTGGGCACTTAAACACCCTTCCTGCCCAGACCAATTTTCAGCTTTTGGTGCTCTCACACTTTGAATGACAATTACTCAGTCATGCAACACTGTACCCAAATGAATTTTGTGTCCTTTTTTTTCCCACAAATAGAGCTTTCTTTTGGTGGTATTTGATCACCTCTGGGGTTTTTATTTTTTGCGCTATAAATGAAAAAAGACCGAAAATTTTGAAAAAAAAACGCATTTTTCTTTGTTTCTGTGATAAAATTTTGCAAATTATATTTTTTTTTCATAAATTTTGGCCACAATTTATACTGCTACATATCTTTGGTAAAAATAACCCAAATTAGTGGATATTATTTGGTCTTTGTGAAAGTTAGAGAGTCTACAAGCTGTGGTGCGAATCATAAAAAATTGATCACATCTGATGTACTGGTGGCCTATCTCATTTCTTGCGACCAGAACAAGTCAGGAAAGTACAAGTACCCCCCAAATGACCCCTTTTTTGAAAGTAGACATTCCAAGGTATTTACTAAGATGCATGGTGAGGTTTTTGATGTTGTCATCTTTTTCCCACAATTCTTTGCAAAATGAAGATTTTTTTATTTTTATTTTTTCCTCACAAAATTTTCAATGTAATAGGTTATTTCTCTCACATGGCATGTGTATACCACAAATGACACCCCAAAATACGTTCTGCTACTCCTTCTGAGTATTACGATACCAAATGTGTGAGACTTTTACATAGCCTGGCCACATACAGAGGCCCAATATTGAAATAGCACCATCAGGCGTTCTAGGAGCATAAATTACACATTTCATTTCTCAACCACCTATTACACTTTTGAAGGCCCTGGAGCACCAGGACAATGGAAATGCCCACAAAGTGACCCCATTTTGGAAAGCTAACACCCCAACGTATAATCTATGAGGCATAATGAGTCGTTTGAATGGTTCATTTTTTTCCCAGAAGTTTTGGGAAAATGTGGAAAAAAATGAAAACGCATTTTTTTTTACGCAAAGTTGTCCATTTATAAGATATTTCCAACACATAGCATTTACATAGCAAAAATGACACCCCAAAATACGTTCTACTACTCCTCCTGAGTATAACGATACCAAATGTGTGAGACTTTTACACAGCTTGGCCACATACAGAGGCCCAACATGCAAGGAACACCATCAGGTGTTCCAGGGACAGATAGCATGCACATACCAAAAATTACACCCCAAAATACATTCTGCCGAGAAAAGAGTAAACAAAAGATTACCTGTGTTTTTAGCAGCGCAGTTGTCCACAGGATGATAGCACTGGTCCAGGCAGCAGACAGGGACTTGGTCAGCAAAAGTGAACACAATTTTCCAGGCAACAGGCAGGTATACTGTCCATAGTCAATATTGGCAGCAGGCAGGGATACTGTCCATATATAGTCCAAGGTCAGTGCAGGCAGAGATCGTCAGCATTACCAAAATATTGGTCCTGGTAGTAGGCAAGAACATGGTCCATCCATGTGGTGTGGTCAGTTCATGCGACAGGCAGAGGCATGATGGTATAGGTCCTACAGGCAGCAGGCAGAAGTAGGGCTTTGTTCAGGACAGAATGGGGATAGGGGGGTAGAGGCTTCTCCCACCCAAATCTCTTTGAAGCCTCCGAGTCTCCAGACCCTAATCTAGGAATGAGAAAACAAAGGAAATTGTCTTCTTCATCCAAAAAAACTATTCTGGAGCCCCTCACATATGTGAGACCCCTGTTATGAATCCCACTAGTCCACTGAGAGGGTACAAGATCAAATCACATCCAAGAGGCAGGCAAAAGGCATGGTCAAACAGTCCAGGGTCAGTTCCAGATCAGGCAGAGGTATGTACAGAATCAGTAGGCAGAAGCATGGTCGAATAACAGTCCAGGGTCAGTTCCAGATCAGGCAGAGGCATAAACAGAATCAGTAGGCAGAAGCGTGGTCGAATAACAAGCCAGGGTCAGTTCCAGATCAGGCAGAGGTATGTACAAAATCAGTAGGCAGAAGCGTGGTCGAATAACAAGCCAGGGTCAGTTACAGAGCAAGCAGAGGCATAAGGGGTTTGAAGGTAAATGGCAGGAAGTGAGGGTTAGGGTTACCATACTTCACTAATAATTCACTGAAGTATGGTAACGGCGGAAACAGTCACCTATGCAGAGGCCTGGTTGGGAAGGGCATTGGGCACAATGATAAGTGGTGTCTCTTCTCACTCCTCGTTTGCTGCACACCCGACATTTTTTCTGATGACTTCGGCCTGTTGGTCTGGGAGGGATTTTGTCAGGAAAGTGGCGTTCAGAGAGTCTGCTAATTACATCGGATCAAATGTTTTGTGGTGGGCCGTTGGGGTATATAAGGGCAGTGGTGATTTCCTCCTGGTAGCCAAGGAAGGGTATGGGTCTTTCTGTGGACTTACGATAAATTACATACGTGTTGTATATGGCCAAATTAAAGAAATAAATTGAAATTTTTTTATACCACTTGTATGTTCTTCTCGTGGCAAGATAGGGTTCGAGCATCTGGTCGTTCAAGTCGACACCCCCCATGAACATGTTGTACTCATGGATACAAGTGGGTTTTTGTATTGGGCCATCCCTCCTGGTGATCTCAACAAAAGTGTTGTTGTGGATCGAAGAAAGCATGTAGACATCCCTTCTGTCCCTCCACTTCACAGCCAAAATTCCGTTCCGTAAACTCGCCGCTTCGCCTTTTCTTAGCCTTTTGTTGACGAGGCTTTGAGGAAAGCCCTTCCGGTTCGTTCTTACGGTGCCACATGCTGGAGTTTGCATTCTATGGAGGTTGCGGAACAGGGGTAAACTGGTATAAAAATTGTCCACATACAGATGGTAGCCTTTCTCAAGGAGTGGGTTTATGAGTTCCCAAACAACTTTTCCACTCGATCCGATGTATTCGGGGCAATTAGGGGGATGTAGCTGGCTGTCCTTCCCTTCGTATACCATGAAGGAATATGTATACCCTGTGGCTCGGTCACACAACTTATACATCTTCACTCCATAGCGGGCCCTTTTGGAGGGAATAAATTGCTTTAGCCCCAGCCTGCCAGAAAATTTTATCAGGGACTCATCCACACATGTGTTGGTCTGGGGTAAACAACTGGGGGAAAATCTGAGAAAAATAATTTATTAGTGGCCGAATTTTGTAAAGTTTATCAAAATTTGGGTCATTCCGGGGAAGGCACTGGGTATTGTCATTAAAGTGTAGGAATCTCATCATTAGATATCTGGTCCGGGGCATTATTGAGGAAAAGATGGGCATGTGATAGATGGGGCGGGATGACCAATATGCACGTATTTCATTTTTATTGTTTAGTCCCATACAAAATGTGAGGCCCAAAAAAATTTTAAACTCCTCCACTGTTAGGGCTCTCCACTCGTAGGGACGGGCATAAGAGGATGTTGGGTTGCTTTCAATAAATTGTTGGGCATATAGGTTGGACTGGACCACAATGGATTCAAGCAAGTCCTCTGTAAAAATTAGGTGGAAAAAGTCCATCAGGGAAAAATTCTGTGTGTCCACCTGGACTCCTGGGTTGGCAGTGAAAGGGGGAACCTTGGCTTCTCCTGAGTTAGGAGGAAGCCACAAGGGGTTCTGGAGGGAATAGGGAAGGCTGGCATGGGACCTAACCCTTTGGGGCTGAGTTGACACCCCACTGGTACGTGGCCTTTGCCGAGGTACTGTGGTGCCGGTGGATGGCACTGGGTTGCCGGTGGATGGCTCTGCGGTGCTGGTGGATGGTACCGCCTCCTCACCAGTGTGCCTTCGTCTGACAGGCGGACTATCATCTTCCTCCTCTGAGGCTGTTATGGTACCGCTGCTGAGGAAAGGCTCGTAGTCCACGTCAGAGTCACAATCTGAATTTGAGGAGAAATCCGAAGCGGAAACCTCCCCGTTGCTCTCGTCGGCTGCAAGGATATCATATGCCTCCTCAGCTGAATACAATCTTTGTGACATTTTTATTGATCACTGACAGGCGACGCTGATGTAGCAGGTGACACTGACAGCACTGATCACAAGTGACACTGACGTGGCAGGTGGCACTGACGACACGTGGCACTGACAACACGTGGCACTGGAGGCAGATGGGGCTGACAGATGGGGCTGGCAGATGGGGCTGGCAGATGGGGCTGGCAGATGTGGCTGGCAGATGGCACTGGCAGATGGCACTGGCTATTTGCTCTGGCTAATTGCTCTGGCAAATGGGGCTGGCAGATGGCACTGCGGCTGGCAGGTGGCACTGGCACTTGCGCTGACGGCACTGGGGCTGACGGATGGCACTGGCGCTGGCATGTGGCACTGGCAGGTGGCACTGGCACTGGCGGCACTGGGGCTGACGGCACTGGCAGGTGGCGCTGGCAGGTGGCGCTGGCGGCACTGGGGCTGACGGCACTGGGGCTGGCAGGTGGCACTGGCAGGTGGCACTGGGCTGACAGATGGCACTGGGCTGACAGATGGCACTGGGCTGACAGTTGGCACTGGGGCTGACAGATGGCACTGGGGCTGACAGATGTTAGTCACAGTATTGAATTCACAGTGTCAGGCCGCGTACACACGGGCGGACTGTTCGTCCAACTTTGTCCGCTGAACAGTGTTTCAGCGGACAGTCCGCTCGTGTGTGGGCTTCAGCGGACAGTCTGACGAACAAAGTTTTTCGGAATTTCCGTAAGACTGTCCGCTGAAACTTGGTTTGAGCGGACAGTCCGCTCGTGTGTAGGCTTGTTCGGCAAACTAAGTCTCGCGCATGCTCAGAAAGAATGTACACGGCGAAGGTTGCATTGCAGTGTATCGGACGCTGAATTTCTCGTCCCGTCGTACGTGCCGTTCACGTCATCGCGCAAGTTTTCAGCGGACTGTTCGTTCGTCGTGTGTGGTCAAGTCCGTTCATGCTAATTTTGAACGGACTGTTTGTCAAACTGTTTGACGAACCTAGTTGGGCGGACAGTCCGCCCGTGTGTACGCGGCCTAACACTCACAGATCCTCTCTCTCCTCACACGCTGTCTCTGTGTGAGGAGAGAGAGACACGGCAATGGGAGATGATCTCATTTGTTTACATTTGAGATTATCTCCTATTGGCAGCTGCGATCGCGCTGTGAACGGCCGCTTTGATTGGCCGTTCACGGCGATCTGTATTCGCCTGTCTCCGGGAGACATGGCGGATACAAAACCCGGCGGCGCGCATTGCGGAAGTAAACAAAAGGACGTCCAGGGACGACCGCCCGGACGAACCCGCCTGCTCTACGGCCGTCATTCGGCTATAGGGCGGGCGGGAGGAGGTTAATTTTTATATATTTTCTCTAAGATTCCTTGTGATCGCATAGTCATTGCGAGAGATTTAAAAAATACAAACAAGAAAAAATAGGTAAACACTGTGGTAAAGAACCTCCCCATCCCTGGTAATCACAAAATATGTACCATAGCTATATCTATTACCGTGAAATCCTATACTTAAATTTGCTTTTCCTCGCCCAGTAGCCCCCCAAGTACCCCCCTCCCCTCAATCCCCACAGGATCGCAACATACACTCATTTTAGGTATAGCCTCCTCCCTCCTCTCTCCAGTTCTATAAAAGTTTAATTCTCTAGTTGACAAACAGAGTCATGAAGAGGCCAACAGGAAAAAAAAAAAAAAAAAAACACGAGGAAGGGCCCACTCTTCTTACAAGGAGAAAGGCATCCATATAGGAAAAAAGAAATAGAGATGCATAGATAATAATAGAGAGTCCCGTCTACAGAGACACCAGACACTCATAGGGAAGGTCGGCTTTCCGTGCAAAAGCTGGAGCCCATCTACCTATATACCTATATATAGAATACCCAACTTCCCCAGACTAGCCCCCTATAAGCTCGTAAACTTCTTATTATTGCCCTGTTGGGTAAAAAAGACCCTTTCATTGCCAATTGTCATTTTTATATTCGCCATCCAAGTTTCAACTGATGGACCCGAATGTGAATGCCATTGTTGAGCAATTAACTTCCTTGCTTGAAAGAGACATCTAATCACTGGTATTTTAGTAACATTAGGAATTATAGAGCCCTCGGGTATATAAGTCCTGGCCGTTGCTTTCAATGTTAGATTAAAAATTCTATTGATCTGATCTATAACCTGCGTCCAATACCTAAATAATTTCGGGCACCTCCAGAACATGTGGATGAAGTCACCTGTCAAGCCACATCTAGGACAGTGGTCATTTGTTTCTCCAGCCTAATTTTAAACATTTTCTTGGGGGTATGATATACCCGATAAAAGAAAAGTTGGGAAGCTTTCTGGGAAGGGGAGACCGAAACTCTGGTTCCGTAATCAATTATCCGATCCCAATCGGAATTGGACAAAGGACCCACGTCATTTTCCCATCTTTTCCTACTTTTGAGCAGGGCTTCATGATCCAACATTTTATCCCCTAATCTAGCGTACATATAGGAAATCAGTCCCTTAAGCGTGTCCTGGGACATAATTTGTGATAATACAGGCATCTGGATCCACTGAACCTTTTGAGGTCCAAATTGTGACTGGACTGCATGTCTGAGCTGGAGATCTTTATAGAACGCACGGTTCGGCAACGAGAACTCCGATTTTAAACTATTGAATGATTTAATTTCCACACCCTGAAATATTTGGATTAGTTGGTTAATACCTTGATTCACCCAATCTCTACATCTTTCAACTTTGGCTAATTCGGCCAGGTTTCTATTATTCCATAAAGGGGTCCATACAGATACCCCCTGGTATCCTAGTATAGCCTTCGCTGTTTTCCAGAGTTTAACAATCTGGTTGATTGTAGGGCAGCTTATACCAAACAAGTTTGCCTCAAGGGCCTCAATCAATGTTTTGTGGGGGCATCCTAGCATTAATAGGCTATTGTGAGGCATACCCTCGCTTGGTATTCCTGATCCTGCTAAATGCTGCATCTGTGCCGCCAAATAGTAAAGCCTAGGATGTGGAACCGCCATCCCCCCCTCCTCCAACGGTAGCTGCAACGTCCGTAGATTGATCCTAGGCGACCTCTTTCTCCATATAAAATCTCTAATCGGAGATTCTATTTTCTTAAACCACCTCGAACCAATCCATATCGGCGAATTGTGGAGGAAATATAGAATTTGGGGAAGCCAGACCATCTTGACCAGGTTACAATGTCCCGCCAGTGATAAGGGGAGGCGGCTCCAAATATCCGCCTTGTCTTTGAGCTTCAGCAGGAGAGGGGCTAAGTTATCTTCCAGATACCCATTTACATCCCTTGCCATCCAAACCCCCAGATACTTAACTTTCTCCACCACCTTCAAATTAAAGGTATCTCGTTTTGTATCAATGACCCCCATATCTATCGGAAGTAGTGCAGATTTATCCCAATTGATAGTCAATCCAGACACTTGGCCGAATTCCCTGATCATTTTCATAACCTCTTTTAGCGAAGATTGAACTTCTCCTAAAAAGAGCAAAATATCATCGGCAAATAATGCGATCTTTTCCTCTATCTGTCCCCTCCTAAATCCCTGAATATCTGGGTTAGCCCTAATGGCTATGGCCAGTGGCTCCATTGCCAGGACGAAGAGTAGGGGGGAAAGGGGCAACCCTGCCTCGTGCCTCGTTCCAGTTGAAACCCATCGGAGTACTCATTATTTATTTTTATTTTGGCGCTTGGATTAGTATAGAGCATCTTTATCCATTTGATAAAAATTGTCCCAAACCCAAATCTATCAAGTGACTCAAACAAATATTCCCACTCAAGGCAATCAAAAGCCTTGGCTGCATCAAGGGCTAATATGGGCCTGGGGCCTCCATTGTCTGCCGGGATCTGGATATTCAGATAGGCTCTACGGATGTTAATACTGGTAGACCTGTTCGGGATAAATCCCGACTGGTCAGGATGGATGAGCTTATGAATAACCTTTTTTTTTTTAAGCGTGTTGCCAGAATTTTCGCTAAGATCTTTACATCAGTGCATAACAACTAAATCGGACGATATGAGGCAGGATCCATGGGGTCTTTCCCCTCTTTGGGGACAACCACTATTGTAGCTTCCAACATTGAGGAAGGTAGCGTTCCCACCGCCAGAGCCTGGGTCAATACCTCCAGCAATTCTGGCAACAGAGCCACGCCATATTTCTTATAAACCTCGATAGGTATCCCATCAGGTCCTGGTGATTTTAGATTGGGCATCTCTGCCACAGCTTTACGAAGTTCATCAATAGTTATTGGAGCCTCCATTATCATAGAGTCTTCTAGTGATAAAGTTGGTATACTTATATTTCCCAAAAAAGCAACCAGCGTTCCCCCCTCTTCTCCCCTCTGAGATTTATATAGGGAACAATAGTAATGGTGGAATATATTTTTAATAATAGTAGGTTCAGAGGTGATCTCCCCCTGTGGGGTTCTAACCGCTAATACCTTTGAGGGGGCTGTGTTTGTTTTAACCAATAATGACAATAAACGGCCCACTTTTTCTCCCTCCCCAAAATTCGCCTGTCTCTGAAGGATACGTCTATTGTCTATCTTTCTCCTAATAGTCATCTTATACTCCTGCTGCTTTTCTAACCATACCTTCTGAGTAAATGGGGTTGGGTTGATAATGTACTGCCGTTCTGCCTCTAACACAATCTTCCTAGCCTCCTCCTCCCGGTGCCTCATCTCAGCCTTGTTTCCAGCAATTTGCTGGATAAAGAGTCCCCTTAAAAAGGCTTTTAGTGAATCCCAGATTGCTCCCGTCGATGCCGTACCCGCATTAATATGGATAAAATGTTTCAGTTCGGATATTAATCGCTCTGGCTCGCCAAATATCTCTAACCACGCGGGATCAATTTTCCATTGCCCAGAGTACTGCTTTTTCCCCACAATAAGCGTCAATGTTAAAGGGGAATGATCTGATATCCCCCTTGGGCCATATTGTACTGTTCCCACCAAGGCCAAAGCTTGGGTATTTACCAGGGCCATATCGAGTCTAGACAGAGTAAAAAAAGACATTGAAAAACATGAATATTGTCGCTCCAACGGACCTTCTCCCGCCTCCTCCCAGGAAGTAAATCCTGAATCTTGTGCATACATATATTAGTGCAATATTTTCCAACCTTCCCTCCCAGATCCTAAAATTAGAACCACCCCCCTCCCCTCCCTCCTATCTTGCCCTACAGGGCTCCCCCCTAGGGGTTGACCCGTGACCTTCCTACACTCCATCCACCACTTACTTATACTATTTCTACTTAGTGCTTCAGTCAAAAACCCAGCCCAAAACGAGGGGCACAATTGCATCCCTTCACACTCATCCATATGCATTCTTTTAACCTCAAACCCTCAAAGTACAGCCCCCCCCCACACCTTTTTATGCATAAAATAAACGTACAAGCAATTATTAATGTCTCCTACCCTGTCTTCACCCCCCTCATCCCCCACACAACAAATTGCAAACAATAAAATTATTAAATCGTGAAAAAGCAACCCATTTATATAGGTTTATAACTCTTTTTTGTTGTCTTCTAACCATTGGGCTGCCTCCCTCGATGTATTAAAAAGAAACGTCCTACCGAGAGCTATCACCCTCAGGCGAGCTGGATAGAGGAGAGCGTAATTTATCTTATACTTAATCATACTACGCTTGACTGGAATGAATTTGGCTCTTCGTTTCTGGAGCTCCGGGGAGAAATCAGGATATAGAGAGACCCTAGCTCCTTCAAATCTAATTTCGCCCTTCTCCCTGGCTTCTCGCAGTAAGGACACTTTATCGTTATAATTAAGGACTTTGATCAATATAGGCCTAGGATGATCCCCCCTATTAGGAGCGTTGGCAGGGGTTCGGTGTGCACGTTCTATGGCAAATAAGGGACTAAGAGCAGCAGCCCCGAAAACATCCCGAAACCACCTTTACAGAAAACCAGATTAGTGCCCTCACAATGCTCGGGGAGGCCTATCACCCTAATGTTTTTACTTCGGTTTCTATTCTACATTTCATCCAGCTTAGCTGCTTGATTATTGATCATTTTTTTTAAGGGATTCAACTTCATGTTTCACAGGGCTCAACTCGTCCTCGATCACGCTTACGCGTTCCTCAAGATCGGAGGTCCTTAATATAGTCCTATAAAATTCTTGTCGCATAGATAGTAATTACTCTTTAATCGATCTCAGCTGGCTATCAAAGCTGGATATTGAGGCTTTACATTCTTTAATCGCATTCAATATGTCTCTGTGTAGGCTCTCCCTCCAGCGTAGCAGGTATAGATGTATAAATGTTGGCCGGCATATCGGTCGCTTCAATATTTGTTGTGGCCATTACAGTTTTTCCTCCCCCTGATCCCTTAGTACCACCAGATTTAGAGATTGATGGAGTAAGAGGATTAGTCGCAGAATGTCCTTGGCTCTTTCTATGGCCAGGGAAGTTTTTAGAGTCTTTATTCTGTAGAGCATTTTGTTGGCTACTCGTCTTTGAAGGTGAAACCGGTCCCGAGTGTGCATATCGCTCTAGTTTTGCGGCCGCAGTCAAAGCCGTGTGATTGGCTTTATCCTTAGCCGAACGGGTGATTTGGGACCCCTCCACGGGAAGTTGCTCTTCAGGAGGTCTTTTCCTGGACATGGTTAACTTTAGATAGGAGCTAGAGTTTCCCTTTTTTTTTTCTTTTATTTTTTTTTTTATTTATTTTTTTTCCTTTTTTTCTTTCCCTTCCCCCTTCCTCCTCCTCTTCCCTCCAAAGGATCAGTGGGCCACCGTGTCAGTCCCGCCCAAGGTGTCCAGAATCAGAAACCCTCTTTAGGAAAAGGGGGTAAAAGACAGCAATCTAGGTCCCAGCTCCAAAGATATACAGACCGGGAAGAACGATATACAAAACGATCTTGCGAGTAACGGTATATGCGATATATGCGACTCCGTAATATCTAAGGTCTTTAGAGAGCGGGACAAAAAGGGGAACGGCAGTAAAAAAGTGCATTACCCAATAAACAAGTGTGTAGGGAGACAGCCACTTTAAGAAAATAAATAAATAAACAATTAATCCCCTCAAGCAAGATAACTCAAGCAGCAAGGGACTGGTATTATATAAGCAATGCAGAAAAAAAAAATCATATACTGGTGGAGAAGCACTGAAGTCTATGCCTTCAAACTATTTGATACCCCTTCTCCTGCATGTACATATATATTGATTAGTCCATTAAAGCAGGGCAGTAAAGAAGAAAAAACTTCATCAATGTATAGTATAAAGTCAAAACAGTACCGCACCGCACGCCCAAAGGGAGTTCTTCTCTGGTCCCTCTAGTTTGTCCTCAGCTAGCCTGACCTGCGGATCTGCTGAAAAAAAAACATTTTACCTCTGCAGCAGGAGCAGCAGCTTGAGGTGATCTCTTATCTTAGCAGCAGCGAGCGAAGTCCCAGGACGCCGCTGCCGGCCGGGATCTCGCGATATCTTCATGAGGTTCACAGCCCCTTCTCCTCCAAAGCCCGGCTGGGTCGCACTTCAGCCTGGCGGGATCCGGAACCCCCGGGAGCGGCGAATCCCGCACAGGCAAGCGGGGACCACACAGGCACGCCAGGGACCTACGGGGAGAACCCGATCAAGGAGCCCAGGTGAAAGAGGCTCCGAACAGCAGGCTCCGACTAGGCAGGCAGGGTGGAGAGGGGGAGAGCTGCACCATGCTCTCACTCCTCAATCGATCATGCTCGCTACCATTTGCATCCGGTCACACCCCCCTCTCACCTGACAATATTAGTCAGTCAGCCTCTGCACCAGTTATGCCAGTCCAGCCCATGCCCAATGATCTTCCTGCTTCTTGTTCAGGACCTTCGGTGACCCGGCCTTACCCTACTGCTACTATGTCTGTTCAAACCCATTTAAGAGGCTCAATCCATCCTTTTGGATAGACTGCCTCATTTGGCCAGGTGGGGTTTTCAATCTTTTTCTCAGGGTTCTCTGCATTCTGTTTGTGTTTCAGCTATCCAGCTTGACTCTTGTGACATGTCACCTCCTAACCAACCTGACCTCTGGGATCCACTAACCTCTGCCCAGTCTGGTGGTCCTGTTCTAGATGCCCAGCTCATCTTTAAGGATCTGGGGGACCCTGCTCAGGCTCCTGATCTTCTCATGCCCTTACCCATTCCTAAAAAGCCTTTAGTCCTCAAGTCCTCTCATCCTCTCCCTACCTCGGTTCCAGTCTCTGAGGATAATCTAAAATACAAGGTTAGTCAAGTTTTGGATTCCCGGCTCCGTAAAGGCATTCTTCAGTACCTCGTACATTGGAAAGGGTTTGGCCCTGAGGAGAGGTCTTGGATCACTGCATCTGAGGTCTTTGCTCCTAGTCTGTTGAGGAGGTTCCATCTGGAGTTTCCCTTTAAGCCTGGACCTAGGTGGGGGAGGGGGATGCCTCATAAGAGGGAGGGTACTGTCATGGTTATGCAAGAGTTTGTCTCTTACCTGTTTCCATGTGTTCATCTCTAGAGACCAGCCGACCCTCACCTGACTGCTTTTGTAATCCATCCTCTGGCATGACTCCACCCTAGCTCCTATCAGAGAACTCTATATTAACCTGTGCACTGCAGGCCAACCCTGCTGATCAACCATTGTGTATTCCTTTGTGTGTTTAGCTTCCTGTTACCTGCCGTGTGCTCTTCTGTTTTTGCGTTACCGACTTTGGCGTGTCCTTGACTTTCCCTGTTTGCCTGTGATCCTGACCTATTGACGTGTCCCTGACTATTCCTGTCTGCTTGTGGCCCCGACCTTGGCTTTATCCCTCACTATCCCTATCCTCCTGTTGCCTACTGTGGGTGTGAGCTGGGGGTCGCGACCTGGAGCCAGTTGCAGCCAAGTCCATCCTCACCACTAGAGGCTCTGGTGAACACCTGCTGGCTCTTAGACTCCACGCCCCAGGGAATCCTACGCTCTAACCTTGTTGGGATCTGTCTCCGTCCGCAGCAGTCAGCCTTAGGGTCCACAACCTTGCGGTGCACTCCTGATCCCTACGGTGTGCATCTGTCACCTCGCCTCAAGGTGACCTGACAACCAGGTGATGTCAATCTCAAAGGTTTTAAATGGCCAGACTCATCTGACCTTGCCCCAACAATCAGCACCATGGGTTCTTCTAAGCAGTTGTCTAGAAAACTGAAACTGATAATAGTTGATGCTCACAAAGCTGGAGAAGGCTATAAGAAGATAGCAAAGCGTTTTCAGATGTCAATACCCTCTGTTCGGAATGTAATTAAGAAATGGCAGTCATCAGGAACAGTGGAAGTTAAAGCAAAATCTGGAAGACCAAGAAAAATATCAGACAGAACAGCTCGCAGGATTGTGAGAAGAGCAATTCAAAACCCACGTTTGACTGCACGATCCCTCCAGAAAGATCTGGAAGACATTGGAGTTGTGGTACACTATTCCACTATAAAGAGATGATTGTACAAATATGGTCTTCAGGGAAGAGTCATCAGAAGAAAACCTCTTCTATGTCCTCACCACAAAAATCTGCGTTTGAACTTTGCAAATTAATATATAGACAAGCCTGAGGCATTTTGGAAACAAGTTCTGTGGACCGATGAGGTTAAAATAGAACTTTTTGGCCGGAATGAGCAAAGGTACGTTTGGAGAAGAAAGGGCACAGAATTTAATGAAAAGAACCTCTGTCCAACTGTTAAGCATGGGGGTGGATCAATCATGCTTTGGGGTTGTATTGCAGCCAGTGGCACAGGAAACATTTCACGAGTAGAAGGAAAAATGGATTCAATAAAATTTCAGCAAATTTTGGATGGTAATTTGATGCCATCTGTGAAAAAGCTGAAGTTAAAGAGAGGATGGCTTTTACAAATGGATAATGATCCTAAACACACCTCAAAATCCACGGGGGATTACATCAAGAGGCGTAAACTGAAGGTTTTGCCATGGCCTTCACAATCTCCTGACCTCAACATTATTGAAAATCTATGGATAGACCTTAAAAGAGCAGTGCGTGAGAGACAGCCCAGAAATCTCAAAGAACTGGAACACTTTTGTAAGGAAGAATGGGCAAAGATACCTCAAACAAGAATTGAAAGACTTTTGGCTTGCTAGAAAAAGCGTTTACAAGCTGTGATACTTGCCAAAGGGGGCAGTACAAGATATTAACTCTGCGGGGTGCCCAAACTTTTGCAGAAGCCATTTTTTTGTTTTCTGTATTTTTGAAAGTTTGGAATGATGGAAATAAATTCTAACTTTTTTTGACATATATTATAAGAATGTCTAATCTGTAATTTGATGCCATTTGGAGATTTTTCCATCTTTCCTTGGCTTCGTTATGCACATTAACCACTTGCCGACCGCCGCACGACGATATACGTCGACAGAATGGCACGGGCAGGCATATGGGCGTACCTGTACGTCCCTGCCTTCCCGCGGGTGGGGGGCCCGACCGGTGCCAGCGGCGGTCGGTATCCGTTCAGGAGCGATCCGGGATGAGGGGGCGGCCATTCATTCATGGCCACCCCCTCGCGATCGCTCCTGACGAATGGAAGTGAAGCATGACATCACTTCCTCTCCTGTAATGTAAACACTGGCAGAGGAAGTGATGTAATCTCTCCTCCGTGTCGGTATTTTTCGTTCCGGCACCGAGGAGAGAGGATCGGTGAGTTGCACCAACACGACACTACACAGTAGAACATGCCAGGCACACTCTCACCCCCCCCCCTTCACCCCCCGATCACCCCCCCAATCACCCCTGCCCCCCCCCCCCAGTCACAGTGACACCAATTGCATTTTTTTATTTTTATTTTTGCATTGGTGTCATTTGTGACTGTAATAACTGTTAGGGCAGTTAGAGTTAGCCCCCTTTAGTTCTAAGGTACCCCCCTAACCCCCCCAATAAAGGTTTAACCCCGTGATCACCCCCCGTCGCCAGTGTCACTAAGGCTGGGTTCACATTGCAGCGGTTTATGAGAACGGATGTGATTCGCACTGCAGTGCAAATCACATCCGATCTCTGTGCGATTCGAGTTCAGCCATACAGATAGTATGGCTGAATTCGCGTCGCACCCGCCGCAAATTCGCATGGGACCCTTTTTTTGGTCTGCAGCAGAATCGGATCGCATGGGTGTTCACACCATGCGATCCGAGTTTGCAGATCGCACTGCGATATGCGAACTGATCTGGGGGTGTCATTAACATTTCACTGACACTCCCAGCAGTTCGCATAGGGCAGTGTGAACTGCCGCCGGGAGGCATGCGATGCGGGAACCCGCCGCGGATTCGTGGCGTTCCCGCATCGCTCCAGTGTGAACCCAGCCTAATAAGCGATCGTTTTTCTGATCGCTGTATTAGTGTCACAGGTGACGCTAGTTAGGCAGGTAGGTATTTAGGTTCGCCGCAGCTTTTTATAGCGCCAGGGACCCCCATATACTACCGCATAAAGCCCCCTGATTGCCCCCTAGTTAACCCTTTCACCAGTGATCACCATATAACTGTTACAGGTGACGCTGGTTGGTTAGTTATTTTCAGGGCACCCGCCATTTATTACCTAATAAAGGTTTAACCCCCTGATCACCCGGCGGGTGATATAAGTTTGAGGGTCAGATAAGGTCTGCGTCGCCCCAGGCAGCGTCATGTTAGTGCCAGTACCGCTAACACCCACGCACAAAGCATACACCTCCCTTAGTAATATAGTATCTGATCAGATCTATATTAGCGTCGCCAGCAGTTTAGGTTTCCCAAAACGCATTGTTAGCGGGATCAGCCCAGATACCTGCTAGCACCTGCATTTAGCCCCTCCACCAAGCCCAGACCAGCCCACCCAAGTGCAGTATCGATCGATCACTGTCACTTACAAAACACAACACCCATAACTGCAGCGTTTGCAGAGTCAGGCCTGATCCCTGCGATCGCTAACAGTTTTTCTTGTAGCGTTTTGATACAGTCGCTGACAGCCTAGGTGCTTTTTTACCTGTGAGTCTCACTAGTGTACCCCTAAATTTAGGGGTGTCTACTTTCCAAAATGGGGTCATTTGGGGGGGGGGGGGGTTTGTGCCATCTTGGCATTTTATGGCCTTCAAAACTGTAATAGGTAGTGAGGAGTGAAGTCAAAAATTTACGCCCTTGGAAAGCCTGAAGGCGGTGCTTGGTTTTCGGGGGCCCGTACGCGGCTAGGCTCCCAAAAAGTCCCACATATGTGGTATCCCCGTACTCAGGAGAAGCAGCAGAACTTATTTTGGGGTGTCATTTCACATATGCCCATAGCATGTGTGAGCAATATATCATTTAGTGACAACTTTGTGAAAAAAATAAATAAATAAATAAGTTTGTAATTTTCCCGCAACTTGTGCCAAATATAAAATATTCCATGGACTCAACATGCCTCTCAGCAAATAGCTTGGGGTGTCTACTTTCTAAAATGGGGTCATTTGTGGGGGTTTTGTGCCATCTTGGCATTTTATGGCCTTCAAAACTGTGATAGGTAGTGAGGAGTGAAATTACAAATGTATGCCCTTAGAAATCCTGAAGGCGGTGCTTGGCTTTCGGGGCCCCATACGCGGCTAGGCTTCCAAAAAGTCGACCACATAAGGTATCCCCGTACTCAGGAGAAGCAGCAGAATGTATTTTGGGGTACAATTCCACATATAACCATGGCATGTGTGAGCAATATATCATTTAGTGACAACTTTGTGTAAAAAAAAAAAAAAAAATTTTTTGTCATTATTCAATCGCTTGAGGCAAAAAAATAAAATATTCAATGGGCTTAACATGCCTCTTATCAATTTCCTTAGGGTATCTACTTTCCAAAATGGGGTAATTTGGGGGGGGTTTGTACTGCCCTGCCGTTTTAGCACCTCAAGAAATGAGATAGGCAGTCATAAACTAAAAGCTGCGTAAATTCCAGAAAACGTACCTTAGTTTGTAGATGTGACAACTTTTGCGCAAACCAATAAATATACAGTTATTGACTTTTTTTTTTTACCAAAGACGTGGCTGAATACATTTTGGCCTAAATGTATGACTAAAATTGAGTTTATTGGATTTTTCTAATAACAAAAAGTAGAAAATATAATTTTTTTTCAAAATTTGCGGTCTTTTTACGTTTATATCGCAAAAAATAAAAATAGCAGAGTCAGTCAAATACCTTTTAAAAGAAAGCTCTATTTGTGGGAAAAAAAGGACGCAAATTTTGTTTGGGTACAACATTGAATGACCGCGCAATTACCAGTTAAAGCAGCGCAGTGCCAAATTGTAAAAAGACCTCTGGTCATTGACCAGCAAAATGGTCCGGTCTGAAAGTGCTTAATACACATTTTTACCTGGGATGCCCAAACTTTCGATCCCCACTGTAAGACCCATTCTAGATCTCGGAGTTCTGAATTGGCACTTAAACATCTGATCCTTTTATAAGTTGATCGGATATGTTCATCCTGCAAGGAGGGGAGTTGCATATCTCCATGTGCCAGTTTCCCCCTTACCAGAAATCTCTGCTATATAAAGTGTGTGTGTGTATGTATGTATGTATGTATGTATATATATATATAGCCTCCTTTAGCCAGGTTAAAGGCTCAAGGCATAGCGGTCCTAGCCTATTAGAAGATCTACTTTGTATAGATCATTCAGTCTCAGGTCTAAAACCAGAGTCTGATCTTAGCTGTAGATAGCTGAAATCTCTAGGTTGTATTCTTAGCCTAGGAAGATTCTCCTTAAAACCATCAAGGAGGTTACTTGCGGGCTGGTTATAAAGACCATACAGAAGAAGGTATTCTTACCCCAGACGTGAATCGGTTCCATTATAGGACTAATTCAACTTATCAGGAAGGAAAATTCCTTCATTTTGGCTGCAGGAGAATTTTAGGGGAAATGGTGGCCTCCTTTAAGGCCGTCGCTTACGCGCAGCTTTATTCAAAGACTGCTTCAAAACACCATCCTTTTGGTCTGGAATAAAGAGGATTCAGACCTTGTGTGTTTTCAATCTGCTTGGCTCCCAACATAGGTCAGAGCCTAAATTGGTGGTGGTTATCCAGCAGGAGGGAAAAACTTTATCCTGCAAGATGTCAAGAGATACCAGCCTTCTAGGCTGGGGAGCTGCCCTGGAAGAAGATTCTGTCCAGGGGAGATGGTCCAGGTTAGAGGACCTTGCCTATCAACTTTATTGGAAGTTTCAGGCAGTATATCCGTCCATAGAATCTTGGCGGTCAGATTACAGGACTGTCCTGACAGGATTCAGTCTGACCGAGCTTACATCAATAAATAAAATAAAAAAGTGAGTAATGTTCTAGCTTTGGCAGAACACAACACTCCTTGCCTATCGACAATTTTAATATTTCAGGCGTACTACTCGAGACGCCAACAATTATTTCCGGGAGAATGATCTCTTCACGACATCTTCCTAGCAATATGTCAGACTCCGGACATGGACCTATTCGCGTCCACATTCATTAGTTAGGTCGACAACTTTGTCAAACAAGGGGTCCATTAGCTGGTGGAACAGACGCATTAGTCTTCCCAGGGGATCAGTTCTCACTGATCTATCCATTTCGTCCAGCTCTGCTACTTCCGCCTCTTCTTTAGCAGGAACAGAAGGCGGTGATTCTGGCGGCCCCAGCGGGTCCCAGAAGATCTGAATTTATCAAGATCATAAAGAGGGCAGTTGAAGTCCTTTGGACTCTGCCATTATAGCCAGACCTTCTTGCACAGGGTCCGGTATTTCATCCTACTCTACGGACAAGGAGTTTAACAGGTTTGACTGTTGAATCCCACTCTATAAAAGATCGTGGGTGATCTCCTTCAGTAGTGTCTACTTTGACTAATGCCAGGAAGCTGGCTTCCAGAATCACTTACTATAGAATCTGGAAGGCATAGGTTTCTTGGTATAGATCCAGGGGTTGGCACCCCTGGAGGTATGTCAATAGGCAGGATACCTGCATATGGGATCTGAAATGAAGCTGGCCTTGACTTTTATCAAGAGTCAGATCCAGGCCGTGTCGATGTCTCTTCCTACAGCCTCTTGCTTCCCTCTCTTAGTGCTTAGCTTATTCAGGGGGTAACACAGTTTATTCCCCCTATCAAGACACCTCTAATTCCTTAGGATTTAAAATTGGTCTTGTCGGCTTTGTTAAATCAGCCGTTTGAACCTTATGAGAAATTCTCTTGATTATTTGACAAGAAAGATAATCTTTTTTGCTTGCCATTTCTTCTGCTAGAAGAGTATTGGAACTAACGGCTCTGTCTTGTAAGAGCCATATTTCATCATGTATAGGGACGAGGTGATTTGTGGTCCTCATCCTGAACTCCTACCAAAAGTGGTAACAGGTTTTAATTTAAACCAAGATGTTATTCCTTCTTTCTCCCCAGAAGCCTTAATCTGGGGAAGAGAAAGCACTACAGTCTCTTGATGTAATAAGAACGATCAGGATCTATTTAAGGGTGACCACTCAGGTTTGCAAAACACAGGTTTTGTTTGTACTGCCAGAGGGTCCAAGATATGGACAGGCAGCGTCAAGATCCACTATTTTCCAAATGGGTTTGTCAAGTGATTGATCAAACTTCAGCTTAAAGAAGAAAATTCTTCCTTCTCATATTAATAGCACATTCATCCAGGACGATTAGTGCCTCTTGGGTGATGCATCATCAGGCCTCTATGGCTCTGATCTGTAAGACTGCAACATTGGTCTTTGGTTCAGGCGTTTATCCGTTTTGTTATTTTTTTCCAAATCAATATTAAAGGAGAAGTCGTCAAGGAAGTTTGATACCGGTCCGGGGGGCCGGTAGATCGCAGCTATTCTCAATGAAACTGGAGAAAATAAGCCAATACAGTGAGCTTGAAATGAAGAGAGGGAGCGAGAGGGGGGTGGATGAAGAACCTGAAAAGTGCTCTGAGGGGATAGGAGGATTCCAACAACACCTCCTTTCCGTCCACTAGGCGTGGGAGAGTGAGTCCACAGGAGGCAACCATAGGAGAGAGAAGCAGGAGAAGGAAGGTCAGATTCTTGAATCCAGGTCTCAGTAATTGCAAGTAGGTTCAGGGAGTTGGTGATAAATAGGTCATGGAGTGAGTTTGTTACAAACAAAGCGGGCATTCCAAAGGGCACAGGAGAAGGGGAGGGTGGGTCTAGGCGTAAGAGGAATAGAAATGAGATTGTGTGGCTTGCGGCTGCTAGCAGAGGATGGGTTGTGCCGGCTATGTTGGCCAAAGGTAAATGATTGTGGTCCAGGATTTGGGGAAATATCTCCAGAAGTTAGGAGAAGGGTGAGAGAGGTGATATGGGAGTGTGACTTATGTGGGGGGACACGTCGCAGTAGCCTGCAGGCTTTATTGGTATATGGATTTAGAGTTAGCAGGAGCTGATGAGTGCAGTAATAACATGAAGACAGGAGTGAGGGTGATATATATAAGCTGTGGGGGGAGAAGTTGGGTGAAGGAGTGAGAATTTAAGCAGAGAGGATGCAACTGTGAGAAGGAAAAATGGAGAGTGCATGATACAGAGTGGTGAGATTGAGAGCAAGCATGAATGAGAGAAGAAAGAAGACCACACACACACACACACACACACACACACACAGCGGTATTGAAGCAATTAAAGTCTGTATCTGGACTAGCAGAGTGATATCCGCCACCGGTGGGCTTTAGACTGCTGTCGGATGAACAGGGATCACAGAAGAGCAGAACATGTTGATGCCCAGGAGAAGAAGGGCCAAAAGAGCTTCTCATTTAACTAAACTGACCCATAAAGCTAACAATACTTTTTGAAATGCATTAAATATTTTAATATATTTAATAAATTCTTGCTATCCGTCTCCTAGACAGCCAATGACTTGGTAAAAATAATGTCAAGCAAAGAAGTTCAACAAGTTCTAGTCTGCAAAATGCATTGGAAACTTTAAATTAATTCTGCAAGCCCTACAGTGTCTTTAAGACAGTAAGGGTGCCTATAAACCTGCATGATCACTTCCATAATGTAAAATCAGGGCTTCTTGCCAGTCGCTACCACAGCTGATACTGTGACATACCCATATCCTCTGCTGTTACCAGGCTTATCACTGTCTGTACAACTCAGAATACCTAGGGAGACTAAGGAACATAATTAGTATGTTTGCAGTGTCCTAACTGGGGTTTCTTATTCCTATGTAGGAAATCCCCAATATCTGGTCAGACCGTCCAATGTCTCCTACCTTGCTGAAAGTGTTGGCTCTGGAAGTATTGCACCTCCTAGATTTGCGCCAAGTTATGCTGGATGACATGTTTGCTGATGTAACACTATTAGTTAACAGCTATCTCAGTGCTCGTTGCCCCAGAAGAGAAGATGTTTTAGAGAGGGCTGAGGTAAGCCTAGTTTATATATGTTTCTTTATATTTGAACTTGAACTAACAAGTGAATGCTAAAGCTAGTATGTTTTGAAATGAAAATGTTCATTTACTTATAGATTTAAATATTTAGGAATTTAAAGCGGTATTAAATCCAAAAGCAAACATTTGTTATATTGCAGCTTACCAATTCATGGATGTGGTGGTTGTAGTATTATTTTTTTAGGCTTTCTTTCTTCTAATTTCATCTGGTGATCCAGCTAGTAAGTCTGTAGTTTTTCAACATAGAAGCACTCTTGGAGTTACAGGGATAAGGCAGACCATTTGACCCTGGCAGGGGGTGCTTAAAATCATCAGATTCCCAAAACAAAAGAAAACTGCTGTAAATGGTTATAAAGTATTAGCTGGAGTTCAGCTTCAATTTGTTACTGAATTTAAATCTGCTACTACTTCTAACACTCCCCCTCCCCCTCCCCCCAGACTGACAATGCTGCTCTTCAAATCTGCCCTTGTTCTCCTTCATGCAAAGTGGTGACTATAATACAGGAGGTGTTACTGGCCAGATCGCCAGCGAAAGGGAAAACCCTAAAAATAGAAAACTAATACAACACTACATCTATTGCTTTGTAAGCTGCAATATAATACATTTTTGGTTTTGGGTTTAATGCCACTTTTAAATATATAAGCTTGAGTTAAATAATAATATACTGTGTGTTAATGTTCATTTTTCTTTTTAATAAGAAATAGAAAGCTGCTTCTTATTGAGTCGGAGATCATGTCAGCCTCAGCCTGCCTTTCAGGCTCAGCCAATCAGAGGAAGCTTGTATTAACTGATGGAATACTTTATGTGCAAAAATCTAAAATAAATGCATATTAAACATACTTCATATAATACAAAGCTGCATTGGAATGGCTTTGCACTGTTAAGAAGGTCTTGTCTCACAGCCGTAACACAGAGCTGTATACTATATGTAAAAAAGGGGCAAGAAAATACTGCGCTAGACCAAAATAAACAAGAAAAAACACAATAGCTGCTGACACTCAAAGTCAAAAACAATATACAAATTGGTGTAGCACTAAATAATGCAACCAAATCAATGGAAACATCTGTGCATTTGACTAAAAGGAAAATTAAACACACAATGAAGGGACTAGTGACAATGAATCACTAGTTCTCAGTGACAATAATGTAAGTGTAAACCACTCAAACACATGGGGGAAAATGTGTACAAACATTGATGCATGTAATGCAAAAAATAAAAAGTGAAACAGTGTGTGTTCACAAATAATGAACACCAAAGTCCAAACAAGTGCGTTAAAAAAAGAGCAATCAGCTTCCAGACAGGGTGTTGACATGTAATCCAGGTGAACCAATTAAATGCCTGTACACTTCAAGGAATTCTCAGATAAGAAGTTGGGTACTCTTACCTGATACGATGGACAATCCTTGGTTGATCCTTGGTTCCTGGTGGTTCAATGCTGCAAGGAAGCCACGCTGGATGGGATGATTGATCTTGCGACTCCACACCATAGGACGAGACAGCAATGGAAAACCGGCAAGTTGAGCCAAGAAATTATAGTAGGGGAAAAATGGTCAGCCTGTATGAGCTTCAGAGCTAAACACACATCCAGCCAATCAGAGAATCCTGTGTGACACAGGATTCTCTGATTGGCCGGATGTGTGTCTATCTCTGAAGCTCATACAGGGTAACCATTTTTCCCCTACTTGATCGATATAAAGTGATTTAACTCAAAAAATAAATATCACTATAAAAACGCGATAAGAAACACAACAAATCACTGAAAGCAGGAATAATCTGGAGTAAATAGTGAATAAAATAGACAACTATGTGCAAATTGCAAATAAAGTGCCACAAATGAACATACATAAATGTGAATGAATCCCCCAAAAATATTCTATATGAGGCTAGAAGTCCTCTGAATTAATGAATAAAGTGTTAAAACGTCCACCTCATTATATATAATATTTTTTGGGATTCGTTCACATTTATGTATGTTTATTTTTGTGAAGGATTATTACTTCACGTGATTTCAGGAAGAATTTTGGACACTTCATTGCAATTTTGCACATTTATATACACTACCGTTCAAAAGTTTGGGGTCACCCAAACAATTTTGTGTTTTCCATGAAAAGTCACACTTATTCACCACCATACGTTGTGAAATGAATAGAAGACATTGACAAGGTTAGAAATAATGATTTGTATTTGAAATAACATTGTTTTTACATCAAACTTTGCTTTCGTCAAAGAATCCTCCTTTTGCAGCAATTACAGCATTGCACACCTTTGGCATTCTAGCTGTTAATTTATTGAGGTAAGCTGGAGAAATTGCACCCCACGCTTCTAGAAGCAGCTCCCACAAGTTGGATTGGTTGGATGGGCACTTCTGGCGTACCATACGGTTAAGCTGCTCCCACAACAGCTCAATGGGGTTCAGATCTGGTGACTGTGCTGGCCACTCCATTACCGATAGAATACCAGCTGCCTGCTTCTGCTGTAAATAGTTCTTGCACAATTTGGAGGTGTGTTTAGGGTCATTGTCCTGTTGTATAATGAAATTGGCTCCAATCAAGCGCTGTCCACTGGGTATGGCATGGCGTTGCAAAATGGAGTGATAGCCTTCCTTATTCAGAATCCCTTTTACCCTGTACAAAGCTCCCACCTTACCAGCACCAAAGCAACCCCAGACCATCACATTACCTCCACCATGCTTAACAGATGGCGTCAGGCATTCTTCCAGCATCTTTTCATTTGTTCTGCGTCTCACAAACGTTCTTCTTTGTGATCCAAACACCTCAAACTTGGATTCATCCGTCCACAACACTTTTTTCCAGTCTTCCTCTGTCCAATGTCTGTGTTCTTTTGCCCATCTTAATCTTTTTCTTTTATTGGCCAGTCTCAGATATGGCTTTTTCTTTGCCACTCTGCCCTGAAGCCCAAAATCCCACAGCCGCCTCTTTACTGTAGATGTTGACACTGGTGTTTTGCGGGAACTATTTAATGAAGATGCCAGTTGGGGACCTGTGAGGCGTCTGTTTCTCAAACTAGAGACTCTAATGTGCTTATCTTCTTGCTTAGTTGTGCAACGCGGCCTCCCACTTCTTTTTCTACTCTGGTTAGAGCCTGTTTGTGCTGTCCTCTGAAGGGAGTAGTACACACCGTTGTAGGAAATCTTCAATTTCTTTGCAATTTCTCGCATGGAATAGCCTTCATTTCTAAGAACAAGAATAGACTGTCGAGTTTCAGATGAAAGTTCTCTTTTTCTGGCCATTTTGAGCGTTTAATTGACCTCACAAATGTGATGCTCCAGAAACTCAATCTGCTCACAGGAAGGTCAGTTTTGTAGCTTCTGGAAGGAGCTAGACTGTTTTTAGATGTGTGAACATGATTGCACAAGGGTTTGCTAATCATCAATTAGCCTTCTGAGCCAATGAGCAAACACATTGTACCATTAGAACACTGGAGTGATAGTTGCTGGAAATGGGCCTCTATACACCTATGTAGATATTGCACCAAAAACTAGACATTTGCAGTTAGAATAGTCATTTACCACATTAGCAATGTATAGAGTATATTTGTTTAAAGTTAGGACTAGTTTAAAGTTAGCTTCATTGAAAAGTACAGTGCTTTTCCTTCAAAAATAAGGACATTTCAATGTGACCCCAAACTTTTGAACGGTAGTGTACCTATTTGCACATTTGGGACACTTTATTTGCAATTTGCACATAGTTGTCTTTTTTATTCACTATTTACTCCATGTGCAGTTATTCCTGCTTTTAGTGATTTATTTTTTGGGTTTCTTATCAGTGTTTTTATAGTGATATTTATTTATTTTTTGCACTTTATATAGATCCGTTATGTTTTAGTGCTTTGTGATACTTTTTTAGGTTTTGGCTGCATTAGATACATTATTTTATCACTTTGACTTCTGTCACTAGTCATATTTACTATTTACTCTCAGTAGTGCGAGAGACACATTTATTTTTCCCCTACTATCGTTCCTTGGATCAACCTGTCTGACGGTTTTTCCATTGCTGTCTCCTCCTATGGTGTGGAGTCACAAGATCAATTATCCCATCCAGCGTGGCATACTTGCAGCATTGAACTACCAGGAACCAAGGATTCAGAGCTTACTTGACCCACTGCCGTACGGCATGTGTGTTCACCGATTCCGGTAAGAGTACCCAACTTATTATCTGAGAATTCCATGAAGTGTTTATAGGCATTTAATCGGTTCACCTGGATTACATGTCAACACCCTGTCTGGAAGCTGATTCCTCTTTTTTCACGCACTTGTTTGGACTTTGGTGTTCATTTGTGAACTCACACTGTGTTTCACTTTTTCCCCATGTGTTTGGTTGGTTTATACTTAAAATATTATTGTCACTGAGAACTCGTGATTCATTGTCACTAGTCCCTTCGTTGTATACTGTACATAGCTGAGGCTACATACAGTTTATACAGCACTCCTAGCAGGTACACCTGTTAGTGTACAAAATAGTTTGGGCTAGCCAAAGGACCTAGGTAAAGTGACAGTAAAGCTGGCTTTAACCCTGTCGCTGCTAGGTCTGTACGTTGTACAGGTCTGACAGACCTGTTTCACACACAATCTGGTGGCTGCAGCAAAAAAATAAAGTTGCATGGGCTGGCTGCTTCTGGGTTTAGTACTTTGAGTCACAAACATGGAACAAATATGCAGGATGTAAAAATCGTACTACTTATCTCCATACTTGTTTCAAGTCAGTTCGGCCTTAAGCACACAGAGGCTGCAAAGTCCTGTAGCGTAAAATCCTTAGTACTTTCATGCCTAGAGAGTGGCAGATGATGCATGCAGCCACCTGTAAAAGTGAATACTTGTATGTGATCAAACATGTACAAACAAAGATGGCTTGTGTATTAGCTTTTGCGTGCATGTGTGCATATGACATAATTCCCAAAATGTGCCGCTTTCGCAGTTTCAGAAGGAGGGGTTATCAGTTATAGCCTAAATACAATATATTCTCTGTAGAAAAACAAAGTAAAGTGACAGGGCACAACAACCTAAGTGCAGTAGTAAAAATATAGACTGGTAATGATGACACATCAATTGCATTTATAAAAGTGATGGAAGAGAATTGGCTTGTCCGAATCCTGGATAGAAGATAGGATCAAACAGCTTGTCCTGGCCAGTGGTGAGATTGTGTGCAAAAAGAAAAGCCACCCTTGCCTGGATGCTTGTGCTGCTAGTTGCTGGATTACAGCGGTGTCCTTGTGGCTCAGAACAGACAGATTATTCCAGGTTTGATAATGACAATAGGTGTTGGTACGCAGTGTGTTTAGGAGGGCCTCTTCCTTTGAGCCCCTCTGAAATGTACTGGCTAGCAACACGCTGTGTCACTCTCTAACGCAAATAGTCTATCTTTTCAGAGCCATGTAGATGCTGCAGGTCACTGATGTAGTCCAGCAATCAGTGGTGCAAGCTGTGCTGTTTCTCTACCATTTAGCTTGACTCCAGGGAGAACTCAGGATGTGTCCTTGTGCACGCAGTCCTACAGTTGGCCAAGTGGAGCTGTTTGAGTATATAAACAGTAATTAAGGGGCGCTCTGAAATAATCTATGTGAAAGATTAATCAACCAATATCAATAACAAAGTAGCATTGGTAGAAAATGCTTAGAACAATAATCTAATCACCATATACAAAAAAATAATAAAGTATCAATAACCAAAATATGGTGAACGTTGGTGAACCACCAATCATAAGATAAAGTCCCAATAACGTGTCTCTTCATAGATAAATTCTGCAGATCCAAGTGTAGAAACAAATGTTAATTGTGATATAGCAGCTATTGGCGTGCGTTCCAGGCCTTCATACCGACAAACCAGAGGGCTGGAAGTGGCGTCAAAAAGCGTGACCAGGTACCGCTCCAATTCGTTGTTAACGTCCTCAGGAAGCGTACTAGGTCACTCGTAATTAGCACTATCGAATCCTTGTAAGGCTATGGCGAATAGAGGAGCAGGTCATGCGCAGCCTCAGTACCGCTCAGGCAACACAATGAACATATGCCATCACTAACATTCATGTCCATAATGTGTAACATGGCAGAAAATACAACACATATACATTTTTCATAAAAAATATATATATATATATATATATATATATATATATATATATATATATATATATATATATAAATAATGATTGTTCTTGAAAAATAAGGAAATGACAGATAAATTAATAAGCATTAACAGAATTCCAGCACAAGATCATGGACAATAAATAAATAACTAAAATAAAATATTAAAATATATATACTATACTTCCTCAAATAAGGAAAAAAAAAAATATATAGAAATATTCCAACCCTAAACCAAAACAAATAAATATAAATATGTACAAGCACCTACATCAAAGAGGCACGTGCATAACACGTGAAGGCGAAAAAAAAAACCTGGAAATAACACCAGAGCTTGATCAAAAAAATTCAGAAAAAAAACTAAAATTGGACAACCAGGTATAAGTACTGTATATGTTTGAAAAATAAATGTATTAAAGGAAATGAAAAAGAGAGGGAGAATGGAGAATCAGGGACATGGAAAGAGGCCTTGATTTATAAACTTCAATACAAAAGGAGGGACAGGGAAGAAAATTTCCAAACTGTTTCTAATCGACTAGTCATTGGATAAGAAACAATTTAGATCAAGTTAAATATTCATTCCCAATGGTTGCAAGGTTTGTAATTTATAAATCCATCTAGGTTTGTTTTTCAAAATTTCTCTTTTCATATGCGTTCCTCTCCGGTCAGCTGATAAAGGGGGAGGGTTAGTGATAATGTCACGTGAATATTATCAAGAGATAGGTAGACTTTTAGCTGACTCAACCACCTATGTGAAACTTAGGGGCGATCCTACCCAAGATTTAAAAAAGGAACTTAGTAAGTGGGTGTCAGAAGGGAAAAATAAAGAAATCCTTAATTTGAAAGAAGCTGAGTATCTCATTCCAAATGCTCCTAAGATTCCGGTGATGTATATATTACCTAAAGTGCATAAAAATAAAGAATTTCCCCCCGGTCGACCAATAATTAGTGGGATGGATTCCCTCTTTTCGAGGTTAGGGGAATATTTAGACGTTTTTTTTAAAACGCTAGTCCCCCTCAGTCCCTCGCACCTCAAAGACAGTAGAGATTTGATAATCTCTCTACAAGGATTGGTGGCCACAGAAGATATCATTATGATAACAGTGGACATTGAATCCCTTTATACTAGGGATGCACCGAATGGGTTTTTTGGTGCCGAAACCGATACCGAAAATGAAAAATACACTAGGCCGAAAACCGAAACCGATACTGAAACAGCACCGATACCGAAAATGACAGTTTTTAAAAAATATTTTTATACAGGAGGTGGTCAGAGACTGGGGACATGGTACCGGAGGTGGTCAGAGACTGGGGACATGGTACAGGAGGTGGTCAGAGACTGGGGACATGGTACAGAAGGTGGTCAGGGACTGGGGACATGGTACAGGAGGTGGTCAGAGACTGGGGACACGGTACAGGAGGTGGTCAGAGACTGCATGCATGGTACAGGAGGTGGTCAGAGACAGGGGACACGTTACAGGAGATGGTCAGAGACAGGGGACACGGTACAGGAGATGGTCAGAGACAGGGGACACGGTACAGGAGATGGTCAGAGACTGGGGACACGGTACAGGAGATGGTCAGAGACTGGGGACACGGTACAGGAGATGGTCAGAGACTGGGGACACGGTACAGGAGATGGTCAGAGACTGGGGACACGGTACAGGAGATGGTCAGAGACTGGGGACACGGTACAGGAGATGGTCAGAGACTGGGGACACGGTACAGGAGATGGTCAGAGACTGGGGACACGGTACAGGAGATGGTCAGAGACTGGGGACGTGGTACAGGAGATGGTCAGAGACTGGGGACGTGGTACAGGAGATGGTCAGAGACTGGGGACGTGGTACAGGAGATGGTCAGAGACTGGGGACGTGGTACAGGAGATGGTCAGAGACTGGGGACGTGGTACAGGAGATGGTCAGAGACTGGGGACGTGGTACAGGAGATGGTCAGAGACTGGGGACATGGTACAGGAGATGGTCAGACTGGGGACATGGTACAGGAGATGGTCAGAGACAGAGGACGTGGTACAGGAGGCATCCCCCATTGCAGCCAGTGTGCCCCATTGCAGCCAGTGTGCCCCATTGCAGCCAATTGCAGACAGTGTGCCCAATTGCAGCTAGTGTGCCCCATTGCAGCCAATTGCAGCCAGTGTGCCCCATTGCAGCCAATTGCAGCCAGTGTGCCCCATTGCAGCCAATTGCAGCCAGTGTGCCCCATTGCAGCCAATTGCAGCCAGTGTGCCCGATTGCAGCCTGTGTGCCATTTTGCAGCCAGCCTGTGCACTGTGTGCAGGGAAGAGAGCCGCCTCTGCCGCCTGTTTGATAACAGCGCCGGGAACATCACAGCTTTCATTTCAATAGCTGTGTGTTCCCGGCCGCACGCCGTCACACGCAGCCCCTCCCCCTTGTCCGGGCACTTTGATAGACAGATAATCCGTCCAATCCTGCGGATGATCTGTCTATCTAAGTCCCCGGACAAGGGGGAGGGGCTGCGTGTGACGGCGCGCGGCCGGGAACACACAGCTATTGAAATGAAAGCTGTGATGTTCCCCGCGCTGTGATCAAACAGGCGGCGGAGGTGGCTCTCCTGCGCTATACAACCCCCATGATGGGCGTCACCAGGGGCGGGGGACGGAGCCACGCCCCATTTTCGGCTCCATTATCGGCCGTTTTTCCCTTTCAGCAAATTGCCGAAAAGGGCATTTTCGGCCGATATGTTTCGGCGGCCGAAATTTCGGTGCATCACTACTTTATACTAACATACAGCATAATGATGCACTGGATGCACTAAGATTGGCATTAATTAAAGAGTCGAATCTTAAAAAATGACAAATTAATTTCCTATTAAAGGGGTTAAAACTAGCCATGACCAATAATTTTTTCTGGGCAAATAATGATTTCTATAACCAGATAGGGGGGGTAGCCATGGGGGCACGGTATGCCTCGAATATAGCAAACATTGTGCTTAATAAATGGGAATCTGAGAGCATTTTCTTTAAGATGAATGGTTCTTTGGTGTTCTATAAAAGATATATCGATGATGTGATCCTGTTTTGGCACAATGAATAGGAACAAATATGGTTTGAAATTCACAGCAGAACCAAGTATAAAAGAAGTAAATTTGGACCTTATCACCAAACAAGATGGTGGGTTTCAAACTAAAACTTTCTTTAAGGCCACTGACAGGAATGGCTATGTGCCTACGCACAGTTGCCATCACCCTCAGTGGATTGGAGCAGTCCCCAAGGGGCAATATATGAGACTCGAGCAAAATTGTATGAATGAAGTTGATTTTCACACACAGGCGGGGAATTCTGACAGAACGATTCTTAGAAAAAGGATATAGTTCAGAGACCCTAAGTAGAGATCTTGATAAAGTGGCAAAGATGGAAAGATTATCTCTACTGTCCCCCAAGCTTAGATCAACATTCAAGGGGGAATTAGCTTTTGTGACAGGATTCAAAAGACAATACAAACAATTAGAGACCATTTTCAAAAAATACTGGCCTATTTTATTAAAAGATAAAGATCTTGCATCCACTATTCCAGATAAACCTAGATTTATTTATAGGAGGCCCCCAGGCCTCAGAAATCGGCTAGCCCGAAACGTACCAGATCCCCCAAAGAGGTTGGTAACTTTTTTGGATGGTTCTGGTTTCCATCTCTGTACTAGATGTCGTGCGTGTAAACTTACAAGGGGACACGGGACACCTAAAAAAAAAAATGCTCAATTTTGTGTCATGTGTGACGGGAGAGGAATTTAAGATAAAACCTCTCATTACCTGCAACTCAGATCACGTAACATACGTATTGGAATGTCCGTGTTCTTTGCAATATGTAGGCCGCACGACTAGACAATTAAAAACTAGAATTAATGAGCATCTTGCAAATATAAAAGGTTTTCCCAACCATAGTGTGTCGAGACATTTTAAGCAGTGCCATAATAGTGATCCTGCACTGTGCAGGTTTTATGGCATTGATAAAATTACGAGACACTGGAGAGGAACGCATATGAAAAGAGAAATTTCGAAAAACGAAACTAGATGGATTTATAAATTACAAACCTTGCAACCATTGGGAATGAATATTGAACTTGATCTAAATTGTTTCTTATCCTTCACGTGTTATGCACGCGCCTCCTTGATGTAGGTGCTTGTACATATTTATATTTATTTGTTCTGGTTTAGGGTTGGAATATTTCTATATATATTTTTTTTTTCCTTATTTGAGGAAGTATAGTATTTATATTTTTTTATATTTTTTTTTATATTTTATTTTAGTTATTTATTTATTGATATATTTATTTTTTGTCCATGATCTTGTGCTGGAATTCTGTTAATGCTTATTAATTTATCTGTCATTTCCTTATTTTTCAAGAACAATCATTATTTGTTTATATATATATATATATATATATATATATATATATATATATATATATATATATATATATATATTTTTTTTTTTTTATGAAAAATGTATGTGTTGTATTTTCTGCCATGTTACACATTATGGACATGAACGTTAGTGATGGCATATGTTCATTGTGTTGCCTGAGTGGTACTGAGGCTGCGCATGACCTGCTCCTCTATTCGCCATAGCCTTACAAGGATTCAATATAAGTGCTAATTACGAGTGACCTAGTACGCTTCCTGAGGACGTTAACAACGAATCGGAGCGGTACCTGGTCACGCTTTTCGACGCCACTTCCGGCCCTCTGGTTTGTCGGTCTGAAGGTCTGGAACGCACGCCAATAGCAAATGCGGAAGGACTTTTTCATTTGGTCGGAGAGTGAGTTTTTCGGTCAAAGCGAGCAGCCCTAGTGCCGGGTCAGGCACACAACCACGTAAGGAGCCATTTGGCTGTCTGTTTTTATATATTTTTTTTTTTATTAAAGTCAGTATTACGCTATGTATCCTTTTGTATTATTTTTTCATATCTGCCGCCTGAGTCTGTGAAGGGGGACATATCATCCACTGTCATTTCCATCAGTATCCATATGAGCAGGCATTACTGTACAGGCGCTGTTTGACTTACTTTTTAATTAAAGTGGTTAAACGAATCTGGTAAGCAGTTTGGACTCACATCTTCACAACTGGTGTATTGCTGCGTGTTTGGTGGAGGGAGTCGCAAGCTTTTCGGATTTGCTGCTATATCACAATTGACATTTGTTTCTACACTTGGATCTGCAGAATTTATCTATGTAGAGACACGTTATTGGGGCTTTATCTTATGATGGTGGTTCACCAATGTTCAGCATATTTTATTTATTGATACTTTATTATTTTTTTGTATATGGTGATTAGATTATTGTTCTAAGCATTTTCTACCAATGCTACTTTGTTATTGATATTGGTTGATTAATCTTTCACATATAGATTATTTTAGAGCACCCCTTAATTACTGTTATTATCCATTAAGGTGTTTTTTTCACTTTCCCAGGGAGCAGCTTTTTTTGTATTTTGTTTTTTCACATGGCGCGAAATTTGCGCAGTTGAGGTTCAACTGTTTTTTTCACTGTTTGAGTATATGTTCTCTGTATGTCCCTTGTTTTATTTTCCTTTTGTAGCCATTGTATTCTTGTGATTTGAAGAATTAAGTTTTTCATCTTTTGCAGACACCCTGCTCGCAGCTTCCCAAAGAACTTCAGCAGCTTCCTGTCTTACAGCAAATGAGAAGAGAATCGGCACTGAAAGAATACAATTTTAACAGCCAGGGATTCCTTATAAGATCAGAGAAAAAGAAGCCATGATCTCTAGATTAGCCTTACCTAAATCACAATTGGTGCTAGGAGATTTCCTTTATTATGTGCACACTTTCACCCTTTGTTTCGTAACCCACAGGGCAATATATTGGCAGTGGTTCCTCTTATGTTACAGCTCACTGGTAGAGTTCCTAGGAATTTTGGTCTTTTTTATTATTTTACATGCATTTAGAAAATATAATTTTTTACTAAAAAATTGTTGAGGATTTTCCATGATCCCAGTTTGCTTTCTGTCTATTCCTTTAACACAGTTATCAAAATAAAATGTGATGAGTGATCCATCATTTTTCCGTAGTCACTGGGAACTTTCCCATTTAGTACATTTGTAGAAGGGTGGATTTTCTCTTAGTTCAGGCAGATTTATTTTCACTTAGTTTTGTGCTTGTCATAGGAAGTGGAGAAATCACCCCATTTAGGAAAAGCACAATAATGAAAATATGGCAGAGGATTTAATCCCTACCTACTCTGTCCAGAATTTAAAAAAAATAACCTTTTTTCTGCTTTAAAGCGGTAGTAAACTCTTGAAGAAAAAAAGTTTCAGCCTGCAAGTCAATATCATAATGTGCTAGTATGTAGTGCATACTAGCACATTATGAGAGACTTGCCTTCAAGCAGCGCGCTGACAGGGCTGCCATCTTCACCCGCTCTTCTTTCTGGATTTGCGGGCTCCATTCGTCTGAATGTCCGAGTTGCATGCACACCGGAGTCTTGGCCATGACGTCACTGGCTGCTACTCGCTTGAATATCTCCTAAACGGTGCACGTTTAAATGCTATTCATTTTGCCTACATGTAAGCTTTATTTTACACTTGCCTGTAGGTAAAAATAGAAAATTAGTTTACTACCACTTCAATGTTTGGCAAAATTTAGTTAAATTACTATTTTTTATTGTTTGAAAGTTACCAGCTTCTCACTGATCTATATACATGAGTATACATGAGCATCTTCCAAAAACAAATCTGTACACTTATCAGCCACCTGAGCATTTTATAGGATTTCTTCTTTGAAAGAGAAAGTGGAAAGGCTGCACTCTTTTTTCCTCTGATTGCTTACCAGCTATTTTATAATAGTGGCTGGACAGCTCATGGAGAGGCAAAGTTGGTAGTAATGCTTTGTGTCCTTCAACAATGTCCACCTCCACCTTCTAGTAGGGGCATAGAAACTCTGCATTATACCATCAAGGCAGATGGGTGCCAGTAAGAAAACGTGAAGTATCAGTATATTTCTGTGTGATGGAGAGGGTTGTATGTGTTGAAAATACACATCTTAAGACCTCATGTATTTCACACATGCACACCTAGATTGTGTTGTATTGGGTTACATATCTGTAACTCGATGAGTTCTGAAGAGGAGAACATGGATTATGTTCATGTACTGCCTAATTTGCCACTCTGTCCAGCATTGGAAATCCTTTTTCTTTAAAAAGGCTTTGTTAAAACAGATCTCAAGGTAACACTAGGTGAGACAAAAACAGAAATACTCTGGAGATTTTATTGCCGTGTCTTTGTTCAGGAGATCCCTCAAAATGGTAAAATGGTAAATGTAATTGCTACACACACAGCTGCTCTATCCAAAAGGGAAAAAAAAGGTTTTGTTCCGAGTTTAATTGTTAATATATTAATTGTTGAACATTTTACATTCATATGTGAAAGAAGCAAAAACAAATAATTATTTTTGCTTTTAGTTTAGTTGATTTTCTGCATAGTCTGTTGAAAGTGTTTATAATTTATCCAATTGTTGAAATTACATTTGGTTTGTTTGCTTTACAGTGGTTACCTTTTTTTTAATATAGATTGCATATTTCTTTCAAATACTGTACATATGTACCAGTAATAACCAAATAAATTGTTAATACAGTTCTTGTTTTTTACAGTCCTTTTTGCCTTTAACCAGAACAGTGAAAAGCATAATGCTTTTAAAGTATACTGGAGCCTGAACATGAATGGAAACAAAGATGGGGGGGATGTGGTTTAGTTTGATCTGTTAACAAAACAACAAGAGTAAAGTTGAAGGGTAACAACGCATTTTACAGCACCCAATTTGAAAAAAAAGTTACAACACAAAAAAACACCCACAGTCACACTACTGATC
This sequence comes from Lithobates pipiens, assembly GCF_037356315.1. Lineage (NCBI taxonomy): Eukaryota > Metazoa > Chordata > Amphibia > Anura > Ranidae > Lithobates > Lithobates pipiens. The sequence goes on from NW_027507791.1 coordinate 140,882,450, forward strand.
AGAGTTATAAAATAGGTTAAAAAGAGCAGTTTTAGAGTCTATTGTAGCAACCGTTATAATAATTAGGATTCTGTTGTACCAGCCTAATTGATCTCCTTTCGCATATCATTATTTCAGGACAGCAACTGGAATAAAACAAAGCGACTACATTGTAAATTCTGGTAGTGAAATAGGACTAATAGCCTACATGAGGTTATCAGGCTAGAAATTGGCCATAATGTGCACTGGAGTATCCCCAACTGCTAATGATACATCAGTGATAATGGTTGAATAGCCATTTGACTTGTTGACATGATGGACCATGAGTAATACTAGCCATATTATCTCTCCATGAGAACCAGATGTTTTAAACATTTTTCAGAGTATCCTGTCCCATGTAATTTTTTTTAAAAGTGTATATAATTGAAGGGCTTGTGTTTTGGCTATGGAGCTGGATGGACACGAGCTGAGCTCTGTGCTGAGGGAGCAGCCCCATCGGCATTCAGGAGTGTTAATCCTTGTCTGTGTGGAGAAGAACAATCTCGGCAGGATTTGCTGGGATACGTTATCCCATCAGCCACGCTATTCCTGTTTCTCCCGCTGTACCAGGTATCTGCTCTCAGTATGGCGCAGAATAAGACGTCGGCTAAGAAGGAGCAGGCCGTGTCCATGCCAAAAAGCCCTGCAGTCTTGGAGAGCTCCCCCACAACTGTCTCTGTATCCTTGCAAGGGGCCACTGCATACAGACTCATAGTTACATATGTGGTAAAGTTGAAAAAAAATACTGATCTATCCATTTCAACCTGTGGCATATGAGTGCTCTTGTGTTTATTTCAATAGTACATTGTACATTCCTGTATGTTGTGATCATTAAGGTGCACATCGAATAGTTTTTAAAACTATTGACTCGGATTCAGTAGTTTCAACTCAGGAGCTTCAATCCATGATAGCTGATAGCTAAAGCTGATATGAATAACTGAGCAGCAGAGATTAAAGTGATAGTAAAGGTTTGTTTTTATTTGTTTAAAATAAAAACTTGTCATACTTGCCTCCACTGTGCAGTTAGTTTTGCACAGAGTGGCCCTGAACACCCTTTTCTTGGGTCCCTTGGCGGCTCTCACGGCTCCTCCCTGCATCCGATAACCCCCTAGGAGAATCACTCTCCCGAGGGGGTTACCTTGTAGGCACACTCACGAGTCCAGCATTTTCTCAAATCGCCTTTCAGGACAACCCCGGAGAGAGTGTAGCTCCACCTTGTCATTAGGAAACACATGCCCACTTTAAAAACACCTCCTCTTCCTCCATGGCTTCAGTTATTGTGTTTCCTCCTTGGAGGAAGCATGTGCCTGAACCAGGGGAGAGCTACACTCTCTGCAGGGGAGTAAGGCTTACCTTTCGTTACAGGTTGTTTCTTCTTTTGACCCCCAGCAGCATCTCCAGTGGGGGAGGACTCCTGGAGCTCCTGGTCCCGCCGTCTCACGGGAGTAAGGACCCTCGGAGTGCCGGCGTCGGGTGCCCGGTGTCCGCTGATTTAGCACAGGGAGGGCTCTGTCGCTGGCGGAGGTCGCTGCAGGTCAGTGGCGTGGCTCCGTTTTCGGCGCCGGGTCCTGGGCGGCGACAGTGTCGTTTACGGTGACGCGCAGGCGCTCTGAGGGGGCGTGGCGCCGTGGTTCAAGCGCCTGGAATGCAGGGATCATGGGGCGGGTCAGGTGACCGTGTGCTTCCGCTTCCGGCCGGCCCTGATGACGCGGCGGCCGGGAAAATAAAAAAAAATGATGGAGCTGTTTGTGATAGCTGCCTTACTCAAGCGATGGAGGAGTGTAAGCCAGCTATGGCGGAGACAGGCGCCCCTAGCACCGGTCCAGCCCAGGTACGTAAGGTGCACTGGCACCCTCTGCTTCACTGTTGGGCTATGTCTTTGTCTGTTCCCCCCTCTTGGGGGCCTGTCGCTGCAGGTCAGAGGTGACTTCGCTCTGACCTTTTGCAGCCTGGTTCTGGGGTCTCACTAGTGGTCTGTTTGGTGGTGGGTCTCTGCACTGGCTTGGTGTTAAGCAACTGGTTGTTGAGAGCTTTTAGTGAGTTAAACCTGCATGTCGTTTCAGGAAAAATCACTAGGAAAAGCTAGACCAGGTCAGAGAAAATGTCCTTCTTGCAAGACCCCCCTCAGAGATTCATGGCAGAAGGCAATGTGCAGAAATTGTATCAGAGAATTGGTGGAAGAGGAAACATCCCAGCAATATAAGGATTTGTTTTCTTCGGTTAAAGAGCTGACAAACTCCTTGAGTTCAGTCAGGTCCATCCTGATACAAAACCCTCCCGCACAGACCGAGCCTCAGAACTTACCGCCCAGCCCCAGGGCGTCGTCGTCCAGACAGGTGGATACCGAGGATTCTGGAGACGAAGGGGGTAGTACTCTCATCTCCTTCAGGGATTCTGAGGAGGAGGAAGAAGATAGCAGGGGCTCTAAATTCAAGCTATCACTAGAGGAAGTAGATGACATTCTTAAAGCAATCTACATTACTCTAGAAATTCAAGAAGAAAAAGTACAACTGTCAATTCATGACAAAATGTACCAGGGGTTGGACGAAACAAAACGGAGAGTTTTTCCAGTCCACAGGGTCCTCTCAGATTCGGTGAGAAAAGAGTGGAAGGACCCAGAAAAAGCCCCTTTCTTCTCTAAAGCTCTCAAAAGAAGGTTTCCCTTCGAAGATAAAGACTCAGAGGTTTGGAACAAAAAACCCAGAGTCGATGCAGCTTTCTCGCAGGTATCCAGACGAACGGATCTAGCCTTTGAGGATATGGGGATCCTTAAAGACCCAATGGACAAAAAAGCTGACTCCATCCTTAAAAAGGCTTGGGATGCTGCGTCAGTCAGTCTAAAACCAGCTATGGCAGCTACGGTAGTGGCCAGGAATCTGGAATGTTGGGTAGAGAAGCTGAAGAGCCATATTGAAGCGGGGACACCCCGCAAGGATCTCTTAGAGTCCTTTCCACTGATCCTGAATGCAGTCAAATATATGACGGATGCATCAGCAGAATCGGTTAAACTGGCCGCTAGGTCTTCGGCTCTTGTAAATTCAGACAGGAGAGCAGTTTGGCTGAAAACATGGTCTGGGGACACTGCTTCTAAGGTCAAACTGTGTGGTCTTCCCTTCTCGGGTGACTTACTCTTTGGACCCGATTTAGAGTCTGTGCTGGATAGGACAGCCGATAAAAAGAAGGCTTTTCCAGCTAAGAAAAAGCAGGTTGCCAAAAAGAATTTTCGTGCTTTTCAGCAGTCCCATAAAAAAGACCAGGATCGCAAGAGCAGATGGGGTTCACAGAAGGGCAAAGGCAAGGGTGGAGTCCTCTTTAGATCTCCCCCAGAGCAGTCCCCTAAGAGCAAGTGACAATATCTTCCCAGTGGGGGGGAGACTGTCAGCTTTTCGCGAACAATGGGACAGGCTGTCTCCAAATCTGTTCGTGAAGAGTATTGTCGATCAGGGGTACAGGTTGGAATTTTCAGAACCACCCCCGAGCAGGTTTTATGTGACAACATTGCCAAGGGATCAGGAGAAGGCCTCTGCAATGAAGCTTTTGTTACAGGAGCTGATACAGCAAGAGGTTCTGATTCAAGTCCCAGTAAACCAGCAGGGCAGGGGTTTTTACTCACATATTTTTCCGGTGAAAAAACCCTCAGGGAAGTACCGTTTAATCCTGAATCTGAAAGTTCTGAACAGGTTCATTCGGTACAAACATTTCAGGATGGATACAATTTTCTCCATCACAAAGTTGTTGACCCCAGAATGCTTCATGGCATCCCTGGATCTAAGGGATGCCTACCTTCATATACCCATTCATCAGGCGTCGCAGCAGTTCCTGCGCCTGGCATTGAAGGTGGGGAGTTCGGTATGGCACCTCCAATTCAGGGCTCTGCCATTCGGACTCTCGTCCTCTCCCAGGGTCTTTACGAAGATTATGGCAGAGGCTTTGGAGCCCCTGAAGTTGAAGGGGATTCCAGTCGTCCCTTATCTAGACGACCTTTTGTTTTTTGCAGACTCCAGGGAGCAGGTCCTAGTCAATCTCCAGAGGGCCCAGTCTCACCTCGAGGGCCTGGGATGACTTCTAAATCTAGAGAAGTCAATCCTGACCCCCTCACAGGAAATGAAATTTCTGGGGTATACGTTAAATTCGATTCTCCAGAAAGTTTTCCTGCCGCTGGAAAAACAGGAAAAGTTGCAGCTAGCTGTACAGCGTATACAGAGCAACCAGACAGTCTCAGTCAGGACGGCTATGGCAGTTCTGGGCCTGCTTACAGCAGCAATCCCGGCTGTTCAGTGGGCCAGGTTCCATTCCAGACCCCTTCAGAGGGAGGTTCTGTCAAGCTGGTCCCATCAGAATCCTTTGGAAAAACAGCTAAAAATTTTGTCAAGGACGAAAAGGGCTCTTTGGTGGTGGAGAGACCAGGCAAACCTCTCAAGGGGCCTGGTGTGGACCTTTCCTGTGGACAAGCGCCTTACTACAGACGCAAGTGCCTGGGGCTGGGGAGCCCACCTGGATGGTCAGACATCTCAGGGGGTCTGGTCCAAACAGGAAGCTCAAAGATCATCCAACTGGAGGGAGTTGAAGGCGATCTTTCTGGGATTAGTGGCCTTTCAGCAGAGTTTGAGAGGCCACCATGTCCAGGTGTTGTCAGACAACACAACAGCGGTTACCTACATTATGAAGCAAGGGGGAACCAGAAGCAGGAGCTTGATGGAGCTGGCCAATCTGTTGTTAGCCTGGGCAGAGCAGAACACAGCCTCACTATCGGCAGTGCATCTGAAGGGCTCTCAGAATTTGTTTGCGGACCTCCTAAGCAGGCGCAAATTGCTAGAGGCAGAATGGAGCCTGAATCAGGAAGTGTTCCTGATGATCTCCGAGGCCTGGGGGGTTCCACAGGTAGACCTTTTTGCCAGCCAGCAGAACTCAAAGGTGGACAGATTCTTTTCTCTTCACCGAGGAGATGCAGCAATAGGGTTGGATGCGTTTGCTCACCCCTGGTATTACCAGCTGTGCTACGCCTTTCCCCCCTTTCCTCTAATTCCACTAGTACTGAGGAAATTCAGGGAAGAAGGGACAGACTTAATACTAGTCACTCCTTTTTGGCCAAAAAGGCCTTGGTTCGCGGGTCTTCGAAACCTAGCCTCGAAGCCCCCATGGAGGTTACCACTCAGAAAAGATTTGTTATCCCAGGGGACAGTAAATCATCCAGAGGTGGAACTTCTACAGCTAACCGCCTGGTTTCTGAGGAGGACCTATTAAAAGCCAAAGGTCTCTCAGATAAAGTAGTAAAGACCCTGCTGTCTAGCAGGAAGGCAGTTACACAGGCAATTTACATGAAAGTCTGGAAAAAGTTCAACTCCTGGTGTAGTTCTAGAGAGCTCAAGGTCAAGAGCACGGTGTCCGTATTGGAGTTTCTCCATGAGGGAATGGAGAAGGGTCTCACAGCCAGTACCCTGAAGACTCAGGTGGCTGCCTTATCAGTTTTCTTTGAAAAGACTTTATCTAAAGAAACTTTAATTTCTAGATTTTTTAGGGCTCTTGCTCGAAGTAGACCAGTAGCACTTAAAGACTTTCCCAGTTGGGATTTGTCTACAGTTTTACAGGGTCTCTCGGGAGCACCGTTTGAACCCTTACAAGAAGCTTCTTTACAGAAGGTGGTTTTAAAAACAATCTTTTTGGTGGCCATCACCTCAGCCAGGAGAGTCAGCGAGCTCCAAGCTCTAGCTATTACAGAACCCTTCCTTAGAGTTTATCAGGACAGGGTGGTACTGAGGACGGATCCAGCATTCCTACCGAAAGTATCCTCAGCTTTCCATTGATCGCAGGAAATAGTGTTACCTACATTCTCTGCAACCCCAGCGAATGCAGGAGAGGAAGTTTTTCACACATTGGATGTGAGAAGGTGTCTATTACAGTTTCTGAAAATGACTAAAGATTTTAGAAAATCAAACGCCCTTTTTGTGATTTTTTCTGGATCATGCAAGGGGGAGAAAGCTTCTAAAAGTAACCTGGGTAGGTGGCTTAAGTTGGCTATAACAGAAGCCTATAAAGCAAAAGGAGAAATACCTCCCTCAGGTATTGCTGCCCGCTCTACTAGATCCACGGCAGTTTCCTGGGCTGAAAGGGCCGGTGCAACGCCTGAACAAATCTGCAAGGCTGCCACTTGGTCCAGTTATTCGACATTTCTCCGGCACTACCGGTTAGATCTACTGTCTGCAGCAGATCAGGCCTTCGGCAGGAAGGTACTGCAGGCAGTAGTCCCGCCCTAGGGTAAGTTTCTCGGTTATCCTCTCCGGGGTTGTCCTGAAAGGCGATTTGAGAAAGACTAAGTTAGACTTACCGGTGATGGTATTTCTAAGAGCCTTTCAGGACAACCGTTACTTCCCTCCCTAGGTTATGCTTAGTAAATGTATTAAGTTCTACCATGGTGTTGTGCTTTCTGTGCTTTGTTTTCCAGTGTCGGAAGGCCACAATAACTGAAGCCATGGAGGAAGAGGAGGTGTTTTTAAAGTGGGCATGTGTTTCCTAATGACAAGGTGGAGCTACACTCTCTCCGGGGTTGTCCTGAAAGGCTCTTAGAAATACCGTCACCGGTAAGTCTAACTTAGTCTTTTGTCTATAGACATGAATGCTGGACTTGGCCCCATCCCCCGGCACCTGCATCATAAGATTTGATTGACAGTACCGGGAGCCAATGGCTGTGCTGCTATCAATCCATCCAGTCAGCACCCAAGAAACTGGCTTTTGCTGGTGTGCTCATCCTTGGGACAAGATAGAGGGGGTACAGGTAAGTAAAACGGGGTCCTGGGGAGGCTGCATCATTACATGAGGTTTTTTACCTGAATGCATTGAGGTGAAAAACCTTGAAGGATTACAACCCCTTTAAGGAGGCTTTTAGGCTGGAAGTGGACAATATGAAACAGCAGGTATTGGGCATAGCAATTACAGCAAAGCAACTATCTGCCACTTCAACGCAACTATGCACTCAGTTGGAAAATGCAGGTCCGGCAGAGTCAAGCTCTTATAACTATCCGATTTGAGAATGGAAGACACGGAAAACTGCTCTAGGAGAAACCATGTAAGATTAAGTGGTATTCCCGAGCCTATTCTTAACTCGGATCTCTATATGGTTCAGTCTCTGCAATTCTGAGTACCATCCTGGAAAGATCCTTGGATGAGCCTATTGAGTTGGATAGGGTGTATAAAGTTGCTGGACCCAGAAATCCCTTGGCTACCTGCCCGCATGATGTATTGTGCAGTGTGCACTACTGTAGTGTCAAGGAAGAACTCTTACGAAGATCAAGTAGAATTTGATGGAGCTCAGATTATACTCCTATCCGACTTATCAAGGGCCACACTTGCTATGCAGAGAGGATTGAAACCTCTTCTAGATGTGATTCGGCCACATGGGATGCTATACAGCTGGGAACATTCACTTAGTGCTCAGGTAAGAAAAGAGGAAGCCCTCTTTCAGTTGTTTTTCCCGGATCAGCTGCCAGCCATTTTTACCTTCCTGGGCAATGAGCCAATCCTACCTGTCCCCAACTGACTGGACTCCCTGGAGGAGAATGAGACGTAACCAGGAAAAAAACGGTCTTATTAAAGAAATGAAGAACAATCATATCTGTGTTGCATTTGAGGACTGATCAGTAACCGCACCCACAGTGCAACTGTTTTACCTATGTTGAATGATTGTACTCTTGAAAATATGTTTGGATATATTATGGTACACTGCAACCTAGCAGGCCTTTCCTATGTAAAATACATTTAGGGGAGGGGGATGTCATACACGCTTTTTTTTTTCTCTTGATAAGTCGCATGTAAGCACTAAGTGGGGTAGATCATTGTAGCACATTTTTTAGTGACTCATGTGCATCGATGCACGTGGCTACCTCAAATTATATTATAGGTTTTTTGTTTATTTTTTACCACATTTATGAAATGTTTGGGAGGTAATGGCATAATACATTGTATATGCGTGTGTACATATTTGTGTTTCTTGATGCATTGATATTGCATTATTATTTTGACTTTAATTGAATTTTATGATTTACTGGTAACTAAGGCTAAAGGATTAGAGTCCCAGGTGTTCTACCTCCAGGAATAGCTCCAAGGGTATAAATCACTCTTACAGGTTTAGGCACTGATGTCAGATGCAGTGTGCCTGCCATTGTTTATACCTGGAATGCTCATGCCTGATGAGGTTGGCGCCCCAACATTTTTAATATTTTTTTAATTCTTTTCTTTTAAACTTTCAACATAGTACGTATAAGCATGGCACATGTCATTTAACACAAACTAGGAAAACTAGGAAACAAAACATGTCCAACACGTTTATATAACAACAACCACCCTGTTCTCTATAAACACAAGCGCTCACACAAATATGTGCATAAACTGGGGGGTGTGAGATTTCAACCTACTATTAATCTACTACAGCAGCCACTTAAGTTATTCAAAATTGAATAACAAAACAATTATCACATAAAATGATCTCTAAAAAAAAGAATATATACAGATCCAGCAGTGCTAATTGCTTATTTAAACTCCAATATCTTTTGTGTAAAAAAAACTTTCATATCGAGTGTGTATAAAACAATACTAAAGGCAATAGCAATCAATTTAGTCCATATAATAAACTGAAAATATATATATTTATCCACAGATTGTATGCTGAACAAGAGTCTCTTTATATTGCAAGATGTAATACACCATGGACCCTCTATCCAATTCCCGTCCACACGTGCAGAAAACACACACAAGGGGATGCGTGAAAGGTAGGGCTCCCCTTTGGTATTGCTCTTACCAGAACCTGACAGTTAATTAGGCATATCAAGAACTTTGGTTTATTAATTCGCTACTCCGTCCACATCTGATTCAGATCATTTCTCTATCTCGGTGAAAACTATATAGAGAAGGCAGACATAGCGTAATTCCATAAAACTTGGTTCTTTAACCACTGGGCACTTAAACACCCTTAATAACCAGACCAATTTTCAGCTTTTGGTGCTCTCACATTTTGAATGACAATTACTCAGTCATGCAACACTGGACCTATATGAAATTTTTGTCCTTTTTTTCACACAAATAGAGCTTTCTTTTGGTGGTATTTAATCACCTCTCAGTTCTTAATTTTTTGTGCTATAAAAGAAAAAAGACCGAAAATTCTGCGAAAAAATGAATTTTTCTTCGTTTCTGTTATAAAAATTTAGCAGATTAGTAATTTTTTCTTCATAAACTTTGGCCAAAATTTATACTACTACATATCTTTGGTAAAAATAAGTACAAATTGGTGGATATTATTTGGTCTTTGTGAAAGTTATAGAGTCCACAAGCTATGGTGCCAATATCTGAAAATTGATCACACCTGAAGGACTGACGGCCTATTTCAATTCTTGAGACCCTAACATGGCAGAAAAGTACAAATACCCCCCAAATGACCCCTTTTTGGAAAGAAGACATTCCAAGGTATTTAGTAAGAGGCATGATGAGTTTTTTGAAGTTGTAATTTTTTCCCACAATTCTTTGCAAAATCAAGATTTTTTTTCCTTTTTTTTTTTTTTTCACAATTGTCATATCAGGTTATTTCTCACACACTGCATATGCATACCACAAATTACACCCCAAAACACATTCTGCTATTACTCCCGAGTACGGCGATACCACATGTGTGAGACTTTTACTCAGTGTGGCCACATACAGAGGCCCAACATGCAGGGAGCGCCATCAGGCGTTCTGGAGCACCCAGGACAATTCTGACATTTCTCTCCTACATGTAAAAATCATCATTTATTTGCTAGAAAATTACAGAGAACCCCAAAACATTATATAATTTTTTTTAGCAAAGACCCTGGAGAATACAATGGTTGTCGTTGCAAATTTTTAGCTCACACGGTATTTGCGCAGCAATTTTTCGAACGCGTTTTTTTGGGGGGAAAAAATGTTTTTGTGCTTAAAAAAAACAAAAAAAACTGTAAAGTTAGCCCAATTTTTGCATAAAGTGAAAGATGAAGTTGTCACTCTTCAAAATTGCACATGCCCGTGGAATGGCGCCAAATGTCGCTACTTTAAAAATCCCCATATGCGACACTTTAAATTTTTTTTACTGGTTACATGTTTTGAGTTGCAGAGGAGGTCTAGGGCTAGAATTATTGCTCTCGCTCTAACGTTCGCGGCGATACCTCACATGTGTGGTTTGAACACCGTTTTCATATGTGGACGGGGCTTACGTATGTGTTCGCTTCTGCATGCGAGCACATGGGGACAGGGGCGCTTTAAATTTTTTTTTTTTTTTTTTTTTTTTTTTTATTGTTCATTTTACTTTATTTTAGTTTGACATTTTTTTCCCCAAAAATAAATTTTTGATCACTTTTATTCCTATTACAAGGAATGTAAACATCCCTTGTAATAGGAATATGGGGTGACAGGTCCTCTTTACAATGAAATCTGGGGGTCAGTGTGACCCCACATCTCACCTCTAGGCTGGGAAGTCTGAAATAAAAAAAAAAAAGATTCTGGCTTTGATCGTACTGGCGAGTTGGTAGAAGCACCGGAGGGCGGTGAGGGGTGGGGGGGGCGTCTATGGCTGGGTATTGCAGGGTATCACCGAGTATGGCTGGGTATCTCCGAGTATGGCTGGGTATGGCAATTTATGGCAGGGTATTGCAGGGGTATTGGGGGGTACTGCAGAGTAATGGGGGGTACTGCAGAGTAATGAGGGGTACTGCAGAGTATTGGGGGGGTACTGCAGAGTATTGGGGGGGTACTGCAGAGTATTGGGGGGGTACTGCAGAGTAATGGCAGGGTACTGCAGAGTAATGGCAGGGTACTGCAGAGTATTGGCAGGAAATTGAGGGGTTAATTTCGGTGAGCAGCGATGTGGGCACTGCTGATGCAGCCCACATCGCTGCTGACACCGATCCCAGAATTCTGGGAGGCCGTTAATTAACGGCCTCTCAGAGTTAAACATCCGCCCTGAACCCGTTAATTGGCAATGGGCGGTTGTTAAGTGGTTAATAATACTTATAGAGCCATTGATTTATACACTCACAAAAGAAACAGAGCATGAAGCATTGGTTCTCTATTCACAGTTTAGTGTCAGGTATGTGAGGACAGTCCTACCACTCTCTGCAGTATGCATCAGACGTCTCGCTGCAGCCCTCATGATGTTGGAATGACGAAACACATCAGTTTGGAACCATACGATGAGTAGAGAGATGGCAGTGTTTGTGGGAGGGCTGACCCGCTATCGGTTGCAGCGAGACGTCTGATGCATACTGCAGAGAGCGTTAGGACTGTCCTCGCATATCTGGCACTAAGCTGTGAATAGAGAACCAATGCTTCATGCTCTGTTTCTTTTGTGAGTATATAAATCAATGGTTTTATAAGTTTTATTAAAGAATCAAGTTTTATGGAATTACGCTATGTCTGCCTGCTATATATATTTTTCACCGAGATATTGAGAAATTATCTGTATAATAGGGGACGGAGTCGCAAATTAATAAACCGCAGGAGTTCTTGAAATGCCTAATTAACCGGCAGGTTCTGGTAAATACCAAAGGGGAGCCCTATCTGTCACGCATCCCCTTGTGTGTGTTCTTTCTGCACGTGTGGCGGTGAATTGGATAAAGGGTCTGTGGTGTATTACGTCTTGCAATATAGAGAGACTCTCTTGTTCAGCATACAATCTGTGGATAAATATATATATATTTTCAGTTTATTATATGGACTAAATTGATTGCTATTGCCATTACTATTATTAGTATTGTTTTATACACACTTGATATGAAAGTTTTTTTTACACAAAAGATATTGGAGTTTAACCACTTTCAGACCGGACCATTTTGCTGGTCAATGACCAGAGGTCTTTTTACAATTTGGCACTGCGCTGCTTTAACTGGTAATTGCGCGGTCATGCAATGTTGTACCCAAAGAAATTTGCGTCCTTTTTTTCCCACAAATAGAGCTTTCTTTTAAAGGTATTTGACTGACTCTGCGATTTTTATTTTTTGCGATATAAACGTAAAAATACCGCAAATTTTGAAAAAAAAATGATATTTTCTACTTTTTGTTATTAGAAAAATCCAATAAACTCAATTTTAGTCATACATTTAGGCCAAAATTTATTCAGCCACATGTCTTTGGTAAAAAAAAAAGTCAATAACTGTATATTTCTTGGTTTGCGCAAAAGTTGTCACATCTACAAACTAAGGTACGTTTTCTGGAATTTACGCAGCTTTTAGTTTGACTGCCTATCTCATTTCTTGAGGTGCTAAAATGGCAGGGCAGTACAAAAACCCCCCCCAAATGACCCCATTTTGGAAAGTAGACACCCTAAGGAAATTGATAAGAGGCATGTTGAGCCCATTGAATATTTTATTTTTTTGCCTCAAGCGATTGAATAATGACAAAAAAAAATTTTTTTTTTTTTTTTACACAAAGTTGTCACTAAATGATATATTGCTCACACATGCCATGGTTATATGTGGAATTGTACCCCAAAATACATTCTGCTGCTTCTCCTGAGTACGGGGATACCACATGTGGTTGACTTTTTGGAAGCCTAGCCGCGTACGGGGCCCCAAAAACCAAGCACCGCCTTCAGGATTTCTAAGGGCGTACATTTGTAATTTCACTCCTCACTACCTATCACAGTTTTGAAGGCCATAAAATGCCAAGATGGCACAAAACACCCACAAATTACCCCATTTTAGAAAGTAGACACCCCAAGCTATTTGCTGAGAGGCATGTTGAGTCCATGGAATATTTTATATTTTGCCACAAGTTGCGGGAAAATTACAAACTTTTTTTTTTTTTCACAAAGTTGTCACTAAATGATATATTGCTCACACATGCCATGGGCATATGTGAAATGACACCCCAAAATAAATTCTGCTGCTTCTCCTGAGTACGGGGATACCACATGTGTGGGATTTTTTGGGAGCCTAGCCGCGTACAGGGCCCCGAAAACCAAGCACTGCCTTCAGGATTTCTAAGGGTGTACATTTTTGATTTTACTCCTCACTACCTATCGCAGTTTTGAAGGCCATAAAATGCCAAGATGGCACAAACCCCCCCAAATGACCCCATTTTGGAAAGTAGACACCCCTAAATTTAGGGGTACACTAGTGAGACTCGCAGGTAAAAAAGCACCTAGGCTGTCAGCGACTGTATCAAAACGCTACAAAAAAAACTGTTAGCGATCGCAGGGATCAAGCCTGACTCTGCGAACGCTGCAGTTATGTGTGTTGTGTTTTGTAAGTGACAGTGATCGATCGATACTGCACTTGGGTGGGCTGGTCTGGGCTTGGCGGAGGGGCTAAACGCAGGTGCTAGCAGGTATCTGGGCTGATCCCGCTAACAATGCGTTTTGGGAAACCTAAACTGCTGGCGACGCTAATATAGATCTGATCAGATACTATATTACTAAGGGAGGTGTATGCTTTGCGCGTGGGTGTTAGCGGTACTGGCACTAACCTGACGCTGCCTGGGACGACGCAGACCTTATCTGACCCACAAACAAATCAGGGGGTTAAACCTTTATTAGGTAATAATGGCGGGTGCCCTGAAACTATAAAAAAATAACTAACCAACCAGCGTCACCTGTAACAGTTATATGGTGATCACTGGTGAAAGGGTTAACTAGGGGGCAATCAGGGGGCTTTATGCGGTAGTATATGGGGGTCCCTGGCGCTATAAAAAGCTGCGGCGAACCTAAATACCTACCTGCCTAACTAGCGTCACCTGTGACACTAATACAGCGATCAGAAAAACGATCGCTTATTAGGCTGGGTTCACACTGGAGCGATGCGGGAACGCCACGAATCCGCGGCGGGTTCCCGCATCACACTGCCCAATGCGAACTGCTGGGAGTGTCAGTGAAATGTTAATGACACCCCCAGATCAGTTCGCATATCGCAGTGCAATCTGCAAACTCGGACAGGAATCGGATCGCATGGTGTGAACACCCATGCGATCCGATTCTGCTGCGGACCAAAAAAAGGGTCCCGTGCGAGTTTGCGGCGGGTGCGACGCAAATTCAGCCATACTATCTGTATGGCTGAACTCGAATCGCACAGAGATCGGATGTGATTTGCACTGCAGTGCGGTGCGAATCACATCCGTTCTCATAAACCGCTGCAATGTGAACCCAGCCTTAGTGACACTGGCGACGGGGGGTGATCACGGGGTTAAACCTTTATTGGGGGGTTAGGGGGGTACCTTAGAACTAAAGGGGGCTAACCCTAACTGCCCTAACAGTTATTAGTCACAAATGACACCAATGCAAAAAAAAAAAAAAAACTCGGACAGGAATCGGATCGCATGGTGTGAACACCCATGCGATCCGATTCTGCTGCGGACCAAAAAAGGGTCCCGTGCGAGTCTGCGGCGGGTGCGACGCGAATTCAGCCATACTATCTGTATGGCTGAACTCGAATCGCACAGAGATCGGATGTGATTTGCACTGCAGTGCGGTGCGAATCACATCCGTTCTCATAAACCGCTGCAATGTGAACCCAGCCTTAGTGACACTGGCGACAGGGGGTGATCACGGTGTTAAACCTTTATTGGGGGGGTTAGGGGGGTACCTTAGAACTAAAGGGGGCTAACCCTAACTGCCCTAACAGTTATTACAGTCACATATGACACCAATGCAAAAAAAATAAAAAATGCAATTGGTGTCACTGTGACTGGGGGTGCAGGGGTGATTGGGGGGGTGATCGGGGGCGGAAGGGGGGGTGAGAGTATGCCTGGCATGTTCTACTGTACGTGTGGTGTGTTGGTGCAACTCACCGATCCTCTCTCCTCGGTGCCGGAACGAAAAATACCGACACGGAGGAGAGATTACATCACTTCCTCTGCCTTTGTTTATATTACAGGAGAGGAAGTGATGTCACGCTTCACTTCCATTCGTCAGGAGCGATCGCGAGGGGGTGGCCATGAACGATTGGCCGCCCCCTCATCCCGGATCGCTGCTGAACGGATACCGACCGCCGCTGGCACCGGGGCGGGGCCCGATCGGGCCCCCCACCCGCGGGAAGGCAGGGACGTACATGTACGCCCATATGCCTGCCCGTGCCATTCTGTCGACGTACATCGTCGTGCGGCAGTCGGCAAGTGGTTAAATAAGTAATTAGAGCTGCTGGATTTCTATATATACTTTTTTTTAGAGATCATTTTATGTGAAAACACAAAACATAAATGAGTCATACATCAGCGCAAGTGGCAAGCATGGCCCAATGAATAAGGATCTATTTCTGGGTAAGAGCTACTATAGTTTCACAGAGAGAATTTGTTTTTTCCTATTATAATATAATATATATGTAACCAACCACGGTATGCAGATATACAGTGGGCAAAATAATTATTTGTTCCCCTGCAGATTTTGTAAGTTTGCCCACTTACAAAGAAATGAAGGGTGTTTAAAAAATGTTGATCAGTTTTATTCCTATTACAAGGAATGTAAAGATCCATCTGGTCCGCCGGAAATCTTGATTGTAAACATCCGAGGTCGGAGTATCCATTTTCCGACTCGCTGATTGCAGAAGTGAGTCGGTAGAAGCAGCAGAGGGCAGTGGGAGGGGGGACATCCCCTCTCACCGCCTGTAAGATCAATCAAGCAGCTGACCAGCCACTATGATGGTTCTTATGGCGTAGGGAATCACTGGCTGAAAAAGCTGATATCTGTATGATGCCTGTAGTTGCAGGCATCATTCAGATATAACCCCACATAGTCGAGGACGTCATATGACGTCTGGCGGTGGCTAAGTGGTTAATGTGCTTCTCTTGAGCCACACCTTTGTTGCCTTGGTGGTATGTTTTGGATCATTGTCATGCTGGAAGACCCATCGTCGGTGTTCTGGCTGAAGGAATTAGGTTCTCATCCAAGATTTTAGACTACGTGGCCCCCATCCATTGGCCCCTCAATGCAGCAAAGTCAGCCTATACCTTTAGCAGAGAAACTGCCCCAAAGCATAATGTTTCCACCTCTGTGCTTGACTGGTAGGGATGGCGTTTTTAGGGTCATAGTCAGCATTTTCCTTCCTCCAAACACGGTGAGTCCAGTTAATGCCAAAGTGTTAAATGTTGGTCTCATCTGACCACAGCACTTTCTCCCAATCTTCCTCTGAATCATTTAGATGTTTATTGGCAAACTTCAGACAGGCCTGTTCATGTGCCTTCTTGAGAAGGGGGACCTTGTGTCAGAGAAATAGTGGTCAGAGGAATAGTGTTCAGAGAATAGGCCATAGAAATACTGGCAATCTTGCCAAAATGGGCTCCATAGGCGCATCATGTGATAGATGGTTCCCCCTGCTGGCCTATAAAAGGCTGCCTCTGTCTGACCCAAGTTGCTGGATTGTCTTCAGCTCTTCCCTCTTCCTGTGTTGTTTTGGATCCGAACTAGAAAAGCTTGGTATTGTTTCTGACCCCCCTGGCTAAATTAATCCTGAATATAAAGTGTGCACACTTGAAGTCAAACACTGACACACACGTAGTTCAGTATTCAGATACTTCTGCTTTTTATTTCCTGAACTCTGGCTGATATACAATAAGCCGGATATCTTACTATCAAATCAAAAATTTGATAAAAGACAGCGTGTACAAACCGCAAATTATACATATTCATTATTGTGACGGAGTATAAGCTTTTTAGCTGGGTTATGTCTTAAAAAGGTAACAGCAAACTACGGTAGCTAAAATAGTGTTGTTCCCAGCCCCCTTCCTCTTGGTTGTACTGTCACGGTGGCCGAGAACAGGCGCAATTCTTCTTTTTGACGTTGCTCTTTCTTTTAACTCTTGCAGTTTTACATGAAGGGAGAAGCTGGCAGACATCTTAATTATGATTAAATTAGTATGATTAAGGTTGATAACTGATAATGAAAGATAAGCACTTATATCTATAAGAGTACCAGAAATAGGCATTTCACTTATAACACTCATGATCACATCCATTACAGTTCCCCCCTTGAAATGCTTATTTCACTAAACTGCCCCTCACACTATAAGACCACCTAAAACCACCGGCTTATCATTCCCCTCTGCAACTCTTTTAAGCTGTACATAGGGAAAGGGTAGTGACTAGCTCACCACCCCCCCCCCCCCCTCCCCCCGATACAGCTGGTGAAATGTAGCCAGGTGCTGTCTGTCCCTATGGCCCTACAGTGTTGCATCTCGGGGAGGGTGACTAACGGAGCGTAACACATAACTGTCATCATAGGCATCATCAAGTCTTACATAAACATTTTACATAAACAATGTCGTCATTGTCTGGGGTTTCTTGGTTCACCAATGTAGGGGTAGCTTGATTAACAGCCTTTTCCACACATTTCCTGATGCAGGGGAGAATGCAGCAGATTATAGCCGCCATTACCAGGATAGCTATTCCTATCTGGGTCAACAATCCCTGCCATCCCCCCTTTATCCAGGTGAAATACTGATCCCAGGAATTGGTGAGCCCTGAATTCTGTTTTAGCTCTCTGGACAAGTCCTCAAGTTTCTGGATGGCTAAGGTCTGAGAATCCGGTTTCTGCAGCCATAGTATCCTCAAAGGTAGGGTTCGCTATGGCTACCATGTCCCCTATTGTTTGCATATGGGGCCTCAGGGGGTTAGAGTTAGGTGTAAACTGGGAACCTGTCCACTCTGGATTGTTGAACATGTCTTTTAGTTGGAAAGGTTTCCTATCGCTGTAATACCCACTCCCCCACCATATACCGAAAACATAGGTCCAGCTGTCTCCTGGGCTGGGGTTTTCAATGGTCAGTCTAAACTCCTTTTCAGCATATTGTCCTTGTTGTTTAATTGTCATTCTGTCTAGAAGTGATTTCCCATTCTTGTCTTTCCTATTTTTGGCGGTTTCGGGGTCGTATCCCCATTTTGTATCTCCCAGTGTTCCAACCCACTGCTCCCCAATAATCACAGTTGTCACCCCAGTAGGTGTCGGTGACACACATACAAGGTTCCCGGATCCAGTGCTATGTCTCTGGTTCCAACTGAATAGTCTGTGCCCAGTATCTTACCATAAGGGGATATGAATGTAGCAACACGTGTGTTAGATGAGTTATACCAGAATTGAGTCATACCATCTTTTTGTTTTATGGCCACCTCTTGGGCCTGAGCATAAATCACAACAAAAAGGATAAACAGGATCATGGCTTGGTCCCCTCAGCCTCTCCTCCTTCGGGCACAGGGCCTTTTCTTGCAATGTGAGGCGTGTATCCACAAGTTCTTTCCGGCCACCTTTACTGATGTGGAGGTTGTCAGAAGGACTTGGAAAGGACCATCATATCTGGGTTCAAGGGTGTGTTACCTCACAAACCTCTTCACCAATACCCAATCTCCGGGGTTTAACCTGTGTGATCCCGTGTCTAATTCAGGATCTGGGATAGAGGAAAACACTTGCACATGGATACGGGTTAATTCTCGAGATAAAGGGGTCACATAATCAGTTAATGCATCAGATTGTAGTTGCAACTGTTGTGGAAAATAAAAACCCAGTCTGGGGGCTGAACCAAACAATATCTCATAGGGTGACAAACCATGATTTCCCCTTGGGGTGTACCCGACACTGAACAGGGCAATGGGTAGGCTGTCTGGCCAACTCATTCCTGTTTCCTGAGACATTTTCAGCATCCTGGACTTTATTGTGCCATTTAGTCTTTCCACCTTCCCACTACTCTGAGGGTGGTATGGGGTGTGAAAGGCTAGTGTGACCCCTAAGGTTGTCCATATCTCTTTGGTTACTGAGGCCGTGAAAGCCGGCCCCTGATTACTCTCTATAACCTCTGGGACACCATATCTGCACACTATTTCGGACAAGAGTCTTTTTGCGGTAGTCTTGGCGGTCATGTTGGCCACAGGATAGGCTTCTGGTCATCCGGAAAACATGCAAATGACCGTTAAAGCGTAGTCATATCGGTCGCTTCTTGGCATCTGGATGTGATTGATCTGTATCCGCTGGAAGGGGTATTGGGCCTTTGCCAAGTGTTTCAAGGGTACCTTTTCTGTTCTTCCAGGATTGCATTTGGCACAGATAGCACATGATCTGCAGAAGTTGTTGGTAAGGGGGGTGATGCCTGGGGCTAGGTAGTATTTGTTGATTAAGGCATTCATCAGAGTTTTCGAAAGATTAGAGGCACCATGGGCCCATTGTACCACTGCAGGGAACATTGTCCGCGGTAGGCACGGTCTCTTGTTCAACTCCATGATTCCATCAACTTCTGTGGCTCCTTTCTTGATCCACACATCCTTTTCTTCTTTGTCAGCTGTCTCCTGTTGTTCCTTGAGGTAAGTTCTGCTCACAGGAGGGATTTGCAGAGTCATGACCGTTTTCGTTGTCTCTTCGAGATCATCTATCGGGTCATCTAGGATAAGTACTGCATTCACTCTGCTGACCACTTCTCACGTCCCATCTGCTGCTTGCTTTGTGGCAGTATCTGCCAGGTGATTGCCTCGTGCTTCTCGGGAGACCATTTTGCCGTGCGCTTTTACTTTAATTATGGCTACTTGTGTTGGGAGAAGTAAGGCATCCATCAAGTTCTTGATAGCCGTGCTGTGCTTCACAGGTGTTCCTGCAGCTGTCAGGAACCCTCTGATTTTCCAGATGATCCCAAAATCGCAGGCCACTCCCAGAGCATACCTCGAGTCTGTGTAAATGTTGGCTCGCTTGCCTTCGTCCAATTTGCATGCCATAGTTAGAGCTTGCAGTTCTGCTTCTTGGGCGACATAGAGGGGGGTAACGCTGAGGCCTGGAGAACTGTGTCTTCAGTAGTGACTGTATATCCTGTGTGGTACCGTTCAGCCTCATCTGCATATCTGGAACCATCCACAAAAATTGTCAGGTCAGGGTTCTCAAGGGCCATTTCACTGACTGTCGGTAGGTGTGATGTCTCCATCTTCCTCACTTCGAAGAAGTCATGAGCAGTTTGGGGAGGATCATCTTCCAAAAAGGTTCCCCCCTCGAGAATGGGAAACAGAGTGGCTGGGTTGAGAGTATTACATCAAAGGATGGTAATGTCGGGGAGAAGCAAGGCACACTGGAGTCTGAGGTGCCTCTGTGAAGACAGGTGTCTGGGCTGGGTCTGGTTCAGTATGGTAGTGATGTCATGCGGGGCGAGGAGGGTTAAGGGATGGCCCAGAACATGGTCTGCAGCCTTGTCTAGGAGAATTTGGGCTGAAAAAACAGCTCTGAGGCAGGAGGGTCCCCCCTCGCCACTGAGTCCAGTTGGCCAGAGTAATACCCAATGGGTCTGAGTCTACTGCCATGGTTTTGGGTTAGAACTCCTGTGGCATGTCCTTGTCTCTCTGAGACAAACAGTTTGAAAGTCTTTCCATAGTCAGGTAGGCCCAAAGTGGGGGTCGTCGAAAGGATCTTCTTCAGAATTTCAAAGTTGTTCACAGCCTCTGATGAAAGCAGGAAGGGGTCAGATTTCAAAGCTTCGTAGAGCGGTTGCATCAAAGGGGAGGCTTCTGGGATCCAAGCACGGCAGTAGGAGATTAGTTCTAGGAAAGCATGGAGCGGCTTCTGTCCTTGAGGCAGGGGGTTGGCCTTGATTGTAGCAACCCTTTCTTCAGTAAGGTGACGGGTGCCTTGGGAGATGCAATGACCTAGGAAAATCACTTTCTCTCTACACCACTGGACTTACAACCTTGTTCAGCCAGGTAGTGGAGGAGGCTCTCTGAAAATATGGAGGCGTCACCGAAGGTATTCGCACACAGCAGGAGGTCATCAACATACTGGAGGAGGACAATGTCCGGGTGGAGTTTCATCCACATGTCCAGGATGTGTCCCATTGTTTTGGCAAACTGGGTAGGAGAGTTCTGCGCACCTTGGGGCATGACAGTCCAGGTGTAACAGAGGCGTGGTCTTGGTGGGCGGTCCAAATATGGTGTACCAGAGGCCATCATGAGAGGAGTAATTATTTTACTACCCTGTGCGGATTCTAAACCCTTTGCCACCAACAACTTATCACCTTCCATTGTCTTTTACTCTGGTCGTGCTAGAAGCAGACCCTTTCGGATTGGTTCCATAAGACCCGAGACAAAGGCAGCAGTCAGCATTTGCACGTGTGCTTTGATCTTCTTGCTGAACCCCAGGTCATTGAACACTTGTGTAATTCTGGTATGAAATTTCTCAACTGTTTCCCCCTTATCTTGTGTCATATCCTGTATACCGGTCGCTTGATCTGCCAAGCGATCTGGAGCCCATGTTTTCAACTGGGCCACGAATTCAACCCCCGCATTCCAAGTATCGAGGTCATACCGTATATTCTCATTAAAGCATTTCTCCATTACTGGCCAGTAGGTGTCCCCTGCTTTTATTTCACACAGACTTTTCAAATCCTGCCATGCACAACTATATGATTTCTGGATCTGCTCAATCCTTCTATAAAAAGCCATGGGCTGTTTTTCTGGGTCCGGCAGGCCGGCAACCAGGCTGGCAGCGTTCTTGGGAGTGAAAGTTGCATACATCAGGGGGGCCCCCGTGCCGCACTCAGGGGGGCCCTGGGGGGTGGTCCATTGTGTGTGGGTGGTTGGCTAATGCGGGGTCGTGTTTGGCCTGCACCTGGGGGAAGGGGTCTGTGTGAATCAAGTCCTTGAAGCCAGTGTTGAGGAGGTTGGGAAGGGTATTGTGGTGACACACATGAGTCGTTGAACAGGGAATCCATGTTAGTCTTGGAATGTGGGTCATATTGTGGGAATGTAACATTATGTCTTGGTGGGACTGTATTCGGGGCGGCCAGTGGGACCGTGGTCACGCTGGTGTCTGTTACTTATACCCCCCTACACCACAATGTTCTGTGCACAGGGATTTGTCTGGTTACTCTGGTCAGGACTACGGTGGGAAGGACCGGCATGAACTGCCGCCGCTGCCTGATCCATCCCATCAATGTGGTCTGGCCCCGGCATCTCCACCACAAACTGGTCTCGTGTTCTACCGACTGAGCTAGCCGGGCTTGCCTTACCATCCCGGCAACCTGCCATCATCAGCGGGGTTGGTTGAGCAGAAATAGGGATAAGTCGGGCCTTGTAGTATGTTCCGTTCGATTGGTCTATCACCGGGTATATGTGTGTTGGCTCCGGTGTGGGCGGCAGTGCTGGTGGGTCAGGCGAGTGAGGTGTAATATAGTGATGGCAGTTGACTGAGGGGTACAAAGATAGGTGTGCCTTGCCAACCGTCAAACATGGCGGAGGAGGTGTTCCCTGTTGGTCTATTTCTTGCTGCGTAGAGGCAGTAAGGGGAGGTGCCGTCTGTGAAAGAGGGGCGGTAGACGAAGGGCGGTACTCATTTCCTGAAAGACAGCCGCCATCATAGGGCGGTGGCTGCCTACTCAACTTCCTCTTTCCTAATTTCTTGTACACGTACACAATACGGCCATTTTAGTTTTTCCTCCTCAATCCACCCTTCCTCAGCAATAGCCTTCGCAACCTTAAACCAGGAGTCTGCTATACCTAGTAGGCCATGATCTTTTAACAGGCCTTTTTTCCTTCTCAAGAGAGAGCGCCATTCATCTACTTGTAATCTCCCACCCAGATGCATGTCAATCTCACATATTTTTGCTAATTTCTTCCGCTTCTTAATGGCATCTTCTCCCTCCCGTTCTAACATCAAATCACAAGCTAGACAGCCCTCTGTGGGCCTAATCAGTTTATTCCCCATCCTTCACAATTCTCAAGTTAAATGAGATAGGAAGGGAGATTGAGAGAGAGAGAGATAAAATTAGAGACTTGAAGTTGATATAGACAATGAGGGAGTAAAAGATCTCTAGTAATAAGTCACTTGGTGAAGGCAGCGAGAGAGAGACCAAAAAATTATTAAAAGATCCCTTGTAAGACAATTATTGAGGAAACATACAATACAAATTAACAACCATTATTCAATGGGCCTTTCTAAACATTCCTAACACGTCCCAGTGCAACACCCAAATTCCTCACTCTATCTTTCTCTGCCTCCTCGTAGTTTTCTGGTTGCTGAGGTTGTAGGGGGCACCTTTTGCTCCCCTGTCCTCTTAATACCGAACAACAATCCACAAATACACTTAGCACATACATGACATTACCACAATCAATGTGGCAACCAAGGTGAAATATGGGATTGACTATTCTCATGGGATCCCCACGCCCTCGCCTCGGGCGTATGTGACGCCCCCTCTTGGTCTCCCGTGCTCTTGGTACAATTCCCATACTCTTCTTAGTACTATTATTTATTCCCCCAAGAGGAGTTTAACCACGTCACCTCCATCCGTGATGATATAATCAATCTCTCCTTCCGCAAAGGTTCCCACAAGACAAACAGATAAACTCCAACAAAACAAAACACTCCGAATACAGGGGGGCCAGAAACAATTGCAGGTTCATATAAATGGACTTGAGAGAAGATATATACCTGTCTTTTAGGCCTCAGGAAGCCGATGTCAAGACAGAAATTAACCAGATACGGATGCGGACTAAATGGTAGACAAATTATTAAGAAAAATGTCTTACCGTTTTATCCAGAGTTGATCAGGCTTCGGCCCGCCCGTATTTGGAATTATTTCAGTCTCTTTCCGTTTCGGCTATCCTTTGGGCGGACTCTCGAGCCCCACGTTTGAGCGCCAGCTGTTTTGGATCCCAACTAGAAAAGCTCGGTATTGTTTCTGACCCCCTGGCCAAATTAATCCTTAATATAAAGTGTGCACACTTGAAGTCAAACACTGACACACACGTAGTTCAGTATTCAGATACTTCTTCTTTTTATTTCCTGAACTCTGGCTGATATAAAATGAGCCGGATATCTTGCTATCAAATCAAAAATTAGATAAAAGACAGCGTGTACAAACCACAAATTATACATATTCATTATTGTGACGGAGTATAAGCTTTTTAGATGGGTTATGTCTTAAAAAGGTAACAGCAAACTACGGTAGCTAAAATAGAGTCTTCTTCCCAGCCCCCTTCCTCTTGGTTGTACTGTCACGGTGGCCGAGAACAGGGGCAATTCTTCTTTTTAATGTTGCTCTCTTTCTTTTAACTCTTGCAGTTTCACATGAAGGGAGAAGCTGGCAGACATCTTAATTATGATTAAATGAGTATGATTAAGGTTGATAACTGATAATGAAAGATAAGCACTTATATCTATAAGAATACCAGAAATAGGCATTTCACTTATAACACTCATGATCACATCCATGACCTCAGCTTACCTACTGACCTGCTCTGATCCCCTCTCCAGTGTTTATACCCCTAACTTGGCTCACAGACTTTTATACTTGCACCTGCCTGATTACCAGTGCTTGACCTCCGGCTTGCCTTATCACTTACCTGTGATTGACCCCCAGCTGGCCTCACCACAGCCTCCAATCTGCTCTCCTGTGTTCTACCCTCAGTCAGGCTTTTACTAGTGTCTAGATTACTCCTTGTCTTCTCAAGCAAAATCTCAAAGTGATCATCAGCTCAAGCCTTCTCAATCTGCTGGAAACCCATGCTTCTTTGAGCCCTATACATCCAGTACCACCTTCAGGGGTATACTGCGCTTAGCTATAAGGGGAGCCTCTCCAACATCTTGGCCTCGGAAAAGGTACCTGACACCTTGCAGGCACTGCAGGATTTCAATCTATGGTGGCGTATTGTGTTAACAATGGTTTTTTTTGTGTGAATGTAACCCAACTGCCCTGAGATCATTCACAAGCTCCTTTGTAGTTATGGGCTGATCCCTCAGTTTTCTCATAATCAGCCTTACCCCATGAGGCAAAACCTTGCATGGAGCTCCAGACCAAGAGCCATTTGATGGTTATTTTGTATTTCTTCCATTTGCGAATAATCACTGACAGTTCCCCTTCGCACCAAGCTTCTTGTTGATGGTCTTGTAGCCCATTGCATACTTTTTTAGATCTAGAATCTTGTCCCTGACATCGCCTGACAGCTCTTTGGTCATGTCCATGATGGTGGGTTTGAATGGAAGAAAGATTGTGTCTTTTATGCAGATAATGAGTTGTCCTTAGCAGCACCTTCTTAAATTGACAGGATGGGGAAGAAGTGAAAAAGGGAAGAGAACAAGGGGAATGGAAAGCACGGAGGACAGGAGCATGTACGTATGAGGATAATACCCAAGAGCGATCCACAGGACTGTACCCTTTCCAATTAACCAGATACTGTATGTGCCCATGGAACCTATGGGAGTCAATGATTGTATCCCATACTCCTCATGGTCCTCCTCCTGAACCGGGCGAGGGCGTGGTACCGAGGTGATGAAGCGGTTGCACACCAAGAGTTTTAATAAGGAGACATGAAATGCATACAAAATACGCATCTTAGAAGGAAGGTCTAATGTGTAAGCCACTGGGTTGATCTTATGGAGAACAGGGAAGGACCAAATAAACTGTGGTGCCAGTTTCAGTGAGGGAACATGGAGTCGGAGGTTGCGAGATGACAGCCAGGCCATCTCTCCAACCTGGTAGGAAGGTGCAGGTATGAGTGTGCGGTCAGCATGGAGTCTGTACCTATCACTGGCACGTTGCAAGGACTCTTGGACCTGTACCCAAGTGGAACTAAGACCACGGAAATGCTCCTGTAACACAAGATATCTTTGAGGAGCAAATGAGTCAGGCAACATGGATAGTTGGAAACCATAATTCGCCAATAATGGAGACAATAGGGAAGCAATATTGACAGCACCATTGTGAGCAAACTCTGCCCAAGGTAAGATGTCTGACCAGTTGTTATGATGGTCAGAAACATAGCAGCGTAGAAACTGCTCCCAGGCTTGGTTGGCTCGTTCTGCTGCCCTATTGGACTGTGGGTTATACGCAGAGGAGAAGGAAAGCTGAATTTCCAACTGCACAAAAGGCTAGCCAGAATCTGGAGACAAATTGGCTACCCCGTCCGAGATGATAACCTTGGACACCAGTTCTTTGGATGTGGGCAACTTCAGATTAAGGCTTACCTGTAGGTGCTGTAAATATCTCATGGTTTAGGAGATATTTACAATTCCCTGTCCGAGGATTCCTTCTGCGCATGCGCTGATGTATTCAGCGCATGCGCACTTTAGAAGGGTCACTGCGTGCCTTTTCATAAAGGACATGCCGTGACTGGTGGCTCCCGTGCACATGTGACTCCGGCCAATCACAGTTGGAGTCCATGACCCTGGAAGGAAGATGAACGCTTCCAGCCGGTGAGGAAATCGGGGACATTGCAGGCTCCTGTGTCAGGTAAGTGACACATAATGGGCTACTATGCGATGCATAGTAGCCCATCATGCTTTTCCTTTGCAGGAAAACAAAAAACCCATCGGGGTTTACTTCCTCTTTAAGTGGAATACAATGTGAAATTTTCGAGAACTTGTCAATCACCATAAGAAATAACTGTTGCCCTAGGTAACTCCACAATAAAATCCATAGACAGGTGGGGCCAAGGCCCCTCCATTGGGTATGGGTTGTAGGAGACCCACTGGAAGGTGCTGTGGTGTCTTACACTCAGCACACACAGTACAAGCAGTATGAACAATGGCCAGCGAACAGTCGGGAGGTATCGCAGGAACCTACTCCATCAAGCTGAAGAAAATTGTCGCTACAATGCATCAGCCCTTACATTTTTGGTATCGGGTAAGAATGAGACCATGTAAATGAAGCTTGACCGAAAACAAGCCCATTGCACCCTTCTGGGAGATAAACAATTTGCTTCAGACAAGAATGTGAGATTCTTGTGGTCAAGTAAAATGAGAACCGGCACAGTGGTATCTTTTTGAGGCGTTGACTCCATTCCTTAAGAGCTAAAATGATCGCTAACAGCTCTCTGTCCCCAGTCTCGTAATTGCATTCCATAGGAGACCATTTCTTGAAAAAGTAGCCACAAGTATGCATAGCGCTCTGTGGTAGGATGTTGAGACGGAAGGGCACCAACTCCAATCTCAGATGCATAAACCTCAAGAATCAAGGGTAACACGAAATCAGGATGTGCTAACACAGGAGCTGAAGCAAAGGCAGCTTTGAGAGACTCTAATGCCGCATACACACGATCAAACTATCCGCCGGACAATCCGCCCCTGTGTGGGCTCCGGCGGACTTACAAAGTAGTTTTTACTCAAAAATTGTCAATGCGGCCATGTGTGTGCTAGTCTGCGGTACTTTTGAAATGAACGGACTTTCCCGCACACGGAGGAAAGTCCGTTCGTTTTGAACGCGGCTCCGGGTAGCCGGGACTAGCGAAGGAAGTCAATGTCACCACCTTCGGCTGCGAGATTGACACGTCGCTGGCCCTGTCGCCTGGTATGGACTTAAAGGGGAAGCCCTACGCTGAAAAAACGGCGTAGGGGTCCTTCCAAAGTCCATATAAGACCCTTATCCGAGCAAGTAGCCCGGCCGGTCAGGAATGGGGGCCCCCAGATACCGGCCCCCCACCCTATGTGAATGAGTATGGGGTACAATGTGCGCCTACCCATTCACCTGTGAAAAAAATGTAAATAAAACACCACACAAGGGTTAAAAATAATTTATTGCACAGCTCCGGGGGGGTCTTCTTTCATCTTGGGGGGGTCTTCTCACCAGACTCCGCTATCTTTTGCTAGCTCTTTTACTAGTGGAGGAGCCCGGCTTTCTTCTTCATCGCCGCCCGGGGGTCTTCTTCCGACTTCGGGGGTCTTGTCCCCCTCTTCGGTTCTTCTTACCGGGCCTCCTCTTTCTTCCTTTAGCTCTTTTACTAGCTGTGGCCCGGTCTTCTGTCGCCGCTGTCTTCGCCCTCTTCTGTTCTTCTCTTCCTCCTAGAGATGTTGACTTGTCGCTGTCTCTGGCCGTAATGACAGGGACGTGTTGCGCGGCGACTTATATAAGGACAATGGGCGGGGTCACCGGGTGATGTCCCAGTCCATTATGATGTCAAAGTCCCAGCATCCTCTGGGACTGTGACATAAGGGGCGGGGACATCACCCGGCGCTGCCCCTATATAAGTCGGCGCGTCCCTGTTATTGCGGCCAGAGAGAGCGTTGAGTCAACATCTCAAGGAAGAAGAGAAGGTGGCGGCGATAGAAAACCAGGCCACCGCTTGTAAAAGAGCTGGAAGAAGGCGTGGAGGCCCGGCATGACCCCCGAAGTCGGAAGAAGAGGAGGCGGCGGCGGCGTCAGAAGACCGGGCCACCGCTAGTAAAAGAGCTGGAAGAAGTCGCGGAGGCCCGGCAAGAAGAACCAAAGAGGGGGACAAGACCCCCATGGCCGGCGACGAAGAAGAAAGCCGGGCTCCTCCACTAGTAAAAGCTAGCAGAAGATAGCGGGGGAGTCCAGAAAGAAGACCCCTGGAGCTGTGCAATAAATTATTTTAAACCCTTGTGTGTTGTATTTTATTTACATTTTTTCACAGGTGAATGGGTAGGTGTACATGGTACCCCACACTCATTCACATGGGGGGCAGTATCTGGGGGCCCCCTTATTAAAGAGGACTCCCGGATTCCGATAAGCCCCCCGCTTGCAGACCCCGACAACCAACGGCCAGGGTTGTTGGGAAGAGGCCCTTGTCCTCATCAACACAGGAACAAGGTGCTTTGGGGTGGGGGGGCCGCGCTCCCCCCCTTCCCCAAAGCACCCCCCATGTTGAGGGCACGCGGCCTGGTACGGCTCAAGAGGGGGGCGCTCGCCCGTCCCCACCCCGTTTCCTGACCGGCCGGGTAGCATGCTCGGATAAGGGTCTGATATTGACCTAGGGGGACCCCCACGCCGTTTTTCGGTGTAGTGCTTCCCCTTTAAGTCCATACCAGGTGACGGAGCCAGCGACGAGTCAATCTCGCCGCCGAATGCGGCGACATTGACTTCCTTCGCTAGTCCCGGCTACCCGGAGACGCGTTCAAAATGAACGGACTTTCCTGTGTGTGGGCAAGTCCGTTCATTTCAAAAGTACGGCAGACTCCCGTCATAGTCCACCGGAAAAGTCCGGTCGTGTGTAGGCAGGTCTGCTCGTTTGGAAAGTCCGGCGGACTTTCCGGCGGTTTGTCCACCAGACTAAGTCCGCCGGATAGTCTGATCGTGTGTACGCAGCATAAGGCTTTCAAGAATCCTGAAACCAATTCTGTGAGTTAATGTCCTTTCTGGTCATATCAGTCAGGGGTTTGACCAGAGAAGAGAAATTACATATAAACTTCCAATTTTTGGTAAAGCCAAGAAAACGTTGTAGCGGACTAAGACCTATGGGTCGAGGCCACTGTAGAACTACAGATAGTTTCTCTGGGTCCATCGAAAAACCAGCTGTAGAAATTACATAACACCAAATTTAACCTGTTTGCGATGGAACTTGCACTTTTCCAACATTCAAAACAGGCTATTATCTCTCAGCCTCTGTAGCATACAGGAGACATCTGTATGGTGGCTCTAGGGCATTGATGGCGAACCTTGGCACCCCAGCTGTTCTGAAACTACATTTCCCATGATGCTCAACTACACTGCAGAGTGCATGAGCATCATGGGAAATGTAGTTCCTAAACATCTGAGGTGCCAAAGTTCGCCATCATTGCTCTAGGGAATGAGAATGTCGTTGATAAACAACCACACATTGCTGCAACATATCTCTGAGGACATCAATGAATTCCTGAAAAACTGCAGGAGCCTTACAAAGGCCAAACGGCATTACAAGGTATTTGTAATGTCCTGTCCTAGTCTTAAACGCTGTTTTCCATTCGTCGCCCTCCTTGATCCTCACAAGATTGTAAGCCCCTCTTCAGATCAAGCTTTGTAAAAAAACGTTGCTCCCTTGAGGAGGTCAAACAATTCCGTAATCAATGGAATCGGATACGCATTCTAAATCGTGAAGCGATTAATCAATGCAAGGTCTTAGTTCTCCACTCTTATTTTTCACAAAAGAAGCCAGCACGAGACGAGGAATTGCATATGAACCCTTTGAGAGTGCATCATCAACATAGTCCTCCATGACTTTATCCTCCAAGACCGACAAAGGGTAAACCCGGCCACAAGGAGGCATGGCACCAGATTGAAGTTCAATTACGCAATCATACGACTGGTGTGGAGGTAAACTACTAGCTTGAATTTTGTCAAAGACATTGCCAAATTCACGGTACTCCTCTGGCAGGGAAGTGATTGAAGAGGTGCACAGGACCTTGGCCACTTTCTGAAAACATGTCTTTATTGTGGCCACCAGGAAAGGACTGAAGCCAACCAAGAGGTGTTGTACCTCTGTAACCAAGGTTAATCAATAACCACCGGTTAATGGGGTGAGGCAATAACTTGAAATTGGATTATCTCATGGTGAAGAGCCCCCATGGCCATGGTCAATGGAGCATGCTCATGGGTCACATGGGCAAGCTGTAGAGGTCTTCCATCAATGGCAAGTGGAGTGGCACAAAGCTGCAGCGTAATCGAGTGCTTAGACACTAAGGCACTAACTGTGAACAGGCCTGTGTCTCAATGGACGACTCAGACCAAGAAAGGGTAACTGGAACAAAAGGCTTATCTTTCAGGATATCAATATATGTAAAACAAGTTGTGCTACCAGTAAATATGGTGGAACAAGAAATCAGCAGCTGGCATCAACAATACAGTAGATTGTGTAATGAAATTAAAAAAATAAATAAAATGCAGCTCTTTAAAAAAAGATACATGAAACTCCCAAACAGCAACTTATAAAGGAGTATAAAGCCAATAACTGTTGATTCATCAAAAATCAACAGCATACTAAAGTGCCGGACTAAAATTTGTGTCAACTGGGCAACAAATAAACAAATATGCAAATATTTATGTAAAAAGTCTGAGGCAACCCCCAGAGAAAAGTATTATGCAGATTGATTAGGAAACTAACAAAGTGCATGAGTGCAACAAAGTATCAATATAAAAAATCTCTGAGGCAGCTAACACAGTGCATAAGTGCAACAAAGTATCAACAAAAAAAATCTGAGGCAACCCCCCAGAAAAAAGTATTGTGCAGGTTAATTAGAAAACAAACAAAGTGCATGAGTGCAACAAAGTGTCAATATACAGTGTATACTTCCATAACATGACCGTAATAGAAAAATTCTTAGATAACCAAACCAAAATAGTTCATAAAAAGTTAATTAAGTAAAAAGTCCTCTTAAATAATCTGTAATGTCCTTTGAATAAACAATAGGAGTGATACTTCTTCGCAAATGGTGGTAAACCAGGATGGATAGATTACTCCATATGCCATTTGTAACCATGTATAATTAACAACGGAAAGATTGGGTACGCTTACCACGGATGGTGGACACACACGTAATATAGCGGTGAGTCAAACGAAAATTTAGACCATCCAATCCAGCGGGTCTTTCCTGGGAAACGATGATGGTATAAAGGTGTACCTTGACCACATCACAGGCAGTAACGGTGGGTGAAGGGCTCCAAAAACTCCAACAGGTAAACATACCAATGTGGGAAATCGATTACCAGCTGCAAAGGTCCGTGATACTCCCAATAGCGTCAAATCAAGATTTTAGATCATAGGAGAAAATGGAAGAAAAGTAGCCTCCACATAGTCCATGAATCCAGGTAAAAGTTTTTTTTTTTTTGATTTATTAAAAAAAAGAATAAAAGTATACAATCACCAATCATGGTAGATGTATAAAGTGATCACATAAAAAATATATCTGTAGCGTGGTATCAAAAGCAGAATGAGCTAGTAGGGTGCATGGCTTAGCGGCTGATGTAGGAGGACGTATGTGCCTAGAGCTCCGCTGGCCATCCATGCTAACATCCTTCCAGGCTTGTCCACACAGCTGATTTTGGTGCCATTCCGCTCCGCTGCATACAGGGAGACCCCCGGACCACCACGGTGTTCACCGAGAGTCCTGCTGACATGTCTAAACACCGTACCGGAGGCAGAGGGCAGACGGACCCCCCAGGCCAAGATGGCGCCGGCCCGAGGCGTGCAGCCAGGGATCACTATAAGGAGGCCGCACAGAAGCTCCTGTATGGGGGAAAACATATAAAGATGCTTTGGCTGGCCAGCCCTCACTCAGGGGCACCCCTGGAAGCTCTCCAGAGACGGATGACACAGTCCCCTTGGAGGATGATGATGGATTGTCAGTGGCATGGCGCGCAGTGAGTACCCCTAAAGATAACGTGCTTGAGACACGGATCATCGTCTGTAATGCATCTAAAGTAGAGCCCACATTAAGGGACATATTTACTGCTGTAACATCTTGTAATCAATCCATCGCTGCTCTCTCAGAGGATATCGAAGGAGTTAAAGCTGAAATCACTTTTGTCCGCCATGATATGCAAAAACTTAGAGAGAGGACATCTGCCCTGGAAGGCAGGCTGAGTACAGTGGAGAATGATCTGGCGCCCATGCAGAGGGACCTAAAGTATAATTGCCATCTTACTGAACAGCACGCTGTGCGACTTGATGAAATGGAAAATCGCATGAGGCGAAATAATATACGCGCCTAGGGAATCCCGGAACGCGCAGAGGGTAAAAATCCGGTTGACTTTATTGAAAACTGGTTGATCTCCACGTTTGTTAGAGACTCCCTCTTGCCACTTTTTGCAGTGGAACGTGCTCACCGGGTGCCCTCTCGCCCTTTGCAACCGCCCCAGACCCTTTTTGTTTAAACCACTTAACTACAGAGACAGGAACGCCATTCTGTCTAAAGCAAGGGGTCTGCCTGACAAAATGGAAATTGAAAACTCTAGAATCTCGCTGTTTCCGGATTTCTCCGCAGAGCTGCAAAAGAGTAGAGCAGCATTTACTGATGTCAACGGAGACTTTGAGATCTTAATGTTCAATATGGCATACTATACCCAGCCCGACTCCGTGTCACTGCCTTGGGCTCCACACACTTTTTTGACCATCTCGCGGCGGTGGCACAGTGGCTAGACCAAGAAGACAACGCACTCAAGGCTGCAAAACAGCAAAGACCTCCTCCGTCGTAATGAAGCTTGGTCAAGACAAGTCACCTGGAATCACATTTACACAGGCCCGGCGGATGGCGACGGACTTTATATTAGTTACCGGTCCACCAGTGCTCCATGTTATCTGCTCATTTGAAACCCTATCTGTCAACTAGAAATACTTTCTATGGGTGTTTTCATGGCCTCCCCCCCCCCCCCAGAGTTCCTGTTGGGGGCTACTTCTACTTTACTTTCAATGGTTGAGAGCCCTGTTGGCTCCGTAGCTGATGCTGCTACAGTTTTATATTTGTTGATTGGTCTTTTTTTCTTTTTTTTTCTATTTTTTCTCCTTCAGATCCACATAGGACATTGACTTTCTACCTGAACATTTGAAAATGCCTCTGTGACTTCTCAGTGGCCTTACTGCTTATATTCTCTATTGGGGAGCCTCAGGTATTGCTGTATGCAAGTTGCTGATAGCTGTTAAGTGCAAATTAACTGTGTTTTCTTGCCCTAGCATACTTCTGTTGGTGTCCATGCTACTCATGTTCTCATTTGTACTCCCTACCAATGTCGGCGAAGGTTAGATTCATTTCATGGAACGTTAGGGGGCTGGGCAGCCCGGTAAAAAGACTGGCAGTGTTGGGGCACCTTAGGGATATAAAGGCTGGAATTGTGTGTCTACAGGAGACTCATTTTGCTCCTGATTGCATGCCTAGTTTTGGCCCTAGAGCATATAATACTCAATTCTACTCTACATACTCCGCATACACCAGGGGAGTGAGCATCCTGATCCGTCAGAATACACAATTTTTTTGCTCCCAACAAGTTATTGGCCCCCGGGGGAAGGTACATTTTCTTACTGTGTAAAGTAGCCAATGTGACTTGCATTATCGCCAACATATATATACCACCCCCGTATTCCGCTGAAGTTCAGACGCCTAGCTGGGTTTATGGCACAATTCCCCAATGTACCTCTGTTGGCAATGGGGGACTTTAATAATTATTTAAACTACAAATGGGATAAGGCACAATCTATGTCTAGTCAATTAGCGCTTCAATTTGCAGAGAATAAGAGGTTCTTTTTGCAACAAACGCACTTTGAGGAGGGAGAGTCTACTGGACACATGCTAGCCCTGCTGGCAAGGGCTCAGGGATCTGCCCCTATGGTCTCTTCCTTGTGTGACTCGCAGGGGATGGCCCATATGGACACGTCCGAGATTTTACAAATTTTTAGGTCCTTTTATGCAGACTTATACTCCTCTAAGGTACAACCTAGTGACGAGGATATTGCAAACTTCCTTGATGGTTGTGAACTTCCTTGCTTGTCTGCCCCATCAATGAAGCGGTTATAATAGTAATTCTAAAACCAAGCAAAGTAGCAACATCCCCTGACTCCTATAGACCCATCTCCTTACTCACGACGGATGTTAAGCTGCTTGCGAGAGTATTGGCAACAAGACTGTCCCAGGTTATACAAAAATTGATCCACAGAGATCAATCTGGGTTTATACCCACACGATCTACCGCCCAAAACATTCAACGTTTATTTCTAAATATCCAAATCCCCGTGGAAAACCTCGGTAACCAGGCCATCCTCTCGCTGGACACAGCTAAGGCCTTCAACAGTGTCGAGTGGCCTTACCTGGGGAGGGTCATGGAGAGAATGGGGCTAGGTAATGCATTTATTCGATGGGTCAAACTACTATACGCTAAACCGACGGCCCGAAATCGGGCTAATGTAGAACTATCCGAGTCATTCTCGCTGTTTAGGGGCACAAGGCAGGGGTGCCCCTTGTCACACCTGGTTTTTAGTACAGATAAAGGAGAAAAAAGAGAGAGAGGGGCGCCTCTGGGTGCAGATTTTTCAAAAGGTTTTATTTTCAGTGTAAAAACATAAAATTTTGCACTCACATTTAGTAGGCAAAAGGTAGGCATTTAAAAACAGAAGGTCATCAGGTGTATCTGATTATGGGACGTCAGCCAGTGATCCGGTCCACATCTGTCATCTAGTTGTTCCTGTTCCTCTCACATAAGGTCCACTACAGGTGTTTTTTAAGAAGCAGCCGGCTTATGGTGGACACGAGATGTGCGGTCTTCAGAAGGAGGCTTGGGAAGCAGAGATGACCAGGGCGCGGTGCTGTGACGTCAGAGGGTATGCAACGCGTTTCTTGAGCGTGCGGGTCGAGATTGTCGGACGACCGCGCTCTTTCATCAGGCAGAATCAGAATAAAGTGAAGGGGACTCAGGATTTAAATAGGGGCAGGCTGAGGACAGTAGGCGTGGCTGGAGGCGGACTGGGAACAGGTGAAGGGGCGTGGCTAATTAGGGGCAGGCTGAGGACAGTAGGCATGGCTGGAAGCAGACTGGGAACAGGTGAAGGGGCGTGGCTATGGCCGAGTATGGGGAAGGAAACGATGAGTAATGAGGGGGGGAGGGAAATGGGAGAGAAAGAGAGAGCAGCAGCGGCTTAGTATAAGGAGGAAGAAAACGTCTATGGGGAAATCTTATGTATATGTCGGTAAAATCGTCTATAGAATAAAATTCTATGGGAAAAACATCAAAAATAATTGTGAGAATAAGTAAAAAGGGTAAAAATTATATATATAAAAAGATAAAAAAGCTTTTTTATCTTTTTATCTTCTTATATTTTTATCTTTTTATATATATATAATTTTTACCCTTTTTACTTATTCTCACAATTATTTTTGATGTTTTTCCCATAGAATTTTATTCTATAGACGATTTTACCGACATATACATAAGATTTCCCCATAGACGTTTTCTTCCTCCTTATACTAAGCCGCTGCTGCTCTCTCTTTCTCTCCCATTTCCCTCCCCCCCTCATTACTCATCGTTTCCTTCCCCATACTCGGCCATAGCCACGCCCCTTCACCTGTTCCCAGTCTGCTTCCAGCCATGCCTACTGTCCTCAGCCTGCCCCTAATTAGCCACGCCCCTTCACCTGTTCCCAGTCCGCCTCCAGCCACGCCTACTGTCCTCAGCCTG
The DNA here is from genome assembly GCF_037356315.1 of Lithobates pipiens. Classification (NCBI taxonomy): domain Eukaryota; kingdom Metazoa; phylum Chordata; class Amphibia; order Anura; family Ranidae; genus Lithobates; species Lithobates pipiens. The sequence goes on from NW_027507791.1 coordinate 140,918,276, forward strand.
CCCCTATTTAAATTCTGAGTCCCCTTCACTTTATTCTGATTCTGCCTGATGAAAGAGCGCGGTCGTCCGACAATCTCGACCCGCACGCTCAAGAAACGCGTCGCATACCCTCTGACGTCACAGCACCACGCCCTGGTTATCTCTGCTTCCCAAGCCTCCTTCTGAAGACCGCACATCTCGTGTCCACCATAAGCCGGCTGCTTCTTAAAAAACACCTGTAGTGGACCTTATGTGAGAGGAACAGGAACAACTAGATGACAGATGTGGACCGGATCACTGGCTGACGTCCCATAATCAGATACACCTGATGACCCTCTGTGTTTAAATGCCTACCTTTTGCCTACTAAATGTGAGTGCAAAATTTTATGTTTTTACACTGAAAATAAAACCTTTTGAAAAATCTGCACCCAGAGGCGCCCCTCTCTCTCTTTTTTCTCCTTTATCTGCAGCAATCCAGGAGCTTGAGTTTCAGCTCTTTTAAGGTGGCAGCCCTGCATGCGGATCCACCCCCCCTCTCCATTCCTCTCCTCCCCCCCTCTCCTCACGAACTAAAGAACATTTTATTTTTCCTTTTTTGGACTTGACAAAGTAGTGCATTCCCTGCACTCACTACTATATGGAATTTTATAGACTCTTTTTCTAGTGGGAACCAAATATCTTTGATTTGCGCCAAATACTTGTCTCACACCTGGTTTTTGCCTTGGCACTAGAGCCACTTGCGGCTAGAATGAGAACGGATCGGGAGATTGTTGGATTTAGAAGGCTCACCGGCACTGATGTGGTGTCATTATATGCAGATGACACACTAATATATTTAGGACACTCAGGGCTCCCTGACGGCGACTATGCACCTGATTAGGCTGTTTGGCACATTGTCCGGCTTCTCAATAAACTGGGGCAAGTTGGTACTATTGCCCTTGACTCCGTTGACAGTACCTCTCCCTGCATGCGCGTCCATGATTCAAACAGTCATGTCCTTTCGATATCTAGGGGTGCTGGTATCTCCTGAGGTCACAAACTATGCCACCCTGAATCTTTTACCTCTCCTACTTAAATTCAGGGAGAAATGTAAAACCTGGTGCAAACTACCGCTATCTGTAGTGGGAAGGGCGAACCTTATAAAAATGGTGTGGGCTCCGCAGCTACTTTATATTTGTCAAAATTCCCCAATATGGATTCCTAAGCTTTGGTTTGACAAAATTGACTCAGTTCAGGGAATTAATATGGTGCAAAAAGACAGCCAGACTTAGCCTACATACGTTGCAATATAAGAAGGATCAGGGGGGTTTGGCAATACTTTATGCCAGAACGTATTTTCTGGCCTCGCAGCTACAGCAACTGGGTGGCTGGGGATTGGACGATCCCCTGGACCCGCTACGCAGGCTGCTTGGCACCCTTGACGATCCAGACATAGCATTATCTAAGCTAGAAGCAGGTTACACACACATGGACAGGAGCTCCCCAACCATCATCTTGTTAAATACCCTGTGGTCACATGTTAAACGGTTGCTACAGATACGTGGTTTTCTAAAGCTCACCCCTATCTGGAGACTAATAAGCACACCATACACCCTTTGCTGTATGCAATGAACAAACAAAAAAGAAATGTCCAAAACAAATGATCCAAAAAATGAAAAAATAAAGATGAAGCAATATGAAAACAAGTGAAAAGTTCTCCGAAGTTTCTGTGTATGACACGATGAAGTGTAAATAATCCTACACCTTCTCCAAGAAACGACCATGCAATCACCACGTGAGCCCTCCACCAAACGAAATGGAGGCTTACCAGACTTAATGGATCCTGCTCAAAATTATATTTGGAGGATCATATACGCTTGTAGATGTACATAAGCTTTTTCGGTGTTGCCCTTTTCTGGAAGAATTTCAAGTGTGGCTATTTCCTCTACAGAATGTCTCCACCCGTATGGATCCACATAGATAATTAGGCATATATAGAGAAAGGAAGCAGGGACCACAATAGTGTAACTCCGTTTTTTCCGTTTCAAATAATTTAATAAAAAATTATCAAACTCACGTGTACAAAGAACATAAGCGCTTTTTCAATAAAATTTTCAGGCTGCAATGAAGTCCCGACGCGTTTCGTCATGAACAGACGTCATCTGGGGTACAACTTCAAAGCAGCCCTCCAGTTTATATAACCAGACCCCCAATCAGGCATAGATTCCGTCCATCAGTGTCACCGCATTGCACTTCCGGTATCCCAATATGGCCGCCGGCGTGCGTTCCACGCCTCTTTTTGATATTTTAAATATAAAGGGTTAGTCCAGCAACTGGTACATCACATATTCATATGTATGTATGTCGAACCATTATAAAGGCTCGACATACATCATGTTGGCATTTTTCCTTAAATATATACTCTAATACCGCATCTAAAAACAATGTAAATCTTCCAGCCGATCTTCATACACCGGCGGAAGTGAGGTGGACGCTGCAACGTCACTTCCGCGTATCTTAAACATGGAAGCGAACGGCCTGAAGCGCACCATCTGCGTCCAATGGAACGCAGGCACAAACAATGTAAATCCTCCAGCCGATCTTCATACACCGGCGGAAGTGAGGTGGACACCACAACGTCACTTCCGCGTATCTCAAACACGGAAGTGAACGATCTGGAGCGCACCATCTGCGTCCAATGGAACGCAGGCGCATACAGACATCCCGGCGTCACTTCCGTGTCCCCGGACCGAAAAATAAGCCTATAGCCAAAACGCAACCCCATACCTAGGATAAGATGCAGGCACGTACAGGGTAAAACGCATCGCCTATATATACTAATAAAGAAGAAAAATATATAAGCAAAGTCCATACTCTGCGCTGAAGGATACAACCGATACACATCACTCAAAAAAGTAAAAATAACAAAAATAAAATAAAAAAGCATTAATGCACTGACGCTACTTAAAATAAATAACACAGTGCCCATAGCTACACATTAGCTTATCTAACCATGCTTAACAAGATTACTAAAATAAAATACAATTTTCCAAAAAATATTTCCAATAATTCTACTTAACCAAATTATATAAAAATATTATTATAGATAATATAGCTAAAAATAGAATGGAACCGAATCTGCTCAAGTTGTTATATTCAAACATACTTGATAATTATTACATTTTACCACCCTATATGGAGGATCCCCCACGTAATATCAATCAAAAAATAAGAAAAAAATAAGAAATTCAGAGGACCAGGGGCGTATCCAGACTAGAGACCTATTGGATATACACTATTAAATCCTACTCCCCGTTTGGCCTAAACGTGGAGTGGGATATTAATGCATTCATTAATGAGGGTTGATGTCGGTCTCTGACACTCTATACTTATATATATTTATACATCCTCCTTTTTCCTCTTTTCTTTTGGCTATATATGGTAGTAATATGTGGGGATAGTGTACTTTTATTATTATTACAATATGATTATTTGTGATTAAGGTTCTGTCCATCTGATATGTCAGTGCATATGACTTCCGGTCTCTTTTTGATTGGGCCATATTATCAACAGAGCTTTATTTTTGAGCATATATATTTTTTGGGTTATGTCTCTTTAAATATATTTTTTATTTATTATTTTTTATTTTTTATTCTTTGGATTTCTATCCTCTGAATTTCTTATTTTTTTCAGATTTTTTGATTGATATTACGTGGGGGATCCTCCATATAGGGTGGTAAAATGTAATAATTATCAAGTATGTTTGAATATAACAACTTGAGCAGATTCGGTTCCATTCTATTTTTAGCTATATTATCTATAATAATATTTTTATATAATTTGGTTAAGTAGAATTATTGGAAATATTTTTTGGAAAATTGTATTTTAACTTAGTAATCTTGCTAAGCATGGTTAGATAAGCTAATGTGTAGCTATGGGCACTGTGTTATTTATTTTAAGTAGCGTCAGTGCATTAATGCTTTTTTATTTTATTTTTGTTATTTTTACTTTTTTGAGTGATGTGTATCGGTTGTATCCTTCAGCGCAGAGTATGGACTTTGCTTATATATTTTTCTTCTTTATTAGTATATATAGGCGATGCGTTTTACCCTGTACGTGCCTGCATCTTATCCTAGGTATGGGGTTGCGTTTTGGCTATAGGCTTATTTTTCGGCCCGGGGACACGGAAGTGACGTTGTGACGCCGGGATGTCTGTATGCGCCTGCGTTCCATTGGACGCAGATGGTGCGCTCCAGGCCGTTCACTTCCGTGTTTGAGACACGCGGAAGTGACGTTGTGGCGTCCACCTCACTTCCGCCGGTGTATGAAGATCGGCTGGAGGATTTACATTGTTTGTGCCTGCGTTCCATTGGACGCAGATGGTGCGCTTCAGGCCGTTCGCTTCCGTGTTTGAGATACGCGGAAGTGACGTTGCGGCGTCCACCTCACTTCCGCCGGTGTATGAAGATCGGCTGAAAGATTTACATTGTTTTTAGATGCGGTATTAGAGTATATATTTAAGGAAAAATGCCAACATGATGTATGTCGAGCCTTTATAATGGTTCGACATACATACATATGAATATGTGATGTACCAGTTGCTGGACTAACCCTTTATATTTAAAATATCAAAAAGAGGCGTGGAATGCACGCCGGCGGCCATATTGGGATACCGGAAGTGCAATGCGGTGACACTGATGGACGGAATCTATGCCTGATTGGGGGTCTGGTTATATAAACTGGAGGGCTGCTTTGAAGTTGTACCCCAGATGACGTCTGTTCATGACGAAACGCGTCGGGACTTCATTGCAGCCTGAAAATTTTATTGAAAAAGTGCTTATGTTCTTTGTACACGTGAGTTTGATAATTTTTTATTAAATTATTTGAAACGGAAAAAACGGAGTTACACTATTGTGGTCCCTGCTTCCTTTCTCTATATATGCCTAATTATCTATGTGGATCCATACGGGTGGAGACATTCTGTAGAGGAAATAGCCACACTTGAAATTCTTCCAGAAAAGGGCAACACCGAAAAAGCTTATGTACATCTACAAGCGTATATGATCCTCCAAATATAATTTTGAGCAGGATCCATTAAGTCTGGTAAGCCTCCATTTCGTTTGGTGGAGGGCTCACGTGGTGATTGCATCGTCGTTTCTTGGAGAAGGTGTAGGATTATTTACACTTCATCGTGTCATACACAGAAACTTTGGAGAACTTTTCACTTGTTTTCATATTGCTTCATCTTTATTTTTTCATTTTTTGGATCATTTGTTTTGGACATTTCTTTTTTGTTTGTTCATTGCATACAGCAAAGGGTGTATGGTGTGCTTATTAGTTTACACTGTTTAATATATGCACCGGTTATATTAGTCACATTATAATTTTGTAAAAACAAACAAGCGCTACACTTTCTTCACAAAATTTATTATGTCACATTTTTACACCTGGATGTTGTGTTAGCTGCTGTTTGTATATTGTTTTACACATTTGAATAGCGCAGTGTTTTTGTTCTTTCAAAAAAGCATTCGATTAGTAGGTTGTTTTTCACATTGCTGCAATTCTTTTTTCTTTCTATAGAAATATTTCTTTTTTCTATTATAGAAATGGACATTTTTGAATACCGGGCTTCACATAAGGTTAATACTGATGGTGTATTTGTAGCTATGGGTAGTAACACAGAGATTGGAGGGATGTTTATGAGACTAAAAAATATCATGACATCAGAGCTCCACTTACAGTGGGACCTAGCGTTTCTGCAACAATACACTGCGGAACATATGGTCCCCAGAAGTTTGAGATGGGATATATACCCTCAACAAGGTGAGCAGGAATTCGATTCCGGGTTCAAATATTTTAATGAGGCTGGAATTAATCTTCTAGGCTTCTTGATTACTAGAAAGAATAATAGGTTGGGACTCCTGGATAAAGAAATTAAGGAGCTTAGAGATAAACTTGGAGCTTTTAAAAATATCCCAGAATATAATTCTCTTTCGGCTAATTTATTGAGTCATTTGGAGAAGGAAGACAGGGAACAGAAGTACAAAAAACTGAAAAAATACTCTAGAGATATTAACGATTATAAGACAGGGAACGTTTTTAGTTGGCAAAAATTATTACAAACCACACCTACGATGGATACACAACCCACAATTGAACCCCAATATGTTGGCTCTACTACGGGCCCGAGGGAAGTTAGACCCCCCATATCCTATAGTGATGCTGTACAGAGACACCCTGATGAGGGTTTATCATCTTCCCAATACACAGTACAGCACTATAGCCCCCACACTCCTAATAAACCACAGAGGGGGAGAGGTAATCATCGAGGGAAGAGAGGTGGAAGAGGGTCCAACCGAGGACGTCCATTTCACCGTGATGATTATCACCGTAGAGATTATAATGAAACATCATATTACTCTCCGTCACCCAGACGTGCTCCCCCCAATTCACAATATGTGGGGCCTCAAAATTACAATACAGCTCCAATTTCTACATACAATAGGTTCTCCCCATTAAGGGATCAGAGAGACACCGAAATCAGGAACAATGTATATGCACCACCCACATACAATCCACCCAATAGTAATTTTAGAAATCAGGATTTTTGCGAGGATCCATATACCAAAAAAAGAGGTCAGGATTAGGGATGAGCTTCGTGTTCGAGTCGAACGTACGTTCGACTCGAACATTGGCTGTTCGGCCGTTCGGCGAATTCCGAACGTTTGGGCCGTTCGCGTCAAAATTCGAGTGACGCGCGCGCGGACCACAATGCACTGCGGTGGCGCAGTGCATTGCTGCCCCATGATTGGCCAAGCATGCACTGTGACCCCGCATGCTTGGCCAATCGCAGCGCCGGCAGCGAGGAGAGCCATGATTGGCCACAGGCATCCTGCCTGTGGCCAATCATAGCTCAGGCTGTGTAGTGCACGCCCCACACTATATAAGGCCACCTTTGAGGCGGCTTCGTGTAGTGTGTTACTTAGCATCTGAAGCAGTGGGTGTTCTGTGTACCTTCAACACAGTACACACCAATCGTTTTTGGCTGATTTCCTATCTTGCTGCTGTGTAGTGGTTGTTGTCTGTGCCCTGACTGCAGTATACACCACTATATTCACCTCACCTATATAGCTAGTGATCTAGCTTTAACCACTTAACAACTGCCCATTGCCGATTAACGGCTTCAGGGGGGTTGTTTAACTCTGAGAGGCCATTAATTAACGGCCTCCCAGAATTCTGCTCTCGCGTGCCCCGAGGTGTGCGCACTCGAGAGCATCCGTGACCGCCGGGTCGCATCACGGATCACGGTAAACGGCCGCTCATAGCGGCCGTTTACCACGTGATTGCTCCGTCAAATGACGGAGTGATCACTTGGAAACAAACCGGCGTCATTTTATGACGCCTGTTCTTCCCTCCCCTCTCTGTACCGATCGGTACAGCGGAGGGGAAAGAGATCGGTCTCAGCAGCGATGTGGGCTGCATCTGCAGTGCCCACATCGCTGCTCACCGAATTTAACCCCTCAATTCCCTGCCAATACTCTGCAATACCAGTGCATACTCTGCAGTACCCTGCCATTACTCTGCAGTACCCCGCCATTACTCTGCAGTGCAGTACCCTGCCATTACTCTGCAGTGCAGTACCCTGCCATTACTCTGCAGTACCCCCCATTACTCTGCAGTAACCCCCATTACTCTGCAGTCCCCCCCAATACTCTGCAGTACCCGCCATTACTCTGCAGTACCCGCCATTACTCTGCAGTACCCCCAATACTCTGCAGTACCCTGCCATTACTCTGCAGTGCAGTACCCTGCCATTACTCTGCAGTAACCCCCATTACTCTGCAGTACCCCCAATACTCTGCAGTACCCGCCATTACTCTGCAGTACCCGCCATTACTCTGCAGTACCCCCAATACTCTGCAGTACCCTGCCATTACTCTGCAGTGCAGTACCCTGCCATTACTCTGCAGTACCCCCCATTACTCTGCAGTAACCCCCATTACTCTGCAGTACCCCCCAATACTCTGCAGTACCCGCCATTACTCTGCAGTACCCGCCATTACTCTGCAGTACCCCCAATACTCTGCAGTACCCTGCCATTACTCTGTAGTACCCCCCAATACTCTGCAGTACCCTGCTATTACTCTGTAGTACCCCGCCAATACCCCGCCAATACTCTGTAATACCCTGCCATAAATTGCCATACCCAGCCATACTCAGAGATACCCAGCCATACTCGGTGATACCCTGAAATACCCAGCCATAGACGCCCCCCACCACTCACCGCCCTCCGGTGCTTCTACCAACTCGCCAGTACGATCAAAGCCAGAATCTTTTTTTTATTTTTTATTTCAGGCTTCCCAGCCTAGAGGTGAGATGTGGGGTCATATTGACCCCCCAGATTTCACTGTAAAGAGGACCTGTCACCCCATATTCCTATTACAAGGGATGTTTACATTTCTTGTAATAGGAATAAAAGTGATCAAAAATATATTTTTGGGGAAAAAAATTTCAAACTAACATAAATAAAGTAAAATGAACAATAAAAAAATAAAATTAAAATTAAAGCGCCCATGTCCCCATGTGCTCGCATGTGCCACACATGTGAGGTATCGCCGAGAATGTTAGAGCGAGAGCAATAATTCTAGTCCTAGACCTCCTCTGCAACTCAAAACATGTAACCAGTAAAAAAAAAATTAAAGCGTCGCCTATGGGGATTTTTTAAGTAGCGACGTTTGGCGCCATTCCACGGGCATGTGCAATTTTGAAGAGTGACATGTTTGATATCTATTTACTCAGCATAACTTCATCTTTCACTTTATGCAAACATTGGGCTAACAAGTGGTTAATAATAGAGCTTGCAGTCAGTAGTGTTAGGAGATAGTGCATGCTGTCTGCGTGCTCTGTACCCAGTACATACCGCTATAATATAGGGCAGGCCCCTACTTTCAAACATCCAACTTACAAACATCTCCTACTTGCAAACGCAAGGAGACAGCAGCAAGTGAGATGAAAAAAGATGGACGACAAAACAAATTATACATGGGTGATAACCCTTCCCTATGTTTTCCAAAAAGCTTAAAGATAGTTTTTTTGACTGGAGCTACACTTTAAAAATGTACCGGTTGAAAATGACAAACAGATTCAACTTAACACAACAAACCTACACAGTCCCTGTCTTGTTTGCACCGCCTGTATACTGCTGTTCTGAGTATATAGGGCCTGGGGGCCACACGCATTTCCTTTTTTTAATATGGGTACGGGGTTCCCCTTAATATGCGTACAAGACCCAAATAGGCTGGTAATGGGCAGGGAGGGCTACCCATGCCATGTTTCTCAATGATTTTCAACCATATTGCAGGAACCAGATATAACATTAAAACCGCAAGCAGTTTTAAATGGTGTTATTTCCGTTTAATGTAATTTTGTGCAGGGACTGTTCTAAACACGGGAAACACGTGGCACTTCACAGGCATACTACAGACACCCCCCAGGCACCATATTTAAAGGAATATTTCACTTTTTTTTTCACTTTAATCGTCATTAAAATCAGTGCTCCCGCCAAAACGGCAGTTTTTAAAACTTTTTTTTGCAGTGACCCATGTCCCCTGAGGCAGGAGGCAGGTCCCCAAACCCTTTTTAGGACACTATCTTGCATATTAGCCGTTAAAATTAGCACTTTCCAATTCGAACGTTCGAGTCCCATAGACTTCAATGGGGTTCTAACGTTCGTACCGAACGCGGGGGTCGTTCGCAAGTTCTGGTGCGAACCGAACCGGGGGGTGTTCGGCTCATCCCTAGTCAGGATCCAAGAGAGGGTGCAGAGGGGGGAAACTACTACAACGGAGGAAAAAGAAGGCGAGTTTAATAGGAAAGGGTGTTTTTAATCTAAGTAAGAAAACTTTTTCGCGAGCAGAACTATCTGTACTGGATAAGGGACTGAAATATGCACCCCCTAAACGTCTTAACAAGTTTAATACTTTTATAGACGTACACAAATTTATTAGAAAAATTAACGTCCAAAGATATTTAACAACTAACCCTTTTAGAACAGGGTACACAGCAGCCACGTTTGGTACTGTACATTCAAGGTTATCTAATCCGTCTCTATTTGTACCGCCTGTACCTACAGCTCCGGCGGTAAAAATCTTTAAGGATCTTGTATTGGACGATTTAGAGAAACTCCCTATTAAACATGTGAATAGGTCCACCCTCTCAATGACCGGTTTTAATTCTTTATGTGAACAAAAAGAGGTGGTTATACGCCCTGCTGATAAAGGGGGTGGGATCGTTATTCTGGAAAAAGAACAGTATAAGGCTGAAATGCGTAGGATACTGGAAGAACCAGGGACGTATAAATTACTTTCTAACAACCCTACAAGTCTCTATAAAAGACAACTTAAAAGCCTTGTTGAGAAGGGATATGATTTGAAAATATTGAATAATAAAGAAAAATCCTTTCTGATCGCTATTGCCCCAAGAATTCCTACCATATATTATCTACCGAAAATCCATAAAGATGCGATTAACCCTCCCGGTAGGCCTATAGTGAGTGGCATTAATTCTATTACCTCACGTGTAGGTCGATACATAGATTTCTATCTGCAACCTTTAGTGAAAAAGACCCCCTCATACCTTAAGGATACGGGGGCGACAATTAGGAGATTGGAAAATATAACTCCCCATGAACAATGTATTATCGCCACAGCGGATGTGGCCTCCCTATATACTTGCATTCCACATGGAAGAGGTATAGAAGCTGTTCGATATTTTTTGGATCGAGAAGATTCTCTAGCACCGTTTCAACGTGACTACCTCATCGAATTGCTCGAATTTGCAACCGAGCATAATTATTTTTGGTTTAACGAGAATTATTATTTACAGCAGAGAGGTGTTGCAATGGGGGCTAAATTTGCCCCCAGTCTCGCCAATTTATTTATGGCAAAATGGGAGGAGGATGTCGTCTATGCCCACCATAGCCCCTCATTGGTTTTGTGGGCAAGATATATAGACGACATCCTCCTCCTATGGAACGGCACACCTGAGTCGCTAAGAGAATTCTTTGACATCTTGAATCACAATGATAGGGGTATTTCATTATCACTTGAAATGAGTACCTCTAAGATCAATTTTTTAGATTTAGAAATTGAAATAGTGAACAATAAATTTGTGTTTAAAACACACTTTAAAGAGACGGATCGGAACAGCTTTATCCCTCTTGATAGCTGCCACCATAGATCCTGGCTTAATTCGGTTCCACAAAGTCAGTTTCTACGCCTTCGGAGAAATTGTACAGATCTAGATACATTTAAAGTACAAGCGGGAAACCTTAAACAGAAATTTGAGGATAAGGGGTATGATGGTGTAGTTTTGGATAGGGAAATACGTAGAGCTGCGGAAATTAATAGAGAGGACCTTATTGTAGAGAGAGCACAAAGTGAACCCGACGATACCTATAGATGGTCTATGTTAACAACATTCTCATTACAACATAGACAGATTAAATCTATTATAAATAAACATTGGGGGATATTAAAGAATGATTCTGTTTTAGGCCCTAGATTACCGGAACAAGCTAAAGTACTTTTTAGGGGAGTTCCATCCTTACAAAACAGTATAGCCCCCAATGCCTTGGATCCACCTAACCGTCCATCCTTTTTTCATAACATGACGGGATTTCATCCCTGCAAAAAAATGCAGTGTATGTAGATATAATATCTTGGGGAGACGTAAAGCTACTGAATTTACATCTACAATTACCAATAAGACACATATTATTAAGCCCTTCTGTACCTGTGATACTAAGTATTTTGTATATTTAATTACTTGTCCATGTGGCAAGCAATATGTAGGGAGGACAATTAGAACATTTGCAATTAGGGTAGGCGAGCACATAGCTCTTATCAAAAGTAAAGATTCAAAACACACCGTTCCAAGACACTATAAGCAGTGTCATAATAGTGATCCTACTGGAACGGAGTTTCTGGTTATTGATAAGTATACGGCACCCTGGAGGGGGGGTGCCATGACCAGGGGCATATCCAGACTAGAGACCTATTGGATATACACTATTAAATCCTACTCCCCGTTTGGCCTAAACGTGGAGTGGGATATTAATGCATTCATTAATGAGGGTTGATGTCGGTCTCTGACACTCTATACTTATATATATTTATACATCCTCCTTTTTCCTCTTTTCTTTTGGCTATATAGGGTAGTAATATGTGGGGATAGTGTACTTTTATTATTATTACAATATGATTATTTGTGATTAAGGTTCTGTCCATCTGATATGTCAGTGCATATGACTTCCGGTCTCTTTTTGATTGGGCCATAATATCAACAGAGCTTTATTTTTGAGCATATATATTTTTTGGGTTATGTCTCTTTAAATATATTTTTTATTTATTATTTTTTATTTTTTATTCTTTGGATTTCTATCCTCTGAATTTCTTATTTTTTTCTGATTTTTTGATTGATATTACGTGGGGGATCCTCCATATAGGGTGGTAAAATGTAATAATTATCAAGTATGTTTGAATATAACAACTTGAGCAGATTCGGTTCCATTCTATTTTTAGCTATATTATCTATAATAATATTTTTATATAATTTGGTTAAGTAGAATTATTGGAAATATTTTTTGGAAAATTGTATTTTAACTTAGTAATCTTGCTAAGCATGGTTAGATAAGCTAATGTGTAGCTATGGGCACTGTGTTATTTATTTTAAGTAGCGTCAGTGCATTAATGGTTTTTTATTTTATTTTTGTTATTTTTACTTTTTTGAGTGATGTGTATCGGTTGTATCCTTCAGCGCAGAGTATCGACTTTGCTTATATATTTTTCTTCTTTATTAGTATATATAGGCGATGCGTTTTACCCTGTACGTGCCTGCATCTTATCCTAGGTATGGGGTTGCGTTTTGGCTATAGGCTTATTTTTCGGTCCGGGGACACGGAAGTGACGTTGTGACGCTGGGATGTCTGTATGCGCCTGCGTTCCATTGGACGCAGATGGTGCGCTCCAGGCCGTTCACTTCCGTGTTTGAGACACGCGGAAGTGACGTTGTGGCGTCCACCTCACTTCCGCCGGTGTATGAAGATCGGCTGGAGGATTTACATTGTTTGTGCCTGCGTTCCATTGGACGCAGATGGTGCGCTTCAGGCCGTTCGCTTCCGTGTTTGAGATACGCGGAAGTGACGTTGCGGCGTCCACCTCACTTCCGCCGGTGTATGAAGATCGGCTGAAAGATTTACATTGTTTTTAGATGCGGTATTAGAGTATATATTTAAGGAAAACTGCCAACATGATGTATGTCGAGCCTTTATAATGGTTCGACATACATACATATGAATATGTGATGTACCAGTTGCTGGACTAACCCTTTATATTTAAAATATCAAAAAGAGGCGTGGAACGCACGCCGGCGGCCATATTGGGATACCGGAAGTGCAATGCGGTGACACTGATGGACGGAATCTATGCCTGATTGGGGGTCTGGTTATATAAACTGGAGGGCTGCTTTGAAGTTGTACCCCAGATGACGTCTGTTCATGACGAAACGCGTCAGGACTTCATTGCAGCCTGAAAATTTTATTGAAAAAGTGCTTATGTTCTTTGTACACGTGAGTTTGATAATTTTTTATTAAATTATTTGAAACGGAAAAAACGGAGTTACACTATTGTGGTCCCTGCTTCCTTTCTCTATATATGCCTAATTATCTATGTGGATCCATACGGGTGGAGACATTCTGTAGAGGAAATAGCCACACTTGAAATTCTTCCAGAAAAGGGCAACACCGAAAAAGCTTATGTACATCTACAAGCGTATATGATCCTCCAAATATAATTTTGAGCAGGATCCATTAAGTCTGGTAAGTCTCCATTTCGTTTGGTGGAGGGCTCACGTGGTGATTGCATGGTCGTTTCTTGGAGAAGGTGTAGGATTATTTACACTTCATCGTGTCATTCACAGAAACTTCGGAGAACTTTTCACTTGTTTTCATATTGCTTCATCTTTATTTTTTCATTTTTTGGATCATTTGTTTTGGACATTTCTTTTTTGTTTGTTCATTGCATACAGCAAAGGGTGTATGGTGTGCTTATTAGTTTACACTGTTTAATATATGCACCGGTTATATTAGTCACATTATAATTTTGTAAAAACAAACAAGCGCTACACTTTCTTCACAAAATTTATTATGTCACATTTTTACACCTGGATGTTGTGTTAGCTGCTGTTTGTATATTGTTTTACACATTTGAATAGCGCAGTGTTTTTGTTCTTTCAAAAAAGCACCCCTATCTGGAGGAATACTAATTATGGCAAACTTTTCAAACTCAGGGGCTTTGGCACATGGAGGGTGAGAGGTCTTCGTTACTTTCCACAATTATACAGTGGACAGGTGCTAAAGTCCTTTATGGAACTGCAGGCAGAATTTGGCATACCACGCAGAGACTTTTTCAAATATTTACAGTTGCGACATGCGATACAATTGCAATCTCGATGTATGCCACTATCTGACGGACCATACCATGGTGCAAGGGATCCTAACGGAAAAAGAAAAAAAGGGTATGTTCTCTAGAGGGTATGACATTCTCCTTAATGCAATACAAGTCTCGGCAAGTCTTCCGTGTCGGCGGAAATGGGAGGCGGACCTGGGGCCGATGGATGTGGAGACATGGAATCTTTGCCTGACCTCCGCCACCCTGGTTTCAGTCTCGGCCTCCCACAAACTGTCACACCTCTACTTACTACATAGGGTCTATAGGACACCAGCCAAGTTGCATAGCTGGGGTATCCGTGATACACCCCTATGTCCTAATTGCATGAGGGACCATGGCGACCTCCTGCACATGTTCTGGAGGTGCCCAAAACTGGTACAGTACTGGGAAGGCATCCTTGAGACTATCTCTCATGTGTTTTCGGCCACCATTCCAAGAAACCCCCTGGTTTGCCTGTTGGGCGCCCTAGACGAAGAGTTGCTGCCGCCAACCGCTCACGCGGCGATAATTTGTTTACTATATGTAGCCAGGAAACTAATAGCACGATTGTGGATTACGCACAGGGTCCCCACTTGACAGCAATGGATTGATCAAGTGATCCATATGCTAATCGGGGAAAAACTGACTTGCCAGCATAGGAATGCACCTCACAAATTCTATACTATGTGGCAGAAGTGGCTCAATGTTCCAGGGCTAGCACCTCATCAACTAATAAAATACAGATTGCTACAGGGATAGAACACAGGTAACCAGTCCCATACTCTGAGGAAAATAAAAAGTAAAAATTATTTTTATTCTTTTCATTTACCCAATGACTGAACATGGGTAGTGCAGAGATTGGCATAGTTGGGTATGTGACAGTCGGGGGATATTTCTGATTCTATGATCCAAATATGATGTGTGCTCTGAAGGATTGCTATCTCTTTTTGTTTGTTTTCCTTTTTTTCTTGTCTAGCCTTCACTTTTTTTGTTTTTGTTACTCCAAACATTGGATTTATTATATGAGATGCATTGCCATTAACACTGATTTGATCTTTTTGTATAACTGTCCCAAGTGGACTTTTGGACAATGGTTGGCCGAGGATTCAGCCTTATTGTACTATTACACTCTTTGTCTATATATGGCTTGTAACACTTTAATATTCAATAAATACCTATTTGATTAAAAAAAAGAATGAACTAGTAACCCAACATGTTTCGGAATAATGAACCATCTACTGGGCCATATGCCCAGTAGATGGGCATGGTAGATGGCCTGAAAGATCCTATCAAGGTCTCTTTGCCACTTACTAATGGTTGGCATCACAAACTCCTCCATCGGGGCATTCAAGAGCATATACATCTTGGACATATCCCGAGGGAGGGGTTCTTTCTCCTCACAGTATAATTCAAATTTGGTCAGTTGACAATGATCGTTTATTGGACATGATGATCTTGGCAGCAGAAATGGTGCAAGCGGTAACGTCAAATACCCTTTTAAAGGAAGCCACAAACTCTGGGTAACTCAGAACAATGGGTTTTTGCCTTAGAAGATTTGCCCATGAAAGCAAAGAAATTATGAAGACTACATTGCTTCTGTCTGTGGGGACTGCCTGGGGCAGCATCTCATAGTATTTCCCCATCCTGTTTGAGAAACCCTCTGCATTGAACTGGGTTTCCCCCAAATTGCTGGGGAAGTGGAGTGGAACTAGACATACCTCTTACAGAGGTAATATTTGAGGCGGGTGCCTGCACGGAGACTGGAGCAGCAGCAGAAGGGACAGCCTGCCTCGCCTGTTGTACCAGAACAACCACAGTGGATGGATCAAGGTGAGCAGCTGCGAATCAGGAGCTTCTGTAATGCTATGGCAAACTGATCAATGGGGTGATCCTGCTCATTTAATCTGGAAAAAATATTACCACTAGGTGGATTGCCTGCATCTTCCTAATCCATGGCTTTCTAGTATCAGGAACCATTAATCAGATGGAGGCAGAAAATGCAGTAAAAGGCACACCTTTTAATATAGTGGTAAAAATGGTACAAATAGTAAACGTAGTCAAAACATATCTAGGGTTCTGTAATCAAAGTGGGTAGTCGGTGCAAGCCAGCAAATCGGGAAGCCAGAGATCAGTGTAGTCGGAGACCATAATCAGGAGGTCAGCCAGGCAAGTCTTGAACAGGAACACAGCAGAGAATCTTCAGATATTTTTTATAGCATTGATCGCTGTATAAATGACAACGATCCCAATGGTGTAATAGTTGAATTGAATACACTGGTTAGATTCATACTGCTGTTAACCTTATCTGGGAGGAGGGTGGTTATAGGGTGTAATGGAGGGTCCTGAGCTATGGTCAAAGTGCAGTCTGGTGTGCATGAATATTTGGGTCCTTTTTCTTCTTGTACATCACGGGACACAGAGCCATAGTACTTACTATGTAGGTTATAGGCCACCTTCAGGTGATGGACACTGGCACGCCCTAAGACAAAAAGTCCACTCCCTATATAACTCCTCCCACTATTGGGAGTACCTCAGTTTTTTGACAGTGTCTAAGGTGTTGGTCACGAATAAAGATGTGCTGAGGAGGGCGTGTCCAGAATGGCCGACTGAGAGGACGCACATTGAGTGAGCTCCGGCTGAGTGTCCTGCTCTATTAGCCTGATCCCTGCAACCTAACTGCCCTGCTCGGTGTATCCCTGTAGGATCCCTCCCTGAAGGGGATGACCAAAGGACGGAGCTCTTCGAACACCCGGAGGAGCTCCGCGGCGGTTAAATCTAAGCCCCGGACTGATTCGGGCCCTCTTGCAGGCCCGCAGCCTCTGCAGCACATGGCGTCTCAGACGGAGTACCCGGACCCTGCCCTGACGGAGCAATCGAACTTCGCTGCACTTATGCAGGCAAAAACGACTTGCCAAACCGCCCTGATGGGTAAGATAGAGTCGGTACAGATGGATGTCGGCTTAATCCGCCGCGACATGGACACTTTTCGCACCCGGCTGATGGAGGCAGAGCGCCGGGTGGGGGACGCGGAGGACACCCTGAGGGAGCACTCCGGTGCTATCCGCACACTGCTGACCAGGGTTAAAAGCTTGGAAAGCAGAGCAGAAGACTCTGAGAACGGAAATCGGAGGAATAACCTCCGCATCGTGGGCCTGCCAGAGGGAGTGGAGGGTGCAGACCCCCAGGCCTTCACAGAACGGCTGCTGCGAGACCTCCTACCACGTGCGAAGTTTTCGCCATTCTTCGCAGTGGAGAGGGCACATAGAATGCCTGCTACCCGGGGACCTCTGGGAGCTCCTCCACGCACATTCATCCTCCGCTTGCTGAATTATCGTGACCGGGACCAAGTCTTGCGGGAAGCGCGGAAGGCTGAGACCCTACAACATGCGGGCGCACGAATTATGATATTTCCGGACTATTCCGTTGATACACAGAAATTACGACGCTCTTTTGATCACGTCAAGTTGAACCTCCGGAACCGCCGCATTAAATACAGTATGATGTTCCCTGCCAGACTCAGGGTCCAAGATGGTGAGACGGTGCGGTTCTTTACATCCCCAGAAGATGCATCACAATGGCTGGATTCACTGCCCAGGGGCTGAGGTTGCTGCAAGATGCCTCGTGCCTCCTACGTGTTACTGGTTGCACGTTGCACCAATTGCAGGTACTAACGGGATTTCCTAGCGGCTGCCGCCACCTGGATGCAGGTACCTGTTGACTATTCCTCTTCTCCATGACTTACCTGCCGGACTGGGGGTGGGGGTTCTTCGGGCATCAAGGGGGTTAAGGTATGGCACCGTTAAGGGAGACGAGGTACCCGTGATTTTTCTATTCTTCCTTTTATTAATTTTTTCTTTTTATATACCTGCATAATTTTTTCTGTTTGGTTGGTAACGGTTTTTGTTTAAGCCTGTGCCCCGATCGGGAGATCTACTGAACTTTGCAGGGACCGTCTATCCTGCTGTAGACTGAGCCGGATTCGGTGTGCTAAGACTGGAATCTCATGGAGCTGGGTTTTATACGCACCCCCATGGTTGATACCGGGAAGTTATGTTTTGGGTTTAAGACACACAAGTTTGGGGGGTGGTGTCGGGGAGGGGGGAGGTGGGGGGGATGGGGTTTTGGTCATAATCTTACTTTTCAGCGTATGGCTTATTTACTCATCATATGTCATGTTTCAATGTTGTTTTCAGTATCTAGCAGATGGAATATCACTCCTTTTGATACACTGGTGTGGAGGGGGGATCCGGTATAGAACAGGTCCTGGGGTCCTTTTGATAGGGGTAAGGGTAATTACAATGTTCCAGGTAATTATGTCCACTGACCCGTCATGGTACCGCTGAAGGTTCTTTCCTGGAATGTTAGAGGGATGAACTCTAAGCACAAGCGGTCCTTGGTTTTTACATATATCAAGAAATATGCACCCCATCTCTGCATACTCCAGGAGACACATTTAGTGGGGAGTAAGATACTGGCCCTCAAAAAACCCTGGGTGGGCTCCTATTATCACGCTACCTACTCTACATATTCTAGAGGGGTTAGTGTTCTCGTGCATAAGTCCCTTCGCTTTACTCTCCTAGATCTCCATCTAGACCCGGGGGGGTAGGTATGTAGCCCTACACGCGACATGTGAAGGCACGGAGGTACTGCTTATTGGACTTTACGCTCCCCCCGGGGCTACTATGGAGCTCCTGCATAGACTGACCCCAATTATGGTGCTATACCCAGGGGCTGGGGTGCTGCTGACCGGAGATTTTAATATGGCGCCTGCTCCCTCTATAGATAGATTACAGGCTGACGGCGCAGGGGACTCCACCTTGCTGAGGTGGATGGGGATGTACGGACTAACAGACGTATGGAGATGGAAGTGTCCGGGTGTTAAACAATTCACGTGCCACTCTGCCACACATGCTACTTTCTCCAGAATAGATTTAGTGTTGGCTTCGGATATGTTGATCTCCCGCACCCTTGGAATAGAAATCCTACCTAGAGGCATTTCGGATCATGCACCCCTGTTGTTGCAGCTGGAGTTGGGTCTTCCGCCTGGGCTTGCCTTGTGGAGGCTCTCGGGTTATTGGGTGACTGATGAACGGGTGGCCCCGGAAGTGGCGGTGGAGTTGGGAGCCTTCTGGGGACATAACAGAGGCACAGCTGGGCCGCCTATACTATGGGACACATATAAAGCCTATGTTAGAGGGCAGTACCAAATGTCCATTGCTAGAGCTAGGAAGGATACCAGACTGGCATTGGAGGTGGCGGAGGGGCGAGCGTGGAGGCTTGAGTCCAGTTATGTGCAGGAGGGAGATGAAGCAACCTATGCGGATCTCCTGAGGGCACATAGGGAAATCTCGCTGCTCCGTACCGAAGCAACTAGGAAAATACTTCTCAACCAGTCGCAACGCATATTTGAGCAGGGTGAAAGGACAGGTAGGCTTCTGGCCTGGTTGGCCAAGGAGCGATCAAACGTTTCCCATATAGCTAATATCAGAGGGGAGCAGGGAGAGCTGATTTCCAATCCGCAGCTAATCAATGGTCGTTTTGCGCAATACTATCAAGCCTTGTACACGTCTAGGGCCACGGCCGCCCCTGAGGTACTGGATGATTTTCTGGACCGTATGGCCCTTCCGGCGCTCTCTGAGGCGGATTGTATCAGACTAAATAGCCCCATTACGCTTAAGGAGGTACAGACGGCTGTGGCGGCACTCCAGTCAGCGAAGACCCTGGGCCCAGATGGGATTCCCGCTGAGTTTTATAAGACCAACACTGAACTGGTGGTGCCCCAACTACACGCCCTGCTGCTCTCCATGCTGCGGGAAGGGGAGCTACCGGCTACGATGTCTGAGGCAATCATTGTAATAATTCCCAAGCCTGGCAAGGACCCGAGTCTGTGCTCCTCTTACCGTCCAATCTCACTACTCAATGTAGATGCAAAAATTGTCACTATAATCCTAGCTACTCGACTCAATTCGGTCATTCTAACACTGATTCAGGGTGATCAGACGGGGTTTATGCCGGGCAAGGGTACCGACATAAACCTCAGACGTTTGTATACTCATATTTCCCTTGCTGCCGCTGAAGATTCACAAAAAGTTGTCGCCTCATTGGATGCCGAAAAGGCGTTCGACTCGGTTGAGTGGCAGTTCCTTTGGAAAGTCCTGGAGAGGTTTAACTTTGGACCCTAATTTATCTCCTGGGTTAACTGCTCTATAGGAATCCCACTGCCAGAGTGCGCACCGACGGCCTACTTTCTGAAGGCTTCTCATTGGGTAGGGGTACGAGGCAGGGATGCCCTCTTTCCCCGGGCCTGTTTGCACTTGCCATTGAACCCCTGGCAGTGCTTTTGCGCAACTCGGTGGAGGTGGGGGGGCCGTGGGTTTTACCGGTGTGTGAAAAAAATTCACTATATGCGGACGACACTCTCCTTTATCTTCCAGATGTATCCTCGACATTGGAAATAGCCCTTAAGCTCATAGACGAATTTGGCTCCCTCTCGGGGGTGCGCATGAACTGGGACAAGTCTATACTGTTTCCCCTGTCACCCGCTCCCCTAGTTGTATCTGCCCATACCTCACTGCGGACTGTAGATAAATTTCGCTATCTGGGAATAGAGGTTCAGAGGGAGTCCAGGGAGTATCTGACAGACAACGTCTATCTAGTCCTACAGAACCTGATGGCTAAGTGCCAGGTGTGGAAAACTTTACCCCTCACATCGGTGGGGAGGGTCAATCTGCTTAAGATGACATCTCTCCCGAAATTTCTATATGTCTTTCGTAATACCCCAGTCCCAATCCCAAATTCCTTTTTCAAGAAGGTAGACCAGGTGGTGAATACCTTCATATGGGCCGGGGCGACCCCAAGAATAGCACAAACTACCCTCAAATTGCCCCTGTCTCTTGGGGGTCTAGCCCTTCCCTGCCTAAAATAATACTATTGGGCAGCTATACTGGTCACGGTGCGGTGGTGGTTCAGGCAGTTCCGCTCTAACCCTTCTGTCAATTTGGATGCGGACGATTTCGGGCTCCCATGCTGAGTTGAGTACCTTAGTATATAAAGGGCCGAAGGCTCACCCTGAGGTCACTACCCCTATGCGAACCACACTTCGGGTTTGGGCTCAGGTTACGACTCGGTTGAACCCGCCCGCCGCACTGTCGCCACATACTCCACTATGGGGGAATCCACGGCTGCAACATCTCAAATCGGTCCCAGACCCCGCCCTATGGGCTAGATATGGTGTTACAACTCTGCAACAGGTGATGCCTGGGGGCTCACTTATCCCCTTTGATTCCCTTAGAGAAGAATATCAATTCCCCTCCAGAATGATTTTTCGCTATATCCAACTACGCCATGCCCTAAGAGCACAATATCCGGCAGGAGCAAGCCTGCACTCCCACAACGTCGAGAGATTTCTCATGGCCCAGGAGGCAGATCATGTCCTCTCCTCTTAGGATCTCGACGGGGTCGGCCAGGGGGGAACCTAGCCTCTTCCAGAAATGGCTGGAGGACCTCCCTACCCTGGCGACTGATGATTGGGAAGAGGGGCTACAACAATACTTACCACTGATGATATCAGCTAAGGACAGATACATACAGTTGAAATGTATTCACAGGGCGTACTATACCCCGCCACGCCTGTCTAGAATATACCCGGGATACTCGGATAGATGCCGGAAGTGTACCACTGAAGTGGGGTCTTTTATGCATGTGGTGTGGGAGTGCCCGGTTATAAGACAATTTTGGGAAGGTGTGGTGCAGGAGATCAACGAAGTTGGGCACCTCTCGGTGGGATTGGATCCGGTAGTTTTATTATTGGGCGTGTGTGACAGGGTGGCGCAGAATATACATAAACAGCTGTTTGTGTTTTATGCAGCATTTTACGCCAGAAAGACTATCCTTATGCAGTGGAAGAAATCGGACCCACCCAGTGTAACCCACTGGAAAGCCTTGATTGATTCTACCCTCCCGCTGTATAAGCTTACCTATATGAGTCGTAAATGCCCTAAAAAGTTTACTAAGATCTGGGGTTGTTAGGGCAGGAGTGAGGCACAAGCCTGTCTGCTCTTGCTGAAATAGTCCTCGGTTTTATGGGCCCCCCCCATCTCTACCGGCCCCCCCTCTCCTCGCCCTGACTTAATGTAGAAGGTTAAGTGTTCGATTGGGATTAAATGGCCTGGACCTCTGCAGCAGCCATACTAAAGAGTTGTCCCCTATGAATACTGGATCGGATGTGGGGCAGATGTGTTCCACAGAATGTGACTGCTGAAGGGTGAAGTTTGGGTCTGTTGGTTTTACCACAGAAAACCCTGCAGCGGGAAAGGTAAATGGAGTTTTTCTAAGAAATTTTTGAATTTTCTTATGAAATGTCTCTGTTAATTAGTGAATGTTGTCATGTCTGTGTCACCACTGGGGGTTGTATTGAGCACATACCTTCTCACGCTTCCTCAGAGAGCTCACCTTGTGTCCGGAACAAGCAGTTTCCTTCCTTTCAGCCAGTAGCAGTCCTCCAGTAAGTCTGGGGGGGGTTTGCTCCCCACCAGACGCCCCCCACCTGTGATATTTTCTCCCCCTCTTCACGAGGAAGAGGCGCCAGGAGAAAAGATTAAAAAAAGAAAAAACTCGGTGGCTTCCAGACTCCCTCCTCACCATTTCCCCCCTCACAAAAGCAATCTCATAGGATCAGAGGCCTGTGCTCGCGCGGGAAAGCTCTTTTTTAAAAGAGAGGAGGGGGGCCATAGGCAACGGATGGGGGGGTGGCTTAGTGCAGCGTTGGCGTCCTCCAATGTCCAGCGTGGGAAAGTGTGTTTAACAGCACCATTGTTACTGCTGCAAGCTGCGGAGTGACACAAGAGCAAAGGTGGCATGAAAGAGGTTTGGTAACACAGGCATTCCATTTGACACATTTAATATTGCATCAGGCTGAGCATTAATAGCAGCGGCAGGGCTGGACTATTGCTCAAGCAGTGGATGTGTCCATTCTGGTAGTACCTCTGCTTTGTGCATCGGGCTATGGTCAGAAGGGGGGTAAAAACACCTCAAAAAAGGGCTCTAGAAAGAATTCTACAGTCACAAGTAAGCCTAAAACCATCTCAAAGAAGATAGCATCCTCCCCTGAGAGTGCTATGGCTGGTCAGAGTGAGCCATCAGGGACATTGGGTGTTGCAGCTGCTCTGTTAACCTGTAGCACTTTAAAATCTTTTGATGAAAAGGGCACTATAAATAAAATGTATTATTACTATTGCTCTTAACACTGCAGCTCCTGTTTTTATTACTGAAGAGGTTTTTTCTTCAACCATTTTTGGCTTGGAGCACAAAATTGATGCTCTAATCGCATCCCAGAGTGGGACTAAGTGTAACAGCCCCCCCCCTGTTCATTACTCTGGACCTTCAATCTGAGGAACAGGGGCCGAGAGATGATCTGTCAGAGGACTAGCAGATTACAAGCTTGTCAGTGTTGGCGCATCCCAGTGCGCCTGCGGGGCAGAGCGGTGCAAACGGGTGCACGATGCGGCAGGTTTGCGCATATGGGTGTGTGAATTAGCGGGTTCACACGCACACAGTATTATGGGTTGGCGCGCGCAGGTGTGTGATGCGGCGCAACGGCAGGCACGTATGTGCAAGGCTATGCGCACAACGTAACTCCCCCTGACAGGCCTATAAAAGGCTGCTTTGTGTTCTGTGTCATTGCTGGTTTATCGTTTCAACTCCAGTGTTCCTGTGTCTACTCGTTGTGACCCGGATCGACCCGACTACTCTTTGAGCTCTCCTACATCTTACCCTTGGCTTGCCTCTCGCACCTCTCCTGCTGGATAACTGTGTTTGACCCTCGGCCTCCTCCTGGACTTGTCTCAGCCTGCTCCTTGTGTTTGACAGCTGATCTACTGCTTGACTTCTGTGTATGACCCCGGCTTGTTCTCAAGACTCCGAATCTGTCTGGACTTCCTTGTGCTTGACCCCCAACCTTCTGCTCCAAGCTCCACTCTCAGCTTCAGGTGTTAGAGCCCCAGCCAGACTTTCTCCAGCCAAGTGTCAAGCCCATCCTGCACGGGTACCTCTTCTACCAGAAGACCTTCAGCTTAATGCACCTGCTGGCAACCATTGCCCCTCTGCGCCCAGTGCCCACTGTTCCACTCTCAAGAGTACTGTGCACCCAGTTGCAAGGGAAGCCGCTCTCAGCAACTCGGCCCTGGTGAGTACCTGACATGATCTCTTGGGGGACCAGGAAGAGGCTGGTGACTCCTCTTCTGAAGAGTCCAATACGGAAAAATCAGGTTCACAGGAAAGGTTGTTGGTACAATCTCTCACTGCAGTTATCCATTGCTAAAAAAGCCTATGTGTTCTGAGTGGGAACACCCAGATAAACAGTTTTCCTCTTACGTTCACCAACTGACACAGCTCCTCTCTTAGATCATTGGGTTGTTACGCCGCCTTCAGGAGAGGACTAGGCATGACATGTAATAATAAAACTGAAACTTTCTAGTTCCACCCAAGGGGCGGTCCCTTAGGTAACAAACCCACAGCCTGCATTGCAGCTTCAGTTTTTTTCTGCCTAGTGAAGGAGAAGGACCTAGGAACCCTGCAGGCCCATCTGTCCTGTTTTTTTTTCAGCAGAAGATTTTTGTGCAAGATTAAAGATCCTGTGATCTGCTATCAACAGCCAGCTGGGTGACAGGCTGGATACTCTTATCTTTGTAGTCTCCCCAGCCTGGCCTGCGAGCGTGTGCAGACCAGAGCTCCGTGCTGGGTCGGCCACGACATGCCTCAGCTCCAGAGGTGGTAGTGAGCGTAATTGCTCCAGGGCACACATATGACTGGGCTACTGATGTCTGCGTCACAGTGTACCAGGCCAGCAGCCACCCCATACTGATCGGAGAGTGGGTCTGTGATGGAATGTCTCCCAGCTCTGCAGGACTGGTAAGTACAGCTCTCCCTGCCTCAGTGGGGCTGAGCAGCTGGGCATTCCCTGTGAGGTAGATTCGGGGGTCCCTCACCTACCTCTCTTCTCTCCCTGTCCCTATCTTCCCTCCCCCCTTCCCTATGGGGGATGCTGCATGGCTGCTGAGCGGTGTGTGGGGCTCTCACCTGGGGAGGGGGGGGGCTGCGCTGGCTGGCTGTGCCCTGGTTGTGTGTAGGTCTCTCCCTGGAGGTGTCTGTTGATCACTGCAGCGCTGTTTCACCACCATTTCCCTACTTATTTTTCACTGTCCCTTATGGTATACAGTGCTCGGCGGACATTTTTGGTGTGACCAAGGAGCAGCTTGCTCTGTGGCCATTTTCCTGTAGTTCGGTGGCCATTTTCCTGTGATTATGTCTTGAAGCCTGAACACGTTTTTGGTCAGTTTCAGCGCCATTCAGAGCAGCTCTGGATAGCGTGGTGTGGTCTCCTATGTACCTGGGAGCTGGAACAGGCACTATTAGCTGGACTGCACAGAACCAGTCAGGGTGGTGAGTCCAGTGGGAAAGAGCCCCTCAGCCAGCAGCAGTTAGGAGGGTGGGACCATCACTGTCCTAAGTCACCAACAGGTGGCAGACAGGGTAAGGTCAGCATCGCTTCAGAAACTGGTGTTTCTTCCCCTGAAATCCAGGCAATTGCAACCGGTTCGTCTGCAGACATTGCAGTGCCTCTGGACAAAATACTACTGTGCAAACTATGCAAACAAATCATTTGCTGTGCATGCAATTATTTAGCTGCTGTGCAAACTGCTACTGTGCAAATTACGCAAATAAATCATTTGCTGTGAATGCAATAATTTAGCTGCTGTGCAAAATGCTACTGTGCAAACTATGCAAATAAATTATTTGCTGTACATGCAATTATTTAGCTGCTGTGCAAACTGCTACTATGCAAACTACGCAAATTATTTTCAAAAAATGCTCAACACACAACAGTGAGCAATTTATTTATGTAGGTTGCAAAGTAGCAGTTTTGCACAGCAGCTAAATAATTGCATGCACAGCGAATAATTTATGTAGTTTGCACAGTAGCAGTTTTGCACAGCAGCTAAATAACTGCATGCACAGCAGCAATGTGCATTAGGATTCACCAATAGTATTGATATCATTATTAATTTATTGCACTTTATCTATGAAGTAGAATACATATCAAAGAAGGATTCTCCATCTTTGTAGTAATATTTGGTATATAGTTTGCGCTGATCACCTTTTTTATTTATTGTTGTTCAAGTGCATGGTATACAATTTAGGTCTAGCAGCAATCTAACCAACATACCACATTCAGATATTTTTCACTTTGATAGCGCGAGGGAATCCCATTTTTCTAGTGCCTCTGGATGTTTATCGGCAGTCCTTAATTCGTTCATTGCCAAGATGGAGGTGGTGCGTAGGAGCAAAGGTGGTAAAAAGCAGCCCCTGCCCCCCCCCCCCATCCTCCGGGGGAGAGCTCGGACGCAGACTCGGGCCCTGCTGAGTCTGGTGGCCCCTGATCTGTTTCATATGACGCTGACCAGGACCGATCGGACAGTGAGGATGAGTCCCCGTCGTTGCGTGACAAAGTGCCTGTTGGAGCACTTATCACAGCTGTGCGTGATATCCTGAAAATTTAGGAGCCAGCAAATCCCTCTGCTGATGTAGTGGTCCCCTTTGGATCCCGTACACCTAAGGTGTTCCCGTATCTGACTTATTTCGATAAGTTCATTTGCAAGGAATGGGGTCGACTGCAATGGACTTTTTCGGTCCCCAAACACATGGCGGCGCATTACCCCTTTGACGCGAGCCTTCTCAAAAAGTGGTCGGCTCCTCCGGTCGTGGACTCCCCAGTATCCAGGTTAAACAAAGTAACCACGATCCCGGTAGAGGGGACAACTGCCTTTAAGGACCCCACGGACAGGAAGGCAGAGGCAGTGGCTTGTTCCTTGTTTACGGTTGTGGGGTCAACTATGCGACCAGTACTGGCATCCGCACTTGTGTTGCAGACACTCACTGAGTGGGCAAAACTTTTGCACCGCAAACTGGGAGAGCAACAGGCCTCTCCTGTCGTCTGCATGGAACTAGCAGACCAATTAGTGCAAGGCCTTAAATACATTTGTGACGCGGCCCTGGACACTCTCCCCCTGTTGTCCAGGGCTTGAGTGTCAGCAGTGGTGCTGAGGCGCCTGATTTGGCCAAAATGCTAGTCTGCTGACCAGGCATCTAAGAAAGCCCTGACAGATCTTCCCTTCCTTGGCGACCAGTTCTTTGGAGCCTCATTGGATGACATTATAAAAAATGCCACAGGTGGTAAGAGTACACTACTCCCACAGGCCAGGAAGGCTAAGGAGCCACGCCGTAGGCAAGGGTCCTCGTTTTCCACTCACAAACGGCTTTTTCGTTCGCCCGGGGCTTTGGCAAAGCGTCCCCAGCCCGACAGGACGACCTCTGAAGGACCAAAGCATCCCTGGAACCGCAAGCCTGCAAGCAAAAGTGCTACCGCATGAAGGTTTTTCCCCGCCCGCAACATGGGTGGGGGTCACCTTCGGGAGTTTGCGCCCCGGTGGGCCTCTCGGCTGTCCGAGCAATGGGCCTGCAATCTGATTTCCTCAGGCTATAAGATAGAGTTCATCTCTTGGCCACAAAACAGATTCTTCCCCTCCAGCATACCCGTACTCCCGGTTCGCCTATTGGGGGCGGTAAGGGACCTGCTGAGTCGCAGGGGTGATAGTACCTGTTGCAGAATCATAAAGTTTCCAGGGGTTCTACTCAAACCTGTTTGTAGTCCACAAAAAGGAAAGGGTACGTCCAATCTTGGACCTAAAAGCCCTCAATTGCTTTGTAAAAGTACAGAGGTTCAGAATGGAATCAGTTCGCTCAGTAGTGACTGCACTCCATCAAGGGGACTCCCTGGCGTCTTTGGACATCCAGGATGCGTTCCTGCACATATCCATATGTCTTCTGCATCAGAGGTTTTTGCGATTTTTAGTTGGAGAAGCCCACTACCAGTTTGTGGCTCTCCCTTTTGGTTTGGCTTCAGCTCCCCGAGTCTTTACCAAGGTATTGGCTTCTGCTTTGGTGTTGCTGCGGCAACGTGGGATCGCGATCGTGGGTTACCTAGATAATCTCCTCCTGAGAGCATCTTCCGCCTCAGAGTTAGAGGAGGATGTGGCGATCACCATGCAGACCCTGCAGGAATTTGGGAGTCTGTTGAACCTTAAAAAAGTCGGTGATTGCACCGACTCAGCGCTTGGAGTACCGAGGCTTACTGCTGGACTCCATGGAAGCGAGAGTGTTTCTCCCTTCAGACAAGCTGCAGACTCTCAGAGCCGCAGTAAAACTGCTGATGAACCACGGGTGGTCGTCGCTGCGCTTCTGCATGTGAGTCTTTAGACTCATGGTGGCCTCCTTTTGAGGCAGTACCGTACACCCAGTTTCACACCAGAGTCCTCCAGAAGGAGATTTTGAAAAAATGGGACAAATCTCCATTGTGCCTGGATCGGCAGATTCAGGTGAGCCAGTTAGTCAGGGACTCCCTGCTCTGGTGGCTGAGGTCCCCGACACTTTGGTCTGGGAAGTCTTTCCTACCTCTGAAATGGACAGTGATCACAACGGATGCCAGCCTAACCGGCTGGGGTGGAGTAGTGGGAGTTCAGTCGACCCAGGGCCTCTGGTCAGTGAAGGAATCCAAGTTGCAGATCAATCTGCTCGAGCTGAGATCGATCAGGCTATGCCTCCACATGGTCGATAAGAATTTGAGGGCGTCCGATCAGGATCCAGTCAGACAACGCCACGGTGGTGGCATATGTCAATCACCAAGGAGGAACAAGAAGCTCAGCCGCCGCAAGGGAGGTCGCTCACATCCTTCAGTGGGCAGAGCAACATGTACTGGCCCTGTCGGCTATTTACATCACGGGAGTGGAGAACTGGCAGGTGGACTATCTAAGTCGCCAGATGCTGGACCCAGGAGAATGGGCGTTACATCCAGAGGTGTTCAGGCTACTGTGCCTGCAATGGGGCACACCAGATGTGGATCTTCTGGCCTCCCATCCCAATCGGAAGGTGCCGGGGTTCGTGTCCAGGACAAGAGATCCTTGGGCAGATGCGCTGGTGGCTCTGTGGGATCAGTACCAGCTGTTCCGCAGAGTGGAGGCCGAGGGGATTCCTGTAATACTGATTGCCCCAGATTGGCCTCAGCGTCCCTGGTAAGCAGACCTAGTGTGCCTGGTGGCAGACGCCCCTTGGCGACTGCCGTTACGAGAAGAGCTTCTGTCTCAAGGTCCTATTTTCCATGCTGCTTTACCATCGCTGGTTTTAACGGCATGACTTTTGAGAGCCAGGTGTTGGGGAACCGGGGTCTTTCGGACTCGGTGCTCCCAACTATGCTGAGAGCACGTAAATCTTCTTCCCGGAAGATATATCATCGTACCTGGAAGGCCTACATCTCTATGTGTGAGGATGGTGTCCGCGCTCCTTTTCTATATCCAGGATCCTGCTGTTTCTACAGCAAGGAGTAGACCAGAAATTGGCTTTAAGCACCCAGGACAAATATCAGCTTTGGCTGTATTTTTTCAGCGACCCCTGGCTTCTCACTCTCTAGTGAGCACTTTTGTTCAAGGTAGTTCCTCCGGAGGGTCCACTGTTACCCCCGTGGGATCTGAACCTGGTATTATCGGCACTTCAAAAACCGCAATTTGAAAATATCAGAGAGATCCCTCTGTTGACTCTTTCCCAGAAAGTGGTCTTTCTAGTGGCCATTACTTCGGCCAGGAGGGTTTCGGAACTGGCGGCCTTGCCTCGCAAGTCGCCCTATCTGGTTATCCACAAGGATAAGGTGGTGTTGCGTCCGCAACCTTCTTTTCTGCCGACGGTGGTTTTGGCATTCCACATCAATGAAGACATTGTGTTACCATCTCTGTGAGCCGACACATCCTAAGGAGGTGGCCCTTCATGCCCTGGAAGTGGTTCGGCTCTGAGGGTGTATTTGTCTGCTACAGCTCCCTTTCGGAAGTCAGACTCCTTGTTTGTTTCGGTGATATCAGTGGTCCCCTTGGAAGAGCGAGGATTAGGGTTTTATTCAAACCTTTTCACGGTACCAAAATGGGGATGTCAGACCCATTTTAGGTCTCAGAGATCTAAACCAATTTTTGAATATCTGCTCTTTTCGCACGGAGTCAATCCGACCAGTAGTCTCCATCCTACAAGGTTGAGAACTTCTGGCATCAATCAACATCAAGGATGCTTATCTCCATGTGCCTAAACTGCGCTTATGGTGAAGTAAAAATAAAGATAACAATAACAAAGATGGCTGCCTCCTCTAATGGGGCTCCCCTAGGGGGCACTATACATGAAGCTGATGGAAAACAAAAGGGGTCAGTGGCGCTACCAAAAAACAAATAAATACAGGAGGATACTGGGGGCTAAGTTAAAAAAAAAATCAAAAATTAGGCACTCATAAGGATATGGAACAGGCCCCCCTTATATAGGATAGTGTCCTACAGTAAAGATAAGTAACCAGACAAAAAAAAAACTCTTTTTGAGTGCACTTAAGAGTGGGCACCTAGAAACAAAAAAATCCACTAACCAATTACTGTTAAGTGTCTAAATCCATAAATGTCATAAGTGAAATAAAGTAATATGCTCATGCTCATGCTCAGGGCGGCACAGTGGTGTAGTGGTTAGCACTCTCACCTAGCAGTAAAAAGGATCGCTGGTTCAAATCCCAACCACAACACTACCTGCCTGGAGTTTGCATGTTCTCCCTGTGCCTGCGTGGATTTCCTCCAGGTACTCTGGTTTCCTCCCACACTCCAAAGACATGCAGGTAGGTTAATTGGCTTCTGTCCAAAAATTGGCCCTAGTATATGAACCTTGGATTGTGGGCTCCTTGAGGGTAGGGACCGATGTGAAAGTGAAAAAGAACAGGGATAGGGACAATTGTAGACACTCACTCAGGTGGAACTGGATGGACTGGTGTCTTTATTCAACCTTACTATGTAACTATATAAGTAGATTAATAGTGACAAAATATAAATATACAATGTACTGTATAACAGTGCCGTAATTAGAAAGTACCAATACGTGATAAATCAAAGTCCATATAAAATATATAGATTAATATGCCTTAGTGCATCCAGTCCACCAAAAATATCATTAGTGATAGAACCAGTGAATATCACAAAAAATTTTAATAAAAAAACACAGAAAAAACATGTGCTGTAAAGTCTGTAAATCAAAAAAGTCCATAGATCAGAACATCACCATACAAAATGAACACTGTCTGTAATGCCGCGTACACACGATCAGACTATCCGTCTGGACTTTCCGAACGAGCGGACCTGCCCACACACAACCGGACTTAGTCCGCCGGACTATGGCGGGAGTCCGCTGTACTTTTGAAAATGAACGGACTTACCCACACACGGAGGAAAGTCCGTTCATTTTGAATGCGGCTCCAGGTAGCCGGGACTAGCAAAGGAAGTCAATGTCGCCGCATTCGGCAGCGAGATTGACACGTCGCTGGCCCCATCACCTGGTATGGACTTAAAGGGGAAGCCCTACGCCGAAAAAAACGGAGTGGGGGTCCCCTCCAAGGTCCATATAAGACCCTTATCTGAGCACGCAGGCCAGGAAAGGGGGTGGGGACGAGTGAGCCCCCCCCCTCTGGAGCTGTACCAGGCCGCCCCACCCCAAAGCACCACCCCAAAGCACCTTGTCCCCATGTTGATGAGGACACGGGCCTCTTCCCGACAACCCTGGCTGTTGGTGGGCAGGGGGCTTATCGGAATCCGGGAGCCCCCTTTAATAAGGAGGCCCCCAGATACTGGCCCCCCCCACCCTATGCAAATGAGTATGGGGTACACTGTACCCCTACCCATTCACCTGTGAAAAAAAATGTAAATAAAACACAACACACAAGGGTTTAAAATAATTTATTGCACAGCTCCGGGGGTCTTCTCACCGGACTCCTCCACTATCTTCTGCTAGCTCTTTTACCAGCGGAGGAGCACGGCTTTCTTCTTCTTCTCTGCCCGGGGGTCTTCTTCCGACTTCGGGGGTCTTGTCCCCCTCTTCGGTTCTTCTTGCCGGGCCTCCGCTTTCTTCCTTTAGCTCTTTTACTAGTGGTGGCCCGGTCTTCTCTCGCCGCCGCCTCTTCTTCCAACTTCGGGGGTCTTGTCCCCCTCTTCGGTTCTTCTTGCCGGGCCTCCGCTCCTTCTTCCAGCTCTTTTACTGGCGGTGGCCCGGTTTTCTGATGCCCTCTTCTCTTCTCTTCTTCTCTCCTCTTCTTTCCTTCTTCCTTGAGATGTTGATTAGACGCTGTCTCTGGCCGTAATGACAGGGACGTGTTGCGCGGCAACTTATATAGGGACAATGGGCGGGGTCACCGGGTGATGTCCCTGCCCATTATGATGTCACAGTCCCAGAGGATGCTGGGACTGTGACATCATAATGGGCAGGGACATCACCCGGTGACCCCGCCCATTGTCCCTTTATAAGTCGCCGCGCAACACGTCCCTGTCATTACGGCCAGAGACAGCGTCGAGTCAACATCTCAAGGAAGAAGAGAAGGCGGTGACAGAAGACCAGGCCACCGGCAGTAAAAGAGCTGGAAGAAGGAGCGGAGGCTCAGCAAGAAGAACTGAAGAGGGGGACAAGACCCCCAAAGAGGGGGACAAGACCCCCGAAGTCGGAAGAAGAGGCGGCAGTGACAGAAGACCGGGCCACCGCTAGTAAAAGAGCTAAAGGAAAAAGGCGGAGGCCCAGCAAGAAGAACATAAGAGGGGGGCAAGACCCCCGGGCGGCGACCAAGAAGAAAGCCGGGCTCCTCCACTAGTAAAAGAGCTAGCAGAAGACAGCGGAGGAGTCCGGCGAGAAGACCCCCGGAGCTGTGCAATAAATTATTTTAAACCCTTGTGTTGTGTTTTATTTACACTTTTTTCACCAGATGAAGGGGTAGGGGTACATTGTACCCCATACTCATTCACATAGGGTGGAGGACTGGTATATGTGGGGCCCCCTTATTAAAGGGGGCTCCCGGATTCCGATAAGGAAGAGGCCCTTGTCCTCATCAACAGGAGGACAAGGTGCTTTGGGGTGGGGGGCCACAGGGCCCCCCCATGTTGAGGGCACGCAGCCTGGTACGGCTCAGGAGGGGGGGCGCTCACTCGTCCCCAACTCCTTTCCTGACCGGCCGGGCTGTGTGCTCAGATAAGGGTCTTATATAGGCTATGGGGGGACCCCCACGCCATTCTTTCGGTGTAGGGCTCCCCCTTTAAGTCCATATCAGGTCACGGGGCCAGCGACGTGTCAATCTTGCTACTGAAGGCGGCGACATTGACTTCCTTTACTAGTCCTGGCTACCTGGAGCCGCGTTTAAAATGAACAGACTTTTATTCATTGCTGGAAAGTCCGTTCATTTCAATAGTCCGGCGGACTAGCACACAGATGGCCGCGAGTCTGGTGGACAATTTTGGAGTCAAAACTACTTTCTAAGTCTGCCGGACTTTTGGGGAAAAAAAGTCTGCCGGAGCCCACACGCGGGTGGATTGTCCGCCGGACAATCTGATCATGTGTATGCGGCATAAGAATAAGCCTATATAGCGCTTTTCACATCTATGGCGATCATATAGTGCAAATAGCTGAACCAGAATATCAATCACAGGTGACTTTTGTGCTTGCAGTATTTCCTGGTGACTTGTGTGCTCCCCCACAAGGGTCCCCACTCACCAGATTCTATCACCCCTGCAGGGGCAGTGTGCATATAATCCGCTCTGATGAGCCAATATCCCCAGGTATCCTACTGCTGCAGCCTCCAGAGACGTCCTTTAGATTCCAGGTTAGGTGAAGAGGAGAATTATTGCATTCCACTTGGAGAAAGGAAAATCAACTCCCATAGTGTAGTAATTAAAAAAGTTCCATTTATTAGTGAAAAAATTGTATGGAATATAAAAAAAATATTAAAAACAAGGCAGCAAATATATTTCTTTAAAATGCCGGACGGAGCATAGAAAAAACACAGCTTGTGAAAACACAAGCAAGGCGACGGCAGTGGCCGTGGTCCTTCCAGCTGCGTTCCACCCTCTCGAGTTCCTGGAAGTGACGTAGTATCCATGGCTCAGTCATACGCGTTTCGTCAGATGTCTTCAGCGACGGTGCCACGCTGTAGCATACTACGTCAAGATATAGGAGAGCGCACATGGTTGTCCAGCCCACAGGCCTGATCAATATATATATATATATATATATATATATATATATATAATGTATAATATATATATATATATATATATATATATATATATATATATATATTGCAACCCTGGCAGACAGACAATACCAGAAGCCTCAAAAAACGTAGCCGTGCTCTTGAGCGTCTGTGGCGTAAAACTAAGTCACAGCAAGACTTCAGCCAATATAAATCTGCCCTCCAAAAATACCATTCCTGCCTGCACGCTGCCAAACAGACCTACTTTATCACTCTTATTAACACCCTCTCACGCAACTCTTTTCTACCTTTACCACTCTACTTCGTCCTCCATTACCCCCACCCACTAACTTACTCACTGCCCAGGAGATTGCTTATCACTTCAAAAATAAGATTGAGACGATTCGTCTCGAGATCTCCGCTCTACAGACATCTCCCTCACCTTACACTCCCTGTCCTCCCGCACAATCAATACTTTCCTCTTTTGACCCAGCTACTATAGAGGAAGTAACCACTAACCTCCTGCCCCCTGGACCCTGTTCCTTCTCAATACTACGGTCACCATCTGACTCAATCCTACACTCCTTAACTCATATCTTCAACCTCTCACTCTCTACTGGCATCTTCCCCAACCCTCTAAAACAGGCACTAGTCACTCCCATACCAAAAAAGGGCCTCTGACCCCACCAATCTTAACAACTTAAGACCCATCTCTTTACTCCCTTTTGCCTCCAAACTTCTTGAACGTTTAGTCTACAACCGACTGAGCAACCACCTCATTGAAAATAACCTTCTAGATCCTTTTCAGTCTGGATTTCGCCCACAGCACTCCACAGAAACTGCCCTTCTAAAACTCACTAACTACTTACTAACAGCCAAAACCAATGGTCATTATTCCATACTCTTACTCTTGGACCTTTCTGCTGCCTTTGATACAGTTGACCACCCCTTCCTCCTCAAAAAACTAAATTTGCTTAGTCTCCATGGCTGCACTCTCCGTTGGTTTGAATCTTACCTATCGCATCGCACCTTCAGTGTCACTTACAACTACACTTCCTCTTCTCCAACTCCTCTTACCGTTGGGGTCCCCCAAGGTTCTGTCCTTGGACCTCTACTATTCTCGATCTACACGTCCTCCCTGGGTCAGTTGATAGCCTCCCATGGCTTTCACTACCATTTATATGCTGATGACACCCAAATCTATCTCTCTACCCCTCAGCTCACCCCATCAATCTCCTCATGGATCGCTGATCTACTAACAGACATATCAGCCTGGATGTCACACCACTTGCTCAAACTTAATCTATCTAAAACCGAGCTCTTAATATTTCCTCCCCCACGTACCCCTTCGCCTGACTTCTCTGTCAAGATCAATGGCACATCTATCAGTCCATCCCCACATGCCAGAGTGCTAGGGGTAACCTTAGACTCCGAACTGTCCTTTCAGGCCCACATACAAGCCCTGTCCAAATCATGCCGCCTTAGCCTCCGCAACATTTCCAGAATACGCCCCTTTTTAACTAATGACACCACCAAGCTTCTAATTCACTCCCTGGTCATCTCTCGCCTCGACTACTGCAACTCCCTCCTCGTTGGATTACCTTTACACAGACTATCCCCCCTCCAGTCCATAATGAATGCTGCTGCCAGACTCATCCACCTTACCAGCCATTCAGTGTCCTCCACCCCTCTCTGCCAATCCCTGCACTGGCTTCCACTCACCCAACGAATAAAATTCAAAGTACTAACAATAATTTACAAAGCCATCCATAACTCTGCCCCCAGCTACATCACTGACCTAGTCCCAAAATACCAACCAAACCGCCCTCTATGGTCATCCCAAGACCTCCTGCTCTCTAGCTCCCTTGTCACCTCCTCCCATGCTCCCCTCCAGGATTTCTCCAGAGCTTCTCCCATCCTTTGGAACTCCCTACCCCAATCTGTCCGACTGTCCCCTAATCTATCCATCTTTAGACGATCCCTGAAAACCCTTCTCTTCAAAGAAGCCTATCCTGCTTCTAACTAATACTGTTTTACTTCCTCCATCAGCTCATCCCCCACAGCTATTACTTTTGTATCAATTGCCCCTTCCTTTTTAGATTGTAAGCTCTAACGAGCAGGGCCCTCTGATTCCTCTTGTACCAAATTGCAATGTAAATGTAATGTCTGCCCTCATG
This sequence comes from Lithobates pipiens, assembly GCF_037356315.1. Lineage (NCBI taxonomy): Eukaryota > Metazoa > Chordata > Amphibia > Anura > Ranidae > Lithobates > Lithobates pipiens. Next base: position 140,955,022 of record NW_027507791.1, read on the forward strand.
TTGTAAAGCGCTGAGCAAACTGTTGGCGCTATATAAAACCTGTATAATAATAATATATATATCATAAAAAATTATAAAATAGATAAAAATAATAATATCCCTTTACTTAATATCCACATACCAGACCCCTACTCATGTATGCTAATTATGTATAAACAAGAACAATTAAATTAGATCTATGTAACTGATATTCCAGAGATTTTTGAATTAATAACAGAAGATACTGCCTCAACTCTTCCTAATATCTAGTGTGTAGTATATATGCCTGATTCTAGCGTGCCTCATGTGCAGTACACTCTACATGTTAGTATGTCATGGAGTGTCATAGCATTAAGGTCTACTAACTTTAGGTTACAATAAAACAGGGACATATTGAGATATATAGGTATAAGCCTATAAATCTCCTCACTGGTGGAATCTACAGAGAAGGCACCTTTAGAAGCAAAGGAAAAAACTGACGAAAAGGGGCCTAAACAACAGAGTATATTTAATATTAGAACCCCCATGTACCCAAAATGGAAGATAATAGGAGGGCAAATACCCAATCATGGATTTGCCATAAAACAATTCAAATCTTTGTCTAAATTGAGGCCTTTAGGGGCAAGGGATCCCAAACGATATATCCAGGCAGTTCATTTCGTGAAATGCGGATGGTCTTATTTCTGCCTCTCCAGTGGTCTTTAACACAATCAATTTAATAGAATATTAAACCAGTCGGGTCTCGATTATGCGCTTCATCAAAGCGACATGATAGATTATGTTTCAGGAACCCCTTCCTGATATTAATATGTTCTCGTATGCGTACAGAGAGAGGGCGAGTAGTTCTAACCATATATTGGAGGTGGCACGGGCACTCTATGACATGAGTCACACGAGTGCTGTGACATGTGATCAGCTCCCTTATATGGTACTCTTTATAGTCAGTTCTAGATTTAAAGGTTGCTTTTTTTTCAGGCTTGTTGTTTACTAACCCGACACGGTAGACATCATTGACACTTGCAAAATCCTTTCATGTCTGAGAAGATTTTTATTGGTTTAGGTAGATTAATCACATTATGGACTAGATGGTCGCGGAGGGTTGGGGCTCTCCTATACACAAACTTTGGTTTATTAGGCAGTATTTTAGACAAGCTCCAGGCAGGTAGTGCTGTGGTTGTGATTCGAACCAGCGACCCTTTTTACTGCTAGGCGAGAGTGCTAACCACTACACCACTGTGCCGGCCACCTGGGACCTTTGAGTTTGTAGTTGATCTGTGCCTGTTTCATAGTTGTGTGTTCATGTAGGGCTTTTTCTACACCTAATATCCCATCCTTTTGTATGATGCTTGTGTATAGGGAGTTCACATCAACAGTAGCTAGTAAGTAGTTCTGGGCCCCTCTTATATTTTGAAGCTCTTCTAGGAGCTGTGAGCTGTCACGTAGGTAAGATTTACCTTTAGTTACCAGTGGTTTAAGAAATGTATCCAAATACTCACCCAATCTTAAAAACAGAGTTTATTCCACTGATAATTGGTCTACCAGGGGGCTTAACTAGCTTTTTATGTATTTTCGGTGTGGAGTATATTACTGGGGTTCTCGTAGAATTGGATACTAGGTATTCGGCCTCTTTAGCATTCAGGATGCCAATATATTTTCCTTTCTTTACGTAGGCTTTCAGTTTTTTCTCATATTTAGATTTAGGATTCCCTTTAAGTTTCTTATATGTATGTTCTACCTTAAGTGGATTCTCCATCTCCTCTTGATAATCCCTCTTGTTCAGAATTACCAGACCTCCCCCCTTGTCTGCTGGGTGTATTACTACTTTTTCTTTCACCTAATGCTTTAATCATTTTCCAAATATTTCTAATTTTCATATTGTTGTGTTTCCCTGTTGCGAGTTAACACATGTACTCTGGAGCAAATTTTAATCCTAAATCTAGAAGTTTCATCTCATCTGTAAACTGGACGTCACTGAGATTATATATTCCCTTTACTAGTATTCTCTTCTTCGCTTTCTTCTTCCCTCCTCTACATCCCCTGGTCTGTTTCCTCTTTCTACGAGTCTCTGTACCAGAGTCATCTCTCTTCCATAATTGTTGTCCTGGTCTCTCTGAGGTGGCCAGATTCCATAAGGCCCTGGTGTTGATCCTATAATTGGTGCTCTGTCGTCCTGTGATATCCTCCTTCACTAGCCATAAGGAATAGAAGGATGAAGAACAAGAACTTCAGGAAATAATAAAGAAATATGATACTGCAATCCAGGCCAAAAAACAGAAAACATTTAATAGTGTCGTGGACTATAACAATATGAAGGTCTATAATTGGCAAACAGCTATCCAAGACCTAAATGAGGAACCTGAGGATGATACACTAATGGACAACAGTCCAGAAACCTCTATGGAAATATCAATGATGGGACCAATAGCTAACACACCTCAACAGACAGCCAGTCTTAACCCAAGGCAAATGAATCGCGAACAAATGAGATCACTTAATAGGTACCCTGAAAGATCAGAACCTAGGAGGGTCAGCTATCAGGAACCTTTAGAATATGGTACTCCAAATACACCAAGGTATAATATCCCTACCAACTAGGGATGCACCGGTATCGGTACCAATACTTGGATTCTTCGGGGGTATCGGTACTCGATACCAGAAACCAATACCAGAAGTGATGTCAGCTTGGGCGGAGCTCGGGAACTGGATAAGGTTGCGGCCTCTCCACACGGTGGTGAGTGCTGTTTCCCTCATGATATGTGTTTTGTTTCTGCGTCTGCTACATGGCTGCCCCACATGATGAGCGTCCTCCTTACACCATGTCCCCTCATGGTGGCAGGTGAGTGCTCTTCTCTATGTTTAACTGTTGCTTGCTTACTTATGTGTCCCGCAGCCGGTGATTGCTGTACAGTACTACTAGCTTACATTACTTGCCTAACATGGTGGGCGGCCTGTATTATACTTTCGTTTTGTCCCACATTGTCTCTCTCTCTCTCTCTTGCCTAACTTAATGTCCACTGTCCAGCATGGCGGCCGGCCTGTGTTTGTGTGTGTTACATAACTTAGTGTCCCACATTGTCTCTGTTGCTTAACATGTCCATCATGGTGGCAAATGAAAGCTGCTGTTACATAAATCATCATTGTCTCTTGCCTAACATTTTCTTGCAGGGCCTTTTTGAGACCATCCTCTGCTTTTTGTATTGTAGAGATACCGACCGCGACCGTTGTACCCGAACCCGACAGATGGATTTCATCATCCCCACTGCCACTGGTTTACTTGGCCATACCAAAATGCTGGATGCACAGGAACAAACAAGCACTGGTGAGAGCAGCTTCATTATTCAAAAAAAAAGTAGGTGTCATCATTTGTAAAAAAAATCAGAAAACAAATCATTTGGGCTCAAATTTTTTTTCCCCCATTTTCCTCATTTTTTCCCACCTTAAAGTGGAAGTAAGTCCATCGATTTAAACAGTTAAAAAAAAAAGGCATGCTGGGAATGCTAACTGCACATTGGCTGTGCTCTCAGCCAAACTATCAAACCATCCAATGGCTGGTGTCATAACGAATCACGTGCAGCACCATAGCAGTTGAAGATTAAACAGAGGCAAAGATGGCAGCTTCCTTGGCTGAAAACGATAGGGGAGTTTACTTCCACTTTAAGGTGGAGAAACTTACTTATTTCTGGTTTTAAGTGCAATGCAAACAGATGCCACTGCCAGCAAAATGTCAGCTGTCTGGAAGTTCTTTAAAATTGATGAAACCGGGGGGCATGTCCGTAACTCATCCTGCTGCTTAAGCCCAGAGCTCTCCTTCAGCCCGCAGCATACAGGCTAATTTGGAGCTTAATTCCGCCATCCACATGGGCAGAAACAGAGCGACCCGCTCTACTACAGCATGGGGATCTTCTCAGCCCCTGCCAAACTCCTCCACGGACCTTCGGTCCTATTTTACACTGCCTGACATGCCGCCGGGCGAAACAGGCAAGACCTCTCCTCACCGCTACACCCACAACACCTGACCTCCACTACTCTGCAACAGCCGGAAGTACACCAGGGGGAAGCCCTTACGTTAAATGGAGTGGTGAGTCCCCCCAGCCAGCAGACTCCCCTTCCTTCAGCCTCGCCACTAGGCCCGACAGTCGCCATCTTGGGCCACCCACAGCAACAGTACACTCAATGTACAGGGGCATTCCCAAGTCTACTGCGGACAGCATCTGATCCCTGCATCCCTGGGATGGGTCCGGGCTCCCCTGCATCCTCAGATGCTCCAGAGGACTTTCCGGCCCGGCCGGAACCTGAACAGCCACTTGCACAATAGATATGACCCTGGTGTACCCCAGGCCATGCCGGGGTCCTCCCCAGCAGCTCCATGCTCCTCCAAGTAGCAGAGACAGTCACAATCCAGTGACCCATACTACTCCAAACCACAGATGGCTTCCCTGCCACCCATCCACAGATGGCGGGCCCCCCAGAACCCCACAACTTATGGGACATGCAGAGAGGGCCCCTCCGGGTTCCCAGACTGCAGTCTGGTCTGACTCCTGGGACCAGCCACCTTCACAACCAGACCTGTGCACCTCTCAGACACCACAATCACTCTCTTCGCCTTATTTCCCTCACCTTCACCCACAAATGGGGGCTGCGCAACCCTAAACTATTCCTCCCTCCCCAATGACACTCCTATCTGCAAGTGATGCCCACCGAAGATGACTTTAAACAGCTTATAGAGGATGTGTAATCCAACTGCCACTCAGAAATTCAAGCCCTCCAATCGGGCCTCAAACACCTAGCAGACAGAGTGGAGATGGCAGAGGAGGAGATGCTAGAAACCAAATTGGCAGTCCACAGGACCCTACTCCAGGGCACAGACCATCGTTCCCTACTCAGGGATATGCAACATGTCGAGGACCTGGACAACAGAGGCACAGGAGCAACATCAGAATAAGAGGACTCCTGGAAAAGGAGGGCCCCCAAGATGCACATACCACACTTCAGACCAAAACTTGATTGGTGAATCCCCCTGCAAAGCCTATTGTAATGGATATAGCACATTGGACCCTGAGGCCTAAGGGAACATCCTCTAAGCCCAGAGACATCATTTGCAGACTGAATTTGTATCCCCTGAAAGAGGAAATAATGAGACAGGCCGATCTGGCACGCAAAGTGACTGTGAACTATGCTCAAAAATACAACTATACCCAGATTTTTCTTAGCTCACCCTGCAAAAACTTAGACTCCTTCAACCGCCATTGCACACTCTGCAGGAGGAGAACATAGATAAAAAAAGAATGCTTGTCGTTGTCGATCCCAGATTCACTTAATACTTTTGTTATGTCAGTGTCCATGTTGTGGGACTATGTGTGCACAGCTAGTAAGTATTTTGTGGCTGAAAATATGACCTGGAGGTTTTTAAGGTTCGCCTGCCATTAAAGTCAATGAGGTTCGCCGCGAAGTGTGTGGTTCGTGAACTTTTGGCCGCATTCGTGGTTCGCGTTTGCGAAACATCCCGTCGGAAGTTCGTCCATCACTACTTGCAATGTACATGTTATTGATGACATTTTGACATTATTGTTTATATAACCTGTTCTGTGCAATTTGCGCTTTAACAGCTTTGTGACCAGCAAATAAACATGTTTTCTTTCATAATGTCTTTTGACTGCATTTCAATTCCTCATACCTCATTCCTCATTCAATTCCTCATCCGCGAAAATGTGTAATTTTTCATAATTTTTTTTAAAAATGGTCACATGACCAAAATCAGGTATCTGTAATTGGTATCGGCGAGTACATAATGTCACGTATCGGTACTCGGTGTCAAAAAAGTGGTATCGGTGCATCCCTACTACCAACAATAGGCTCTCGCTTCTGAGGGGTAATAGGTACCCCCAATATCAAAGGGAACATATGGACTATCAATACAGGAGAGATTCTAGCGAAGAAAGGGTTTTTTCCAGGGGTGGTCCACGAGAAAGAACACCAGGAAGAAGGAGAGTCCACGTTGCTTACAGGAATCCAGGATGGAGAGGGATGAATGAGAACAGAATAGGTCCCAAAGGAGGATATTGCAGGAAAACAGAGCACCAATTACAGGATCAACACCAGGGCCATATGGAATCTGGCCACCTCAGGAGAGACCGGGACAACCATTTTGGAAGAGAGATGACTCCAGTACAGAGATTCATTGAAAGTGGAAACAGACCAGGGGATGTAGAGGAGGGAAGAAGAACAGAATACTAGGAAAGGGAATATATAATCTCAGTGATGTCCAGTTTACAGATGAGATGAAACTTCTAGATTTAGGATTAAAATTTGCTCCAGAGTACATGTGTTAACTTGCATTAGGCATGTATTCTGAACATCCTCTCTTGATACCCATCATCGATTCGCAAATCTCTCAACTGTAACACCATATCTACTTCATTTAAGAACTGTACCATTCGCTCTTCATTTAAATCCCAAATTGTACTGTTTTTTTTTTTCTGTTCATCTTGAAACTTCATATAATGCATTATATTTGTATATTCCAACTGTCAAATAAAACTTTTGTAAACAAAAAAAATAAAAATTTGCTCCAGAGAAACCGCTAGATAAATTTGAGACCTATATTGATTCAAAAAAAATTATGAGAAAACTTGATCTAAAATTTTTTTTTGCGTTAAATCAGAATACCATAACGTGGGAAGAACCCCCCTATGTACAAACAGATTTAAAAAATAAATCTATTTTTAACCCTAAAACTCCAGGGAACCAATGCTTAGGAGCATTCAAGAAGATGGTTGAAGATGATCTAAGGAAAATAGGGAAACACAACAATAAGAAAACGAGTAATATTTGGAAAACGATTAAAGCATTAGGTGAAAGAAACAAAGTAGTAATACACCCAGCAGACAAGGGGGGTGATCTGGTAATTCTGAACAAAAGGGATTATAAAGAGGAGATGGAGAATCTACTTAAGGTAGAGCATACATATAAGAAACTTAAAGGGAATCCTAAATTTAAATACGAGAAAAAACTGAAAGCCTACGTAAATAAAGGAAACAATATTGGCATCCTGAACGCTAAAGAAGCCGAATACCTAGTATCCAATTCTACCAGAACCCCCGTAACATACTCCACACCGAAAATACATAAAAGTCTAGTTAAGCCCCCTGGTAGACCAATTATTAGTGGAATAAACTCTGTGTTTTTAAGATTGGGTGAGTATTTGGATACATTTCTTAAACCACTGGTAATTAAAGGTAAATCTTACCTACCTGACAGCTCACAGCTCCCAGAAGAGCTTCAAAATATAAGCGGGGCCCAGAACTACTTACTAGCTACTGTTGACGTGAACTCCCTATACACAAGCATCATACAAAAGAATGGGTTATTGGGTGTAGAAAAAGCCCTACATGAACATACAACTATGAAATGGGAACAGATCAACTACATACTCGAAGGTCTCCAACTCGCTATGGGATGCAACAATTTTTGGCACGATCATGACTATTACGTTCAGACAAAATTAGTAACGATGGGGCTCGGTATGCTCCAAGTGTAGCAAACCTCCTCATGAACATGTGGGAGGAGGAGTATGTATATGCAAAGAAAATCCCCCAATTGAAACTCTACCGCAGGTACATTGATGACCTCATGATTCTATGGGATGGGACACCTGAGACCTTCGAAACAGTTTCTGAAAGATCTGGATGTTAATAGATATGGGATCACATTCACTGGTAAATGGGATAACCAAAACATCGACTATCTAGACCTTGAGATTTTCAAGAGAGGGGATGCCCTATGTATCAGAACCATTTTCAAAGTAACTGATAGGAACAGTTATATACCAATTACCAGTTGCCACCATCCAAAATGGAAAGGGAATATCCCCAAGGGACAGCTACTAAGACTTCATAGAAATTGCGATACAATGGAGGATTTCCAATTACAGGCAGATCGTCTGAGCAATTTCAAGAAAAAGGCTACAACTTAAACCATCTGCTAAAATTAAAAACGGACATAGCGAGTATGGATAGAAGAAATCTGTTTAAAAAAATTTAACAGAAAGGAAGATCAAATGGAGATGGCCTTTATTACAGGGTTCAATACCCAATACAAAACTGTTGAACATATTTTAAAAAAATACTGGCCCATCCTGAAAGAAGATCGGGTCTTGTCCAAAATACTGCCTAATAAACCAAAGTTTGTGTATAGGAGAGCCCCAACCCTCAGCGATCATCTAGTCCATAATGTGATTACTCCACCTACTCCCCCTCTCTGTACCGACCGGAAAAGCGGAGGGGGAAGAGATCGGTGTCAGCAGCGATGTGGGCTGCATCTGCAGTGCCCACATCGCTGCTCACCAAAATTGAACCCCTCAATTCCCTGCCAATACTCTGCATTACTCTGCATTACTCTGCATTACTGTGCAATACTCTGCATTACTGTGCAATACCCTGCAACACCCTGCAACACTCTGCAATACCCTGCAACACTCTGCAACACTGCAATACCCTGCAACACTCTGCAACACCCACCAATACCCTGCAACACTCTGCCAAGCTATGCAACACCCGCCAATACCCTGCAACACTCTGCAATGCTCTGCAACACCCGCCAATACCCTGCAACGCTCTGCAACACCTACCAATACCCTGCAACACTCTGCAATGCTCTGCAACACCCGCCAATACCCTGCAACACCCGCCAATACCCTGCAACACTCTGCAATGCTCTGCAACACCCGCCAATACCCTGCAACACTCTGCATTGCTCTGCAACACCCGCCAATACCCTGAAACACTCTGCAACACTCTGCAATGCTCTGCAACACCCGCCAATACCCTGCAACACTCTGCAATGCTCTGCAACACCCGCCAATATCCTGCAATGCTCTGCAACGAAATACTCTGCAACGCCATACTCGGAGATACCCAGCCATACCCAGCCATAGTCGGTGATACCCTGCAATACCCAGCCATAGACATCCCCCCTCCCACCGCTCTCCGGTGCTTCTAATCTTTTTTTTTTTTTTTCAGGCTTCCCAGCTTAGAGGTGAGATGCGAGGTCTTATTGACCCCATATCTCACTGTAAAGAGGACCTGTCATGCCATATTCCTATTACAAGGGATGTTTACATTCCTTGTAATAGGAATAAAAGTGATCAAAAAATTTATTTTTGGGGAAAAAAAGTCAAACTAAAATAAATAAAGTAAAATGAACAATAACATTTTTATTTTTTTTAAAGCGCCCCTGTCCCCATGTGCTCACATGCAGAAGCGAACGCATACGTAAGTCCCGCCCACATATGAAAACGGTGTCCAAACCACACATGTGAGGTATCGCTGCGAACGGTAGAGCAAGAGCAATAATTCTAGCCCTAGACCTCCTCTGTAACTCAAAACATATAACCAGTAAAAAAAAATTAAATCGTCGCCTATGGGGATTTTTAAGTAGCAACGTTTGGCGCCATTCCACGAGCGTGTGCAATTTTGAAGAGTGACATGTTAGGTATCTATTTACTCAGCGTAACTTCATCTTTCACATTATGCAAAAATTGGGCTAACTTTACTGTGTTTTTTTTTTTTTTTAAGCACAAAACAGTTTTTTTTCCAAAAAAAAGCATTAGAAAAATTGCTGAGCAAATACCGTGCGAGATAAAAAGTTGCAACGACCACCATTGTATTCTCCAGGGTGTTTGCTAAAAAAACATATATAATGTTTTGGGATTCTATGTAATTTTCTAGCAAATAAATGATGATTTTTACATGTAGGAGAGAAATGTCAGAATTGTCCTGGGTGCTCCAGAACGCCTGATGGCGCTCCCTGCATGTTGGGCCTCTGTATGTGGCCACACTGTGTAAAAGTCTCACACATGTGGTATCGCCCTACTCGGGAATAATAGCAGAATGTGTTTTGGGGTGTAATTTGTGGTATGCATATGATGTGTGTGAGAAATAAACTGATAATATGACAATTTTGTAAAACAAAAAAAAAAAAAGTAAAAAAAATCTTGATTTTGCAAAGAATTGTGGGAAAAAATGACAACTTCAAAAAACTCATCATGCCTCTTACTAAATACCTTGGAATGTCTTCTTTACAAAAAGGGGTCATTTGGGGGGTATTTGTAATTTTATGGCATGTTAGGGTCTCAAGAATTGAAATAGGCCGTCAGTACTTCAGGTGTGATCAATTTTCAGATATTGGCACCATAGCTTGTGGACTCTATAACTTTCACAAAGACCAAATAATATCCACCAATTTGTACTTATTTTTACCAAAGATATGTAGTAGTATAAATTTTGGCCAAAATTTATGAAGAAAAAATTACTAATCTGCTACATTTTATAGCAGAAACAAATAAAAATTCATTTTTTTACAGAATTTTCTGTATTTTTTCTTTTATAGCACAAAAAATAAAAAACCGAGCGGTGATTAAATACCACCAAAAGAAAGCTCCATTTGTGTGAAAAAAAGGACAAAAATTTCATATAGGTCCAGTGTTGCATGACTGAGTAATTGTCATTCAAAATGTGAGAGCACCGAAAGCTGAAAATTGGTCTGGTTATTAAGGGTGTTTAAAGTGGGGTACCCCTTAAAAAAAAAATTATTTAAAGTCAGCAGCTACAAATACTGCAGCTGCTAGCTTTTAATAATCGGACACTTACCTGCCCCAGGGTCCAGCGATGCGGGGGAACGAAGCCCCCCCTCGTTCCCCGCTCCGCTCGCGGCGCCGTCATGCATACTGTGGGCACCCGGCTGTGGCTTCACAGCCGGGCACCCACTGCGCATGCGCGAGCGGCGCAGGGCGCCGTGATACGCCGTACAGTCACCTGGGACACGTGACAGGTCCCAGGTGAATGTGCGGCGCAAGGGGAAGTGATGTCACCAGCCCGGGCAATGAAGAAGGCAGACTACGAGGGACCCCCTAGCAACCGGTATTTAGAGGTGAGTAAAAAAAAATTTTTTTGCCAGTTTTTTTTTTTTTTTTTTTTTTATGAATTTTAAGCAGCTTTTCATTTTTTGGTGGCAACACCACTTTAAGTGCCCAGTGGTCAAGTGGTTAAGTCTAGAACTGACTATAAAGAGTACCATATAAGGGAGCTGATCACACGTCACAGCACTCATGTGACTTATGTCATAGAGTGCCCGTGCCACCTCCAATAAGTGGTTAGAACTACTCGCCCTCTCTCTGTACGCATACGAGAACATATTAATATCAGGAAGGGGTTCTGGAAACATAATCTATCACGTCACTTCGATGAAGTGCATAATCGAGACCCCACTGGTTTAATATTCTATGGAATTGATTGTGTTAAAGACCACTGGTGAGGCGGAAATAAGACTATCTGCATTTCACAAAATGAAACTGCCTGGATATATCTCTTGGGATCCCTTGCCCCTAAAGGCCTCAATTTAGACATAGATTTGAATTGTTTTATAGCAAATCCATGATTGGGTATTTGCCCTCCTATTCTCTTCCGTTATGGGTACATGGGGGGTCTAATATTAAATATACTCTGTTGTTTAGGCCCCTTTTTGTCGGTTTGTTCCTTTGTTTTGTTTTTTGCTTCCAAAGGTGCCTTCTCTGTAGATTCCACCAGTTAGGAGATAGTTTATAGGCTTATAGTTTCTCAATATGGCCCTGTAACCTAAAATTAGTAGCCCTTAATGCTATGGCATTCCATGACATACTAATATGTAAAGTGTACTGCACATGAGGCACTCTAGAATCAGGCATATATACTATATGCTAGATATTAGGAAGAGTTTAGGCAGTATCTTCTGCTATTACTTCAAAAAATCTCTGGAATAGATCATAGATCTAATGTAATTGTTCGTGTTTATACATAATTAGCATAAATGAGTAGGGGGTCTGGTATGTGGATATTAAGTAAAGTGATATTATGATTTTTATCTATCTTATCATTTTTTAATGATTTATATATATATATATATATATATTGATCTGGCTGTAGGGGAACAGCATGAGTTATACTATACATAGATCCTTTACTTACTATTCATATGTTGGATCCGGTTATATATATGTTTATAAACTTTCCCTTAGTGTAGTTATTTATGTGGCATGAGAGAGCGGAACATGATGCCCAACTAGTGCATGCATTCTTTATACGAGGGCTTGGACAAGCTTGCTGCCTATATCCATGTGATTGTATTATTACTCACACTCCGTATAATCTGCATGCCCCTTATTTTGATTGGATTTTAGGCCTGTGGGCTGGACAACCATGTGCGCTCTCCTATATCTTGACATAGTAAGCTACAGTGTGGCACCCTCCCTGAAGACGTCTCTGACGAAACACGTACGACGATGCCACGCATAATACGTCACTTTCCGGGAACTCGAGAGGGCGCCCTTGCTTGAGTCTTCACAAGCTGTGGTTTTTCTATGCTACGTCTGGCTATTGTCACACGGAAGCATTTTAAAGAAATATATTTGCTGCTTTGTTTTTAATTGTTTTTTATACTCCATACAATTAAACTTTTTAATAAATGGAACTTTTTTGATTAATTACTACACTATGGGAGTTGATTTTCCTTTCTCCAAGTGGAATGCAATAATTCTCCTGTTCACCTAACCTGGAATTTAAGGGATATCTCTGGAGGCTGCAGCAGTAAGATACCTGGGGATACTGGCTCATCAGAGCGGATTATATGCACACTGCCCCTGCAGGGGTGATAGGATCCGGTGAGTGGGGACGCTTGTGGGGGAGCACACAGGTCACCAGGAAATACTGCAAGCACAAAAGTCACCTGTGATTGATATTCTGGTTCAGCTATTTGCACTATATGATCGCTATAGATGTGAAAATCGTTATATGGGCTTATTCTCACAGACACTGTTCATTGTATATCCACTTAAGCCCCGGACCAATTGTACATTTTCTGGAATTTACACAGCTTTTAGACTGCCTATCTCATTTCGTGAGGTGCTAAAATGGCAGGGCAGTACAAACTACCCCATTTTGGAAAGTAGACACCCCAAGGAAATTGCTGAGAGGCATGTTGAGCCCACTGAATGTTTTTTTTTTGTCCCAAGTGATTGAATAATGACAAAAAAAATGTTTACAAAAAGTTGTCACTAAATGATATATTGCTCACACATTCTATGGGCATATGTGGAATTCTCCTGCTTCTGCTTCTCCTGAGTACAGGGATGCCACATGTGGGGGACTTTTTGTGAGCCTAGCCGCGTACGGGACCCCGAAAACCAAGCACCGCCTTCAGGATTTAAATATAAAACGCTACCAAAAAAAACTGTTAGCAATCGCAGGGATCAGGCCTGACTCTGCGAACGCTGCAGTTATGTGTTTAGTGTTTTGTAAGTGATAGTGATCGATCGATACTGCACTTGGGTGGGCTGGGCCGAGGGGCAAAATGCAGGTGCTAGCAGGTATCTGGACTGATCCTGCTAACAATGCGTTTTTTGGAACCCTAAACTGCTGGGGACGCTAGTATAGATCTGATCAGATATTGATCTGTTCAGATACTTTACCACTACGGGAGGTGTATGCTTTGCGCGTGGGTGTTAGCGGTACTGGCACTAACCTTTATTGGGTAATAAATGGCGGGTGCCCTGATGCTATAAAAAGCAAACTAACTAACCAACGTCACCCGTAACACTTATATGGTGATCACTAGTGAAAGGGTTAACTAGGGGCAATCAGGGGGTTAAACCCTTTATTAGGTACTATATGGGGGTACCTGCTGATATATAAAAACCTGACGGGGAACCTAAGTAACTAAATAACTAACTGGCTAACCAGCGTCACCAGTGACGCTTATACGTTGATCACTGGTGAAAGGGTTAACTCTAGGGGCAATCAGGGGGGTTAAAACATTTATTAGGTTGTATATGGGGGTACCTAACACTATAAAAACCTGGCGGTGAACCTAAAAAATAACTAGCTACCTAGTGGCACCAGTGACACTAATGCAGCGATCAGAAAAACGATCGCTTAGTGACACTGGCAAAAGGGGGTGAAAGGGTTACCTGGGGGGCAATCAAGGGGTTAAACCTTTATTGGGGGGTAGGGGGGCTACCCTGGACCTAACACTAACTACATTTAGTGTCAGTTGTGACTGTAAAACGTGTCAGGGCAGTGATCATTAAATAAATGATCACTGCAATCAGTGACACTGGGGGGGGGGGGGGTGAAAGTGTGCCTATGTGTACCTACATGTCAGTGTAGTGTTGGTGCACTTACTATGATGTCTTCTCTCCTTGCCGTCCGGTCAAAAAGACCGCCACGAGGAGAGTGACATCACTTCCTCCTGCCTGTGTTTACACTACACAGGCAGAGGAAGCTTGTAATTCACCAGGAGCGATCGCGAGGGGATGGCCAGAATCCAATGGCTATTCCCTCATCCCGGATCGCTCCTGAAGCTAAACGGACCGCCGATCGGACCCCCCACCCGCTGGAAGGCAGGCACGTACGGGTACGTGATTGTGCCTGTCCGTGCCATTGTGCCGACATATATTTTACCTGTAGCGGTCCTTAAGTGGATATGGTGATGTTCTGATCCATGGACTTTTTTGATTTACAGACTTTACAGCACGTGTTTTTTGTGGGTTTTCTTTCTGTGTTTTTGATTTTTATTTTTTGTAATATTCACTGATTCTATCGCTAATACTATTTTTGGTGGACTGGATGCACTAAGGCATATTTATCTATATATTTTATATGGACTTTGATGTATCATAGCACATATTGGAACTGTTATACAGTACATTGTATATTTATATTTTGTCAGGGATTTATCACTATTATTCTACTTAAAGCGGAGGTCCACCCTAAAGTGGACCTCCGCTCATCGGAACCCTCCCCCCCTCCGGCGCCACAATTGGCACCTTTCAGGGGGGAGGGGGGTGCAGATACCTGTACAGTACAGGTATCTGTAGACACTTCTGGGATAGCTCTCTGCGGAAAGGGGCGTATATTACGCCCCTTTCCGCAAGTGCCCGCCCCTTCCCGCAAGTGCCCCGCTGCCTGCTGGGAAAACACACAGATCCCAGAGGCAGCGGGGACCGTCCTTATTGCGCAGCGCGGCTTGCGCATGCGCAGTAGGGAACCGGGAAATTAAGCCGAAAGGCTCCATTTCCTGATTCCCATACCCAAGATGGCGGCGGCAGCACCCGAGATACGATCTACAGATCGGCTTCGGGTGCCGACATCGCGGGCGCGCTGGACAGGTAAGTGTCACTATTTTAAAAGTCAGCAGCTGCAGTATTTGTAGCTGCTGGCTTTTAAAAAAAAAAAAAAAACGCGGAGTCCCGGTGGACTCCCGCTTTATATACATGAGCATATCACTTTACTTCACATATGACATTTATGGATTTAGACTCTTAACAGTAATTGGTTAGTGAATTTTTTCTTTCTAAGTGCCCGCTCTTAAGTGCACTGAAAAAGAGGGTTTTTTTTGTCTGGTTACTTATCTATACTGTAGGACACTACCCTATATAAGGGGGGCCTGTTCCATATCCTTATAAGTGCCTAATTGAAAAAAAATTTTTAGCCCCCCGTATCCTCCTGTATATGTTCTTTTTGGTAGCGCCACTGATCCCTTTTGTTTTATATCGGCTTCATTTTGATAAGTTCATCTACAAGGAATGGGGGAGCCACGCAACGGGCCTTTTCAGTCCCAAGAAGAATGGAGGTGCGTTACCCCTTTGAGGAGAGCCTCCTGAAAAAATGGGAGTCTCCCCTTCGGTCATTGACCCCCTGGTATTGAGGTTGAATAAAGTAACCACGATTCCGGTAGAAGGGACTTCTGCCTTCAAGGACCCTGCCAACAGAAGGACAGAGGCAGTGGTCCGGTCCATGTGTATGGTGGTGGGGTCAGCGTTACGACCTGTGCTGGCCACAGCCTTGGTGTCGCAGACGCTTACTGAATGGGCAAATTTGTTGCACCATGAGCTGGAGAAGCAACAGACTTCCCCAGTCTGCATATACCTGGCAGATCAGTTGGTGCATGGCCTTAAGTATGTCTGTGATGCGGCCCTGTATAAGGTCCCCCTGCTCTCTAGAGCATCAGTATCGGCAGTGGTGCTAAGGTGCCTGATTTGGCTGAAATGCTGGTCTGCAGACCAGGCATCTCTAAAAAAGCACTGGCGGCTTTGTGTTAGGGCTGGCTTAGCCCTTCCTTCTCTGGGCTGGCTGCTCAGCTGTCGGCTAATTGCCAGCTCTCTTCTTTCTCCACAGTTACCAGCTGTTCCTGATGATGCTCATCTGACCTGCCTACTTAAAGCCATCCAGCCCACTTCACCTCTGCCTTCGCCTTGGTCACATCATAAGAAACCATCTCCTGCGGTTTGTTTAAAGACTGGCTTGCTGACATCCCTTCTGGTTCATTATCCTGCTTGCTGTTGCTCTACTTGGATCCCTTACTTCTGGCCTGGCTGACTACCCGACCTGGTTATTGAACTCTGGCCTGGCTGACTACTCTGTCCGGTTACTGGACTCTGGCTGCGCTTTGATTACGCTTTTTCTATTTACCTTTTTATTTTTATTAATAAACAAGTGTGATTTAATTGTACTTCTGTCTCAGTCTGATTCATGGTTTCTGACAGTAGGCGAAGGCCATGAATTCAGAAGATACAGTCAATCCACTTGTTGGTAATATTTTTTCCAGATTGGATGAGCAAGATCACCGCAGTTTCCCATGGCGTTACAAAGGCTCCTGAATCGCACGGCTCACCTGGAATCCCCCACGGTGGCTGCTCTGGTACAACCTGAGTCGCAGGCTGTCCCTGCTGCTGCACCAGTCTCTGTGTAGGCACCCGCCTCCAGTATTACCTCTATAAGAGGTATGTCTGGTTCCGCTCCGCTTCCCCAGCGATTTGGGGGCGATCCAGTTCAATGCAGAGGGTTTCTCAATCAGGTTGAGATATACTTGGAGATGCTGCCCCAGGCGTTTCCCACGGACAGAAGCAAAGTAGGTTTTGTGATATCTTTGCTTTCTGAGAGAGCCTTGGACTGGGCTTAACCCTCTATGGGAGACGCAAAAACCTGTTGTCTTGAGTTACCCTGAGTTTGTGTCGTCCTTTAAAAGGGTATTTGACGTTCCCGCATGCTCCGCTTCTGCTGCCAAGTGCCTCATGTCCATCAAACAGAGTACGAGAACTGTTGCCGACTACGCCATTGAATTCTGTACTCTGGCAGCAGAGGTTGCTTGGAACAATGAGGCCCTCGTGGCTGATTTTTCTCATGGTCCCCTCGGATTCCATCAAGGATGAGATAGCAGCCCAGGATATACCCAGTGAACTGGAGAGCTTGATCTCGTTTGCCATCCTCATTGACTCCAGACTCAGAGAAAGACTTTCTCTTAAGGAGTGCTTGCGGAAGCCTCCTGTACGTTTGCCTCCGAGCTTTGTACTCCCACCCATGCCTCCCTCACCTCCCATGCCTCCTGGTACCGAGTCAGTCAGTGAAGATGAATACATGCACCTGGGCTTCATGTGCGTCTCTGCGGATGAGAGAGCCTTTAGGAGGAGGGAGAAATTGTGCCTTTATTGTGGCCAGGCAGGTCACTTTTTGAAGTCTTGTCCTACCCGTCCAGGGAACGCCCGGACCTTGAGGTCCTGTCATGGACAGACCTTAGGTGGCGTTGTTTCGTCCCCAGTTATCCAGAAGGATAAGCCCCTGGTTTTGGTCACCCTTTCTTGGGCTGAGTCGTCCATCGAGATACAGGCTCTAATCGACTCTGGGGCTGCAGGCCTGTTCATTGATGCTGTATTTGTTTCGCAGCACTTGATTCTGCTGCAGCTGCATGACTTGCCATTGAGGCTCTTGACGGGAGACCTTTACAGCCTGCCCATGTGACGCATGAGACGGTTCTGTTGTCCATGGCCGTAGGGGCTCTTCACCAAGAGTAGGGCAAGAAGAAAGAGACAGAAGAGGAAGAAAGAGGGTAGAGTGGACCAGCATGGTCAAGGCAAAGAGGAGAGACTCCAGTGGTTCCCACGAGCCGGGTCCTTCCCTCTCCTCCCACCATAGGACTCGCAGATAAGTCTTATATTCATCTGAAAACCTGAAAAGATTCCAAGGCATCCAGCGGGCGTCGTGTTCCTCCTCCCTATCCCCCATGATCGACGTAAGCTGTTCCATACGATAAATGTTGCAAATCCTGGCAAACCATTGTGTTACTGCTGGTGCGGACTGTTGCCTCCACATACTAGGTATGCATGCCCTGGCCGCATTCAAGAGGTGTTTCAGCAGTGATTTACGATACTTTTTACCAGATATAGGGGTCAAATTGAGGAATATCGCTGCTGGGTTATCTCGAAGGTCAACCGTGGTGAGGTTATGAATAATCTTGAGAACTTATCTCCAGAACTGGGTCAGGTGTGGGCATTCCCAAAAGATATGTAGCAGCGTACCTGCTTGTGTGCCACACCTCCAGCACTTTGGGCTGTGTCCTGGAAATATGGCAGCTAGAACCGTGGGAGTCCTGTACTAGGGATGAGCCGAACACCCCCCGGTTCGGTTCGCACCAGAACTTGCGAACGACCCCCGCGTTCGGTACGAACGTTAGAACCCCATTGAAGTCTATGGGACTCGAACGTTCGAATTGGAAAGTGCTCATTTTAACGGCTAATATGCAAGATAGTGTCCTAAAAAGGGTTTGGGGACCTGCCTCCTGCCTCAGGGGACATGGGTCACTGCAAAAAAAAGTTTTAAAAACTGCCGTTTTGGCGGGAGCACTGATTTTAATTACGATTAAAGTGAAAAAAAAAAAGTGAAATATTCCTTTAAATATGGTGCCTGGGGGGTGTCTGTAGTATGCCTGTGAAGTGCCACGTGTTTCCCGTGTTTAGAACAGTCCCTGCACAAAATGACATTAAACGGAAATAACACCATTTAAAACTGCTTGCGGTTTTAATGTTATATCTGGTTCCTGCAATATGGTTGAAAATCATTGAGAAACATGGCATGGGTAGCCCTCCCTGCCCATTACCAGCCTACTTGGGTCTTGTACGCATATTAAGGGAAACCCCGTACCCATATTAAAAAAAGGAAATGCGTGTGGCCCCCAGGCCCTATATACTCAGAACAGCAGTATACAGGCGGTGCAAACAAGACAGGGACTGTGTAGGTTTGTTGTGTTAAGTTGAATCTGTTTGTCATTTTCAACCGGTACATTTTTAAAGTGTAGCTCCAGTCAAAAAAACTATCTTTAAGCTTTTTGGAAAACATAGGGAAGGGTTATCACCCCTGTATAATTTGTTTTGTCGTCCATCTTTTTTCATCTCACTTGCTGCTGTCTCCTTGCGTTTGCAAGTAGGAGATGTTTGTAAGTTGGATGTTTGAAAGTAGGGGCCTGCCCTATATTATAGCGGTATGTACTGGGTACAGAGCACGCAGACAGCACGCACTATCTCCTAACACTACTGACTGCAAGCTCTATTATTAACCACTTGTTAGCCCAATGTTTGCATAAAGTGAAAGATGAAGTTATGCTGAGTAAATAGATATCAAACATGTCACTCTTCAAAATTGCACATGCCCGTGGAATGGCGCCAAACATCGCTACTTAAAAAATCCCCATAGGCGACGCTTTAATTTTTTTTTTACTGGTTACATGTTTTGAGTTGCAGAGGAGGTCTAGGACTAGAATTATTGCTCTCGCTCGAACATTCTCGGCGATACCTCACATGTGTGGCACATGCGAGCACATGGGGACATGGGCGCTTTAATTTTTATTTTATTTTTTTATTGTTCATTTTACTTTATTTATGTTAGTTTGACATTTTTTTCCACAAAAATATATTTTTGATCACTTTTATTCCTATTACAAGAAATGAAAACATCCCTTGTAATAGGAATATGGGGTGACAGGTCCTCTTTACAGTGAAATCTGGGGGGTCAATATGACCCCACATCTCACCTCTAGGCTGGGAAGCCTGAAATAAAAAATAAAAAAAAGATTCCGGCTTTGATCGTACTGGCGAGTTGGTAGAAGCACCGGAGGGCGGTGAGTGGTGGGGGGCGTCTATGGCTGGGTATTTCAGGGTATCACCGAGTATGGCTGGGTATCTCTGAGTATGGCTGGGTATGGCAATTTATGGCAGGGTATTACAGAGTATTGGCGGGGTATTGGTGGGGTACTACAGAGTAATAGCAGGGTACTGCAGAGTATTGGGGGGTACTACAGAGTAATGGCAGGGTACTGCAGAGTATTGGGGGTACTGCAGAGTAATGGCGGGTACTGCAGAGTAATGGCGGGTACTGCAGAGTATTGGGGGGTACTGCAGAGTAATGGGGGTTACTGCAGAGTAATGGGGGGTACTGCAGAGTAATGGCAGGGTACTGCACTGCAGAGTAATGGCAGGGTACTGCAGAGTATTGGGGGTACTGCAGAGTAATGGCGGGTACTGCAGAGTAATGGCGGGTACTGCAGAGTATTGGGGGGTACTGCAGAGTAATGGGGGTTACTGCAGAGTAATGGGGGGTACTGCAGAGTAATGGCAGGGTACTGCACTGCAGAGTAATGGCAGGGTACTGCAGAGTATTGGGGGTACTGCAGAGTAATGGCGGGTACTGCAGAGTAATGGCGGGTACTGCAGAGTATTGGGGGTACTGCAGAGTAATGGGGGTTACTGCAGAGTAATGGGGGTTACTGCAGAGTAATGGCAGGGTACTGCACTGCAGAGTAATGGCAGGGTACTGCACTGCAGAGTAATGGCGGGGTACTGCAGAGTAATGGCAGGGTACTGCAGAGTATGCACTGGTATTGCAGAGTATTGGCAGGGAATTGAGGGGTTAAATTCGGTGAGCAGCGATGTGGGCACTGCAGATGCAGCCCACATCGCTGCTGACACCGATCTCTTTCCCCTCCACTGTACCGATCGGTACAGAGAGGGGAGGGAGAAACAGGCGTCATAACATGACGCCGGTTTGTTTCCAAGTGATCACTCCGTCATTTGACGGAGCAATCACGTGGTAAACGGCCGCTATGAGCGGCCGTTTACCGTGATCCGTGATGCGACCCGGCGGTCACGGATGCTCTCGAGTGCGCACACCTCGGGGCACGCGAGAGCAGAATTCTGGGAGGCCGTTAATTAACGGCCTCTCAGAGTTAAACAACCCCCCTGAAGCCGTTAATCGGCAATGGGCAGTTGTTAAGTGGTTAAAGCTAGATCACTAGCTATATAGGTGAGGTGAATATAGTGGTGTATACTGCAGTCAGGGCACAGACAACAACCACTACACAGCAGCAAGATAGAAAATCAGCCAAAAACGATTGGTGTGTACTGTGTTGAGGGTACACAGAACACCCACTGCTTCAGATGCTAAGTAACACACTACACGAAGCCGCCTCAAAGGCGGCCTTATATAGTGTGGGGCGTGCACTACACAGCCTGAGCTATGATTGGCCACAGGCAGGATGCCTGTGGCCAATCATGGCTCTCCTCGCTGCCGGCGCTGCGATTGGCCAAGCATGCAGGGTCACAGTGCATGCTTGGCCAATCATGGGGCAGCAATGCACTGCGCCACCGCAGTGCATTGTGGTCCGCGCGCGCGTCACTCGAATTTTGACGCGAACGGCCCAAACGTTCGGAATTCGCCGAACGGCTGAACAGCCAATGTTCGAGTCGAACGTACGTTCGACTCGAACACGAAGCTCATCCCTATCCTGTACCAGCGGGTCAAAATTTTGTTTGTGATTTCCTGATACTTGCTGCACAAGGAAGACTTGTGTGCAAAAAGGAGTGTACAATTCTTTTGGTCTGCGAGAATTTTACATTGAGGTCTCTCTCCCATTTTCCAATGAACGACGGGTCCCCCTGAGATAAATGGTCCAAGAGGATACCATATGAGTGGGAGAGTGAACCGCAGATCGATCCCCCTCCCATGCACATCTCAAACTGAGTTAACGATCTGCGGAAACAATTACTGCTGGGTAAGAATTTAAGGAAGTGGGAAAGTTGGGCTAGTTTCCACCTGCCCAGAGCAGTGATCCCTAACGCCCCATATAGAGCCAAAAGATGTCTCCATTCCCCCGTTCCCAAGAAGTGAGAGGCCCTGGCTAGGTCCTGGTCCTGATGAAGATGGAAGGATTTGTCGGATGCGCCTGCCACAAAGTGTGGGTGTCCTATAATAGGAGTTAAAGATGAGGGAAAGCTGGGAACTCCTGCTAGTTTGAAATACCTGTCTAGTTCCCAAAGCATAGGCTCGATGAGGGGATGCGCCAGTCCCAGCTCAGTGAGGCCAGTCCCGCTCCAGGGCAATCCCTCAATAAGGAACGGGATCGATTCACGTTTAAAAGACGGACCCACAGCTTCTCCTCCATGTGCCTGCACCAGTTCACCGTCCTACTCATGTGGACTGCCGTATAATACAATGCCGGGTCCGAGAACCCAACCCCCCCTCTGTGTTTCGGTCTTTGCAGCAGGGCTCGACTAAGTCTCGGCGGCCTATTCTGCCAGACGTATCTAATAAATATGGAGCGCAGCGCTCTAAAGTAGGATTGAGGGATCTTAATAGGTAGGGCCTGCAAAAGGTATAGTAAACTTGGCATCACGTTCATTTTGAGTACATTACACCTACCAAACCAGGAGGTTGCCAAATTCGACCACCTTTCTAGATCTAGGGTGAATGTTTTTAGAAGGGGTTGAAAATTTAGCCGGAAGACAAGGTGTGGGTCCGGGGGGATCTTGGTACCCAAGTATTGGATGGCTTGGGATGCCCAGCGGAAGGGAAAATTATTGCTTATACGGGCCTGGATACTGGAAGATAAGGAGAGGTTAAGCGCCTCCGACTTCTGCAGATTAGTCCGACAGCGCTCCATAGCGTCTTATTTCCGATAAAAGGACCAGTAGTGAGGTGTGAGGCTCTGAGATATAGAACAACATGTCGTCTGCAAAGGCCGCGACTTTGTAATGGTACAACGTCGTTTCTAGCCTCTTGATGTTGGCCTTCAGTCTGATGTGTTGAAGTAGGGGCTCAATGGAGAGAAAGAATAGAAGGGGGGACAGCAGGCACCCCTGTCTCGTACCATTACTAATGTTAAAACGAAATGAGGTGGCCCCATTAACCCTGACTACTGCCGTAGGGGACGAGTAAAGGGCCGCTATCTGTGAAAGCATGGGAGGGGGAAGACCCAGGTGTCTCAGGGTGGCCAGCAGAAAAGGCCAGCTCACCCTTTTCGGCGTCTACAGATAACAACATAATCGGGACTTTAAGGCGCCTGGCTCTAGCTATTACATCAATAGTCCTCGTGGTGCTGTCTCTGGCTTCCCTACTGCGAATGAAACCCACCTGATCCAGGGGTACCAGACATTGAAGAATAGGTGCCAGCTGCTCTGCCAGTATTTTGGTAAACAACTTGAGGTCGCAATTCAGTAAGGAGATAGGCCTATAACTAGAGCAGAGAAGCGGGTCCTTCTCCGGTTTGGGTATGACAGAAATGCTGGCCTGGAGGAGATCCGGCAGGACAATCTGGCCTTCTAATATGGCGTTGAAGGCAGCGATAAAAGGCGTGGCCAGTAGGGGTTGGAATGCTTTATAGTAAGGGAAGGTAAACCCATCCGGGCCAGGTGCCTTGCCCTTGGGCGAGCCTGCCAATGCAGCCAATAGTTCCTCCCGGGAAATCGGCTGTGAAAGTTTCATAGTTTCATAGTTAGTTAGGTTGAATAAAAACACCAGTCCATCCAGTTCAACCTGAGTGAGTGTCTACAATTGTCCCTATCCCTGTACATTGCACACTCACATTGGTCCCTACCCTCAAGGAGCCCACAATCCAAGGTCCCCATTCATATACTAGGGCCAATTTTGGACAGAAGCCAATTAACCTACCTGCATGTCTTTGGATTGTGGGAGGAAACCGGAGTACCCAGAGGAAACCCACGCAGGCGCAGGGAGAACATGCAAACTCCAGGCAGGTAGTGTCGTGGTTGGGATTCGAACCAGCAACCCTTCTTACTGCTAGGTGAGAGTGCTAACCACTACACCACTGTGCTGCCCACTAACCACTACACCACTGTGCTGCCCCCAAAGTGACTCTACTTCTTCCTCCATAAGGGAGGGTAGGTTCACTGACGCAAGATAAGATTCAATGGCGTTGGATCGGGCTTGGGGGTTGTTTCCCGATGACTGGGGGTTCAGATTGTACAGGGCCTCATAAAAGGTACGGAAGCTCTCTGTGATACCTTTTGAGTCATGGATTTTAGAGCCCGTTGTGGAAGAAATGGCTGGGATGTAGGACGCATTACGTTGAGCCCGTAGAGCGTTTGCTAGAGACCTACTACATTTGTCCCTGTATTCATAGTACGTTCTACGAACCCACATGAGTTTGTTTTTAGCCTGAAAGAGGGAATGCTCTCTGATTTGTTCTCTAAGGTCCCCTACCTCTGCCTCCAGGGCGCTATTTGGATGGGACTTGTGACATTTCTCGCATGCGTGTAATTTTGAGATAAGGTCGGAGAGGGCCTTTGAGTCTATGTCCATGCTTAATAAGAATACCCCTTATGTAACACTTGTGTGCAGCCCATACCGTGAGGGGATTGGAGTCATTATTGTTCTCAAAGAAACGTTCTATTTCCCGGGTTATATCGGAGTGTACCTCTTTCAAG
Organism: Lithobates pipiens; assembly: GCF_037356315.1. Taxonomy (NCBI): domain Eukaryota; kingdom Metazoa; phylum Chordata; class Amphibia; order Anura; family Ranidae; genus Lithobates; species Lithobates pipiens. The sequence continues at coordinate 140,979,578 of NW_027507791.1, forward strand.
AAGGACTCATTTAGCCTCCAACATGTCGGGCCGCACGATTCCGGTAGCAGGTTCAGCGCCATAGAGATCGGAGCATGATCTGACAGAGCTATATGACCGATCTGGGCATCAGAGACTAGTGGAATAGTACTGTGGGCGACCAAGAACATGTCTATTCTTGAGTAGGAACCATGAACTGCAGAGAAGAACGTGTAATCCCTCTTGTGCGGATGGAGGGTACGCCATACGTCTATCAGGCGGTGTGAGTGAAATAAATCTCTAATTTGGGTACTCGTTCTCGCAGACAGGGCGGAGGCGCCCGTCGACGAGTCTCTGCGAGGATCCATGGTGAGGTTAAAGTCTCACCCCCACAATCAAGATTCCCTCCGAGAAAGAGGCTAGGGCAGCAAGGCAAGCATCCAGGGACGGGAGCTGATCTGCGTTCGGCTAGGCAACTGGACCTTTTTTCAAGGATATTCAGTCCCTTTACGTTCCAGGAAACCAACTTCAGGGCCATGGTGACTGCGGTCCTGGGCCGTTGGTCTCCACCGGAGTCAGAAAAAAGGGAAGAAAGGACAAGTCAGGAGGCAAGAATAGGGAAGGACTGAGAGAAGTCCAAGGGAAGAAGGTGGGGACGGGGGGTGTGGAGAGGTCTTGGGTAATTCTAAGTCTCCCGAGTGGAGAGTCCCCCCGTACCCGAGGTAAATACCAGAGGAAGCATGAGGTAGTTCAATAGGTCCCAGGGAGTCTCAGGTTAATGACATGTCACCATGACATGTCACCATCAGAGGTCACAGGAAGGCAGTCTGTACTGTGAGACTCAAGTCCCTCAATGGCAAGAGGGTGTCCCGGGGGGGGGGGGCAAAGCAGCTTGCAATAACCGTGCCAGGAGAGTCCATGGCTCACTGTAAGCGTCCCGTGTGGCATGGTGGTAGTCTCTTATATGCAGGGTCACCGCGGTACCCTCCAGCCCAATCCCATACCCAAGCCGGAGAGGTAACTGAGCAGTGCTAACAACCACAGCCCCCTCCCCCCCAGGCTGGCAATGTCCCCCCATGTTTGGAGTAGTTCTGGGTGGCACAAATAGTGTCTAACAATAGTCAATAGTCTCCAGGTTTCACAATGTTTGGTGGCGTTCTACTTACTCAGGGTTCATGGTCCTGAGGTGCTTGCGATCTCCGGCCGTGGGATCGGCGATTCCGCCTCGATCTCTGGGGTCTAGCTGGTGGGTTGGTCGTGGAGGCCCCGGTATTTTGAGGAAGAACAAATGCCAGTCAATCAGGAACGGATACTGTAGGCAGCCCCAATGTTTCCAGGAACGCCGGGACTTCCGAGGGGTGTCACAGAGAGTAGGACCAACCACCTTTGCGCACAATAAGATGGAATGGGTGACCCCACTTGTAGGGGGTTTGCTCGTTTAGTTTCTCCAGAAGGGGCCGCATGCAGCGTCGCATTTGAAGGGTCCTTTGGGAAACATCTTGCAACAAGGTGATTTGGGCTCTGTCGAAGTCCCGACTTCCTTTGCGCCATGCTGCTTGCAGGATGTCTTCCTTCACGGAATAGCTGTGGAGACAGCAAAGAACATCACGTGGTCTGCCCTCAGCGGGGCCTCTAGGACTTAGTGTCCTGTGGACCCTGTCAATGGTAATCACTGTTTCCACTGGGCGGTCCAAGCAGTTGATAAAGATGGCCGTGACTGTAGCTTTAAGGTCTGCCTGGCCGGTAGCTTCGGGCAGATCTCTGATTCTAATGTTGTGTCTACGGTTGCGATTCTCAAGGTCATCCAATAATAATTGCAGCTGTGCGACCCTGTCTGTGAAGGTGTCCTGAGTGTCTCACAATCCTGATATATCTTTACTCAAGGCTGTCACCTCAGTTTCCAGAGAAACCACCCTTGTAGTTGTGGCTGAGACTTCCTGCTTAATCCCCACTATCTCACTGTGCAGCGCTGTTTTAATTCTGGTCGCCATGCGACTTAAATTGTCTTTGGTGGGCAGATTTTGTAATAAGGCCCACAGGGTTCGATCAATAGAAGATGCAGCAGATTGTGATAGCTGGGTCTCCCTCTGTGCCCCCAAGGCAGGTGCAGGCTGTCCGCACAACTCTGGGGATAGCAGCTCACATTGGGAAGGCCCCTGGGACAATTGGGTGCCATGTGGGAACCAGGGTGGCAGTCCGCTGTGCTCCAGGCTGCCCAGCGAGGCCAGTGACAGCGATCAGGGAATACAGGGAGAGAGGTCGCTAGGTGGTGAGAACGGAGGCATATCATGGCCTCGTTCAGCTCTCCTCTCTCCGCCCGTGGGCATGGCTAGTCTGGAGGCGCCCGATGCAGCGGGCGCCATCTTGGCTGGATCAGGCGTGGAGGCTGGAGCGAGATTAAATACCTGTCCATCCTGATATCTCCGCCGGTCAGGCTGTGTACTGTGGTCTTTCGCTGTCGTCTGAGACACCGAAATGTGCGGTATGGCTGAGCTGTTAGGCTGCCGAGGAGTCACGGACCAGGAGCTCGGGAGGATTGCCTCCTCACTCTTCCATGCCGAGACCACGCCCCTCCACTGCTGGTTTTTCGATGGACCCAGAGAAACTTACGGCAGTCCTACAGTGGCCTCGACCCATGGGTTTACGTCCTCTGCAGTGTTTTCTGGGCTTTGCCAACTACTATCGGAAGTTTATTCGTAACTTCTTATCTCTGGTCAAGCCCCTCACTAATATGACCAGGAAGGACGGTAACCCACAGAGTTGGTCTCCGGAGTCCATTAAGGCCTTTGAGACTCTCAAGGCTGCCTTTGTTTCTTCTCCTGTGTTGGCACATCCTGATCCTGCCTTGCCTTTTATCCTAGAAGTATATGCTTCTGAGACTGGAGTTGGCGCCCTTCTGTCTCATTCTTACCTGGTACTAAGAATGTAAGGGCTGATGCCTTGTCACGACAAATTTCCTCTACTTCCAAGTCGGAGTCGGTTACGGTTCCTATGATTCCTCCTGGTTGTATCTTGGCTACGGTTTGCACCAGTCTTACTTCTCCTTTGGGTGACAAAATTCTTGCTGCTCAGGTCCATGCTCCTCCTGATAAACCTTGTGACCGCTGCTTTGTCCCAGAGAGTCTCCGTGCTCCAGACTTTCCATTCTCCCAAGGCTGATGGCCATCCTGGGAAAAATCAACTCATTTGGGCCATTTCCCAACAATTGTGGTGGCCTAGTCTACGGGCTGATGTTACTGCCTTCGTAGCTGCCTGTCCCGTGTGTGCTCAGAGTAAGACTCCATGACACCTTCCAGTGGGCTTCCTACAACCCATACCCAATGGAGAGAGGCCCTGGACTCACCTGTCTATGGATTTCATTGTGGAGTTTCCCAAATCCCAAGGCAACACTGTTATCTTTATGGTGGTTGACGGGTTCTCAAAGATGTGTCATTGTATTCCACTTAAGAAGTTGCCTACCTCTAAGGGACTGGCTTCCATTTTTGTTCGGGAGATCTTTTGCTTACATGGGCTACCCAAGGTGATTGTCTCGGACAGGGGCAGTCAGTTTGTCTCCCGGTTCTGGCGAGCCTTTTGTGCACAGTTGGGAATCCAGCTTGCGTTCTCTTCTGCGTATCTCCCGTAGTCTAATGGGGCTGCAGAACGAGCCAATCAGTCCTTGGAGCAATTCCTACATTGCTATATTTCTGACCAGTGGCGGAACTACCGCCATAGCGACCCACGCGGGCGCTATGGGGCCCGTAGCCGAGTTGGGGCCTGGTGAGTGGTGTTAGTAGGCGTGTGCTGGCCGCTCCGGGTGACACTCGCCAGAGGGGTGACACGCTGGGGTAGCGGCAGCCACCCGCATCACTAACACTGCTCTTTGTAGTGCCAGGACAGGGACACAGCAGCACGAACCGCAGCCACCTCCCCCTCCTCTCTGTTTACATCCACAGAGGAGGAGGAGCCTACGCTCGAGGGACACACACGGCACTGTGTATCAGCGCTGTTCTGAGGTATGTAGTGTGTGCACTGAGTGGGGGTCTGCTGCACTGAGGGGGGTCTACACTACTGGGGGGGGTCTGCACTATTGAGGGGGGTCTGCTGTACTGAGGGGGGGTCTGCTGCACTGAGGGGGTCTACACTACTGAGGGGGTCTTCACTACTGAGGGGGGTCTGCACTACTGAGGGGGGTCTACACTACTGAGGGGGGTCTGCACTACTGAGGGGGGGGCCTGCACTGAGGGGGGGTCTACACTACTGAGGGGGGTCTGCACTACTGAGGGGGGGGCCTGCACTGAGGGGGTCTGCACTACTAGGGGGGTCTACACTACTGAGGGGGTCTACACTACTGAGGGAGGTCTGCACTGAGGGGGGTCTGCACTACTGAGGGGGGGTCTATATTACTGTGGGGGGTCTACACTACTGAGAAGGGAGTCTGCACTACTGTGGGGGGAGTCTGCACTACTGTGGGGGGAGCCTGCACTACTGTGGGGGAAGTCTGCACTACTGAGGGGGGATCCTGCACTACTTGGGGGGTCTGCACTACTTGGGGGGCTGCACTACTTGGGGGGGTCTGCACTACTAGGGGGGTCTGCACTGAGGGGGGTCTACACTACTGAGGGGGGTCTACACTACTGAGGGGGGTCTGCACTACTGAAGGGGTCTGCACTGAGGGGGGGTCTGCACTACTGAGGGGGAGGGTCTGCGCTGAGGGGGGAGTCTGCACTGAGGGGGGGTCTGCACTACTGAGGGGGAGGGTCTGCGCTGAGGGGGGAGTCTGCACTACTGAGGAGGGAGCCTGCACTGCTGGGGGGTGTCTGCACTGACGGGGGTGTCTGCACTGCTGGGGGGTCCTGCAAAGAGGGGGGTCTGTAATGGGGGTGTCTGCACTCAGGGGGGCGTCTGCACTACTCAGGGGGGGGGTCTGCACTACTCAGGGGGAGGTGTCTGCACTGAGGGGGTGTCTGCAATGCTGGGGGTGTCTGTAATAAGGGGGTGTCTGCACTGGGGGGTGTCTGTACTGCTGGGGGGTCCTGCACTGAGTGGGGGTCTGTAATGGAGGGGTGTCTGCACTACTGAGGGTGGTCTTTACTGAGGGGGAGTCTGCACTACTGAGGGGGGAGTCTGCACTGAGGGGGTGTCTGCAATGCTGGGGGTGTCTGTAATAAGGGGGTGCCTGCACTGAGGGGGGTCTGCACTTGGGGGGGTCTGCACTGGGGGGTATCTGTACTAAGGTGGGTGTCTTCACTGCTGGGGGGTCTGTACTACTGAAGGGGGCCTGTACTGCTGGGGGGTGTCTGCACTGGGGGGGTCTGCACGGGGGGTGTCTGTACTGCTGGGGGTCTGCACTGAGGTAGGGGGTGTCTGTACTAAGAGGGGTGTCTTTACTGCTGGGGGGGTCTGCACTGAGGTAGGGGGTGTCTGTACTGCTGGGTGGTCTGCACTGTACTGATGGAGGTCAGCAATGTGTGTCCTTCAGGGGCTGCATACAGTATACTGCATACTTTGTTGTTCGAAATGAATATAAGCTGTTGCCTGGGTACTGTGCCACATGGGTGTGGTAATCTGTTGTTCAATGGCATTAGTTAATTTTTTTTGGGGGGGGGCCCATGCAACATTTTTCTATGGGGCCCTGTGATTTCTAGTTACGCCCCTGTTTCTGACCATCATAACTACTGGTCAGACCTATTACCTTGGGCAGAGTTTGCTCACAACAGTGCCTTGAATTCTGCCTCCCGATTGTCTCCATTTATGGCGAATTATGGTTTCCAACCTTCCATGTTGCCTGACTGGTTTGTTCTGCAGAGTATTCCTGTGTTAGAGGAGCATCTCCGTGGTCTTTGTTCCTCTTGGGTACAAGTCCAGGAGGCTTTGCATTATTCTAATGATAGATACAGACTCCATGCTGACCGCAGACGCCTGCCTGCGCCTTCCTACCAGGTTGGGGACAGGGTCTGGCTGTCATCTCGCAACCTCCGGCTTCGTGTTCCCTTACTGAAGTTTGCACCTCAGTTTATTGGGCTTTTCCGTATCCTTCGCAGGATTAACCCAGGGGCTCACGCGTTGGACCTTCCTCCTAGTATCCGCATCTCAAATGTGTTTCATGTCTCCTTATTGAAACCGTTGGTCTGTAACCGATTTACCACCTCTGTGCCACGTGCTCACCCTATTTAGGTTGAGAACCATGAGGAGTATGAGGTACAATCAGGGCTGGTGCAAGGATTTTTGACACCCTAGGCCAGGCATGTCCAAAGTCCGGCCCGCGGTACGGTTTTGAACGGCCCATCTGGTCTTTCTAAATTTATTTGTGCGGGGCTGTCAGATGAGCCGATCCCCGCACTGTGAGAAGCTCCGTGAGCTTCAAAAGTGAAAGTAAAGTGCAGAGGAGTGTGCTGTGCTCTCTGCTTCCCCCTACAGTGCAGTACCCGGCTGAATGAGGAAGCTGCAAAGGTACTGTACTACAAGCTGGATTTGTGTTAAAAAGAGCTTTATTCATGTGTGTGTGTGTATGTATGTGTGTATGTGCATGTATGTGCACATACATACATACATACACACACAGGGTGGGGGGAAGCTCTCTGCTTCCCCCTACAGTGCAGTACCCGGCTGAATGAGGAAGCTGCAAAGGTACTGTACTACAAGCTGGATTTGTGTTAAAAAGAGCTTTATTCATGTGTGTGTGTGTATGTATGTATGTATGTGCATGTATGTGCACATGTGTCTGTATGTATGTGTGTGTGTGCACATGTGTCTGTATGTGTGTGTGCACATGTGTCTGTGTGTGTGTGTGTGTGCACATGTGTCTGTGTGTGTGTGTGTGTGTGTGCACATGTGTCTGTGTGTGTGTGTGCACATGTGTCTGTGTGTGTGTGCACATGTGTCTGTATGTATGTGTGTGTGCACATGTGTCAGTATGTATGTCTGTGTGTGTGCATGTATGTGTGTGTCTGTATGTACGTGTGTGTGCACATGTTTCTGTATATCTGTATGTGTGTGCATGTGTGTCTGTATCTGTGTGTGCGCATGTGTCTGTATGTATGTCTGTATGTGTCTGTAAGTATGTGTATGTCTGTATGTGTGTGTGTGTATGTATGTGTCTGTATGTATGTCTGTATGTGTGTGCATGTATGTCTGTATGTGTGTGCGGCGTGCATTTGTCTGTATGTGTGCCTGCATGTATGTGCTTGAGTCTGTGTGCATGTTACTTTTAATCCCGACCCCCCCCCCATTCTTATAGCATCAAAACTGCTTTTGTAGGGCTTGTGTGTGATATTAGCCAGGACTGCTGCTCCTCTGAAAAGCAATCCATGCACAGATCTCTTTTCAGAGGCATTTGAATGGCGGAAAAGATGCATTATGTTGCCTCCTCACCACCTGTTTTAAGCCCGTAAATGCAACATCTGTGTGGCTGCGTACTGTGTGTAGGGCAGCCCATTAATTTCAGTGGACTTCCCTACTCACAAAAATGCAGGGAAAGAAGTTCCCAAGCTTTTTTTTTATTATTGCACTGTACCAAAAGCACCCTACATTTTCCAATGTGTGGGGTACCATTAAGAATTAACGGTACCCCCTAAAGTGCAGAGCATTCGTCTGTTTGTTGGGAACGAGCGCGACAAAGGCAAGAGAATTCTTGTTGGGCCGTGTATTAGTGCTCGGATGGACACACTTAGACCGAATTTTCAATGGTTCAAAGAATGTCAGGCAAAATGATCGGCCCTCACGCATGTTCACTTCATCAAATCTGGCCCTCTTTAAAAAAAGTTTGGACACCCCTGCCCTAGGCAAAACCTCATTTTGCCACCCCCTTGGCTCCACCCCTGACTTCACCCCATTTGCCCTGCCCATGTATACCCCACCTTTTTAATGAAGCGCCCATCAATGCAGCCTACCAATGAATGTTTGTATTCATTCAGGAGTTGGGACACAGACAGTCCTCTGCCAATGCTGCGCCTCTGACACTTTGTGCAAACGGAGCAGTGGCCTGGTGATGCTGAGGCTAAGTTGCTTTCTGCAGAGAGAAAAGAGTAGGAACACCAGTGGCCAGGTGCCCCTAGGCAACAGTGCGCCCTAGGGGGCTGTTTAGTTTGCTTAGTGGTAGCACCAGCTCTGCTCCTGCTACATAACTATAAATCTTCATGGTTGAGCACTCAACTGCTACCCTCTTCAGCTGCAGAGGCAGCAGCAGGTAGTCAATATTTTTGTTTATTTAAGCCCCCATACACATGATCAGAACAAAAAATATTGCTTTTGAATCGATTGTACGATAATCTGATTGTACACAGCGTTCCAGAGCCAATCATGACAGTTCATCTGATATATACGATCGGACATGCTTGAAAAATTTCTTCGTACGATACCAGATTGTATGATTTCTGCACTTTTCCCACACCACATGAAAATACAGAAATTTATGGGATCCATTGACTTTTTTTTTTTTAATGGCATCCCCACACATGCAGCAAACACACTTGTATTCATACCCACCAAAACAGACCGCACTGCAATATAATGCAGATTGGTGTGAAGCGATTTCAAAAATCACATTTGCACCTTTATTGCACGTTTCACGGAAACACGGCTGCCCATTGATATTAATAGGCTTCCTTAAGTGCCGGTTCACACTAGTGCGATGTGAGAACCCTGCGAATCAACTGCGGGTTCCCGTATCGCACCCGGCATGTACAGCAGTTCACACTGCCGTATGCGAACTGCTGGGGAGTGTCATTATATGTTAATGACACCCCCATTTCAGCTCACATATCACACTGCGAACTGACAGTTCGGACATGAATCGGATCGCATGTATGTGTGAACACACGTGATCTGATTCTTGTCCGAACAGAAAAAAGGGTCCTGTGCGTGTTTGGACCGAATGCAATGCGATATCAGCCATACTATCTGTGATGTGATGTGAACAGCAGTACCCTGCGAATTACATGCGATGTCTGATATCGCACAAGTGTGAACCGGCACTAAAACACGATACGTGGGAACACACACACTCTGATAAACCTCGGGGGGAGCAAGTCCTCCATAAAGTGAAAAGGGAATGTGACCCCCCCATCACTAGACATGGGGTGACCCCATTATTACATATCACTTCACATGGGGTGACCCCATTATTACATATCACTACACATGGGGTGACCCCATTATTACATATCACTACACATGGGGTGACCCCATTATTACATATCAGTACACATGGGGTGACCCTATTATTACATATCAGTACACATGGGGTGACCCTATTATTACATATCGGTACACATGGGGTGACCCTACATTTATACATAGCGGTGACCCCACATTAATATACAGGGGTAACCCTCATCACTACACAATAGTTGACCCCCATTATTACACATCGCTACACAGGGGTGACCCCACATTATTACACGGGGGTGACCCCTTAATTACTGCACAGAGTTTCCCCATTATTACAGATAACCCCCATTAATACACAGGGTAGATCCCTCCATCACTACACAGGAGGAACCCCATTATTACATATTACCACACAGGGTGACTCCCCCCCCCCCCCCATTATTACACATAGGTGACCAAAAGTAGAGAAAGTTGCATAGAAGTGATAGTGGGAGGACTGAACCATATACAGGTGTGGGGGGGGGGGGGGGGGGGGGGGTCCTGGCACACACTTACCAAATGGTGATGGGTAGTCAGGCAGCTGTGGATGACAACCAGAATCTGTGTCTCTCCAGCTCTCAGGAGATCACACATGGGGCTCTCATCAGTGGATTCCCACAGAGCTCCAGCAGGCACCAGACTGAATATGATCCCGGGAAGGAGAGGTGGAGTGTGCTCAGTCCCCCGCCCTCCCCCCTTCCTCCTCCAGTGATCATAGTTAGTGGATATCTGTTCTCCGCTCTGATGTACTGTGGATGAAGTGAGAACACCGGTGAAGAGCATCCCCGGCATCCCTTTAGATGGGTCACAGGCAGCACCAGAGTTCTCCACCCACCGCCACTGCGCCTCTGAGACTGTACGGAGGGCCTCGGGAGTGGCTGCCTGCTGTGTTGAGACGGACATAGTTGCTGGCTGCAGACAGAGGGAAGAGGGTCACCAGTGGCCGGGCGCCCTAGGCGAAAGTGCGCCCTAGGCGGCTGCCTAGTCTGCCTAGTGGTAGCACCGGCCCTGGGTACAATCCATTGTTGACTCCCATAGGTTCCGTGGGCACATACAGTACCTGGTGCATTGGAAGGGGTACGGTCCGGAGGGACGCTCCTGGGTTTCATCCTCTGACGTACATGCCCTGTTCCTCCTCGCGAGTTCCATAGACTGTTTCCCCTCAAGCCCGGTGGCCCTCCGAGAGGGTCATTTAGGAGGGGGTACTGTCAGGTCTGGCTTAGCCCTTCCTTCTCTGGACTGGCTGCTCAGCTGTCGGCTATTTGCCAGCTCTCTTCTCTCTCCACAGTTACCAGCTGTTCCTGATGATGCTCGTCTGACCTGCCTACTTAAAGCCATCCAGCTCACTTCACCTCTGCCTTCGCCTTGGTCACATTACAAGAAACCATCTCCTGCGGTTTGTTTAAAGACTGGCTTGCTGACATCCCTTCTGGCTCATTATACTGCTTGCTGTTGCTCTACTTGGATCCCTGACTTCTGGCCTGGCTGACTACTCTATCCGGTTGCTGGACTCTGGCTACGCTTTGACTACGCTTTTTCTATTTACTTTTTTATTTTTATTAATAAACAAGTGTGATTTAATTGTACTTCTGTCTCAGTCTGATTCATGGTTTCTGACACTTTACCCTTCCAAGGTGAGAAGCTATTTGGAGCCTCGCTGGACGACATTATTAAATATGTTACCAGTGGGAAGAGCACATTGCTCCCACAGTCCAGAAAGGGTAAGGAGCCACTCCATAGGTAAGGGCCCTCTTTTTCCACTCAGAAACGGCTTTTTCGCCCGCCTGGGTCAGCAGGTAAGCGCTCCCAGTCCGACAAGGCGCCGGCTGAAGGACAAAAGCGTCCCTGGTTTTGCAAACCAAACAAGTCTGGGAGCAAAAATGTTACCGCATTAAGGTTTGCCCCGCCCAACTCTCAGGTGGGGGCCCCCTTCGGGAGTTTGCAGCTTGGTGGACCTCCCTACTGTCCGACCAATGGGTCCGCGAACTGGTTTCATCAGGATACAAGATAGTTTCTTTCTTGTATACCAAACAGCTTCTTTCCCTCCAACCTTCATCTGCTTCCGGCTCGTCAGGAAGTCCTGTTCGAGGCAGTACAGGACCTGCTGCTGCATGAGGTGATAGTACCTGTACCGACGCTGGAAAGATTCCAGGGATTCTACTCCAACCTGTAGTCCCAAAGAAGGAAGGGGTACGTCCAATCCTGGACCCTCAACAGCTTTGTGAAAGTGCAAAGGTTCAGGATGGAATCAGTTCACTCCGTGGTCGCTGCACTCCACCAGGGGGACTTCCTGCCTTCCTTGGATATCAAGGACGCATACTTACATGTACCCATATGCCTCAGGCATCAAAGGATTCTGTGATTTGCAATAATTACACAGGCAGGCAGCAGAAAAGCTATTCTCCCCGCCACTCTCCATGGATCCTGCAGCCTCTTCCAGTAATCCGGAGGATTAGTCAGGAGGTGCATCAGAGGCACATTATTCACATGGAATGCAGTGGGTACTCCAGGAGATGCCCCTATTAGGCCCCTGGCCCCAGCAAGCCCTAACATGGAAGGTGAACCCGCACTGCAAGACATCCTGACAACTGTAAGTACTTGCAATGTCTCTATTGCAGTTCTCACTTCTGAAATCAAAGGGGTTAAAACTGAAATCACTTTTCTGCGCCAAGACACACAAAAGCTAAGAGAGAGAACATTTGCACTGGAGGGGAGAGTGAGCTTAATGGAAGATGACATGGCGCCCATGCAGAGGGATCTCACATATTACAACCATTTGATTTCACGACACACTTCCTGTTTAGAAGATTTAGAGAACAGGATGAGCAGAAATAATGTGAGAGCTACTGTATATAAATTAGAAAGGATGAACCACTGCTCCAAAGTAATCCTTGAGAACTGAAGCTCTGTCTCCTATTGATGAGCCCCAGGTGCTGACCATTACACACACCATGAGCAAACAAGCAGGACAAAACTCTGGATAGCCACACACTGGAAAAAGACTTGAAATACCATCTTTAATTGAAACAACGCCTGAATGAATGGAAGGGAAGAACCCTGTGGAGTTCATTGAACAGTGGCTGATTATTGCCTTTGGTAGAGAACTCTTTTCCCCAATGTTTTCAGTGGAACGAGCACACAGGGTCCCAACTAGACCTCCGCGGGGGGGGGGGGGGGGCCCTTACGGCCCTTCCTATTCAAGCTTCTCAATTATAAGGATAGAGCTGTGATTCTACGCAATGCCAGGATGAAACCAGATGCCCTAAAAATTGACAATGCTAAAATAACACTCTTTACGGATTTTTATGCTGACTTACAGAAACAGCGAGCCAAATTTACAGATGTTAAACGTCGCCTCAGAGACCTCGATCTTAAATACGCTATGCTGTATCCGGCCCGTCTCAGAGTTGAGGTGCTGAGATCAGTACAATTCTTTGATAATCCTCCTGCAGCTGCACAATGGCTGGATCGAGAGGAGCAATCAATCCGTGAAGCTCGCAATAGGTGTCCCGCACCACCATAAAGGATAACGCTTCAGGTTCAACTGCAGGATCTCCTTACGTTTTTCTTGTTCCTACCGCCATTATGCCAAGGCAGAGACAACTGTCTATTTTTCAAGGATCTATATATAGTTATGGCTTTAGCTCTAGCTGCTGAGACATTTTAAGCCCACGTACACACGGTCAGAGATTTCCACAACCAAATCCATCGGATTTTGTCCGTCAGATCTTGTCCGAAACTGTTGCATACACACGGTTGGGCCAAGTTGTCTGATTTCGCAGGTGGCCAAGAATGCGGTGACGTAAGCCGTGTACGGCGGGACTAGAAAAAGGAAGTTCAGCTCCACGTCCAGCACCCTTTGGGCTCCTTCTGCTGATCTCGTGTGTATCGCGTGTTAGTAGAAGTTTGGTGAGAGACGATTCGCGCTTTTCAGATTTGTGATTCAGATCGCTACAGCTCTTCAGTTTCTGCTTGTCGGTGCGTATCTGATAATCAGTGCGTGCAGTCAGTAAGTATTTGTTGATCATTGTGGACTATATCTTGGTATAGTACGCTTTGAAAGACAATTCTTATTGTCTGCTTGCTTCTGCTATGCAGGTCGTTCTTTCAGGCTTTGCTGTTTATCTGTGCTTTCTGGTGTCCTTTCTGACCAGCCGACCGTTTTCTAACCATGTTTCCTCTACGTACTCGTCGTAGAGTTTCTGCTGTGCAGGGGTTTCGTGTTGGGGTTGCTACTTTGACACAAGCCCGGTCCATGAACAGGGAGGGGAGGCGTTTGTGGACCAAGAATTGGTTGCGCCAGTGTGACCAGTTCTCGCACATGCCTTTGCTCCGTGAGATCCAGGAGAATAATCCTGATGATTTCAGGAATTATCTCCGGATGACGGACCCCGTTTTTCACCGTCTGCTGGCTTTGCTGACCCCTTATATTACCAGGCAGGATACCTGCATGCGGCAAGCCATCACTCCGAAGCAGAGGCTCATCGCGACGTTGCGCTACTTGGCGTCAGGGAGAAGCCTTCAGGACCTCAAGTTCTCTACAGGCATCTCCCCCCAGGCTCTGGGGATCATTATTCCAGAGACCTGTTCTGCCATCATTCAGGTCCTGCAGAAGGACTATATGAAGGTAAGTTTTATCCTTTAACATCACATTCTATGTATTTCATGATTGCTAATGTCTTGCATTTCTTTCCTTATTCCCTACTTACCATCATTGCAATATGCTCTAATTTATATGCTGTGCCCCTTTGTCCTCATGCAGATTTGCCTCACTAACTTCCCCACCATGCTCTTCTTGGCCCCTAAAACTATAGTCTAGTCACTTAACAATGTCTTTTGTCAGCTCCATAGTATTACTTTACCCTAAAATGTCTACAAATGTGATGTGTGTGCTTCAATTCATGCAGAGTGTTTTTTTTTTTTTGGGGGGGGGGGGGGTTGTGCCAAACTCATTAGGAACCCCCCTCCTCCCAACTGCTAGGCCAGCTGATAGCAATCCTCTATCTCATGACTTTACCAAACCCAATACACACTATACCTACCTTTTTGATGCTCACATTTATGGATGAATTCACCTAAGCATGTAGTGTAAGGGCCTGCCTCAATACTTTAACTTTTTTATTTTTTTTGGGCTTTTAACCTATTAATTATCTGGATATGTAATAGCAGAATGTCAAAAAGTGCTTACATTTTGATAATTTTTTGTTATTCTGACACTTCTAAAGCTGCGTACACACGGGGCGGACTGTCTGGCCAACTTAGTCCGTCAGACAATCCGACGGACAGTCCGCCATACTTTCGAATGAACGGACTTGCCCACACACGGCACTTTTTGAGCGGACTAATACGGCGTACTAAGTCCGCCATACTATCCGCCCTACTTTTGAAATGAACGGACTCGCCCACACACGCGGAGGAAAGTCCGCTCATCTCGAGCGCGTCTCCAGGTAGGCGGGGCCCGCGAAGGAGACGTCACTGGCCCCGCCGCCTGGTATGGACTTAAAGGGGAACCCCAACGCCGAAAAAAATCGGCGTGGGGGTCCCCCCCAAGTCCACAACAGACCCTTGTCCGAGCACGCTACCCAGCCGGCCAGGAAAGGGGGCGAGCGAGCGCCCCCCCCCCCCCTCCTGAGACGTACCAAGCCGCGTGCCCTCAACATGGGGGGTGCCTTGGGGAAGGGGGGGCCGCGCGGCCCCCCCACCCCAAAGCACCTTGTCCCCATGTTGATGAGGACAAGGGCCTCTTCCCGACAACCCTGGCCGTTGGTTGTCGGGGTCTGCGGGCGGGGGGCTTATCGGAATCCGGGAGCCCCCTTTAATAAGGGGGCCCCCGGATACCGGCCCCCCACCCTATGTGAATGAGTATGGGGTACAATGTACCCCTACCCATTCACCTGTAAAATAAAAGTACCAAAAAAAACATAACACACGAGATAAAATACTTTATTGCACAGCTCCGGGGGTCTTCCGTCTTCGGGGGTCTTCTCCCCTGACTCCCAATGGCCAGGGTTGTCAGGAAGAGGCCCTTGTCCTCATCAACATGGGGACAAGGTGCTTTGGGGTGGCACCCCCCCATGTTGAGGGCACACGGCCTGGTACGGCTCAGGAGGGGGGGCGCTCGCTCGCCCCCCTTTCCTGGCCGGCCGGGTAGCGTGCTCGGACAAGTGTCTGTTGTGGACTTGGGGGGGACCCCCACGCCGATTTTTTTCGGCGTTGGGGGTTCTCCTTTAAGTCCATACCAGGCGGCGGGGCCAGCGACGTCTCCTTCGCGGGCCCCGCCTACCCGGATACCCGCTCGAAATGAGCGGACTTTTCTCCGGGCGGGAAAAGTCCGCTCATTTCAAAAGTACGGCGGACTGGCACACACACGGGCGGATTGTCCGCCGAAATGCGAGTCCGACGGACAGTATTACGGAAATTCCGAAATACTTAGTCCGCCAGACTGCACGCTGAAAAAGTCCGCTGAAGCCCACACACGAGCGGACTGTCCGCTAAAATGTGTTTCGGCGGACTAAGTAGGCCAGACAGTCCGCCCGTGTGTACGCGGCTTTACCTGTCGGGTGGGCTGCCAATAGTGTAACTAAGGAGGGGCTTCCCAAAGTATCACACATTATTTAGCCATTCAGCTCTCAATCAAGTGGAGAGGGTTACCTGTCCTAAACATCACCCCCTCATTTTTTAGCAAGGGCCCATCAGATGGGGGGGGGGGGGGTGATGACTCTCATAAGGGGACATTAGACTTTAGGTTTTAAATACTCAGTTCACAAAATGTTTAACGAATTTTGTCCCAAAATGTTTGTGGCTAATCTGCTTGGAATGTTGATTGGTCAAACTAATAATTTTTGTTCTTGTTTCAATCCACAGTGTCCTTCAACACCACAGGAATGGCAGACTGTGGCCTCCCACTTTGCCAGTCGTTGCCAATTGTGGAGGAGCAATAGATGGGAAGCATGTCCGCATCGTCCCACCACCCAACTTGGGGTCATACTATTTTAACTATCAGGGGTTTCATAGTATCGTGATGTTGGCGGTGGTGTCTGCGACATATGAGTTTTTGTATGTGGACGTGGGCCAAAATGGACGGATGTCGGATGGTGGAGTGTTCTCACGGACGGAGTTCTACTGGCGTCTCCAGAGTGGCAGTCTGGGCTTGCCACCCCCAGAGGAGAATCAGGAAGGACTCCAGTTCGTCTTCGTCGCAGATGAGGCGTTTGCCCTGACGAACCATCTGATGCGGCCTTTCCCCCAGAGGACCCTCACCCCAGACCATAGGATTTTTAATTTCTGCCTGTCCAGAGCCCGAAGAGTGGTGGAGAACACTTTTGGTATACTGGCCAGCCGATTCCGCCTTTTTCTTATGCCTATTCACATGGCGGAATACAAACTCAATCATATAGTGCTGGCGTGCTGTGTTCTGCACAATTTTTTGAAAAAAGTTTCTGCTAACTATGCGGTCTCAGTTGGCCAACAAGAAGCAGACTTGATGGACAATGCAGATAACCTCACGGGCCTTCAACATGCTCATCCTGGCTTGCCCCCCCAAAGCGCCTGTGAGGTTAGAACACAATACATGGACTACTTTGTGGGTAGGGGGGCCATTGATATGCCCGACAATGTCTGAGCAGCACCTGGAACCCCATTTGGAGAGCTAGCAGCCTGTCAGTGGTTTTGACTTGGAGCGGTGACATCTTTGTTTGTAATGTCTGAGCAGCATTTTAAAATAAAATTTTTATATGAAACATTTACTGCTTGGCTTGGTTTTATGTGTCTCCTAGGTATAATTATGTTTGATAAAGTTGTGCCTTTTTCACCAACAGTGCAAACCCAAGTTCTGTGCGAGATGAGGGGACAGTCTCTTCTTTAGATAATGTTATTTTGTTGTGGGTCTGCTACACACACACCTTCTTTTTTTGTAACTAATGTATGTAGTGCATTAGTGACCCAAATCATGCTCATTTTCAGAACCATGGCAGGAAAATGGCATGTACAAATTTACACATCACTGTGGGTGTTTTTTTTAGTAAAGGCACATCCACTATGCACTGCAAGTGCACTGCAAAAGTACACCTGCAACTGCACTGGGAGTGCAAAGTGGAGTTGCCTTTAGTAAATCACACTCCTTCTCAGCACAAACTTAAATTGTACTCCAAATACATTTTTGGTGCCATGAACAAAAAAGCCACACATTGTTGCTAATTGAACTGTTTAATCCAACCACATTCACATGTGCGTTTTGAAAAGGTTTGTACAGCCAACCTAGAAATTTTGTTTTTTCAAATAAGAGTTTTTAAAAAAATTTGTTTTAATTATTGTTTTGGTGTAAATAGGCATATATCTAACTGTAAAATACAGAACACAGGAACATACAAAGTTCCACTTTGAAAAGTGAAGACAATATCAGACATGAGTATGTACAAACTGGCCTGATCTTGCCTTCATCACATGGGGTGTCACCCCAGAAAAATACAAATTTGGAAGATGCACACAGTGTGTCAACATGTGCTAGCTCCCATCATGGGGGATCAATATACATGCTTTGGGGCTGCAACCACTTCATCTCAGACACTAAACACAAAACACATACATTGATCCCCCATGATGGGAGATAATGCATGTTTCCACACTCTGTGCATCTTCCAAATGTCGAATTTGGAGAACTACAACATTTTGGTCTTAAAATTCCAAAAATAAGACCCTATCTAGTTTGGGGTGTTTTTCACTCTCCCCAAAACATCAATGATGTTTTTCCAATTTAAATTAACATCATTGATGTTTTGCAGGATATGTTCCCAATACCCATTGCACCCCATTAGCTCCCTGATCTGGGCACTTTCACTGGTAAAACGGAAATCATCTTCCACATCACCTATAAAACAAAATAAAAAAAACATGTAATTTAAATATGGTGACATACATTGATGAGCTTACCGGAAGCTGTGTTCTCCGACACTCAGATGTTGTGGTGACAATTTGCACATCCTGCACGATCTCTCCTTCCTCCTCCTCCTGCTCCTCTGTTTGTTCTTTTCGAAGTTGTCCTTTTCTTTGTGAGGGGTGGGGTCCCTGGTGTCCTCATACTTGCCGAGTCTTCTCTCCCCTATGAGATTTGTAAAAATTAAATAATTATCACACAGAGGGCATAATTAACAATATGAAACATTGTTTGGAAGTGTTGTTCAATTGTTTATTTTGGCCGAGCTTCAAGGGCAGAACATTATTGGGGACACTGTGTTCAGCTAGAATACTTATCTGCATAACGATGTTTCCTACGAACGAATGAAACCATGAACTTGAAAGTGGCCATTTTAAAATGCACAACATGAACTCAAAGCCCAGGGAGCAGTATGCAAGCAATAATAATCATATGAACACACAACTACTTACTTTTGTCCAGAACACGCTTGATCCTTATGTACTGCTTGTGCTCCCTCAGTTTCAGGTCTGACCAGCGTTTTCTCAGTTGATCCATGGATCGGTGTACACCAAAATTAGGCAGAAGACACTTCACAATTTTATTCATGATCTTGGCCTTTCTGATATTTGGGTTTGTGTAAGGTCCATATTTCCCATCATAGTCGGTCCTGTTCAATATGTCGACCATCTCCAACATCTCTCCAAAAGACATATTTGCGGCCTTAAATCTTGTCTTCCTGGATCGGGACGTTTCAAGCTCCAGCCTTTCCTCACCGTCCTCCTCGTTTAGTGTAATTATTATTGCGCACCTGTGTGCTCTGCCCACTGCGACGGAAGCGAAGGGGCGGGGAATAGTCTGGAAAGAACGTCAGGGGCGGGCGGAGTTGCACGCATGCGCACTGTATATAAAACGTAACACGCGTGTGTCGTCCGTACGATCTGTGAACAGCGGGAGAAGCAGAGGCAACGAACGCGCAAACATAGGTACAATTTTGAACTTGGCACATCACTAGGCTACACTGCTTCTAGATTGAGGCCTGCATTAGTGGAGTTTAGCCTGACATTAGTGTTTGTCTTGTGTTGTGTCTTGCAGACATGGACAGCTTTAATGACTACAGCTTCCTCCCTCTATTCATCGATAAATATCGAGACCTGCCAGTCCTGTGGCAAAACACCCATCCTTTATACAGTAGCAGAGCAAAGAGGCTGGCAGCAATAATGGAACTGGTTGAGTGTTTGAAGCCGGTGGTCCCCAGGGCAGATGAGAAATATATCAAAAAGAAAATTGGGAACCTCAGGAGTACATATCTGAAGGAGAGGAATAAGGTGCTGAAGTCCATGAAATCAGGAAATTCAGCAGCTCAGGTTTATGTTCCCACCCTGTGGTATTATGACAGGATGAGTTTTCTGTCAGACCAGGCTGAGGCCAGACAATCACTCTCTATTCTTCCTTCCATGCATCCTATGCTCCATTCCACAACCGCTGAGTCTTCCGACGCCCAATCTGGGCCTTCCACTCAGGAAGAACTGGAGGAGCCCAGCTTGAGCCAGGTATAGTATTGTTGTACATATTTGTGGAGTCAAAATGAATGATGTTAACTTGATTTTTGCTCACTAATTGCTGATTTTAGAAAGTGTTTCACATATCAATAGACAGTAGTGGCCAAAACCTTTGCGACAAGAATGAAAAATGCTGGGCTCAGAATGATAGTCTTTTCTATTGGTTAACAATTTGCAACAGTGTTGATGTAAAAATTGTGTGTGTTTGATGAACCAAAAACTCAAACGATGTCCCTTTTTCATACACAGGAAGAACTCAGCCAGGACCAGGAGGGTGTGGAATGTAGCAGCCAGGAGGTGGCTGTGGAAAGTGGCAGCCAGGAGGAGGCGGGGGTAAGCGGCAGCCAGGCGGTGGGCAGCCAAAGGAGCCTCACCGAATGCCAGGTCCCTCCCCTCCGCCTACCACGCAAAAGGGCGAGAAAGGGGGGGAATGTGGAGGAGTCGGCCCTGAGGCTGATTGGTGAGGCTTCTGCGGCACTACAAGCAAAACCAACACACCAAGAGGCCTTGGCTGCCTTGATTGTGTGCAAGCTGGAGAAAATGGAGCAGGGGCAACAGATCTTGTGTGAGGAGGTTATTCTCCACACCCTCAACACGGGTATGTTGGGCCAAATGACACGAGAATCACACTTGTGTCATTTGGCCCATGCCCCTGCTCCTCCTCCTCCTTCTGCCACACCTCCAGCACCACAGCCACAGCCTGGAAGGAAGCGTGTAGGAAGACCAGAGTGTGATGACCTGGGTTCAGTCTGGTCTGCCAGAAGATTCATCCTGTTGTAGTACCACAGCCTGGGAACATAGATGTCATCTGCTGCTGTTCCGGGTTTCATGGACTTCAGGACCAGACTTCTCTCCCTCAGATATGTACTCCTCAGGCCACCAATTTTTGCTTTGAAATATTTGATGTGTGCCCTGGGGGCCAAAGGCTTCACAAATCTCCCCAGTTTCAACATTGCTGCCTCCCTCTTTATCTGTTACTGACACCGAAATAAAGGTATTTTTTGTTTGGATGAAATACTTGCGTATGTGTTTTCCTTCCAAAAGGCCAGTTTATTTGTGAGCAGGCAGGTACATTTCCAAAAAACAAAGTGAAATAAATAACAAGGGGTGTTAACACTAAACAACCTCCTGTAGATTAAAAAAGAAAAACAAAATCTCAAAAATCAAATAATGTTGTTGTAAGTTTACACAAAAAAATAAAAAAAATAAGGATAAATGAGCAAAGTGTCTTTAAAGGAGATTTTTAGGGAAGCCCCCCCCCCCCCAAAAAAAAACATCCCAAAAATATAAAAAAACAATCAAACATTGTGTAGACGTGACTTAAACTAAAATTGTATTACTGAAATGGTTAAAAAAGAGTAATGAAATCCGTTCGGGAGAAGTGTGTGTGACTATAAGCATCAAAAGAAGTTGGTTCTTGCAGCATTGTAAAGAACAAAAGAATGCGCTTGATGAATGATTTTTTAACATTGCAGCGCGACGAATGTGCTATATCGCTTACGAGCAGTAGTTTTACCTGAACAAGCACTTCCGTGTCGGAATTTGAATGTGAGCATGCGTGGCACTTGGTCCGATGAAAATGCTCTACACATGATCGGATTAGGTCCGTCCGGCCCAGTTGGTTGGGAAATCTTTCCAACATGTGCGAAAATTGGGTCGGACGGAGATTCGGACGGAATCAGTCCGATGCATACCACACACATTCGGATTATCTGACGACACGGTCCGATAAGACTCATTCCGACGGATTCTCCGACCGTGTGTACGCGGCATCAGACACTGCAGTGCTCTTCCACTGTTTCCCCCAAGATGGTCTGGCACAGTCCTCTGTTTGCCTCAGGGCAAGTTTGCAAGGCCCTGTTGGCCAGTTGTTTTCTGTTATTATTGTTTTTTTTTTCCTGAATTTTTCACCATGGCCCCTTTATTACGTTATCCGCCCAATATGGCCCTTACCTTCCTCAATACAGCTGCACGTCTGAAACTACAGATTCCCCATTTGCCGAAATTGAAGACTGCCCTTAATATTTTTACTTTGGCAAAACTTTCAATATACAAGATATCAGATGATATTGTTATCTGTCTTTACAATGCTTTCAGGTTTTATCCTTCCTTTTACCATCATGCTATCTCAATGTCTATAATGACTAGAAGATTGTCCTTGAATGTCTGGGGCCTAAGCAATCCAGTCAAACGTGTGGCCGTGCTGCGCACAATCAAGCGTCTAGATGCTGATTAGGGATGAGCTCATCTCCCATTATCAGTGGCAGGGAGTAGGGATGAGCTTCGTGTTCGAGTCGAACGCATGTTCGACTCGAACATCGGTCGTTCGTGCGTTCGCCGAATTCCGAACGTTTGGGCCGTTCGCGGCAAAATTCGTGTGGCCCACAATGCACTGCGATGGCGCAATGCATTGCTGTCTCACGATTGGCCAAGCATGCACTGTGACCCCGCATGCTTGGCCAATCGCAGCGCCAGTAGCGGGAAGAGCAATGGTTGGCCACAGGCATCCTGCCTGTGGCCAATCATAGCTCAGACTGTGTAGTGCACGCCCCACACTATATAAAGCTGCCTTTCAGGCGGCCTCGTGTAGTGTTTGTTAGCATCTGAAGCAGTGGGTGTTCTGTGTACCTTCAACACAGTTACACACCAATCGTTTTTGGCTGATTTACTATTTTGCTCTTGTGTAGTGGTTACTGTCTGTGCCCTGACCGCAGTATACACCACTATATTCACCTCACCTATATAGCTAGTGATCTAGCTTTAATAATAGAGCTTGCAGTCAGTAGTGTTAGTGCGTGCTGTCTGCGTGCTCTGTACCCAGTACATACCACTATATACACCTACATAGCTGTTCTCTATTTGAGCCCGATTGTCATTTGCTGGAGTTATTGGAAGTTGTGTGTGCCTCCAGCACAGCACAGTATACATCTGTATATACCCCTTTAACTCTGCTGTTTTCTTGTTATTGTCTGCGTGCCCTGACCGCAGTATACACCGTGATATTCACCTCACCTATATAGCTAGTGGTCCATCTTTAACAATAGAGCTTGCAGTCAGCAGTGTCACTCAGGAGATAGTGCGTGCTGTGTGCCTGCTCTGTACCCAGTACATACTGCTATTATCCACCTACATAGCTGTTCTCTATTTGGGCCCGATTGGCATCTGCTGGAGTTATTGGAAGTTGTGTGTGCTTCCAGCACAGCACAGTATACATCTGTATATACCCCTTTAACTCTGCTGTTTTCTTGTTATTGTCTGCGTGCCCTGACCGCAGTATACACCGTGATATTCACCTCACCTATATAGCTAGTGGTCCATCTTTAACAATAGAGCTTGCAGTCAGTAGTGTCACTCAGGAGATAGTGCGTGCTGTGTGCCTGCTCTGTACCCAGTACATACCGCTATTATCCACCTACATAGCTGTTCTCTATTTGGGCCCGATTGGCATCTGCTGGAGTTATTGGAAGTTGTGTGTGCTTCCAGCACAGCACAGTATACATCTGTATATACCCCTTTAACTCTGCTGTTTTCTTGTTATTGTCTGCGTGCCCTGACCGCAGTATACACCGTGATATTCACCTCACCTATATAGCTAGTGGTCCATCTTTAACAATAGAGCTTGCAGTCAGTAGTGTCACTCAGGAGATAGTGCGTGCTGTGTGCCTGCTCTGTACCCAGTACATACCGCTATTATCCACCTACATAGCTGTTCTCTATTTGGGCCTGATTGACATCTGCTGGAGTTATTGGAAGTTGTGTGTGCTTCCAGCACAGCACAGTATACATCTGTATATACCCCTTTAACTCTGCTGTTTTCTTGTTATTGTCTGCGTGCCCTGACCGCAGTATACACCGTGATATTCACCTCACCTATATAGCTAGTGGTCCATCTTTAACAATAGAGCTTGCAGTCAGCAGTGTCACTCAGGAGATAGTGCGTGCTGTGTGCCTGCTCTGTACCCAGTACATACCGCTATTATCCACCTACATAGCTGTTCTCTATTTGGGCCCGATTGGCATCTGCTGGAGTTATTGGAAGTTGTGTGTGCTTCCAGCACAGCACAGTATACATCTGTATATACCCCTTTAACTCTGCTGTTTTCTTGTTATTGTCTGCGTGCCCTGACCGCCGTATACACCGTGATATTCACCTCACCTATATAGCTAGTGGTCCATCTTTAACAATAGAGCTTGCAGTCAGTAGTGTCACTCAGGAGATAGTGCGTGCTGTGTGCCTGCTCTGTACCCAGTACATACCGCTATTATCCACCTACATAGCTGTTCTCTATTTGGGCCCGATTGACATCTGCTGGAGTTATTGGAAGTTGTGTGTGCTTCCAGCACAGCACAGTATACATCTGTATATACCCCTTTAACTCTGCTGTTTTCTTGTTATTGTCTGCGTGCCCTGACCGCAGTATACACCGTGATATTCACCTCACCTATATAGCTAGTGGTCCATCTTTAACAATAGAGCTTGCAGTCAGCAGTGTCACTCAGGAGATAGTGCGTGCTGTGTGCCTGCTCTGTACCCAGTACATACCGCTATTATCCACCTACATAGCTGTTCTCTATTTGGGCCCGATTGGCATCTGCTGGAGTTATTGGAAGTTGTGTGTGCTTCCAGCACAGCACAGTATACATCTGTATATACCCCTTTAACTCTGCTGTTTTCTTGTTATTGTCTGCGTGCCCTGACCGCAGTATACACCGTGATATTCACCTCACCTATATAGCTAGTGGTCCATCTTTAACAATAGAGCTTACAGTCAGTAGTGTCACTCAGGAGATAGTGCGTGCTGTGTGCCTGCTCTGTACCCAGTACATACCGCTATTATCCACCTACATAGCTGTTCTCTATTTGGGCCCGATTGACATCTGCTGGAGTTATTGGAAGTTGTGTGTGCTTCCAGCACAGCACAGTATACATCTGTATATACCCCTTTAACTCTGCTGTTCTATAAAAAAGGCATCTGCAGGAGTTAGTGGGTGTTGTGTGCCTCCAGCACAATATAAACTACCCAACTACTGTTTTACCCAACTCCCTTCAGGCCATTACCATGTCTGGAAGGCCAGCAAGGAGAGGCAGACAGGCGCGAGCCGATAAAAGAGGGCAAGCAGGCTCTGTGTCTAGAGACAACAGTGCTGGTCGGGGACGCGGTGCATTGTCATCAGCACGTGGCCATGGGACATGCTTGTCCTTCTTTTCTGCAGCTGGACATGTTGAACCGCAACATGCCAACGACTTGGTAGAGTGGATGACCAAGCCCTCTTCATCCTCCTCATCCTCTCTCACCCAGTCTCAGGGTAGTAGAAAAGCAGCTGCCAACACATCGTCGTCCCTCCTCTCAATGTCATCATCAGTGACTCCTTCCCTAGACCCACCACGTCCTCCTGAGGAGTCTCCTGAACTCTTTGAGCACAGTGTTGGGTACATGCTCCAGGAGGATGCCCAGTGTTTGGTGGGCTCTGATGATGACACTCAGCTAGAGGAAGGCAGTAGCGTGAGCACAGAGAGAGGGGATGCTCAAGAAGGACAGCAATCTGGCAGTCATGTTCCACAAGCTGCAGCATACTGCCAGGTTTGCTACAGCGATGAAGAGGGAGGGGATGATGAGGGCACTGACTCCACGTGGGTGCCTGGAAGGAGGGAGGAGGAGGAGGAGGAGGCACATGTCCAACGAGGCAGGATGCCCTCCGGGGGCCAGCTTAGGGGCAGCACACCGACTGAATCACACCGCAGAGCTCCGCCTGCGCAGAGCGCTTCCTCTGCGCAGAGCGCTTCCTCTGCGCGTTATTCTAAAAGTTCTTTGGTGTGGGCCTTTTTTGAGACGAGTGCATCAGATCGCACCGCTGCTATTTGCAACATATGTCTCAAGCGTATCTCACGTGGGCAAAACATCAGCCGCTTGGGCACCACATGCTTGACCAGACATATGTTGACCTGCCATGCAGCTCGTTGGCAAGCATACCTCAAAGACCCACACCAAAGAACAAAGCGGACCTCTCCTTGCTCCTCATCAGCTGGCATCTCCAACCCCACTAGACCTTCAGTCCTCTCTGAAACCTGCTCTGAGAGGAATGAAGGTGTAGAATTAGGTGTGTCACAGCCAAGTGCTTCCGGGAACTCTGCTAGTGGTACATCCACGTCCGATTATAGCAGACAAATGTCCCTGCCCCAGCTGCTGGACCGGCGGAAGAAATTTACTCCCAGCCATCCACATGCCCAGCGGTTGAATGCTAGCTTGGCTAAATTGCTAGCACTTCAACTGCTGCCTTTTCAGTTGGTAGACTCGGCCCCCTTCCGTGAGTTTGTACAATGTGCGGTTCCTCAGTGGCAGGTCCCCAAACGCCACTTTTTCTCACGGAAGGCAATTCCGGCTCTCTACCGGCATGTGGAAGGCAATGTCCTTGCCTCGCTGGACAGGGCGGTCAGCGGTAAGGTGCATATTACCGCTGACTCATGGTCCAGCAGGCATGGACAGGGACGTTACCTGTCTTTCACGGCCCATTGGGTCACTCTTCTGGCTGCTGGGAAGGATGCAGGACAAGGTGCAGTAGTATTGGAGGTTGTTCCGCCACCACGCCTCCAAAATGCTACTATTGGTTGTGACACACCTCTCTCCTCCACCCCCTCCTCTTCTTCTTCCTCCATGGCCTCTTCCAGTGCTCTGTCCTCAGAACCAGCGGTGCTCCGTAGGCGTTGCAGGGGCTACGCAAGTACGCAGGCAAAACGATGCCATGCCGTGCTTGCGCTGGTTTGTTTGGGGGACAGGAGCCACACTGGGGCGGATGTTTTGTCAGCTCTGCAGGGGCAGGCCGAGAGGTGGTTGACGCCACGCCAGCTTAAGCCAGGAATGGTGGTTTGCGACAATGGCACCAACCTCCTCTCCGCCCTCCGACAGGGACAACTGACCCATGTGCCCTGTGTAGCTCACGTCCTTAACCTGGTGGTGCAGCGGTTCTTGGGCAGGTACCCCGGCTTACAGGATGTCCTGAAACAGGCCAGGAGAGTCTATGTGCATTTCCGCCGATCATTTAATGCCTGTGCTCGGCTGGCTGAGCTCCAAAAGGAGTTGAACCTGCCCAAGAACCGCCTTATATGTGACATGCCCACCAGATGGAACTCAACATTGGCCATGCTGCAGCGGCTGCACACGCAGCAGAGGGCCATCAATGAGTACCTGTGCGACTACGGCACCAGGACAGGGTCAGGAGAGCTTGGTTTTTTCTCACCACGCCAGTGGGGCATGATCAGGGATGCATGCACTGTCCTGTCACCGTTTGAGGAGGCCACAAGGATGGTGAGCAGTGACAGTGCATGCATCAGTGACACTATACCTCTTGTCCACCTCTTGGAGCATACGCTGCGTGGAATAATGGACAGGGCACTTGAGGCAGAACAGAGGCAGGAAGAGGAGGACTTCCTTGCCTCTCAAGGCCCCCTTTATCCAGACAGTGTTCCTGCTGTGCCACCCATCACACAGGAAGAGGGTGAGGAGGAGGAAGAGGAGGAGGAGGATGATTGTGTCAGCATGGAGGTGGAGGCTGGCACTCAGCATCAGCAGCAGCAGTCTTATAGGGATGATTTACAGTCCCAAGAAACACGTGGACTTGTACGTGGCTGGGAGGAGGTAGCTGCGGATCATGTTGTCCTTAGTGACCCAGAGGACTCCGGACCGAATGCCTCAGCTAACCTACGCTGCATGGCCTCCCTGATCCTGCAAAGCTTGCGGAAGGATCCTCGTATTCTTCGGATCAAGGAGAGGGACCATTACTGGCTGGCCACTCTCCTTGATCCACGGTACAAGGGTAAGGTTGCCGACCTTATCTTGCCATCGCAGAGGGAGTAGAGGATGAGACATCTCCGGGAGGCCTTGCAGAAAGCTCTGTGCAACGCGTTCCCAGAGACTGGGAGGTCACAAACTCCTGGTCCTGGACAACGTGTTGCTGAGGCATCAGTCAGAAGGAGCGGTGGAGAAGGTGGCCGTCTGACTGATGCTTTCAGACAATTTTTTAGTCCGCAGCCCCAAGGTATGATTGGTTCCAGCACCCATCGCCAGCATCTAATTTACATGGTGCAGGAATACCTAGGGGCAAGGTCAGACTTGGACACCTTTCCCACTGAAAATCCTCTGGCTTACTGGGTCTTGAGGATGGATCACTGGCCAGAGCTTGCACAGTATGCAATTGAGCTACTGGCCTGTCCTGCATCCAGCGTTCTTTCGGAAGGCACCTTCAGTGCTGCTGGTGGCTTCGTTACCAATCACAGGGTGCGCCTGTCCACCGAATCAGTTGATCGACTGACCTTCATCAAGATGAATCAGTCTTGGATCACCCACAGCTACCAAGCACCTGAAGCTGATGTAACCGAATAATTTTTTTTGAAATACCACATCCCTTCAAGACTGCCTATGCTGATGCTGAGTGACTGTCCTGTTATGTTGATTGTCTATCCTCTTCCTCCTCCGCTGATATGTTGGAAGAACATTTTTGGTTCTGGGTGATGCCAGCAGCCCAATTTTTCTGCCCCTGTTTAACAGGGGCGTTTAAGTACAATTTTTGATGCAATGCTTTGCAGCAGGGCTAATTCCTGCAAAAAAACTAGAGTATATGGCAGAGGTTGCAGTGTGATGGCACCAGTGCCTAAGGCCCAATTTTTCTGCCCCTGTTTAACAGGGGCGTTTAAGTAAAATTTTTGATGCAATGCTTTGCAGCAGGGCTAATTCCTGCAAAAAAACTAGAGTATATGGCAGAGGTTGCAGTGTGATGGCACCAGTGCCTAAGGCCCAATTTTTCTGCCCCTGTTTAACAGGGGCGTTTAAGTAAAATTTTTGATGCAATGCTTTGCAGCAGGGCTAATTCCTGCAAAAAAACTAGAGTATATGGCAGAGGTTGCAGTGTGATGGCACCAGTGCCTAAGGCCCAATTTTTCTGCCCCTGTTTAACAGGGGCGTTTAAGTAAAATTTTTGATGCAATGCTTTGCAGCAGGGCTAATTCCTGCAAAAAAACTAGAGTGTATGGCAGAGGTTGCAGTGTGATGGCACCAGTGCCTAAGGCCCAATTTTTCTGCCCCTGTTTAACAGGGGCGTTTAAGTACAATTTTTGATGCAATGCTTTGCAGCAGGGCTAATTCCTGCAATAAAACTAGAGTGTATGGCAGAGGTTGCAGTGTGATGGCACCAGTGCCTAAGGCCCAATTTTTCTGCCCCTGTTTAACAGGGGCGTTTAAGTAAAATTTTTGATGCAATGCTTTGCAGCAGGGCTAATTCCTGCAAAAAAACTAGAGTGTATGGCAGAGGTTGCAGTGTGATGGCACCAGTGCCTAAGGCCCAATTTTTCTGCCCCTGTTTAACAGGGGCGTTTAAGTAAAATTTTTGATGCAATGCTTTGCAGCAGGGCTAATTCCTGCAAAAAAACTAGAGTATATGGCAGAGGTTGCAGTGTGATGGCACCAGTGCCTAAGGCCCAATTTTTCTGCCCCTGTTTAACAGGGGCGTTTAAGTAAAATTTTTGATGCAATGCTTTGCAGCAGGGCTAATTCCTGCAAAAAAACTAGAGTGTATGGCAGAGGTTGCAGTGTGATGGCACCAGTGCCTAAGGCCCAATTTTTCTGCCCCTGTTTAACAGGGGCGTTTAAGTACAATTTTTGATGCAATGCTTTGCAGCAGGGCTAATTCCTGCAATAAAACTAGAGTGTATGGCAGAGGTTGCAGTGTGATGGCACCAGTGCCTAAGGCCCAATTTTTCTGCCCCTGTTTAACAGGGGCGTTTAAGTAAAATTTTTGATGCAATGCTTTGCAGCAGGGCTAATTCCTGCAAAAAAACTAGAGTGTATGGCAGAGGTTGCAGTGTGATGGCACCAGTGCCTAAGGCCCAATTTTTCTGCCCCTGTTTAACAGGAGCGTTTAAGTAAAATTTTTGATGCAATGCTTTGCAGCAGGGCTAATTCCTGCAAAAAAACTAGAGTGTATGGCAGAGGTTGCAGTGTGATGGCACCAGTGCCTAAGGCCCAATTTTTCTGCCCCTGTTTAACAGGGGCGTTTAAGTAAAATTTTTGATGCAATGCTTTGCAGCAGGGCTAATTCCTGCAAAAAAACTAGAGTGTATGGCAGAGGTTGCAGTGTGATGGCACCAGTGCCTAAGGCCCAATTTTTCTGCCCCTGTTTAACAGGGACATGTAATTACAATTCTTGATATAATATTTCACAGGAGGGCCCCTTCCTGTGCCCACCCAGAGTAACTGTGAAACTTATAGTGTTGTGGCACCAGCACCACAACCACCAAAGGTCAATTTTTCTACCACTGTTCAACAATGGCATGTAATTACAATTCTTGATATAATCGTTCACAGCAGGGCGCTCCAGCGGCCACCAAGAGTCACTTTGAGGGCTTACAATGTTGTTGCAAAACCAACACCTTGTTCCGCCATTTCTGCAGAGCATATAGGGCAGGCCCCTACTTTCAAACATCCAATTTACAAACATCTCCTACTTGCAAACGGAAGGAGACAACAGCAAGTGAGATGAAAAAAGATGGACGACAAAACAAATTATACAGGGGTGATAACCCTTCCCTATGTTTTCCAAAAAGCTTAAAGATATTTTTTTTGACTGGAGCTACACTTTAAAAATGTACCGGTTGAAAATGACAAACAGATTCAACTTAACACAACAAACCTACACAGTCCCTGTCTTGTTTGCACCGCCTGTATACTGCTGTTCTGAGTATATAGGGCCTGGGGGCCACACGCATTTCCTTTTTTTAATATGGGTACAGGGTTCCCCTTAATGTGCGTACAAGACCCAAATAGGCTGGTAATGGGCAGGGAGGGCTACCCATGCCATTTTTCTGAATGATTTTCAACCATATTGCAGGAACCAGATATAACATTAAAACCGCAAGCAGTTTTAAATGGTGTTATTTCCGTTTAATGTCATTTTGTGCAGGGACTGTTCTAAACACGGGAAACACGTGGCACTTCACAGGCATACTATAGACACCCCCCAGGCACCATATTTAAAGGAATATTTCACTTTTTTTTCACTTTAATCGTCATTAAAATCAGTGCTCCCGCCAAAACGGTAGTTTTTAAAACTTTTTTTTGCAGTGACCCATGTCCCCTGAGGCAGGAGGCAGATCGCCAAACCCTTTTTAGCATACTATCTTGCATATTAGCCGTTAAAATTAGCACTTTCCAATTCGAACGTTCGAGTCCCATAGACTTCAATGGGGTTCTAACGTTCGTACCGAGCGCGGGGGTCGTTCGCAAGTTCTGGTGCGAACCGAACCGGGGGGTGTTCGGCTCATCCCTAGCAGGGAGATGCAACCTTATCAAAATGGTGTGGATGTCACAATTATTATACCTTTTACATAACACGCCAGTGTGGGTAGATAAGAAGTGGTTTAAAAAAAATTTATACATTGTCCAGGGAACTGATTTGGAAAGGAGGTGAGGCCAGGATAAGTCTCCAAACATTACAACTACCAATAAGGGAGGGGGGAATGGCAGTCCCACACCCTTGGAGCTTTATTCTGGCAGCACAATCGCAACATCTATGGGGTAATAAAGATCCAGAGAAAGAGAGTTTAATGACATTAGGGGCGTCACACAGGACTTTGATAGAGATTTTAGAGGCTAACTCATTTGCTTATAGAAATCCCACTGTAAAATTTGCTTTAAAGGTTTGGAAAGCTGTGAAGCTGCTGAGCGGCCACAGTGGTATGACAGAATTCACACCACTGTGGAATAATAGAAACCCCCAAGAGTTGATCCCCTTGGGAAGAATCAAGGAGTGGGAAATAAAGGGGATAGATAAAGTGATCCATATAAGTATATTAAAATCATTTGCAGCTCTGAGAGTAGAATATAAACTCCCTAGTCAGTCTTTCTACAAATACTTACAAATTAGACATGCCCTGAATGGTATACATGGTCCAGAATGGAATAAAACCACCATTCTACAAAAAATATTCAAAGTGAACCAGAAAAAAGGATTTATATCAGAGCTCTATCCTTATATACGTAGTGGAAGTATGGAAGGTGCGGAAAGTCTCAAGTGTAGGGGGAAATGGAAAGTAGACGTAGGAGAAATCACTGAGGAGCAATGGAAGAAGGTTTTAGAGAGGGGGCACTTGGTATCGGTATCCCCGACACAGAAGATCTCAGCCCTAATGCTAATTCATAGAGTATATTTTACTCCTAATGCCGCGTACACACGATCGGACTATCTGGCAGACCAGAGTCCGCAGGACAATCCACCTGTGTGTGGGCTCTGGCGGACTTTTTTTCCCCAAAAGTCCAGCGGACTTAGAAAGAAGTTTTGACGCAAAATTGTCCACCGGACTCGGCAGTCGGCAGACAATCCGGCCGTCTGTGCGCTAGTCTGCCGGACTTTGAAATGAACGGACTTTCCCGCACTCGGAGGAAAGTCTGTTCATTTTGAACGCAGTTCCAGGTAGACGGGACTAGCGAAGGAAGTCAATGTCGCCGCCCCGTTACCTGGTATGGACTTAAAGGGGAAGCCCTACACTGAAAAAACAATGTGGGGGTCCCCTCCAAGGTCCATATCAGACCCTTATCCGAGCACGCAGCCCGGCCAGTCAGGAAAGTGGTGGGGACCAGCGAGCATCCCGTGTACCTGCAGCCACATTCAAAATGAACGGACTTTCCTCCGTGTGTGGGCAAGTCCGTTAATTTCAAAATTTAATTTGCGGTCTTCAGAAGGAGGCTTGGGAAGCAGCTGATTCTGCCTGATGAAAGAGCGCGGTCGTCCGACAATCTCGACCCACACGCTCAAGAAACGCGTCGCATACCCTCTGACGTCACAGCACCGCGCCCTGGTCATCTCTGCTTCCCAAGCCTCCTTCTGAAGACCGCACATCTCGTGTCCACCATAAGCCGGCTGCTTCTTAAAAAACACCTGTAGTGGACCTTATGTGAGAGGAACAGGAACAACTAGATGACAGATGTGGACCGGATCACTGGCTGACGTCCCATAATCAGATACACCTGATGACCCTCTGTGTTTAAATGCCTACCTTTTGCCTACTAAATGTGAGTGCAAAATTTTATGTTTTTACACTGAAAATAAAACCTTTTGAAAAATCTGCACCCAGAGGCGCCCCTCTCTCTCTTTTTTCTCCTTTATCTGCAGCAATCCAGGAGCTTAAGTTTCAGCTCTTTTAAGGTGGCAGCCCTGCATGCGGATCCATCCCCCCTCTCCATTCCTCTCCTCCCCCCCTCTCCTCACGAACTAAAGAACATTTTATTTTTCCTTTTTTGGACTTGACAAAGTAGTGCATTCCCTGCACTCACTACTATATGTAATTTTATAGACTTTTTTTCTAGTGGGAACCAAATATCTTTGATTTGCGCCAAATACTTGTCTTGAGACTTTCGCACAGCCTGACCACATACAGAGGCCTAATTTTGAAGTAGCACCTTTAGGCATTCTAGGAGCATAAATTACACATTTCATTTCTCAACCACCTATTACAGTTTTGAAGGCCCTGGAACACCAGGGCAATGGAAACGTCCAGAAAATGACCCCATTTTGGAAAGCTAACACCCCAACGTATAATCTATGAGGCATAATGAGTCTTTTCAATGGTTCATTTTTTTCCAGAAGTTTTTGGAAAATGTGGAAAAAAATGAAAACGCATTTTTTTTTTTTACACAAAGTTGTCCGTTTATAAGATATTTCCAACGCATAGCATTTACATAGCAAAAATAACACCCCAAAATACATTCTACTACTCCTCCTGAGTATGGCAATACCACATGTGTGAGACGTTTACACAGCCTGGCCACATACAGAGGCGCAACATGCAAGAAACACCGTCGGCGTTCCAGGGACACATAGCCTGCACATACCAAGAATTACACCCCCAAATACATTATGCTGAGCAAAGGGTAAAGAAAAGATTACCTGTGGTTTTAGAAGTGCAGTTGTCCACAGGAGGATATCACTGGTCCAGGCAGCAGGCAGGGACTTGGTCAGCAACAGCGAACACAGTTTTTTAGGCAGCAGGCAGGGATACTGTCCATATTACAGTCCAGGGTCAGTGCAGAGATGTCAGAAGTGCCAAAAATATTGGTCCTGGTAGTAGGCAGGTCCTTGTGGTGTGGTCAGTGCGGCATTATGGCAGTAAGTCCTACAGGCAGCAGACAGAAGTAGAGCCTCGTTCAGGACAGAATGGGGATAGGGGTAGAGGCTTCTCCCTCCCAAATCTCTTTGAAGCCTCCGAGTCTCCAGACCCTAATCTAGGAATAAGAAAACAAAGAAAATTGTTTTCTTCTTCCAGAAAAACTATACTGGAGCCCCTCACATATGTGAGACCCCGTGTTGAATCCCACTAGTCCAGTTGCAGAATACAAGATCAGTCCAAGAGGCAGGCAAATATCGTGGTCAAACAGTCCAAGGTCAGTTCCAGATCAGGCAGAGATATGTACAGAATCGTTAGACAGAAGCATGGTCGAATAACAGTCCAGGGTCAGTTCCAGATCAGGCAGAGGTATGTACAGAATCGTTAGGCAGAAGCATGGTCGAATAACAGTCCAGGGTCAGTTCCAGATCAGGCAGCGGTATGTACAGAATCGGCAGGCATAAGAGTGGTCAAATAACAAGCCAGGGTCAGTTACAGAGCAGGCAGTGGCATAAGGGGTGTGAAGGTGTATGAAGGCAGGAACTGAGGATTATGCTTACCATACTTCACTAAAAATTGATTGAAGTATGGTAACGCCGAAAACAGTCGCCTATACAGAGGCCTGGTTGGGAAGGACATTGTGCACAATAATAAGATGTGTCTCTTCTGACTCCTGCTCTGGTACACACCTTACATCTTTTTTGGCGTCTTTGGCCTGTTGGTTTGGGGGGGATTTTATCGGGAAAGTGGCGCTCGGAGAGTCGACTAACAACGTCTGATCGGATATTTTCTGGTGGGCCGTTTGGGAAAATAAGGGCAGTGAAAACTTCCTCCTGGTAGCCAAAGAAACGTTTGGGGTTTTGGGTGGCGTTGCGGTAAATGACATAGGAATTATAAATGGCCAATTGAATAATATATGAAATAAATTGCTACTTTTTTGTACCAATGGTATGTCCGTCTTGTGACAAGATATGGTTCCATCATTTGGTCGTTGAAGTCGACTCCTCCCATGAACAAATTGTATTCGGAAATGCATTTGGGTTTCTTTACGGGGCCATTCCTTCTGGGGATTTCCACGAAGGTATCGTTGTGGATAGAAGATAACATATACACATCCCTTCTGTCCCTCCACTTCACTGCCAGAACCTCCTTGTTTCTCAGACTTGCGGTTTCTCCTTTTCGCAGCTTCTTGTTCACCAGACTTTGAGGAAAGCCCTTCCATTCCATTCTTTTTTACGGTGCCACATGCTGACGTCTTCTTCCGGTGAAGGTTATGGAACAGGGGCAGAGATGTGTAGAAGTTATCTACATACAGGTGGTAGCCTTTATCCAGTAGGGGGTATATGAGGTCCCAAACAATTTTTCCGCTGGATCCCAAGTAGTCCGGACAATTAGGGGGCTGCAGCTGGGTGTCCTTCCCTTCGTACACCTTGAATGAATATGTGTACCCTGTGGCTCGGTCACATAATTTGTAGACCTTCACCCCATAGCGGGCCCTTTTGCTGGGCATAAATTGCTTCATTCTAAGCCTGCCACTAATATGTGTTGGTCCGGGGTAAACAATTTGGGGAATATTTCTGAAAAATAATTAAGTATTGGTCTAATTTTGTAAAGCCGGTCATAATTTGGATCATTTCGTGGAAGGCACTGGGAATTGTCACTGAAATGTAAGAACCTCAGGATCATCTGATACCTGCTTCTGGGCATTACCATGGAGAAGAGTGGTGAGTGGTGGAGGGGGTGGGTTGACCAGTAGGTACGTAATTGATTTTTTTTGTTGAGTCCCATATTAAATGTGAGGCCTAAAAAAACCTTGAACTCCTCCACCGTTAGGTCTCTCCATTTGTAGGGACGGGCATAAGAGGTCGGATTTTGAAAAATAAATTGTTGTGCATACAGGTTGCACTGGGCCACAATTGACAATAACATATCCTCCGTAAAAATTTAATTAAAAAAATCTATTGGCGTAAAATTCTCCGTGTCCACCTGGACTCCTGGCTGGGTGGTGAAAGGGGGAACATTGGCCTCTCCTGAATTAGGAGGAAGCCACAAGGGGTTCTGAAGGGCATAGGGAAGGCCAGCATGGCTCCTAACCCTTTGGGGCTGAGATGACACCCCACTGGTACTTGGCCTTTCTTGCTGTGGCACTGCTGTGCTGGTGGACGGCACTGCGGTGCTGGTGGACGGCACTGCGGTGCTGGTGGACGGCACTGCCTCACTAGAACGCCTTCGCTTGATGGGCCGGATATCTTCCTCCTCGGATTCAGTCAGTGTTTCACTGCTGAAGACTGGCTCATAATTTACGTCGGCTTCAGAATCCGAATCTGAAAAGGAATCTGAAGAGGAGAGCTCCCCGTTGCTCTCGTCGGCTGTGGAAATAATTTGGTACGCCTCCTCAGCGGAAAAGACACGTTTAGCCATGGTAGCACTGATGGGCACTGATGAGGTGGCACAGATGGGCGCTTTTGAGGTGGCACAGATGGGCGCTTTTGAGGTGGCACAAATGGGCACTGATGGGTCGGCACAGATGTGCACTGATTTATTGCACAGATGTGCAGATTTATTGCACGGATGTGCACTGATGAGGCGGCAGATGGGCACTGCTGAGGCGGCAGATGGGCACTGCTGAGGCAGCAGATGGGCACTGCTGAGTCGGCACAGATGGGCACTGCTGAGTCGGCAGATGGGCACTGATGGGTCGGCACAGATGTGCATTGATTTCTTGCACGGATGTGCACTGATGAGGCAGCAGATGGGCACAGATGGGCACTGCTGAGGTGGCACAGATGGGCACTGCTGAGGCACAGATGGGCACCGATTGGTACAGATGGGCACCGATTGGCACTGGCGGGCACTGGCGGTGCACAGATGGGCACTGGTGGGCACTGGCGGTGCACAGATGGGGCACTGGCGGTGCACAGGTGGGCACTGGTGGTGCACAGGTGGGCACTAGCGGGCACAGGTGGGCACAGGTGGGGTAGAGATGGGCACTGGCAGGGTAGATCTGGGCACTGGCAGGGTAGATCTGGGCACTGGCAGGGTATATATGGGCACTGGCAGGGTATATATGGCAACAGATGGCACAAAACAGTTAACTTTTTCAACTCACACTATCTCTCTCCTCACACGCTATCGCTGTGTGAGGAGCCAGATTCGGCAATGGGTGATGATCTCATTTGTTTACATTTGAGATCATCACCCATTGGAGGCGGCGATCGCACTGTAAACGGCCGCTGTGATTGGCCGTTTACAGCGATCTGTGATTGGCTGTGTCCAGGGGACACGGCCAACACAGATTTTCCCCGATGCGCGCTCCTGGGAGCGCGCGGGGAGCTCTTAAAGGGGACGACGTCAATAGACGTAGTCCCGGAAATTGAGATCCGCGCTGTAGCCGTCATTTGACTATAGCGCAGATCTCAAGTGGTTAACAGATATAGACACGGTATGGGAGGCGGCTAAAGCTTACCTACGTTTCAGGAAAATGCCCGGAACGGACGTGCCACTGGACGCTCTGGGGTGCTCGCGGGTGCGCGCTAATGTGCAAGTGCTTGGGTGCACGCGTGTGTTGCCTGTGCGCGTCGGCGCGCATCAGCCTATTTAGGTTGTTCCCGCGGTGTGCTCAGTGCTATTCGATCTGCAGCTCCCCGTGTCTTTTACCTCGTTTGTAGTTCCTGATTTCCTGACTACCCGGCTTGACCTTTGGATTGTCCTGTTTGCTGCCTGCCCTTGACCTTGGCCTGTCTGTGACCTTGAACCTGCCTGCTCCACTGTACCGCTCTGCCTGCCTGTTGCCAACCCTGCCTGTGACCCGGACTTTGAACTTGCCTGATCCCTTTTACTGCACCGCCTGTCTGTTTCTGTCAGAAACCATGAATCGGACTGAGACAAAAGCACAATTAAATCACACTTGTTTATTAATAAAAATAAAAAGGTAAATAGAAAAAGCGTAGTCAAGCACAGCCAGAGTCCAGTAACCAGATCGGGTAATCAGCCAGGCCAGAAGTCGGGGATCCAAGTAGAGCAACAGCAAGCAGGATAAGGAGCCAGAAGGGATGTCAGCAAGCCAGTCTTTAAACAAACCACAGGAGATGGTTTCTAGTGATGTGACCAAGGCGAAGTCAGAGGTGAAGTGAGCTGGAAGGCTTTAAATAGGCAGGTCAGATGAGCATCATCAGGAACAGCTGGTAACTGTGGAGAGAGAAGAGAGCTGGCAATTAGGCGACAGCTGAGCAGCCAGCCCTGACAGTTGCCGACCGTACCTGTGGCTTGCCTCACTAGCTCTTGCTCTGCATCCGCTGCCAGTGTCCAACTGCCTGGAGATCACCAACTCATCTGCATCAAGCCCTTGGGGCCTCTTCTCCTGCAACAACCCGCCAGGCTCTCATACCAATCTGTGCTCCCGTGCCTCCTGTCCATACTACCAGGGGCCGCGAACCAGACACGTAAGGGAGGCCTTCCCCTGCTATCTCAGGCTCATCAGTTAGGTACGTGAAGTCTGACACTATGTGGGCAACTCATTAGAGATTAGAGATTTTAGAGATATCTCACATAAAAACAAAAACTAAAGAATGGGAGAACCTGGTGATGGCAGAGGCACAAAAAGTGGAAGCATTATATGTAGATGATCCCACTGATGATACCAAAAGAGTATGGTAAAGCCCCATACACACTATCAGATTGTCTACTGAGTTTTTCCTTCAGATTTACCAAAACCATATAATATGAGGTCCATTCTTAGGAGTTTCAATGTGTATGCAATCAGGCAGGCCCTTGTACTACATGGTTTTGGTAAACCTGAAGGGAAAACTCAGCAGAAAAACTGATAGTGTGTATGGGACTTTAGCCTCCCAATCCATGCTCAAGCACCTATCATGGCAACTTGCAGAAAACAAAAGGTTCTTTTTGCAACAAAAACACTTTGAAGAAGGGGAAAATATGGGTCACATGTTAGACTTATTAGCCAAATCACAACAACCGTCCTCACATATAGTAGCATTGGCAGATGCACAGGGCACACCTTGCTATTCTATGCAAGTGTCATGGTTATGCAGTGATCTTCCTGTGTTTGCTTACCTCCCCTCATGTGTTCAGACTAGAGGCCAGCCACTTCCACCTGGTGGTTTTTATAACCTCTCCTCTAAGCATGGCTCCACCCCAGGCCCTATCAGGGAGCCCTATATTACCTGTGCAATGCAGGCCATCAGTGCTGATCAACCATTGTGTATACCTTTGTGTGTTAGCTTCCTGTTTCCTGCCGTGTGCTCTTCTACTGTTTTCCGTTACCGACTTTGGCGTGTTTTTGACTATCCCTGTGATTCTGACCTTTTGCCGTGTCCCAGACTATTCGTGTCTGCTTGTGGCCCCGACCTTGGCTTTGCCCCTCACCATCCCTATCCTCCTGTTGCCTACTGTGGGTGTGAGCTGGGTGACCCTGGGGGTCGCGACCTGGAGCCAGTTGCAGCCAAGTCCATCCTCACCACTAGAGGCGCTGGTGAACACCTGCTGGCTCTTAGACTCCGCGCCCCAGGGAATCTTACGCTCTAACCCCCAGTGGGATCTGTCCCCCGTCTGCAGCAGTCAGCCGTAGGGTCCACAACCTTGCGGTGCACTCCTGATCCCTACGGTGTGCATCTGTCACCTCGCCTCAAGGTGACCTGACAGCAAGATATCATGGACATCTTTAGGAATTTTTTTCAGGATGTTTAATCATCAAAGGTACATCCCTCATCTGAGGAACTTCATTCCTTTTTAGATAAATATCCCATACCTTGCTTATCAGCCTCAGACACAAACCAACTAAATGCCCCATTAACAGAGGAGATCTTCTGGAGGCACTAGCTCATGCACCAAATGGGAGAGCACCAGGGGCAGATGGACTACCGTCAGAAGTCTATAAGTGTTGCACCACACAACTAATACCAACACTTCTGCAGGTCTATAACAGAGCATTTGAAACCAGAAAACACCCTCCCTCCATGAGTGAAGCACTTATAATAGTACTATTGAAACCAGACAAAGATGTCCTGACCCCAGATTCATATAGATCTATTTCATTACTTACGTTTGATTTCAAGCTGTTGGCCAGAGTTCTGGCCAGCAGACTGGCCCAATGTATCCAATCAGTAATACACAAAGATCAGTCAGGTTCTATACCGACTAGGTCCACAGCCCAAAACTTACGCAGATTATTCATCAACCTACAACTGCCCACAGACAACTTAGGTAATAGAGCCATCCTTTCTCTAGACGCAGCCAAAGCGTTTGACAGCGTTGAATGGCCATATTTATGGGAAGTACTGACAAGATTTGGGGTGGGCCCCTCTTTTTTGAAATGGGTCGAGCTGTTATATAATACTCCATCAGCGAGAATGCGTATCAACGGAGATGTATCGGAACCTTTCAGACTATTTAGGGGTACACGGCAGGGGTGTCCATTATCACCCCTATTGTTTGCCCTAGCCCTTGAACCTCTAGCCATAAATGTCAGAGCGTCACAAAATATTATTGTTTTTTGTCGAGGCCCCAAACAAGATATCATTTCCTTATACGCAGATGACACTTTGATTTACTTAGGGGACACCGACGGTTCTCTGAAGAATGTGATGCCGTTAATTGGTGACTTTGGGGAATTGTTGGGGTTTAGTATTAATTGGAACAAATCAGTACTTATGCCACTTGACCACCTGCCACAACCCCTACTTGATTGCGCAAGAGACATACTTACAGTGGGTGAGTTCCGCTACTTCGGCAAACAGGTGAACCCAGATGCTCCACATGGGTGAAGCTACATTTATCGGTCATCGGGAGGGCAAACTTAATCGAAATGGTGTGGGCCCCACAACTTTTATATATATTTCATAATACACCCTTATGGATCCCGTACAGGTGGTTTGCTCAAATAGACGCCCAGTTTAGGTACTTTGGGGGAATAAACCTGCACAGATCAGTTTACACACATTACAACTAGCCAAAGATCAAGGTGGCCTAGCAATTCATCATGCCAGATTTTATTTTGTGGCTTCCCAGGTCCAACATCTGGGTAACTGGAGAGGAATAGATGACAATGACCCCATCAGGTCTTTACTTGTTGCTAAGGGTTCAACACTTTTGGCCATATCTCACTTGGAGCCAGATCTCACACACATAAGGCGAACTCTCCCTACAATAGTACTATTGAACACCCTGATGAAGTATGTCAGATTCATATTGAAAATTAACGGAGCCTGTCCGTTCACACACATATGGAATAACAAATATTACAAAGAACTGTATAAACTTAGATTTCCATCCTTGGGAAATAAAGG
Source organism: Lithobates pipiens (assembly GCF_037356315.1). Taxonomy (NCBI): domain Eukaryota; kingdom Metazoa; phylum Chordata; class Amphibia; order Anura; family Ranidae; genus Lithobates; species Lithobates pipiens. The sequence continues at coordinate 141,020,591 of NW_027507791.1, forward strand.
GTGTGCGATATATCCACCAGCTGTTTAATGGTACTATACTTAAATCCTTTAAAGACATGCAAGATGAATTTACCATACCTAGAACACAATTTTATCAATATCTACAACTTAGGCATGCTGTACAAAGCGAAAGTAGAATATCCTCCTTTACGCCAGTGACACACCCTCTGATGACCGATGTGCCCTGCAGAAAAGGGTGGGAAAAAGACCTAGGCCCTATAGACGGGGAAAATTGGGAGTTGTGTCTGTCCTCTGCCCCATTGGTATCAGTCTCGTCCTCGCATAAATTATAACATTTATTTTTTTAATTATCTTTTTATTAACAGATGCACAGGAGATGACCGTTACATGTAGATAGTTAAAGCGGAGGTCCACCCTAAAATAGACCTCCGCTCATCGGAATCCCCCCCCCCCTCCGGCGCCACAATCGGCACCTTTCAGGGGGGAGGGGGGTGCAGTTACCTGGATAATCCAGGTAACTGCACCCACTTCCGGGCTAGCTCTCTGCGGAAAGGGGCGTACGTTACGCCCCTTTCCGCAAGCGCCCGCCCCCTTCAGCAAGTGCCCCGCTGCCTGCTGGGAAACACACAGCTCCCAGAGGCAGCGGGGACCGTGCGGATTGCGCCGCGCGGCTCACGCATGCTCAGTAGGGAACCGGGAAATGAAGCCGAAAGGCTCCATTTCCTGATTCCCATACCCAAGATGGCGGCGGCACGAGCGAGCGATCGGCTTCGGGTGCCGACATCGCGGGCGCGCTGGACAGGTAAGTGTCACTATTTAAAAGTCAGCAGCTGCAGTATTTGTAGCTGCTGGCTTTTAAAAAAAAAAAAAAAACGCGGAGTCCCGGTGGACTCCCGCTTTAAGCGGCCATGCTATATTACAGTAAGGGTAATAACATTCAGCGTAAATACCACAATCTGACAATCTGCTCATGAGACTGAAACAAGGCAGTTTTGTGGCCACAAAAGAAGTTTGATACCTATGAGAAAATGGCAACTAATGATGATGGCCTATATCGCAAACGGAATTCGGTCATAACAGTGCATACATTTTTGTTTTTTTAAAAGGGAGAAATGGAGAAGAGAGGGGAAGGGAAGGGTGGAATGGGGAAGAAGGTAAGCAGAAGAGAGAGAAAGGAAAAAAGGGGGTGGAGAGGACTGGAACAATGTCCTGTCAGCCACAAACTATACAGAACTTGGCAAAAAGTTGGTTCATAAGTATTGAGAATATTCACCAGAGAAGCGGAACTGATCCCAGTAGAACCATCTGGTTTTGTGTTCTCGTTTGTCCCGAAGGGCGAAGGTCAGATGCTCCATGCTTTATATATCTTTCGCTCTGGCGAACCATTGGGCGATGATAGGAGGTGACTGTTGTTTCCACGTGGCTGGAATGCATGCTCTCACTGCGTTTAGTAAATGTTTAATGATTTGTTGTATTTTTTCTGGGAAAGAGGGGTCAGGTTAAGAAGAACTGCTGCAGGGTCTCCAGACAGATATCAGTAAATCTGTGGATCAGTTGGCGGACTTTCTGCCAGAATGGCTGGATGCTGGGGCATTCCCAGAAGATGTGTAAAAGTGTGCCCTTGTGGGAATCACATCTCCAACATCGATCACTCAATTGTGGGAATAGTTTGGCTAGTACGGATGGGGTTCTATACCAGCGTGTCATGATTTTGTAAGTGGTTTCTTGATACTTACTACATAATGATGACTTATGAGCGAAGTAGAGTATTTTTCCCATTTGGAAAGAAAGGGAGGATCTGATTGCACATGGAGATCTAGTAGAGCTTCGTAGGGAAGGGACAGGGATTTCTGTAGCGGGCAATCCCCCAAAGAGAGATCCTCGAATGGGCTGAGAGGCCTATGAAAGAGGTGTGGCTTGGGCAATGAGTTCAGAAAGTGTGATAATTGGTGTACCAATTGGTTCAGTAACTGTGTTCTGGAGCCCATGAACAAAGTTCTGCCTGGAATCCAGCCATTCGTGCAGAGAAAATAGAATGCACATAGGATCTTCTGTGGCGAGTGTGCGGAAATTGCTGGGTCTGACAATCCCGGTTTGAACTCGGGATGTCCTATTATCTGAGTCATTGGGGACGGAAAACTGTTGAGCGAAGTACGTTTATAGAACCTCTCAGATTTGCTCAAACTAAGGGGTGATGGGAGACGTAGGAAGTGTGGCTTTTGCCTGCCCACGGCAGGGCCTGTATGGGTACCTGTGCAGCATCTTGTTCCAAACCGACCCATAGTTTGGCGCTATGCCTACACCAGTCTACTACCCTGTTCATATGGATAGCTGTATAGTATAGAGCCGGATCTGGGATCCCTATCCCTCCCTTAAAGTTCAGATTACGGAATTGTCCTGTCAGAATCCAATCGGACAATGCCACAACGGTGGCCTATATCAATCACCAAGGGGGCACGAGAAGTTGTGTGGTCCAGAGAGAAGTGAATCATATCCTATCTTGCGCAGAAGACAACATTCCTTGTCTATTGGCAATCTTCATCCCAGAAATAGAGAATTGGCAGGCGGACTACTTGAGCCGCCAACAATTGTTCCCGGGAGAGTGGTCTCTTCACCCCGACATCTTTCTGTCAATATGTCAAAGATGGGGAATTCCGGACGTGGATCTGTTTGCATCTAGGTTCAACAAAAAGATAAACAACTTTGTGTCAAGGATAAGGGATCCAATGGCATGTGGAACAGATGTCTTGGTTTTTCTGTGGGATCAGTTCTCACTGATCTATGCATTCCCGCCTGTTTTGCTACTTTCGCATCTTCTTCACAGGATCAAGCGGGAAGGGAAGGAGGTGATTCTTGTGGCCCAGGAGATCTTGGTTTGCAGATCGTAAAGATGGAGGTAGGGGACCCATGGATCCTACCGCCATGGCCAGACCTTCTCTTGCAAGGTTTGAAATTTAACTGTTTGGCTATCGAGACCCACATTCTGAAAGACCGTGGGCTGTCAGCTTCAATAGTTTCTACTTTGGTTAATGCTCGGAAGCCGGTCTCCAGAGTCATATACTATAGAATCTGGAAGGCATATGTCTCCTGGTGTGAATCTGGAGGTTGGCACCCCAGGAAATATTTCATAGGTAGGAGCCCTGAATTTCTACAGATGAGATTAGAAATTAAGCTGGCTTTGAGTACTATCAAAGGCCAGGTGTCGGCCTTATCTGTGTTTTGACCACTTGCTTCACAATCTCTGGTTCGTAGCTTTATTCAGGGGGTAACGTGGATTAATCCTCCATTTAGGTCGCCCCTGAACCCTTGAGACTTAAATTTAGTCCTGTTGGCATTACAGAAACAGCCTTTTGAGCCAATACAAGATAGTCCCTTGGTCCTCTTGACCAGGAAATTAATTTGTTTGGTTGCCATATCTTCTGCAAGAAGAGTATCAGAGTTGGCCGCTCTTTCTTGTAAAGAGCCATATTTGATTATTCATAAGGATAAGGTTCTATTACAGCCTCATCCTAATTTCCTACCGAAGGTAGTGTCAGGTTTTCATTTACACCAGGATATTATTCTGCCTTCATTTTTTTCCGAACCTTGTTCTGCGGAAGAAAGGTCACTACATTCTCTTGATGTGGTGAGAGCAGTTAAGATCTATTTGAAGACGACCGCTCAGATTCGTAATACAAATGTTTTGTTTGTGTTGCCAGACGGTCCTAAAAGAGGACAGGCACCATCAAAATCTACTATTTCTAAATGGATTCGTCAAGTGATTGTTCAAGCTTATGGTTTAAAAAGGAAAATTCCACCTTTTCATATTAAAGCACACTCCACCAGGGCTATTAGTATTACCTGGCCAGTGCATCACCAAGCCTCCATGGCTCAGATCTGCAAGGCTGCGCCTTGGTCATCAGTCCATACATTTACCAGATTCTATCAAGTAGATGTAAAAGTTCATTAGGATATCGCCTTTGGGCGCAGTGTACTGCAGGCTGCAGTATAAGTCCTCTAGTCTCTTGGTGCCCTACTTTCGTTGTGTCTCCCTCCCTTCAGTATAATAGAGAGGGGCTCTCAGTGGATCAAAAAACCTAGGTGCGGTGGTCTCATCCCTAGTAAACGTTAGAAAAGGAAATACCCCCTCTGTAAATGGGACTATAAATGACCACCAACACCACACAAAAGTTCAAAACATAGAAATTACTTTATTTAACAAATACAGGACAAAAAAAAAACTTAGACAAAAGGGACCGTTACACTAACAGTGTCCCTATAGTGTATCTACAAATGTGTATATACATGGTAATATAAAAAAGAATAAGCCAACCAATGTGTGTTGAACATCCTCTTTACATATAAACCCACACCCGACGCATTTTCTAGTTTCTATAGATGTGAATAGGAAGGGTGGACCCTAGGCAAGCGGCAGTGACGAGACGTTTACTTGGAACAAAGTTGTGTATACCAACAACAGGCATTTTATGCAACTTCTCTACCATATCAACTATTGGGGAATCATCTCAGAAATAATAATCTGCCATCTAATTATCGCTCTTCACCCCTGATGAAAGTTCTGTGATATCAGCAACTAGAAACACATTGGGTGTGGGTTTATATGTAAAGAGGATGTTCAACACACATTGGTTGGCTTATTCTTTTTTATATAACCATGTATATACACATTTGTAGATACACTATAGGGACACTGTTAGTGTAACGGTCCATTTTGTCTAAGTTTGTTTTTGTCCTGTATTTGTTAAATAAAGTAATTTCTATGTTTTGAACCTTTGTGTGGTGTTGGTCATTTATAGTGCCATTTACAGAGGGGGTATTTCCTTTTCTACCCTCCCTTCAGTAGGCATTGCTATGGGACATCCCACATAGTAACTAATATGGTTCTGTGTCCCGTGATGTACGATAAGAAAATAGGATTTTTAAAATAGCTTACATTTAAAACCTTTTCTTTGAAGTACATCACGGGACACAGAGGTCTCTCCCTTCTTTGGTATTCAAATGTATTGCTTTGCTACAAATACTGAGGTACTCCCAGTAGTGGGAGGAGTTATATATGGAGTGGAATTTTTGTCTTAGGGGGTGTCTGGCTCTGTGTCCCATGATGTACTTTAAAGTAAATGATTTTACAGGTAAGCTGTTTTAAAAATCCTATTTGTTTTGTTTTGTTGTTGTTGGGTGGGGTTGTTTGATGGAAACGATTTGAGTGTTTTTGAGTCTTGATGTATAATGAAAAAAAAATGATAAAAATTATCTGATTTAAAAAAAATTGACAGGACTAACCTGTGTACCACATAAGCACATACTGGAGCCAGATTTATTGTTGGTTGATAGGGGATCACATACTTATTTTACTCACTGAACTGCAACTCGATTTATAACATTTGTATCGTATTTTTTTTCTGGATTTTTGGATGATATTCTGTCTCAATCATTTAAAATACACATATGATAAAAATTACTCTTAATTTCTTTGTAAGTGGGGAAACTTACAAAATCTGCAGGGGATCATAATAATTATTTTCCCCACTGTATAGTCAACCCTTCACAGTTTGAACTCATCATTTATACTGACTGACACTGAACCCCATCACATCCTAACATGCAGTAACATCGTTTTTATAAGAAAGAGTGACAGTTCCCACTCAGATGCAATAGATGCATCATTCACCCATCCTCCCCACACTTTGTCAAATTTTGCAGGAACTCCCCTACTGGCATATGTAGCCTTATAAAGGCTGTATGTATTAGAGCTTTCCAGGCCGCGATAGTTGGAACATCAAATTTTTTCCAAGAAAAGATCATTCTTTTTATAGCATAATAGAGCAATAAGGTTAGAAGAGTTCGGATTACCTTTGGAGGGGCCAAGGGGTCAACCAATCCCATCAGGAAATATTCCACATAATTTTTTTTTACCATTGTGACAGAATTTATACATTGTACTACATTGAACCAAAATTGGTATTGCTGTACAATCCCAGAATATATGAATAAAATCTGCATGGAAATAATTACATCGCCAACAACTAGGTGATTGGCCAAAATATTCCTCACCCATCTAGCAGGGGTTAAACCATTTGCAAAGATGTATATTGAATAAGTTGGTCTCTAGCAGATATCAGTCTAGGGATAGAGGAGTCCCAAAGATCATCCCAGCCATTCCCATCCATACAAGGAAAGTTAACCAACCAAGCTTTATCACAGGGTAGATGTAACCTAGCTGTGTCAATAAATAACTTTTTATACATGGAGGATTGCTCCTTTTTAAGATTGTCATCCCTTAGTAAGGCCTCTAAATCACCCACATGCACCACTAAATCTACTCCGAACGGAGTCTGGAAAGCATGTCTGAGCTCTTGGTAGCGGGAGAGATGAGAGGCAGCCTAGATTGGGCTTTTGGAGCATCAAATGCATTCCGCACCATAGATCCTACCATTTTGACCCCAAATGTATGCCAAATAATAATCTAGATAAGCATAACATTTATGTAACTGAGTTTTTCCATAAGGGCAACTATACTATCACCTCCATGTTCTGCCCACTTAGTCACTTCCCAAGCCAAAATTGTGGATCGCATAGATACAGTGAGAGGATAGGGGGCCCTAGTTCCCCAGAATACCAAATGAGACAATGCCTTATAGATGTCAACAACAGATGCCTCCACAGACACCTCTGCATCATTATCTGGCGTAAACAGCCAATTATGAACATTAACCAATTGCCCTTTTAATGGTAAAAATTAGGGAAGCCAAATGCCCCTCCTTCCATGGCTTTTGAAGAACCTGCAGTTTAATTTGTGGGGTGCCCCCTTGCCACAAAAAATATTATATACCATTAATGGTCCTAAAAATAGTTTCTTGATCATACCTCACGGGACACACCAGCTTCATTACATAGTGGGTTAGAAAGGCACCTCTGGTGATTGGACACTGGTTAACCCCCAATTAAGGAGAATTCCTCCCCTATATAACCCCTCCCATATGGGAGGCACCTCAGTTTTTTCGCCAGTGTCTATGGTGGTTGGTCACGTAAAACATGTGCTATGAAGAAAGCTCTGTGCGGGTCCCTGCGGGGGCCTAAGTGCTACAATAATCTGATCCATATCTCGGGCCGATATTTTGACTCCCAAGATGGTATGGTACCCGGGCCTCATCATCCGAAGAAACAAGGTTTTGCCTGTAAGTCCTCTCCTATTGGAAGACTGGGCTCTGGGAAAACCAGACTTGGTGTACTATTTACTTAGTGGCATGAAAGTTTCTGGCAGAGTCTTTTGCAAGGTCCAGGTAAGAGGTTCCTCTGAGAAGTAACCCAAAAAATCCTGAAGGTTGGCACAACTCTGCCCGCCGTGATGGGTGAAGGCTGGAATCTGTCTGTTTTCAGCAATTCCTGCGGCGAGGTCAGGTAAGGGAAGTTAATCCTATATAAATTATATATTATGGATTTCTTCATTGAGTAGTTGTATGTCTTACCTGGTTTCCACCACTAGAGGGAGTAAGAGCAGCCTGATGCATACTTACATGCCTTTCAGATATACACGCTCAGTGAAGCCTGTTTCTCCCAGATGACTCACGTCTCCACTGCAATCTCTGCCACAATGAAGGTAATACAGGGGATCCCACGTAGTCTGGGGGTCCCACGCAGCTCCGATGGCGGTCCCCTCCCCCCTGAATGACCGGCGGTCCTCATGCATGCACCGAGAGCGCTCCCGTGCTAATGGATGGGGGGGTGTGGTTGCGAGCCGTGCACGTCGGTGTGCACGGCGCTGTACTGCGCAGGTGCCAGGCTGTAGTTTTTAAAAGCCCAGAGCGCCAGGGGGCTGTAAGTGGAGACACAGGAGCTGTGGGCAGTAAGCATCCTAAGGGATTGGATCCAGGCAAACCTAAGCCACCTACTCTGCATCAGGTTGTGCAGTTTAAGCACATATATTTATTGTGAGACTTTGAGCACAACAGTGATTGCACTTTGTACTAGTACCTCTGCTTTGTAGCTTAGGATTATGTCTCCTCGTAAGAGGGTCTCAGGGGGAGGTAACAAGGGCACTGGTAAATCACCGCCTAGGTATAGGGGTTCTAAAAATGCCTGTAGGTTACCATCCCACACTGCAAGACTGGAGCCAGCCTCACAGGATGAGTCAGTGCCCCTGTCAGGTTTTGCAGCCTCTGCTAATATTTCAGCCCCGGTATATGTCACTGAGGACTCCCTTAGGGCTACATTGGAGGGTTTTGAAGGGAGAATCATGAATTTTATTTCAGCTTCCCTGAAAGATAGCAGGAAAGGGGGTTGATCCCCTCCCTCTGCTGAGATTCCTCTTTCAGATGACACTTCTGACAATGAGGAGAGATCCCTATCTTGGGACAGGGATCTTGGGCAGTCGGATGAATCAGAGGAAGAGGAGAGAGTCCCCTCTTCCCAGGCGCTCAGAAAACAGGTGCAATATTATACTGAATTGGTGCGTACCACATTCAGAATGCCCGCTGCTGAGGTCGCTAAATCCTCTGTTTCTTCCCTGGGGGTCAGGAAAATCCTACAGACTGCCTTTTCCTTTCCAATTCATCCCTTAATGGATAAATTGTTGTATGAGGATTGAGGACATCCCGATAAACTGTTTGCTCCTCCTAAAAGGTTTTCTATGCTTTATCCTCTGGAGGAAAGTTTCACCAAGAAATGGGGGGTCCCATCTGTCGATGCGGCTGTTTCTTGTGTGAATAGAAACCTGACCTGTCCTTTGGATAATGCTCAGGTATTTAAAGATCCAACTGATAAGAAGCTGGAAACATTGTTGAAAGCCTCCTTTTCCATGACTGGCGCTGTAGTGCAACCTACAGTCGTAGCTGTGGGGTTGTGTCAGTTCCTCAAGGAACAGGTTAAGCAGATTCCCATTGAGGAAGTGGAGAATTATGCAGAAATACCTCAAATTCTGTGTTTCATGATTGATGCGATTTTGGATTCTGTCCAACAAGCATCTCGTTTGTCTCTCCTGTTGGTACACATGCGAAGGGCCCTATGGCTAAAAAATTGGGCAGCTGAGCTATCATGCAAGAAGCATTTGATTGGGTTCCCGTTTAAAGGGGAATGTTTGTTTGGAGAAGAATTAGACAAATTCGTCCAAAAAATTTCAGGGGGTAAATCTACTCTCCTTCCAATCAAAAGGAGCAAACGTCCATCATTTAGGCATTCTCTCCCTTCCGGAGCATCAAGCTCCAAGCAGTGGCGACGGCCTTCCCAACCTCCCTCTACAGGAAAGGCTCAAGGCCGGGCCCAGGGGCAGAAGAAATCTTGGGGGCGAAAGCCTGCCAAGCAGAGCCCAAAAGCTTCCTTGTGAAGGGGCGCCCCTGCTCGGCCGAGTGGGGGGAAGGCTCCTGCAGTTTGCAGAAGCCTGGCGGGAAGAGATCCGGGACAAGTGGGTGGTCTCTTCGGTATCTCTGGGCTACAAGCTAGAGTTTCAGGAGATTCCACCTTCTCGCTTTCTAAGGTCAAGGATCCCCAGGGACCCAGTAAAGCAAAGACCGCTATTTCTGGCCTTAGATCACTTACTATCCCAGGGGGTGATAGTAGAAGTGGACCCAAAAGAACAGGGTTCAGGGTTTTACTCGAATCTCTTCACCGTTTCAAAGCCAAATGGAGGTGTCAGACCTATCCTGGATCTGAAGGATCTGAACCGGTTTTTACGCATCCGGTCCTTCCGAATGCAGTCAATTCGCACTGTGGTCTCCTCCCTGCAAGGGGGAGAGTTTATGGCATCAATAGACATCAAGGATGCATATCTCCATGTGCCAATTTTTTCTGCACACCAAAAGTATCTAAGGTTCGCGGTAGAGCGGCACCATTTTCAATTTGTGGCCTTGCTGTTCGGGCTCACTACGGCCCCTCGAGTCTTCACAAAGATTCTGGACCCTCTCTTGGCAAACCTAAGAGCCCAGGGTATAGCCGTCATGGCTTATCTAGACGATTTGCTTCTCATAGAGAAAACAGTAGCGCTCCTGAACCACAGTGTTACCAGAAAGCTAGAACACCTGGAACGCCTAGGTTGGATTATAAACCTAGAAAAGTCGTCCCTACAGCCTGCTACCAGGTTGGAATACCTGGGTATGGTCATCGACACCGCTCAGGGCAAGGTGTTTCTACCAAGGCCAAAAGCCTTGGCCATTGGGGATCTGGTGCGCCTAATTCTGGGCAGAAGATCTTCCCCCATTCGGTTGTGCATGAGACTGTTAGGGAAAATGGTCGCCTCCTTAGAGGCCGTTCCATTCGCCCAGTTCCACTCAAGACCTCTGCAAAGATGCATCCTTGCGGCTTGGAACAGGAAGCCCCAGTCCTTGGATCTTCCTATGCGTCTATCCCCAGGGACACGCAAGAGTCTCGTTTGGTTACAAACCGAGAATTTGCTGAAAGGCAAAACATTTTTCTTTCTCTTCCATGGAAGATTATTACGACAGATACCAGCCTGACAGGCTGGGGAGCAGTGTTGGAGGAGACGTGCTCACAAGGGAAATGGTCTGCGATCGAGAAGCTATTGCCCATAAATGTCTTGGAGATCCAGGCAGTTTATATGGCTCTCATAAACTGGTCTTTCAGACTACGGGGTCTCCCTGTTCGGGTTCAGTCCAAAAATGCCACAGCAGTGGCCTATATCAATCACCAGGGCGGTACCAGGAGTCTGGTTGCGCAAAAAGAGGTGGATCGCATACTTGTCTGGGCAGAAAGGCATGTTCCATGCCTTTCTGCAGTCTTCATTCCAGGAGTGGAAAATTGGCAGGCGGATTTTCTGAGCTGCCAGCAGTTGTGCCCAGGAGAATGGGCTCTGCACCCCGATGTGTTTTGGAACATATGTCGCAGGTGGGGTACTCCAGACGTAGATCTGTTTGCGTCAAGGTTCAACAGAAAACTGGACAAATTCGTGTCAAGGACAAGAGATGCACTCGCTCAGGGGTCGGATGCTCTGACAGTTCCCTGGGATCAGTACAATTTGATTTATGCCTTCCCCCCGTGCCCGCTTCTGTCGCGGTTCCTGGGAAGAGTCAAGAGGGAAACAAAGTCGGTCCTTTTGGTAGCCCCGGCTTGGCCCAGGCGACCTTGGTATGCAGAGATCATGAAGTTGGCAGTAGGCAGGCCGTGGATCCACCCTCTCCGGCCAGATCTGCTCTCACGGGGTCCAATTTACCATCCTGCTTTACACAGTCTGAATTTGACGGTTTGGCTGCTGAGACCCACATTCTGAGAGACTGTGGGCTTTCGGGGCCAGTCCTTTCTACTCTGGTCAATGCCAGAAAGCTGGCCTCCAGGCTTATTTACTACAAAATCTGGAAGGCATATGTTTCCTGGTGTGAACTCGGGGAATGGCATCCTAGAAAATATGTCATTAGCAGGATCTTGGCCTTCCTCCAGTCAGGCCTAGAAATGGATTTGTCCGTAAGCACTATCAAGGTGCAGATTTCGGCCTTGTCAGTGTTTTTCCAGAAGCCACTTGCATCGCATTCCCTGGTGTGGGCTTTCATCCAGGGGGCTATGCGGATAAGGCCGTCAGTCAAACCTCCGGTATGCCCATGGGATCTGAATTTGGTTCTCTCGGCTTTGCAGGGTCAACCTTTTGAACCTTTGCATCAGGCTTTGTTAGTTCTTTTGACTAAAAAATTGGTTTTCTTGGTAGCCATATCCTCAGCTAGAAGAGTGTCAGAACTAGCAGCTCTCTCCAGCAAGGAGCCGTATCTAATTATTCATAAGGACCGGGTGGTAATGCGTCCCAACAGGTCCTTTCTGCCTAAGGTGGTTTCAGGATTCCATTTGAATCAAGATCTAATCCTACCATCCTTTTTTCTGGACCCACAGTCCGCAGAAGAAGAATCTTTGCACACTTTGGATGTGGTAAGGGCAATCAGTATCTATGTTCAGGCAACTGCTCAGATAAGAAAAACTGATTGCTTATTTATTTTGCTGGAAGGCCCTAGGAAGGGCCAGGTGGCATTAAAATCCACTCTCTCAAGGTGGATTAGATAGATTATTTCTCAGGCCTATAGTGTTAAAGGAAAGATCCCTCCTTTTCAAGTGAAAGCGCACTCAACTAGGGCTGTAAGTGCTTCTTGGGCAGTGCATCACCAGGCCTCCCTGGTTTAAATCTGTAAGGCTGCAACTTGGTCATCAGTCCACACATTCACCAGATTCTATCAGGTGGATGTCAGAGGGCAAGAGGATATCGCCTTTGGGCGCGGTGTACTGCAGGCTGCAGTTTAGGTCCTCCGGCCCTTGGCGGTCTATAATTATGATCTGTGTCTCCCTCCCCTCAATCTGAGCATTGCTTTGGGACATCCCACTATGTAATAAAGCTCCTGTGTCCTGTGTCCTGTGATGTATGATCAAGAAAATAGGATTTTTATATACAGCTTACCTGTAAAATCCTTTTCTTGAGAGTACATCACGGGACACAGGGCTCCCGCCCCTCTTGGGTTTTACGTGGTTTCTTATTGCTTTGCTACAAACCTGAGGAGTCTCCCATATGGGAGGGGTTATATAGGGGAGGAATTCTCCTTAATTGGGGGTTAACCAGTGTCCAATCACCAGAGGTGCCTATATAACCCACTATGTAATGAAGCTACTGTGTCCCGTGATGTACTTTCAAGAAAAGGATTTTACAGGTAAGCTGTATATAAAAATCCTATTTTTAGGTACCCAAATTGGGGAGTGTCTAAAAATATACAAGAGGAGGAGGAATTCGATTTTTTTAAATTAATCTTCCCAATTAGGGAGAGAGAGGAAGATTCTGCCAGGCCTGAAGCCTCTGTTTAAGGTTTTGGATAACAGAGGTTCCATCTAAAGTTGTGAAATCTGTAACGGCAAATCTCAAGTCCGAGTTATTTAACCTTGTCAACCCACTGTAGTGGACAAGGGTCCAGGGATCAGACGGTAGGAGAGGGAGCCTTCAGCGGGGAGTATCTGAGACTTACTCCATTTCACTTTAAGATCAGAGTAGTTCGAGAAGGAATTTAGGATAGACGATGTTGCAGAGAATGATTCATCTGAATTTTGGAGAAATAGGAGCATATCGTCCACATATAGTGCAAATAACCCTGGTAACCTTTTCAAGGTCTAAAAAAAAAATAAGGACTCCCCCACCAGGGGCAGATCCAGGGGGGGCAATTGGCCCCCCTGAGAAAATATTACTCACTCTGAGGCTCCCTTTCTCTGCCACTTCACTGCGGCAAAACTAAGAGGGAAGGCTTTAGGAGCATGAGTCCCGGATGGAGAGGTGCGCTGTAGCAGCCTTCCCCCTTAGTTTCATCATGGTGGGAAGGAGTCCCGGATGGAGTCTGGAGAGGCATGATGTACTGTAGCGCAGGTGTCCCCAACCACCGGGGACCGCCGGCTGGCAGGCCAGTGAGCGGGCCGGCAGATGGCAATCCACATCTGGTGGCAGGTGACACGACAAGTCACAATCCACATTGGATGGCAGGTGACGTGGCAAGTGACAAGCTGCACCTGAAGGTAGGCGGCGTAGCAATTGACAAGCTGCATTTGAAGGCAGGTGACGTGACAAGTAACAATCCGCATGTGGTGGCAAATGACGAGTTGCATCTGGTGGCAGGCAATGTTACAAGTGACATTGCAATAACAAGCTGCATTTGATGGCAAGTGACAAATTGCATCTAGTGGCAGGTGACGGTGGCAAGTGACACACCCACTAATTCTGAATTATGGTGAGTTGAACTATTTCATTTTATATTACAATGTAATAATAGAAATAATGCGCTTCAATCATCCTGACACCATATCAACCATGGTGCCGTGATGATTGCCCACAAAAAAAAAAAAACAGCTGGTCCCCAATGCCAAAAAGGTTGGGGTTTGCTGCGGTAGCACATCAGGAGACCCACAGGGAGATCACAAAGATCTTCCATGAAGTTGATGAAAGTGTTAAGACTGCTACCACTGTCGAGGCTGGCCTTAACACTTTCATCACTGTGGTTGTCAGGTCTCACTATTCTTCAGAAACTCATGATAAAAACCCTGCATGGGCTCAACCAACATCAAAAATCTGTAAAAAGGGGTACAATGAAAAAGGGAAACCACAGCCCACTGTGCAAGTACAATCATCAAAATTTATTATAACAAAAATCACATAAATGGAATAGCAAATAATGTTAAAATTGAATAATTCACAACGTGTCAATTATAATGTGATAAAAACTCAATGTCCACCATTCTTGCCCAAATCCAGTGACAATGATATATATGGCAAGGGATAAGAATACACTGTATTCAATCCTAAGCAAATATGAAAATTGCATGCATGTGAATAAGGCATAGTGCTCGGTTAGCTCCTTACAATGGATGGATCTTAGGGGTTCATACCTGGATCCTGTAAAAAAGGCACATTGGCATACTCTGGTGAATATAAGTTCCTTGGTGTATGCAAATTAGGTCAACAGTGGTCTAGAGGAGGTATGTGGATATGAGGGGTGCACACACACAACACATGTGTGGCATGAAATGCCAAGGATTGTATACAATACAACGTCCTGTAACCTCCCTCTCACTGTTGAAAACCTTGATTTGATGGCCAAAGTGTGCATACAAGTTGACAGTCGTGGTCCATAAGAGACCATATATGGATCAAAGCATAAAGTCACAAGCTGAAAGAAAGTAAATGCATACTTATCATATGGTGATATGACAAATCTTCAGTGCCAGTGATGATGCCAATTTCCAGTAAGGTCCGCCAAGCATAAACAAATGTTCATATCCTCTGGTCACAGGGGCAGGGTGGACAAGGTGATGAAGCCTAACCGGTTTCGGTCACCACTAGCTGCATCAGGTGCAGTTGTGATGTTGTATACAATCCTTGGCATTCCATGCCATGTGTTATTTGCAACCCTCATATCCACATACCGCCTCTAGACCACTGTTGACCTAGTGTGCGGTCTTTATCCTCAGCGTCTCCCCTTTTTGGATACGCCAACAAATTTATATTCACCAGAGTATGCCGGTGTGCCTTTTTCTCCAGATCCAGGTCTGATCCCCCTAGGGATCCATCCATCCTAAGGAGCCGACTGAGCACTACGCCTTAGATATTGTGTATTCACATCCGTTGCCATAAATATCATTGTCACTAGATGGGGGCAAGAATGGTGGACATTGAGTTTTTATCACAGTATGATTGCCACATTGTGAATGATTCAATTTTTTTTTTCAAAATTATGTTTTATTAAAGTTATCATAAAGCAGTTGAACAAAGCCTGAGCATTTGTTGTACGCTCTTTGGGGGAACCAAGAGGTAATTGCTCTTAGTTGGGTTGCCTGATAATAGTTCACCAGATCCGGGAACGCCAGTCCCCCCTCTGATCGGGAGGCCACCATCACCGAATGGGGCAGGCACTCTGTGTTTCTTATAGTTCCAGACGAAGTGCATCAGGTCTGCTTGGAGTTTCCGCAGGTGGCCGTAAGGAACTGGGATGGGCAACATCTGGAACAGATACAAGAATTTGGGGAGGATAGTCATTTTTCCATTGCTGTTCTGCCCAAAAGAGAAATGCGGTGCATTTTCCATTTCTGTAAGAGGTCTCTGATGTGACGGAAAAGGGGGGGAAATTAGCTTGGTATAGGGATGGGTAAGATGCTTTAATTTGGACCCCTAGATATTTTAAGGCTACGGACTTCCAGTGATATGGCAAGCATCGCTGTAAGTGTACCTCCGTGCTCAGGGTATTGATTGGGAGAGCTTCCTATTTGGACGCGTTGATTTTATATCCAGAGAGAACTCTGTATCTATCCAATTCAGCATGTAGGTTGGGTAGTGAAATCCTAGGTTGAGTGAAGCTAAAGAGAATAACTGAAGACCAAGTTCCAAATAGATTAAACAGATAATGGTACCAACATCCCTTTGAAAATTAGAAGTATCAAAAAGAGAGATATATGGGATTTTAAAGGTGCAAATTAAAGGCAATTGAATCAAATTTTAATATAAAAATAAATACAGATAATTTTATTACAAAATAAGGATAAAAAACAGCGAGTACAAGTGCAATCAAAGTCAAAAGTGCATACACCTAATGCCTATTACCGACAATGATAGTACTGTATTCACATATATATAATCATACGTCCAACCAGCTTCTACATGTTTCGCCAAAGAGGTTTCATCAGGAAAGTGGGCAAGATCATTTCAATTTAAAAACAAGACAAAGTCTATGTAGTGTATTCAACCTTAGATGTATGGAAAGAAAAAAAAAAAGAAAAAAATATAATAAATACAAATCCATATAGCAAATATTAATTTAGATTTATCAAATATGATTGCATTAAACAACTAAAGACTCCAAAGAAAAGCCACAACTCTAATCAAAAAAAAAAAAAAGGAACAAACCCCCACCTTTTAAATATATTCCCTCCCCCCATCCAGACAAATTGTGGTACTCACTACCTCAGAATGTAAATCCCGAAGCAGGCACCATCAAAGAGCATTCAAGGGCTACCCCCTTATATGAATGTGCAATTGGAAAGTAATCCCAACCAAATCGGGTCACTCGTAGAGAGGGATATGACATTCATCGATTTGGGTTCTTGTAAAATAGTTATTTGTGAACCAACATCTGCAATATATGTATCAATATTTAAAACCCATAGATAAATAGACGAACGGGAGAGAATGGATCAGATACTGAAAAAGATCCAAGACTCGCCTCATTCGGTCATTAGATATTCACTGCATAGAGGGGTAGCTGGTACCCTTTATATGGCGGATCTGTTAGCTAATAAAAACACAGAGTCATATATATCCCACTATGTTATTAATGATATGCAACATGATATCAAGAACTCAAGTATGGAAAAAAATTCTTCCTCACCTCAGAATATATCACTGATAAAGGAGATTAATATCCAATAATTCTATTAATCCCACGCACAAACTTGGTGCATACGGGAGAAATCAAGATCACTGACGAGATTCATGTGTAGCTAGACACACTAACTCCCATATATTATTCAGTCTGTTTGGAAATAAGAAAAAAATAAAAACATTTTTTAACAATTCCATGGTAAACAGATATTGATAGCTATACTTTCGTCATTAAATATTAGTTTATTACCTCTAACGCCAAAGGAGGGGACTTCCAAACTCCCACACAGTGCTTACTGGCTGTGTGGTTTAAATATCCCTCCCCAATGGCGCCAATTTTCAGCGTGTGACGTCACAACGCTGTTGGCACCACACGGTGAGGGTAAGTATAATGTCATCTGCGAATAGCGCTAGTTTAATTCCTTCCCTCTGACCAATCTACCTCGGATGTTTGGGTTTCCGTGGATGGACACCGCCAGGGGTTCCACGCATAGTGCAAATAATAAGGGGGATAATGGACACCCCTGGTGGGTCCCGTTCGATATTGGGAAGGAGGGGGAGAGGGCAAAAGGGGTTTTGACCTGTGATGTGGGGTTAATATACAAATGTTGGATAGCCCGTAGAAAGGGTCCCGTGAATGATTCAATTTTAACATTATTGGCTATTCCATTTGTGATTTTTTTTTTTTTATATAATAAATTTTGATATTGTACTTTCACAGTGGGCTGTGGTTTTCCCTTTCTTTTCTTTGTACCCTTTTTTACTGCTTTTTGGAGTTGGTTGAGCTGAAGCAGGGTTTTTATCATGAGTTTCTGATTTATATGATACTGAGAGCTCCCAGTCCAATCCTTTTTCCCCCCTCCCCCTTTTTTGCAGTTTTGAAGAATTTAGGGGTTAATGTACACATGTTTTATAGTTGGCACTAGCAGGGATTCGCACCTTGAGGGATTTTTATTTTTAGTTCACTATTCCTCCCTACCTCCTCCGTGCTGAGAGGAAGTGGCATCATTTCAATAGTTCACTTCGAGCTGCGTAGGAGGGAAGAATAGGGACAGTGTCTGACAGGATTCCATTTCCAGGGATTGGTTCTGTAAGCAACACCTCATAGTAGGTGAGGTTGAAAAAAGACACAAGTCCAACCTAAGTGTGTGATTATATGTCAGTATTACATTGTATATCCCTGTATGTTATGGTCGTTCAGGTGCTTATCTAATAGTTTCTTGAAACTATCAATGCCCCTCGCTGAGACCATTGCCTGTGGAAGAGAATTCCACCTCCTTGCCGCTCTTACAGTAAAGAACCCTCTATGTAGTTCAAGGTTAAACCTCTTTTCTTTTAATTTTAATGAGTGGCCACAAGTCATGTTAAACTCCCTTTGGCGAAAAAGTTTTATCCCTATTGTGGGGTCACCAGTATGGTATTTGTATATTGAAATTATATCCCCTCTCAAGCGTCTCTTCTCCAGAGAGAATTAGTTCAGTGCTCGCAACCTTTCCTCATAACTAATATCATCCAGACGCTTTATCAGCTTTGTTGCCCTTCTTTGTACTCGCTCCATTTCCAGTACATCCTTTGAGGACTGGTGTCCAGAAATGGACAGCATATTCCAGGTGCAGCCGGAACAGAGTCTTGTAGAGCGGGAGAATTATCGTTTTATCTCTGGAGTTGATCCCTTTTTAATGCATGCCAATATTTTGTTTGCTTTGTTAGCAGCTTGGCATTGCATGCCATTGCTGAGCCTATCATCTACTAGGACACCCAGGTCCTTTTCCATCCTAGATTCCCCCAGAGGTTCTCCCCCCAGTGTATAGATTGCATTCCTATTTTTGCCACCCAAATGCATTGTTTTACATTTTTCTACGTTGAACCTCATTTTCCATGCAGTTGCCCACCCCATTAATTTGTTCAGATCTTTTTTCAAGGTTTCCACATCCTGCAGGGAAGTTATTTCCTGCTTAGCTTAGTATCGTCTACAAATACAGAGATTGAACTGTTTACCCCATCCCCTGGGTCATTTATGAACAAATTAAAGAGGAAGTAAACCCTGATGGGTTTACTTCCTCTTTGATTCCCTGCAAAGGTAAAGCATAATGGACTACTATGCATCACATAGTAGTCCATTATGTGTCACTTAGCTGACAGAGGAGCCAGCGAAGTCACCGCTGTCCCCTGTAGTCCGGAGCAGCCATCTTCTCGGTGGGTCTCGCTGCTCCGCTGCTGTCATTCGATGAAGCCGCAATGACGTCACTCCCGCGGATGCGCACAGGAGCCGCCACTCGCGGCATATCGCCGTTGACAGTGGCGCGCTCAGTGCGCCTGCGCACCACTGTCTACGGCGCATGTGCCCCGCTGTCTACGGCGCATGCGGTGCCTGTCTTTCGGCAAATATCTCCTAAACTGTGTAGGTTTAGGAGATACTTCTTGGACCTACAGGTAAGCCTTAATCTAGGCTTACCTGTAGGTCAAAGTGGTTTGTAAGGGTTTACAAGCACTTTAAATAGGATTGGTCCCAGCACAGAACCCTGGGGGACCCCACTACCCACTCCTGACCATTCCAAGTGCTCCCCATTTATCACCACCCTCTGAACTCTTGTAGCAAGTTTTCAATCCATGTACTGTGTTGAGTTTGTTAAAAATATGATTTTTTTTATATTAATCTGTTCATACGCTGTTTCATACAATGGGGTTAGATACCATTGTTGTATTCATGCACAGCATTGGGCTGTCTCCCAGGGGTATGCCTTCATTGTCTCCACAAAAATATTTTTACCTTTAGTCTTTATATGCTGTTTGGCCATACTATGTGTCACCAGCATCTACTAAGCTTTATGTGGATGGGATTATGTCCACTATTGGCCATCCCCATTTATGGTAATTTGCTGAGTGAGACTTCTTTCCTGCCTCTGCTATAAGCAACTATCAATTTCTGTTTGTAGTCATTAGAATTGCCACTTGCTGTCCACTCTATCACAGTGTGGTTGACCGCTCCATATATTTGGATCTGTACTGTTGTTATGACATTTGTACTTGTGGCGCAGCTCATTTCAACATAGTGAGATTTATTGTTGCTCTCTCTTGCTACGTCTTTGAACCTTTTTCTGTTTCCTGAGGAAGCCTTTACGGCGAAACACGTAGATGCAACACACAAGGGCTCAATGTACAAATTATATAATTTCATATGATTTTTATATTGTTTTGAACACTGTTATGATATTGTATTTTTCAATAAAATAAATATTTTTTGTACTTTCCTATTTGCTTCCATGCCTTAAAAGCTGTTGATATCTATATGGTATCTTCTTTGTTTTCCCTTGATAAATTACAGACGTGGCATTGTGGGTGCTCCCCCCTTCCTATTTCTCATTGTTGTATTCAAATGACAGTTTGAATAGATTATTGTCTCTATAGCTACAGTAAACAAGAGAGGGTCTCTCAAACTCAAAGAATGACTGTTAGTCAGTTGTTATGGAAACAAGTTTGTAACCATTAACTTTTGTCAACAAACTTGTACAAATAAAAAGCCATGAGTAGAGACTGGAACACACACATCACCATGCTGTAACATCAGAAGCCACTCATGGTAGAAGAAAGCTGCCTGATCCTCCAGAAGAATCGTTGCCAATGGAGATCACGAACATACAGTAACAGAAGATAAGTAACTTTTAAGTGTATTTTGAACTGTTATAGAGAATAGGCTGTGCTAAGCATTTTTCTTGTTATAGATATCTGTCAGTCTTGTATTGTATTCCTAAGATTGTAATAGTTTTGTATGTACAGCATCTTTGTATAGTAAAAGTTTTAGCCTTAAGGGGTTGGATTTAAGTAAAAAAGAGAAGAGGACAGTGTCCACAGTGAGCTGGTATTTTCTTCATGCTATTTATACCGAATCACATAGAAGGTAGAAGGCAGAGGCAGACGTTAAGGTATTAAAAAAACAGCTAGCAGTTTCTTCAGTGTGTACGTTCAACTGCTAGTCGGGCTGATGATTTGCAAGAGCGGTGTGCAGCCCTCATGACCAAATCAATTAATGCCTTAAGGAAAAGGAAGGGCAGTAAACCTGTTAGTAAAGCCAGGGTACGTGTTTGTCACATCCCAAAATTGGGATTGTGAGGATGTGCTCTCCTCAAATGATAGTGAGGATGAGGAGATAGAGTTTGATATTTCGCATGATGATCTGCTAGTGCAAAAGAAAAAGTATGCCAGACCTCTCATTACTAAGCATAAGAAAACGCAACATGATGGAGAGGATATGGCAGATGGGGAGGTGCATTATCGCAACCCCAGAGATGTTGAATTTGAAAAAGTACAAACAAAAAACAAAGTTCTGGGGAGCCCCTATTGAGTTGACTCCTACGCTTATGGGATGAAGGGGCGGAGAGTGTTGTTTTGTCAGGTAAGGAAGCAGTGACTATGGGAGTGTTAACCCATGATCCACAATTGCGTCAGGCAATGCAAAAGGTCAGAGAGTCTAGCGTGAATTTTTCAATGTTAGACCTCGTGAGAGATGGAATAGTCTGAGTGTGCGCTAGTCCTACTGACCTGGAAAATACCTACTCCTGGAGATCAATAGGAGAGGGTATTTCCAAATTACGTCAGATGGGTTGTATAACCAGATTAAATACGTTTCCAGAATGGATGGGTCTAGATATGGAACCCTTTACATTTGCTCTGCGCTCTAAGCTGATGAAGTCTGCACCAATTAATCTCAGGGCTCCATTATTGTCCTTGTTGGGAGGCCTGGGATTAAACAGCAAGATTCATGAAGCCACAACCCTTTTAAGCCTTTTAAGCCAGTTTGGGGAGCTAAATGAGACTAAAACAAAACCTGTCAGGGCAGTAGATAAGGTCAAGGCCAGACGGGAAGAATACAAACAGAAAAGAACAGAGAAGAAAGGGAATGGAGTAGAGAAGACAGGAGGTGAAGAAAAAAACAGGCTAGTTATTTCTAGGAAACAAATGTGGGTGGACCTATTAAAGGCAGGAGTACCTAAAGATGAGATAGATGGTATTTCTACTGCAGAAATGCTAAAGAGGTGGAAACATTTAGTTGGGAAAACTGTCAGGGTTAGAAACACTACTCCTAGTGAAGATAACATCAGCCTAAACTTAGAGGAAACAGAACAGACCCCTCCTGTTAGCCACAAACCAATTCCCAATTCCCAAACCTGAACATGAAACCAAATCCCTTTATTCTGGGGTGGAGTTAGAGAGACTCAGAAATCGGGAGGTTCCTAATCCTTTATGAAGGGAAGGTGAGTCTCCTGTCATAGCAGTGAGGGCAGTGACAGTAGGAGACTGACACCCATATGCACCTGTCACTGTATGGTGGGGGAAGTCGTCTTCTCCTACACATGTAATGGCTTTAGTTGATAGCAGAGCTGAAGTCACACATTTGCAAGGCAATCCTTCCCATCACAAAGGAGAATTGATTTATGTAGAAGGTTTGGGAGGGCAAACCACACCAGCAGTTAGGATATGGGTGAAATTGGCTATTGGCAAGTAATCAGGATTTAGGACAAATATTTTGGTATCAGAGTTACACGAAAATATTCTTGGGATGGATGTACTTCAAGGTCAGACTGAAAAAGAGGTACATTCACATTCGGGTATCCTGATAAAGCGTATCTGGTAAGGGCAGTGAAGGCTGTGGTCAGAGGTCATGCGAAATGGACCCCTGTCTACATTCCTCCACCAGAGAAGCCAGTCTGTCTCAAGCAGTACATACTTCCTGGAGGCCACAAAGAAATTGGGCAAGACCATTCAAGAACTGTTAAGAGTAGGGATCCTTGAACCTGCTGCAAGTCCTTTTTGTCTCTGATGTTCCCAGTAAGAAAAAACCTGATGGGGCATATAGAATGACTGTCAATTACAGAGGTCTAAACAAAGTGGCACCTCCATTAAAGTCAGCTGTACCAGATATGACCTCATTTGTTGATAAAATTGCTAAAAATGCAGGAGAATATCATGCTGTGATAGACCTGGCTAATGCTTTCTTTTCAATTTTGATAGACCCAGAGTGTCAAGACCAGTTTGCTATGGTGTGGGACAGCCGCCAGTACACTTTCACTGTCCTTCCGCAAGGCTATCTTCATTCTCCAACGATTTGTCATGGACTGATTGCCCAAGATTTAGGTACCCTGAATTTGAACGTCACTGTGTTTCACTACATTGATGACATCATGAAGCACTGCACCTGCTGATAGAGCACTGGGAGAACAGAGGGTGGGTTTTTAACAGAGACAAAGTCCAAGGAACTGCCACAGAAGTGAAATTCCGGGGAATGATGTGGACTGGGCCGCAGAGGAAAATTCCAGAGACAGTTGTGCAAACTATCCAGGCGCTGTCGCCCCCTACTACCAATAAGGAGGCACAGAAGTTCATTGGAGTTGTGGGGTTCTGGAGATCGTTCATCCAACTTCTTGGACTGATTATGAGGCCTATATATAATGTCACCAGAAAAAAGACTGAGTTCTCATGGGGTTCAGAGCAGCGGACTGCATTCCTGGCTGCTAAAGAAGCTATTTTGCAGCATCAGGGATTAGGACCTATGAGACAAGGAGTACCATTTCAGCTGGATGTAGTGGAGCAGAAGGGTACCATATCTTGGAGTCTGTGACAGTCAAATGAAAAGAAAGGACTGAGAGCAATGCCCATTGGATTTTGGTCCAAACAAGTGACAGGGGCACAGAAGAAATACACACCCCTAGAGAAGTACCTGTTTGGTGCCTACACAGCACTTCAACATGTAGAGACCATTACAGGAAAGGACAGTGTCATCATCCATACTGCATTGCCAATAGCAGGATGAATGAGAGATAATGGACTGACCACTAGGGCAGCTGTAGCCCAGAGCCAGACACTGATGAAGTGGTACCTTCAAGAAAGAGGGGGTATTGCAGCTGGGGGATGTTAGAGACATTTCAAAACAGTTGGCAGGGCTTGTTACTTTTACCAGCACCCGGCCAGAAGAAGAAATTCCTGTGCTGCAGTCGCCCCCCACTCAAGAGGCTCCACCCTTTGAGTTTCTGTCAGAAGACATGAACGAGTCAGCGTGGTTCACTGATGGTTCAGCCATAGTCGCCTTGTCTGGGCATAAATGGACAGCAGCAGCCTATAACCCAAGTACCGACACAGTCCTGCAGGAGACCGGAATTGGAGGGTCCAGTCAGTATGCAGAGTTGAAAGTTGTAGTGATGACTCTTCAGGAGGATCCTTCTTCCCATGTCACTATCTACACTAACAGCTAGCCGGTTTTTAAAGGACTGACAACTTTGATGCCCACGTGGAAGTCCAATGAATGGATGATTCATGGAAAGGTGATGTGGGGAGGCAAGAAAGTCTGGGACTACATCTGGAAGGAAGCTCACTCCCGCACCATAAAATTGGGGCATGTTGATGCACATGTGCCCCTAGTCCCAGACTTTGAGAACTATAACAGAGTTGCAGATGAAATTGCCAAAGTGAAGGCAGTTGTGCCAATTCATCCTGTCTTGATGAACTTGGCCAACTGGGCCCACAAGCAATCTGGACATTTGGGGCATAAAGCAACATATGAATGGGCACAGCAGAGAGGGTTGCCTATATCCATGGACATGATAAAGACTGCAATAGGGAACTGTACAGTGTGTGGAGAAGTGCGACAATGGCCATTGCAAAAGTACTCCACCGGGGTGAGAGGCCTGCAGAAATCTGGCTTCATCGGTCCCCTGCCCTAGGGAAACAATAGACTGAGATATTATTGCACTGCAACAATATTCAGCGCTTATGCTTGTTCATCCTGGCAAATGTGCAGATCAAGCTGCAACGCTTCAACTGCTCCAGAAACTTGACATTGCTTATGGTTGTCCCAAACAAGTCCAAAGAGATAATGGTTCACACTTCACCGGAACATAGATTCTGGAGTGTACTGGTTATGCCACATCCCATACCATCCATGGCCAACTGGTTTGATTGAAAGATACAACGGGCTATTGAAGGACTGGATACGCAAACATACACCCACACATACACTAAGGGGGTGGGATTGGGTCCTCACACAGGCAGTCATGTTAAATTCTAGGCCAATAGAAAAAAACACACCATATGAGAGGATGGTAGATGAGCTTGAAGACAGTGGCTGGGACTCTGACTGGTTAGTGGATACTTCTCAGCAAGAGTGGAAAGTGAGGCTACATAACATCAAACCTTCCAAAATAAACAGCAGTGATCTTCTGGGAAATATCAGTATATTTCCTCTCCTCCCTATTGATGTTCTTTGGGAGGGTCAAAATTGGGTACAGGAAGTGGGCAAAGTGTTAGTCAGATATCCAGGCAAGAAGCCATTTAGAGGAGCGATTGTAGCTGAAGGGCTTGGATCTACTGTTAATGTATTATTAGAAGGAACAGATAATCCACTTTGTTTTCCACTCCACAGACTGTTTCCGATTTGATCCATAGGACATGATGGAAAGAATGACGGAAGATCGCAAGAGCTGTGGATAGCAAGGCCTTTTTATGTATTACAAGCCTGGACTTGTTTCTAAAAAACTTTAGAATGGACTTTATAATCAACTTTTTGGATAGACTGAAACACCTTTTCAATGACAGAAATATAGGAGGTGCTGCATTAAAGGAAAATGAATGTTTAGAATTAGTTTTCTTAGTAATGAAGTGATTTTCTGTATGGAGTCTGAAAGAAAAAAAATCTAGGGCGGAATGTGTTGCATTTGTTAAAAATATGATTTTTTTTTATATTAATCAGATACATGGGACAATATTACAATAGTGAGTTGGTCAGATTACTGTCAGTTTTTTGGCTTGAGTAGATTTCTCAAACAAATGCTGTTTCATACAATGGGGTTAGATACCATTGTTGTATTCAATTGACAGTTTGAATAGGCTATTGTCTCTATATCTACAGTAAACAAGTAAGAGAGGGTCTTTCAAACGGAAAGAATGACTGTTAGTCGGTTGTTATGGAAACAAGTTTGTAACCATTAACATTTGTCAACAAACTTGTACAAATAAAAAGCCGTGAGTAGAGACTGGAACACACACACATCACCATGCTGTAACATCAGAAGCACCTGGTGATAGAAGAAAGCTGCCTGATCCTCCAGAAGAATCATTGCCAACGGAGATCACGAACATACAGTAACAGAAGATAAGTAACTTTTAAGTGTATTTGAACTGTTATAGACCATAGGCTGTGCTAGACGTTTTGCTTGTCATAGATATCTGTCAGTCTTGTATTGTAATAGTTTTGTATGTACAGCATCTTTGTATAGTAAAAGCACATTTACACACTGCAGAAGTCGAAGCTTCCTTGCTTATACCACAGAGTAACCTTGCTAGATAGACGCAAGCAAAACAGTACTCACCTTATGGTCCATGCCAATGGACCTTATTTTGTACAGTAAACATTTATGGGGAACTGTGTCAAATGCTTTTGCAAAATACAGATACACCACAGCTATGGGCCTTCCTTTATCTAGCTGGCAAGTTTGCATACTATTGATGTTAGGTTAACTGGTTTGTAATTCCCAAGGATGTATTTTGGGCCCTTTTTAAATATTGATGCTACATTGGCTTTTCTCCAATCAACTGGTACCATTCCAGTCAGTAGTCTGTCAGTAAAAATTAGGAACAATGGTCTGACAATTACTTGACTGAGTTCCCGAAGTACCCTCGGGTGCAAGCCATTTGGTCCCGGTGATTTATTAATGTTAAGTTTCCCAAGTCTAATTTTAATTCTGTCTTCTGTTAGCCATGGTGGTGCTTCCTGTGATGTGTCTTGAGGATAAACACTGCAGTTTTGTTTACTGAAGACCTTCTATTCCCTCGTGAAGACTGAGGAGAAGAATAAATTTAATACCTTCACCATCTCCCCATCCTTTTGTAATCAAATGTCCTTCCTCAATCTTTATGGGGAAGTTGGCTCTTTTGAAATTCAGTGTCTTTGTATTCCCCTTATGTTTCCTATTTGTGTGATTTATACAGAAGTCAATTGACCTGTGGTCGCTGTTCCCTAAATTGCTCCATGTTTCCACATCTGTGATAAGGTCTATATTGTTGGTAATCAGTAGATCCAGTAACGCATTTTTTCTAGTTAGTGCATCTACCATCTGACCCATAAATTTGTCCTACAAGACATTTAGGAAATGGCGAGCCTTAGATGAATGTGTGGTTCCCTCCGCCCAGTCTATATCTGGATAATTAAAAGCCCCCATTATGATAACACTTCCCATCCTTGCTGTTAATGCAAATTGAGATAGCAGATCAGTCTCCCCTTCCTCCCTCAGGTTAGGGGGCCAATAGAATACTCCCATTATTATTTTCCCTTTAGCGTCATCCCTTTGGAGCTCTACCCAAAAGTATTCCACCTCCTCCCTAGCTCCCTTAGTGATGTCATCTTTCACATTCACTTGTATAATAATCTTGATATATAGGTATACCCCTTCCCCCTTTTTACCCTTTCTATCCTTGAAATAAAGGGTATACCCTTGAACGTTTGCCAGCCAATCATGAGAGCTGTTGAACCAGGTCTCTGAAATTCTCACAAAATCCAAATCCTCCTCGTACAATAGTATCTCTAGTTCTCCCATCTTGTCCACCAGGCTCCTGGCATTGGTGAACATGCCATGTAGTTTAAACCGGTCGCATATTATCCTCGTATTAGGTGTTCCGAGATTGCAACTAGGACTTGCTACTATACTTACCTTAGGTTTATGTGCTTTGGTCAACCTACCACTAATGCTACCCTCTGGAATATGTTCCGCGCTAACTATCTCTACCTCTGCACCCTCCCCCATTGCCTAGTTTAGTTTAAAAAACACTCTAGGAGGTGTGGCCTGGACATGGCTGAGTAGAGTCGCAATTTTGTTGAGCTCCGGCCTTCCCTCACCTACCTCAGCTTTACATTCTACTATCATAGGAATGTGCTCAGCAAGGAGGCACAGGACAAGAGCAACGACTAGGGGGAACCGCTCCAATCTCCCCAGGAACGATATCCAGCAACTATTTTCTCAATTACACCAGACATCCCCAAACGCTACAATGGCGACTGCACGTGGTTTGGCCCTGGAGGCCCAGGCCTCCCACTCACATTCTCTGTCCCCCAGCGCATCGGCTCCCGCAGCCATCCTCATGGGGACACCGACGGACTTCCGAGCTGACTCGCAAGACCCCCCGCAGACCCGGGGACTTGATCGCTTAGACCAGGACATTCGGTCCCTGCTACAAGCTCTTCCTACTAAAATGGAGATAGAGGGGGGGCGTGGCCAAGCGCATGGAGGAGAAGGATGTGTGAGAGCTCAGCTCCCGCTCCACCGATCCGAACGGCACACATCGCCGCCGAACCGCGCCACACCGGACATCTCCATGAGCAGGAGAGGAGGCACCAACACCTCCCGCACCTCGGGGACCCAGAAACCAGGGGATATCGGCAGTTTTTTCCCCGCGAGAGGGCCGAACAGCAAGGCCGCACCGGAATCCAAGATGGCGGCGACCCGCTCGGCGGCGACACAGGCAGCACACACTGCCTCTAAGGTACAGGCCTCTCGGCCCTCCTTGCCCCCATCCGTTCCCGGATCCCCTGAACTGCATGGTAGGAGCCCAGAGAGCCCAGCACATTCTAGGAGCCCCTCCCCGGCCTCGGGCAAGCAGAGCAGAGGCTGGGACATGGAGAGCTACATTAAAGCTTTTCCTACTAAGGGGGACATTGAGGCATACATCAGCAGATTGGAGAGGTCATATAAGAGGGAGATTAAGGACTTGCGCCAGGACATAGGCCAACGCATAGAGGATATTGAGATCCATGCTGAGAAATCAGCAAATAGACTCAAGGAACACGACCATGTCTTGCAACAGCATACTAATCAGATACAACACTTATTCTATGGTCTCGACGACCAAGAGAATAGAAGTCGCCGCAACAATATCCGCATCCGCGGTATCCCGGAAGCGATTGAAAACAAAGATCTGTTGTTGGCGGCCACCGCCATGTTTAACCAGTTGCTGAATAAATCCAAAGAAACACCGATCGAGATAGATATAATTCACAGATCCCTTGGCCCTCGCAAATCCTAACCCTGCGCACCCAAGAGACGTCATTTGTCGCGTCCATTTCTTCAATGTCAAAGCTGAAATAATGCATGCTGCACGTGCACAGGAATCCATCCTGTTCAATGACACACCTGTTATGCTCCTGACGGATCTTTCAAAGCAGACGCTGCTAATGAGGAAAGCCTTGAAGCCGGTCACGGACGCTTTGCATGCTAAACAGATCAAGTATCGCTGGGGGTTCCTGTTTCATCTTTTTTCTTCCCATGATGGTAAATCTGCCACCTTTTGCACATTAGGGGACCTGCCCAACTTCCTTGGCACCTTTGAATTGCCTCAAATCAGGATCCCAGACTGGCCACTGACTGCCGTCACCCCTGGTCTACCTAGCACCTCAGCCTGGGTAACGCAAACCAAGAAGAAGAGGTCCCGCTCCCGCACCACCAAATCTCCTCCAGAATGAACGCTCTGTGTCCCACTGAAAAGTGGGTGTCTGACTTCCACATTTTTCCTCTGTTTTTGCGGAGACCTGTGCCTCAGGTTGTTCCCCTATACTCCGTGACTTGAATGTCACTCATCCGACCATTCTCCTGCTTCTTCCTTTTAACGTTTTGCATTTTGTAATTTTTACACTTTCTTTTTTTTTCTCCCCTTTTTACTTTTATTGTCTCATATGTGGATCATCCCCCGCCGCTCCTCCCCCCCCCCTCGCTACAAGGACTGTGGGCAACCCTTCTAATATGTCGGGCCCCTGCCGATGTGGGTCTATGTTATGTTATGCTGTATGGGTGTGGGGGAGGTGTGGGGGAGGGGTGGGGGGACGGTTGAGTGGGTCTGAGAAACAACTGAATTAGTTTAACTTTTATATGCAGTTTTTCATGCTTATCGGGTTACAGTTATGGTTAAATGTGTATATGATAGATCCTCTTGGTCTCACCTACTAGTTAGATGGCGTGTGCTTTTCATGCTCTTACAGGCAGATATCTGCCCTATTGGTTAGCCGACTACTTAAATTAGCACACGCCGTCGGATAACCTTTGAATTAATAGGCGCTGTGTGCTATACATCAGCTCATTTTGTTTTACAGTTAATTACAGTTGGGGCGGAGCCCCTGAGTTCAGTTTGACCACGTTCCCCCACGATAGGGTGTACAGAGTCTTTGGTGCCTCTGTTACTGATATATCCCTTAGCTTTCCATTGTAGTGTCCATCGTTTCTACCCCCACATGGACACTAGAGGGAGCACTCTCCCTATAAGTTTACATCTTCAGCTTCCTAGCAAGCAATATACCACGCTGTTACAGGAATCCTGTTTCCATTCCTATCTGCATTACATATCCTAGGCCCCTCTAGGGGCGCACCTGCGCACTTTCCTACCTCAGCGCTTCGATCCTCTTTTTTCACCTCTTTTTTTGACCTTCCCCTCTTCCCTCCTCTACCTCACCTCTGATGCACAGCTTACTCGTACACTTTCCCGCTCAGTTGCATTCCGTAGCTCCACAGCACATACCCCCCACCTCCCCTCACCATGGCCGCCGCTCTAGACATTAAGTTTTCCTCTCTTAACTGTAGAGGATTTAACACTCCAGAAAAACGTAGACAGATTCTACACCACTTTCACAAGGCCGGTTCGCAAGTTCTATTACTACAGGAGACCCACTTTCGGGCCGATAAGGTGCCTTCCATACCAGATAGACATTACACAACCTGGTTTCACATCACGAATCCCCTAGCGAGTTCAAAAGGGGTCTCGGTAGCTTTTCACCGATCCTTTACACCACAAGTGCTTGAAAGTGACATAGACCCCAAAGGAAGGTTTTTATTCTTGAAATTACAATATCTACAAACTGTGTTAACTGTTGCCAATGTTTATCTCCCAAATCAGAACCAACTTCAATTCCTTTGCTCCGTGACCGCTCGCCTCAAATCTTTTGGGACTCCTAAACTGATCCTGGGAGGCGACTTGAATGTCCCCCTCGTGCCGAGACTGGACTCCTCCACCGGTAAGTGCCACCTGTCACCCACCTCGCTGACCAAACTCAGAGCAGCCCTAGCTGACATGTCCCTAGTGGACACCTGGAGACTGCTACACCCTTCTGATAGGGACTATACCTATTACTCCCCTGCACATAATTCTTACAGTAGGATAGATTACATCCTCCTCAGCCAAAACCTACTAGACTTCGACTCTCAGTGCGAGATTGGGGTGCGGTTGTGGTCAGACCACGCTCCAGTACACTTAACGCTCGGGAAGCTTCCTCGCTACCCTCGCCGGGGCACATGGAGGCTGAACGACAACTTACTGACTGACACAGTATGTGTTGCAGAAGTATCTCAAGCAATTACAGATTTCACCAGCGACCATGCCCACGATGAGACTAGTAATATGACCAAGTGGGAAGCCCTGAAATGCGTTATTCGCTGTATTTTTATACAACACGGCTCTAGATTGAAAAGAGCACGTACAGAGGATATACACCGACTTTTCTCCCAGATAGCTTCGCTGGAGGCCTCCCATAAACGCACACTAGACTCTCGGACCCTGACGGAACTCTCTAACGCGCGGCGGGACTTACTTCAGATCTTTTCGGCAAGATCGCTGAACGCATACCACAAAGGCCGCCATACCCACTACTCACAGGCTAACAAATGGGGAAAGCACCTCGCACGAGTTATCCATCCTAGACAACGGAGACAAAACATCCCTTACATCTTATCGTCTTCCCAACAGAAGAGGTTCAGGAACTCCGAGATTGTCTCGGAGTTCAGGGACTTCTATTCCTCCCTCTACAACCTCCCCTCCCCGGGTATTTCGAGCTCCACTTCACCGTCCGATCTGCATCGCTATATTCAAGATATGGCCTTACCTACTATCTCTTTAACTGATAGAGCTGACTTGGAGCTACCTCTGACCACATCTGATTTCCTAACAGCGATTAAAGGTCTGAAAAACGGTAAAAGCCCAGGCCCTGACGGATACTCCCCGCAATTTTATAAAAAATTCGCACACCAACTCGCCCCGATTATGGCCAGGACATTCGAGGAAACAGACGACACGCATCCCCTTTCACTTCCAAGCCCTTATAGTTGTAATACCTAAACCGGGGAAAGACCATGCACACTGTGGAAATCATAGGCCCATATCCCTACTGAACGTTGACCTCAAACTTTACTCCAAGATTTTGGCGACACGCCTTGCTCCCCTGCTCCCCTCCATCACTCCATCATTCATAGTGACCAAGTGGGCTTTATCCATGGCCGAGAGGCCAGGGATAACACCACTAAGACTCTACACCTTATCTCCTATGCCAAACTCCACAACATCTCTACTTGTCTCCTAGCTTGTGATGCCGAAAAGGCGTTCGATAGGGTGAACTGGACGTTTCTCCAGGCCTCCCTGCAGCAACTAGGCCTAGGCCCACGAATGCTCAATAAAATCATGGCTTTATATACGAGCCCGTCTGCCAGGGTCTTAGCCAATGGGGAATCGTCGGCGGCTTTCGGGATCCAGAACAGCACCAGGCAAGGATGCCCGCTATCGCCACTCCTGTTCGCAATCACTGTTGAACATTTGGCTCAAGCCATCCGAAACAATAACTCTATTCATGGGATCAACACCCCCTCGGCTCCCCGTAAGCTGTCACTCTACGCAGATGATCTACTCTTATATGTCACTCAACCTCGAATTAGTCTCCCTGCCATACTGGAGGAGCTTGCCCGGTTTGGAGTTCATAGCAATTTCAAATTGAACCTGAACAAAACGGAAGCTCTAAATATATCATTACCACCGAAAGACCTAAACTTCATTCAAAAGCGATACTCCTTTAAATGGCAACCGCGCTCAATCAAATACCTTGGGGCGGAGATTCCTTCTGACGTTCATGACGTGTATGCCCTAAATTTTAGTCCACTACTGACTTCTATTAGACGTTCCCTCGAGGGTTGGCACAACCTTAAGCTCTCCTGGTGGGGGAGAATGAGTGTTATTAAAATGGATATACTTCCAAGGGCATTGTACTTGTTTCAAACTCTTCCCATTCTCCTTCCGACGACTTTCTTCCTCGCATTGCGTGCTTTGGTGGGCAAGTTCCTGTGGCAACACCACCCTCCTAGACTTAAACACAAAGTTTTAAGTGCCCCCAAACTTAGGGGAGGTACAGGTCTCCCAGACTTCCAACTATACCACACATCTGCGGTATTTTCCCGACTCTTGGACTGGTTCCCGAGGCCACGTATTAAACCCTCCACCTTAATTGAACAGGACATGGCTACAGTAGATCTGCGAGCCCTGTTATGGGGGTATAAACCCGAGTTTCGCACAATGCAGGGGATCTCCCCTCTAACGAGGGCAGCCCTTATGTTGTGGTATACTAAAGCTACTCCTTACGCCTTGTCCACAGATCCCAGCCCGTTATCTCCCTTATTTGACAATTTGGCTCTCGCTGCCAAGATGCACTGCGCGAATTACACACGTGAAAACTGGCCGACAGCTAATCAGTTTGTCCATCCTACTACTGGACATTTCCATCCCCCTACAGAACCGCAGACTGCTGTACCGACAGACTGGCTGACTACAATTTCGCTAAACTAGCTTTGCAGAGACCTTCACCTATCAGGGAGAACACACAGACCACTTACGTTATTTGAGGGCCTCAGCAATCTAGCTCAAACCCCAAGACACACTTTATCGTTAATTTACAAAGACATCCAAACTCGATTATATGACGCTCTCCCCGCATACACGAGTAAATGGTCTAGAGACCTAAATATAGAGATCTCCCCAACACAGTGGACTACCTCCTTTACCCTTACGCATCACTCATCCAGGTCAGGGTTTACCCAAGAGAAGAACTACAAATTGCTGTCAAGATGGTACAGGGTTCCGGTCTCGGTACACAGGATGTTCCCATCAACCACAAACGTATGTTGGCGATGTCACGGAGTGCAGGGATCCTACATCCATATATGGTGGGATTGTGATAAGGTTCGTCCATTTTGGGATAAGATCTTTGAGATTTATAATGACGTATATCAGACTTCGTTACCTCCTTCGCCTTTGTCTGCTCTCCTATCCATCCTTCCTGGAACAATTAAGTCCCAGGAAGGTAGTCTTTTGAGATTCTTTCTCTCAGCAGCTCGCCATGTCATTTCCTTATACTGGAAGAAGGACTCCACCCCCCCTATTTCCAAGTGGGTGGATATCCTTAATGATATAATGCTCATGGAGGAATTGCAGGCGAAGGCGGACGACACTTATGATAGGTTCACCATGTTGTGGTCCATCTGGCGACACCATTCCCAGACGGAACTGTTTCTTAATAATCTTAAGATCTCCTAAGTAAACTTACCGCCGCTATTGGGCGGAGAGTGGTGACGTCGCTGTGGCCACAATAGACACTGGGAGGCGGAACTTAATCAATTCTGCCTCTGAGTTGGGCATTTATGGTGAATCTTATACCAACAACAACGGTGAATATCATGCACATACCCTTACTGATAAATGCATTTGCTGTGCTCTCCCCCTTTCTCCCCCCCTCTCTTCTTCTCCCCCCCTTCTTGCTGTATTTACCGCCTCCCCCCCCCTCCCCTGTTTTCTTGTTCCTACCAATGTGCCTTATTTGATGTTAATGGTGACATAAGTGATATAGTTGCCTGTTTTCTTGTCTGTTATTTTACACTACCTGGCATATAATAAAAATATATTCAACCCTAAAATGGAGATAGAGGCTCTCATCCTCCAGATAGAAGAGATGCACCGGAGAGATCTGCATGAAGTGCGGGAGGAGGTGCAGGGTCTCTCGGACAGAGTGGCCTCCGGAGAAACATCTCTCTCATCCCTGACACAGAGTGATAGACCTGGAATGGTCTCAACCCGCACATTTGGATGCCTCTATTGAACTTCAATTGCATCTGGAAGACATTGAAGATCGCAGCCGCAGAAACAACCTGCGGCTTCGTGGCATTCCGGAGGCCACGGGCTCGGAGGATCTGAGGGCTACAGTCATTGCTATTTTTCACAAGCTTCTAGAGCCCCCTCCATCATTGCTAGAACTTGATAGAGTGCACAGGGCTTTCGGACCGAGATCTGCTGACCCCGCACGTCCGCGGGATGTGATATGCCAATTGCATCGCTACATCCAGAAAGAGGAGATCTCCCGCAGAGCCTGGGACCAAGGAGAAGTGGACTTTGATAGGGCTCAGGTTAAAATCCTACCCGACCTGTCAAGAGCTACCCTGCACCGCAGAGCTCTCCTCCGCCCAGTACTAGAGCTGGTGAGAAGGCATGGCTGCACATACCGCTGGGGATACCCGTTCGCTGTCCTGATTAAGAAGGACTCATCCTCCTTCAGGCTACGCACAACAGCGGATTTGCCGGACCTGTTTTCTTTTTTGGGCACACCCCCCATCCAGGTCCCGGACTGGCTACAGTATCTTCCGAGATCCTTCGGAGGAGTGGGCACCGTTGCATTCCGGGGACCCCTACCTGCACGCCCGCAGAGAGGGAGGAGATCCTAAGCGTCCTCCCCTGATCAACGTGACACCTAAGTGAGCTGATGCTTTGTGAGCTGTCCCCCCCCCCCCCTCCCTCCTTCTTGACACTTTTGGCTTCCACGTAAATGTGCCCCATTTGTTTGCCGGTATGTATTGGCTTTTTCTGTTGCGGGGTGTACCAGTCTCTCCCCCCCACCCCCGAGCTGACCCTGATGGCTGATGGGATACCCTTCACGCTAGCTGCCGAAATGTCCGGTGCTGTGACCCTTTCCATGCTACCCGCTTCTGGATGCCCTGCCCGCTTCCCCATTGCCCCTCTCCACGCAGGTGCTCCTCGGGCTGCACAGAAGAGGAACGGCTGCAAAACATGTGTCTCACAACGTATCTACTGGCATAACAGCAGCTGAGACTAAGGCTCCTGTAGACGGTTCAACCTGGCAGCCGTGAGTAAGATTTTGACTGGCAAAATGGGGGGAACACTGCAACAATGAGAAGTAGTCGTATATCCGCCCCCGGAGACTTGTGTTGACCTCCTTTTTCCCCCGGGGGAGGGGGACACGCCATGGGGAGCTGCCTATCTTGCAGCCCAACTACAGGTGTACATTGCCGGGGGTTGGCACCGGGGGGGGGGGGGGGGGACACTGTACCTTGCAGATGCGGGGAGTGGAGGATACGGGGGGATGGGGGCGGGGGGTGTCCCGGAGGGGGTGGTGGGCACCCGGAGTCGGCGAGCCGCAATGTTGGTCTGTTTCTTTTTTGTTTTGTTTAGGCTGTACTCGTGGACAGGGGGGTGGAATTTGAGTGACCTCAGATAGTGGAACCTGGCCATAACCCACATGTAGATGACGAGAGGTCTAGGGGGGGGGGGGGGGTCCAAGCTTGCACTGGTGCCGTTATTTTTGTTTCCTATTTTTCTTTTCCTAGCGGAATCAAAATACTTGTTAAATGTACATTCACCTATGATACATTATAGTTATATTATTTGCTGTCATATGATGTTTTCTCTTTGTTTTTTTTTGTTGACCATCTACTAATGCTGGGGTGGGTGGGGCGGGCAGGGGGCTCCCTTCTTGGTCCTGTCTAGCCTCTCTCCCACGTAGGTTGGCGCTTATCCCCCAGTGATTCACTGGAGAGCGTTTTGGCAATACTTTACCCCATTTATACGTTACTTTGGGCTGCTGTACTCTTACAGGGCCGTCTAGCTCTTTCCCCCTTTTTTTCTTCTTTTCTTTTTTTTTTTTTTTTTTTTTGTCTCGTTACTTTCTATCCCTCCCCTCTTTCCCTTACCGCCCCCTCCACCCCATCCTATCCCCTCCCTTCCCTCCCCCCCATCCTATCCCCTCCCTTCCCTCCCCCCCATCCTATCCCCTCCCTTCCCTAACCCGTATTATGGAGACCCTGGACGTGATCTCGCTTAAGGCCAAAGGCCTTAACACGCTGGAGAAACGACGGATGCTCCTGCAAGATCTACACCGCCTTAAATCGGACGTAGCCTTTATACAGGAGACAACTTTCAGAGACACAAGTATACCATTCCACGAACCAGTTGGCTAAGTCGAGGGGGGTGTCCATCCTCCTCTCGAGGAGGATACCTTGGACCTTCGTAGACTCAATGGCGGATCCTGAAGGCCGTTTCCTTTTTGTGAAGGGGAAAGTGGGTGAGGTCAAGATTACATTGGCTAATTTGTATGCCCCCAATGATCACCAAGAGGTGTTCTTGAGTAGGACGCTTAATAGACTGACCAACTTCCCAGAGGGCCACCTTATTGTAGGGGGAGACCTGAATGTTCCACTGGCCCCAACAGATGATACATCCTCTGGACTGTCTTCGCTGTCCTGCTCCTCCCGTAACCGAATAACACAATCCCTACACAACTGCCAACTGATTGATGTTTGGCGCCTCCTTCACCCCGAGGAAAAAGACTTCACCTTCTACTCCTTTCCACACAAGACCTACTCTTGCATTGACTACTTCCTTGTCCCTCATGCCCAGTTACATGCCGTATGTGCTTCCACGATAGGTCTTGTTACCTGGTCCGACCATGCCCCGATCTTTCTATCCTATGCACTTCACGACCCCCTGATGACCGGGGCCAAGCAGTGGAGATTGAAAGAAAGCCTCCTGCAAGACAAGGAAGTCCTCACGGACGTCATTAAAGAACTGGAATGGTACTTCAGCACCAACGACACTCCTGATTATGACCCTGGGATTATCTGGGAGGCGCACAAGGCGGTTATAAGAGGAGTGCTGATAAAGCATGGATCCAAAATTAAACGGAACCGTACTGAACAGCTTAGGGCACTTCTTGTGGAGCTTAAAGCACTGGAGAGCCGCCACAAGCGGGTACATTACCCTTCTTTAGAGAGGAAACTTTTGACTAAACGATCACAAATTACAGATCTACTCCAATTTAAGGCCAAAGCGGCGCTACAGGTCTGCAGGAGGTTTTCTTATGAAGATGGAGATAAATGCGGGAAATTACTAGCGAGAACATTACGAGAGCAGAGAATGGCGACCTAAATCCCACATATAGTGCCGCACAACAGACCCAAAGTCACGAAACCCCGTGACATAGCTCAGGAATTTTGGGAATTCTATAATTCCCTATATAACGTGCAGATCAAACCCCCCACCCAGGAACAGATAGACTCCTATCTTTCAGCATCCTTTTTTTTGAAAAATATGTTTATTAAAGGTTTCATAACAAACAACATAGAAAAACAACAGTGCTCACAGTATACAAGAGCTGTTTCATGACACAGAGATAGTCAATGCAACATAATACATCAGTAGTCATTGTAAAAAGCAAAAAGGGTACTCCACTGGCGGCCCCCATATCTCCTGTCAGCATATACAATCCCCCATCTTGTTCCATAAAAACAAGAGACAAAAAAACAGCTCCCCCCAAAAAGAGGAGGGGAGCACATATAGGGCAGTACAGAACAAACGGAACAATACCCTCCCGCAACCACAACCACCATCCCCAGCTAAGCAGTTTCGGGGTCAGCTACCCAAACATGCCAGACCTTATCGTATTTCTTTGGACATCCCCGATGCAGGTAAGTATCTTTGTAAAGGGGAAGACTGTTATTCACCAGGCGCTTCCATTGCACCACGGATGGGGGATCTGCCTTTTTCCAGTGCATAGCAATATTTTTACGAGCATAAAAGAGTCCAGTCATCGTGCGTTTGGCCGTGGACTGCACCACGGGCTCAATAAGTCCCAACATGCAGACCTCCATGGCCAAAGGCAC
Source organism: Lithobates pipiens (assembly GCF_037356315.1). Classification (NCBI taxonomy): domain Eukaryota; kingdom Metazoa; phylum Chordata; class Amphibia; order Anura; family Ranidae; genus Lithobates; species Lithobates pipiens. The sequence goes on from NW_027507791.1 coordinate 141,059,162, forward strand.
CGTAGTCATGGTGACCTTGCTGATCAGATGTAACACTGACTCCCAGTACTGCTGGACCCTAAGGCACAGCCAGAAAATATGTGAAAAGTCCCCAGGGGAGGCACCACATCGCCAACAGCTCGGAGAGTGCGCAGGGTTCATCCTATGGAGTCTGTACGGGGTGTAGTAGGCCCGGTGCACAATTTTAAATTGCACAAGGCGGTCCCTAATAGAGACCAGGGAGTTAAAAGGAAGGTCCCATACATCATCCCAGTCATCCGTGTCAAGTGAGGGGATGTCAGTCCGCCACCTGGCCCAAAGTTTATCAAGAGCCGGCAGCGACACAGTTATGAGATGGGAGTATAGAACCGAAGTAGGTTTCCTGTCACAGTCAGTCCTAAGTGTGTGTTCCAGTTTCGATTGTGTCAGATTGCAGGAGGAATCCAGGAATTGTGCTGTGAACGCGTGGACCAACTGAAGGTATCGGAATAGATAGTGACCAGGTACATTGTACTTGGAAATTAGGCTGGTAAAGGGGAGTAAAGAGCCCTGCTCCACAACATGCGACACAAGCCTAATCCCTAGCTTAGTCCATGCGCATGGGTCAGGGATCTGGTATAGGTGAGACAGGCCAGGATTCAGCCACAGTGGGGCATTTGGGGACACATCAGAACGTTCACGTCTCTCCAGGGCCAGTCCCGCCCGCCATGCTCGCAGGGTAGCGACCATGGAGGGAGTCAAAGAAAAAGGAGCCCGAGGGCCCCGGTGTATTAGGAGCCTGAGGGCCTCCAACGAACCCAGAACCGAGGCCTCTAGAGCAGTGGAGGAGTTCGTTTGGTCCAGCTGCAGCCACCAGGCAACCGTGACTAGCTGTGCGGACAGATAGTATTTGTAACAGTCTGGGAAGGCCATGCCCCCCTGCGTCCGTGGTCTCATCAGAGTTGTCAAGCGGTACCTGGGTGATGAGGAGCCCCAAATAAAGGAGGAAAAAATCTGGTTCAGTTTTTTGAAAAACGACTTAGGCAACCACTGTGGGGAGTGACGAAACAGGTAAGTAAGTCTGGGGACGACCTTCATCTTAAGGAGATTTATACGCCCCCAGAGCGATAATGGCAGGTTACTCCATGATTTAAGCTTGGCCTGAATATCTAAAAAAACCGGGGTAAGATTGAGTGTAAGGTAATCCGACGCCAAGTGAGAAACCTGAACACCCAGATACTTAAATGAGTCAACCCAGACAAGGGGATTGTCCGAGAGCGAAGTGGCCCTTGCCCCCTGATCAATCGGGAACAGAAGAGATTTGGACCAGTTCACCCTGAGACCAGTGACCCTCGCATACGTATCCAGCACATCCAACACCCCCCTAAGCGCAGGACCAGCATCATTAAGAAAGAGCAGCATGTCATCTGCGTACAGGGCCACCCTCTCCTCCAGCAGCCCAATACGCAGACCTGACACCCGGGGCAAAACACGCAGTGCCTCAGCCACAGGCTCAATCGCAAGGGCAAACAAAGCCGGAGAGAGAGGGCATCCCTGCCTGGTCCCCCTAAAAAGCCTGAAGGGGGCGGAAAGGGCTCCCCCCAACTGGACCGACGAAGTCGGGCTCCGATAAATCACCTGAAGCCAATTAATAAACAACAAGGGGAAGCCCATTTTCCGCAGGGTTTCCCACAAAAAAGGCCATTCCACCGTGTCGAAGGCCTTCTCGACATCCAAGGAGGCCACCACTCGGGTTCCCATATTCAAATGGTGGGCGTGAATGTTAGTAAAGAGTCTCCTGAGGTTAATGTCCGTAGACCTACGGGGCATGAAACCAGTTTGGTCAGAGTCTATCACCGAGGGGAGCATGGGGTAAAGTCTACGGGCCAAAAGCTTGGTCAATATTTTAAAGTCAGAGTTCAATAGGGCTATGGGCCTATAAGAGGCACACGAGGTAGGGTCTTTAGGGGCTTTGTGAATCAATGTTAAATGGGCATGGTACATGGAAGCAGGCAATGCACCAGCAGTCAGACAGGTAGTATAGAGCTGAGCCAGTAGGGGCGCTAGAAGAGCCCCGTGGGCCTTGTAGAAGGCCGTCGGAAGTCCATCCGGCCCCGGAGCCTTACCTGGGGGAAAATAACTAATAACCCCCAGGACCTCCAGCGCCGTAAAAGGTCGGACCAGAGTCTCCCTTTCCGAGTCCGAGAGCCATCCCAGCGCCAGCTGGTCTAATAAGGTATGAAGTGACTCAGGTCGAAAGTCGGTGGGGAGACCTGAGGAGTACAACTTTTCATAAAAGGCGCTGAAAGTCCGCAGTATATCCGAGGGGGAGGTCACGGTGTCCCCATCCGGAGTCTGCAAGGCAGATACCAGAGTGAGGGGTCGGTCATGCTGAGCCATCATCGCCAACAGACGTCCATTCCTATCTCCTTGTTCAAATACCCGCTGTTTCCCCTTATACATGTCAAGTCTGGTAATTTCCGTCAGGTGTAACTGCAAGTCCCTCTGAGCTGCCATTAGTAAGTCAAAATTGACAGGGTTGGGGTTCGCCGTGTAAGTGGCATTACAATTATCAACGGCTTGTTGTAATGAGAGAGTCATACCCGTCTGTTTTTTCTTAATATCAGCAATACAGGAAATATATTGGCCCCTGGCATAAGCCTTAAAAGCATCCCAAACAGTTGCAGGGGAAGTGGACCCCACATTCACCTCCCAAAATTCCGCCAGATGTTCCGGCAATTTGTCGGACAGGTCAGGATGCGAAACCCAGTATGCACCCAGCCGCCAAAGTGCCGCGTTACGGGAGGCCGAGCGAAGCACCACCGTCAGAGGGCAATGGTCAGACAATCCACTGGGGAGATAGGACGCCTCCAACACGTCCGCTAACAGTGCGGGGTTGGAGAAGGCCAAGTCCATCCGGGATGCCGTCTTGTAAGAAGCTGAAAAACAAGAATACGCCCTCTTGTCAGGGTGCCTCCACCTCCAGACCTCCTCCAAACCAACCGCCCGAGCCCATCCGGAGAGCTCCAAACACTGCCTCTTAGCAGGCAAAGGCCTGTCCAGGTCTGGAGACAGGGTGGCATTGAAGTCCCCCATCACCAGCACCCGCCCAGGACAGAAAGGTGAAATTTTGTCTAAAACATCATACAGTAATGTGGATGAGAAAGGGGGGGGAATATAGAGATTCACAAAAATGTATCTTTGAGAATACAGGGTAAACACCAAGATCACAAACTTCCCCAGGGGGTCCGTGCGGACCTCTTCAATAACACACGGAAAATTCCTGTGAATGAGGATTGACACCCCCCTGGCATAAGTGGAGTAAGTGGCATGTATACCCCGTTGTATCCAGGGTTTCTTAAGAGTGAGGACCTTGCTGCCTAAAAGGTGAGTTTCCTGGAGAAGGATAAGCTGGGGGGAATGGGTTTTCAAATATTGGAAGAGCAGGGCTCTCTTAAATTTAGAGTTCAGGCCTCTAACATTCCAGGAGAGGACAGTAAATGAATCCGAGACCTGGCTAGCCATTCGGTATATAAAGGAAGGGGGAGCAGGAGAATCGGGGGAGGCCCATCCAGGGGCACCCTGTAAGCAGCAAGATCATAATTACATTGCAGATAATACCGTCAGCACTGAAACACAACATAAAACACAAACAAACAAATGCAGTTGCACATAGAACTGTGGAGGCCCAATCAGGCTCCAAACTACCCAGGCACGGAGTGCCTTTCCTACTATATCCCATCGCTCCCCCTAAAAAGAAAAACAAGGGGGGGTCCGGGAATAGTTTGTCCCCAAACAAAAAAAAGTCCTATCTAACAGGTGCAAGCGTCTCCAACTGGGACCCTACACCGTCAGTGTTCGCCTCAGTTCCACTGGTCAAAGACACATGGCCAGGAAGCAAGTCAAAACGAAGGGGCGCGAGCCACTGACCAGAAAAGGGAAAAAACTAAAATCAAAAAGTACATAAAGAAAAAGAGGGGGGGGAAGAAAAGACTAGGGAGAGGGGGGCTGTGGGGGGCGGCAATCACGCCGCAGTGGCAGTACTTGCTTGTAGTAGTGTGTGCGTGTCTTCCGCAGTCTGCTGAGTAGGCCCGCTCCTGCAAAAGTGCCCAGCAGATTAGTAGTGGCATCACAGCCAGGTGTGCAGGAAAAGAAAAATAAAAACTCAGGGACGTGGGTGCCGGAGCAGGCACATGGTAGGTGGCAGCATTCCGATCCCCGTGTTCAGGCAGGATGAAAGATGAAAGTCGGCAGGTGCAACGGCCACCTGGCAAGGATCCAGCAGGGGAATTGAAAAGGAGTAGAGCACCAGGCAGGCATTGTAAAGGTGCAGGTGGCATCCGTAGTGCAGTGCAGCTCATCTGCGGCCATCCAACCAGGACAAGGCAGCTTCTGGGTCCATGAAAAAGTGTGCACGATTATCAGCAATCACCGAAGTTTACTGGGATACAGGAGGCTATACTTGAGGCCCTCATTTCGCAGGCGCTTCCTGACCTCAGTAAAGGAGCGCCTACGGTGCTGCACTTCAGGGGAATAGTCAGGAAAAAGCATTATCTTAGCCCCATTAAAGAGTAGATCTCGCTTTTCTCTGGCCGCCATCAAGACCCTATCCCGGTCTCTGCAGTTTAACAGCTTAAATAGAAACGGCCGCGGTGGAGCCCCAGGGACATGGGGAGTAGGAGGGAGTCGGTGCGCCCTCTCCACAATGAATGTAGGAGGCAGATCAGGCAAATCCAGGAGCGTCTTAAGGAAGGCCTCAGTGAATTCAGCAGGCCTCGCACCCTCAGCCTTCTCGGGGAGGCCTATGACACGGATATTGTTCCTCCTGAGCCTATTCTCAGTATCTATGGACTTCTCCTGTAAGGCTTTAACTTGCAACTGTAATGCACGGAGGTCCCGGGAGTCAGCTCTGGTGTTGTCCTCTAGCTGCGATATGCGGCCTTCAGCCTCTGTAAACCGGGCCCTAAATTTGTCCATGTCATGCCTAATGAGGCTCACATCGGCCACCAGGTGGTCAATTTTCACCATCACCGAATCCCTGCCCTCCTTGATCGCTGCTAGGAGCTCGGCGTGGGAGTCTGCCTGGGATGGAGGAGGATCAGCGGCTGCCTGAGAGCCGACAGACATCGTGGCGACAGGGGACCTCGTGGGGAAGATGGCCGCCGCGGACCGGGCCTCACCTGCTGCGGACGAACGGAGCCTTCCCGGGGGCTGCGGAGAGGGCCGCGGGGTACCGGAGGTTTTCTTCCGCCCCAGGGTGTCAGGGGGAGAGGCTGTGCGATGAAAAAACAGCGCTGGAAGTCGACAGGATAAGCGGTGGAGCGGAGCTCAGCAGTCACACGTCTGCTCTTGTTCACATCCCGGCCACGCCCCCCATCTTTCAGCATCCTTAATGCCCCACATAGCAGAAGCTGACAGAGACATTTTCGAAGACCCTATTACCATCAAGGAAATTCAAATGGCAGTAGGGACTATTAAGATGGGCAAAGCACCGAGCCCAGATGGCTTGACGGGCCAGTATTACAGGACCCTACTCCCGTCTCTCGCCCCATATTTTGGTCAAGCTGTTTAATGCACTGGGCTCGTCTGTGAAGTTTGCGGCTGACACTTTGTTGGTGCACATTTCGGTGATCCCTAAGGAAGGGAAAGACCTATCCTCCTGCAGTAGTTACCGGCCAATCTCACTGCTCAATTTAGATCTGAAGCTTTTTACGAAAATACTGGCAAACAGGATACAACAGTTTATCCCAACCTTGATTCATCTAGACCAGGTGGGCTTTGTACCTACACGAGTAGCTAGGGACAATACTACAAAGGCGTGGAACCTTCTCCAAATAGTCAACAAGTCCCGGACAAAATGCGTTTTTCTTAGCACCGATGCAGAGAAAGCCTTTGACAGGGTGAATTGGACCTTTATGTTAACGGTCTTGCGCTACGTTGGCTTTGGCAACAAGATGCTGCAGTGGATTTCTGCGATCTACTCCTGCCCCTCTGCTCGGGTTCGAGCTAATGGGATACTATCAAATCCTTTCAAAATTACGAATGGGACACATCAGGGGTGCCCATTATCGCCCCTCCTCTTCGCCCTCTCACTAGAAACCTTTCTCTGCTCGGTCAGATTGAATCAGGACATTAATGGAATAAAACTTGGGGACGACCAACACAAAATTTCGGTCTACGCTGATGATATGTTATTTTCAATCACAAATCCCCTGATTTCTTTCCCTAACTTGATGAGAGAATTTGAGAGGTATGGAGCTCTCTCCAATCTACGAATTAACTTTGCCAAGTCGGAGGCAATGGGGATTAACTTTCCACATTCACTAATCGCCCAGCTTCAGAGCGGTTTTAAGTTTAAATGGACGGATAAAGCACTGACCTATCTAGGCACACTGATCCCCCTAGGATGGACAAGGTCTTCGAACTTAACTTTCCCCCACTGCTGAAGAGAGTTAAGTCATTCTAATGCCGCGTACACACGGTCGAACTGTTTGACATACTTAGTCCGTTGAAACACATTTCAGCGGACAATCCGCTCGTGTGTGGGCTTCAGCGGACTTTTTCAGCGTGCAGTCCGGAGTACTAAGATTTCCGGATTTTCCAAAAATCTGTCCGTCATACTTTGGTTTCAGCGGACAATACGGTCGTCAGTATGCTAGTTCGACGGACTAAGAATGGCGCATGCCCAGAAAGGATTTACACGGCGGAAGGGTGCTTTGCTGTGTCTTGGACTTCCTATTTCTAGTCCCGTCGTACGTGCTGCACATGTCATCGCGCAAGCTTTCGACGGACTGTTTGTGCATCCGTGTGTGGTCAAGTCCGTTCAGTGGAAAGTACGACGGATTGTCCGTCGGATTGTATGACGGACGAAGTACGTCAAACAGTTCGACAGTGTGTACGCGGCATTAGACAAGTGGAAATCAGGCCTCCATTCCTGGTTCAGCCGTTGCAACATTATAAAAATGAGCATTCTCCCCAAGTTCCTCTACCTCCTACAGGCGCTACCTATACACATCTCACCCGCATATCTTAAACAGGTCCAGAGGACTTTCTTTGACTTCATATGGGTGCAGAGGCGTCCGCGCGTAAAGCGTGAGCAGCTGATGCTCCCTAAGCAATATGGAGGACTGGCGGTCCCCGACATGCGTAAATACTGTCAAGCTATGCACCTAAGTAGGCTGATCGACTGGAATAGACATATTGACCTTAAGATTTAGGTCCGAATTGAACAGAACCAATCACCTCACCATCACATCCTGTTACCAGTTGCTTAACATCCCTACGGAACCTCACGCCCTGACCTGTATTACGGAATGGGAACGGGACTTGGCTAAAACCTTCAATACATCACAGAGGCAACACATACTCAGGTTTACGTACAGATCATCTATCTGTACCAAAACACAGGAAACTAACTTCAAGATCCTTACTAGGACCCTCACTGGCATGACATTACTGCATAGGCAGTACTGGGGAATTAAGATCACTGGAGGCACCCCCAGTAGCAGTGTTTTAATTTGCCCTTGGGAGGCCGTGCACTGTCTCCAACCATAACACACCCCTGGGATACTGTGGTATGTAACTAACTGTGTATATCCAGATGTGTGTAAGCTGTAACTGACTGATTGTACCCAATGCTTTGTACCCGAGCCTGTTCTTGAAATAAATAAAAATAATTGTAAAAACCCCTCTAACTTTTTGGCCACCTTCATTCCCAGCTGATCTGCACCCTCCCCATTTAGGTGCAGTTCGTCCCTTCTATAGTACTGATTATCGACTCAGAAGTCAGCCCAGTCCTCCAGAAACCCAAACCCCTCCTTACTACACCAGCTCTTCAGCCACTTGTTTACTTCCCTAATCTCCCGCTGCCTTTCTGGTGTGGCTCGATGTACCGGTAGTTTCCTGAGAATACTACTTAGGAGGTCCTTTTCCTCAATTTAGCTCCTAAGTCCCTAAAATTGTTCTTTAGGACACTCCATCTGCCCCTGACTTTGTCATAGGTGCCAACATGCACCATGACAACTAGGTCTTCCCGAGCCCCTCCCAGTATTCTGTCCACCAGATCCATGATGTGCCGAACCCGAGTGCCCAGTAAACGACATTCTGTTTGACTCTTCAGGTCTTTGTTACAGATTGGCCTCTGTCCTTCTAAGAATTGAGTCTCCTACCAACAGAATCTGTCTTTCCTTTCCCTTCAGTCCCTCAGCTCCAGCAGTGCTGGTCCCTGACTGGGATCACCAATGTCACTCAATGGAGCGTACTTATTGGGATGCTCCAGCCCTGGATCAGCCTCCCTGGCACTTGCTCCTTTATCCTTCCTGACTGTCACCCATCTACACTTTGCTAGTGCCGACACCTCTTTGTCTCCACCTGCCTCTGTGCTTGCCCCTGCGGGCACCTGCCGTGTACGTTCCTGGCTCCTTTAGTAGAGGGACTTCTCAGTGCTGACAGTTGCTTCCGGAGATTCAGAACCTGGGCTTCCAGGGAATCAATGAGCTTACATTTTGCACAGCAGTATTCGGATGATCAAGAAATGCATACATGCTGCAAGATGTACAACAAGTCGCCTCTCCACACCTGCCGAGCATTGTAGCTATTAAATTTAATGAGGATTGGGGATTATACCCTGTCCAAATTACCTAACAGCTAGCTTCCTGACACTGATACTCAAGACAATACACAGGTACTCACACACCTACGTGCACTCACAGACCTACGTGCGCTTGCAGACCTATGTGCACTCGCAGACCTATGTGTGCCTTTTTTTCTGGTAGTGCCCCCTCCCCCCTGAGACTAGACTATGGATCTGTCCCTGTTCCCCACTTGATATATCTTGACCTAATTAAAAGTGAGTGAAAACCCTCCAGAGGTTAATATCCGTGGTCTTACCAGGCATAAAGCCGGTTTTGTCCAGAGAAATTACATGGTGAATGACTGACATGAGCCAATGGCTAAAAGATTTGTAAGAACCTTGAGGTCCATGTTCACTAACGGAATGGGCCTATATTACATGCACCGAGTGGAGTCCTTTCCAGGCTTAACAATGAGCACTATATGAGCCTCCTAGCAGGATGGGGGAAGATGGCCATGCTAAAAACAATCCTGATATAAGTGGAAGAGTCTTGACGGGAGAAGTTCAAAGTAACGCTTATACCATTCACCAGGAAGCCCATCAGGACCAGGCACTTTACCATTAGGAAGGAACCAATAGCAGTGGTTATCTCCTCCTCCCCGAAGGGGGCATCTAGCAACTCATGAGCCTCAGTTGGCAAAGTAGGCAAATTAAGTGGCTCTAACAGGGCTCATAAGTTGCTTTTAGGACAAGGCTGTAAAGGGGAATACAAATCTGCATAAAATGATAAAGGCTTGGAGTATACCCACCCTCCAGGTTATGAGATCACAAGAGGCAGAGAAAATGCATGGAATAACTGTTAGGGAATGATTATCAGCCAACAGAAATGCCAAAAATTTCCCATTCTCATCTCCCTTTTCAAAAATATGTTCTTTAGTTTTACGTAAGAGGTATAGGTAAGCTCCTGGTAATGTAAGAATAGTTCCTGTCTGGCACATTGAAGGTTAATCAATGTTTTGTGCACGTATTTGTGCACAATCTCATTCTTTCTCTTACGGCAGTAAAAAGTAATGATTATGCTGGTCTAGCCGCCTTAATGGTGGAGATATACACTGCTCACATTGCAGCTTTAACCACTTGCCGACCAGCTGAAGGCGATATACTTCTGCAGAATGGCACGGCTGGGCAAAACAATGTATGGGTACTTTGTTCCCTTTAAGAGCTGCTGGTGGAGTGCACGCAGCATGGTGGGGGACCCGATGCACGTAGCTGATCTGAAATACCCCTTGGAAGGTAAGCTGCTCCATTACCACCGGCAGTAATATGTGAGATTAAAAGGCCAAACCAATTCTAGAGGATGACGCAAATACAGGTGACAGATACGTGTAGCTTTTTGTGGCAGGATTCTTTCACCTTGTTAGAATATTATTCCAAATTCGTAATTCGGCACTTATAGATGTTATATTATATTCATGGCAAGCTTGCAAAACCTTTGGTTTTTAGTCATAATATAGTATGTGTGAATGACCTTTATCAAATGTTCAGTAAAATAGTTCTTCATCTGAAGGTGAGTTAGTAATACGTTTCTGTTGTAGATAATTTGAGTATGACGTATAAGGTATCTGGTATAGAATGTCAAGGGAGGTCCAGAAAAGACCAGTTTTTATGTAGTTAGAGCAATAATATATATTTATTTATATCCTGTTAAGTTAATTTAATGTAGTCTCAGTCTTATTAATAAGTATTGGTATATAGTTACTTAATGTAGTTAAAGTTGGTAATGTGTGTTCATATTAGTAGATGCTTGGTTATATGACTGGTTATATGCCATTACATGATCAGCACATTACTACACCTGTTACACATGGGATTGTCAATCAAACTCCATATATGATTCTCTGAGTTGGTATTTCCTTTTGGCTAGCATATTGCTGAAATTAGCAGAAATAAATTTGTGCCATACAAGGTTCTACGTTTTTGTGAGGTTATGACATTCATATGTAACACATAAAGCCAACGCTTCGAGATTGAAGGTCAGACAGACACACACACCTATTAGGAAAGATGGCACTGACATATTCACATGAAGACACTTTGACAAGTTGGAACAGCTGAATTCTCCCAGAAGTCTAAGAACGTCCTTTCCTTTCTAAGAACGTCCTTTCCTGCTTCTTTTTGGTTACACAAGACAGCACGGAGACAGAAGGCAGCAGCCATGAAGCACACATGCTTTTATAAGCTTATCACAGCTTTATAATTATTTTATTTCATATGTTTTTACCTACACTGAACTGAACTAGTATACTTTTTACATTGTATTTATGACGCCAACTGTGTGACAATAAATTCACACTTTGTTTTAAGTGAGTCTGTCTAGCAATGCTATTCATCCAGAAAAGACCTTGAGATACAAGAATATTAGATATTATTTTTAATCTTCACACCTCCATAGTTCTATGAGATCTGCCAACTGAGCCCAATTTGATAACTCTTAGTTCAATGCCCTATGTGGGTTGAAGGTATCTAACGTGTAATTTAAAATACTATTAAAATCCCTAGCAATCAGTAATTGTAACAGGGAATGGGGAGCCAACTTGTCTAGAATTTCATATAATATTCAGGCAGAGAAAGGAGAGGGAACATATACATTTACCAAAGCCAGTCGGTGGGAATGGATGTCCAAAATGAGGGCAACATATCACCCCCCCCCAGGGTCAGTGATAACCACATCAACGGTACAGTCTAAACTTTTATGAATGTGAATAACACCTCTAGCATAAGAGGAGTATTTGGCATGTATTGATCTCTGAATCCATGTATGCCTCAAAGCAAGAATGTTGTTACCCACGAGGTGTGCTTCTTGGAGGAACACAATGTGAGGGTGTAATTTACGGTAATTAAGAACCAATGCTTTCTTAAATTTGGAATTGAATTCCTCAACATTCCAGGACATCTGTTTAAGTTGTATAGGCATATATGTAGTACCAAATGGCCACTAGATGGTGAGCAAGTTACATAAACGGAGTGAAAAGCCATACCAAACCACTTACAAAGCTGTGCATAACTCAAAAGTGCAAAACAGTGAAAGGCACACAGGACAAGTTCATCCCTGCTGGCCAAATTCTCAAAACAGTAGTTGAGAAACCGAAAAGTGCAACCCCAAAAAAACTATGCGGAAGGTAATTGAAAAAATATACTGAAAAAGCCAGTAGAAAAAAAAAGAAAGTTTAAAAAAATAAAAAGTCAGTCCCCCACTGTCTAACCAGTAGAGTACTTAGATATTCAACAGGGAGAGCGTGGAGAATACACAAAACGGTTCCATAAAGAGGTCCTCCGGCTCGATGGACAAAAAGGTAATGTAATCTCAGTAATACAAGCAAAGCGTGGTGCACCTATAGTGCATATGAGGCTGTCATGTGCCCAAGTTAAAGGGGATACAAAACAGGAGATAAAGTCCCAAGTCTGGGTACATTAATACGAAAAGGGGAGGCATCAAACTAACTGGGCCAAAAAACACAAATGTCACCTGGATGTCAACCAATGGAGTTCAGCCAGTCCACAGCATCTGATGGGGTTTCAAAAAACATGACCGATCCCTGATGTTCGAATCGCAACTTGCTGGGATACAAAATACTATACTTGAAGCCTTTCTCTCTCAGCCGCTTGCAGACATCCACAAATTATCTGATGGCGTTCAGGTGAGAAATCTGGAAACAAGTGGATGATGACATCTCATGCCTCATCTGTGAATGTTTCCTAGCCTCGGCTAGGATCAGGTCACAGTTTCTGAAGTTAAGGAAGTTGACCAGGAATGGACTTGGTAGAGCTCCCTGGGGCCTATTTCCAGTGGGCACCCTGTGGCCGCGTTTGGCAATATAAGCTGGGGATACATGTGTCAGATTCAAAAGCTTATTAAAGAAGGCTTCCGCAAACACAACAGGCCGGAAGCCCTCCAATCCCTCCGGGAGCCCCACGACCTGTACATTGTTGCATCTGAACCGATTCTCAGAATCCTCTGGGTGGACTATCAGGATCTTTACCATGCTTTAGAGTTCCTCCAGTGTGTAGGTGGTGGTGGCAGCAGCTGTGTCTTCTACATCTGAAATTCTGGTTTCTGCTTTGAATAGCCCGCCCCGGAACTTACCCAAATCCTGATGAGGCCACATTCATTAGCCAGGCTGTATGTGCAGCCTATGAAAGATGTCCAATTGGCCTCAAATGAGTCTGCACTTTGATGGATGTACCAGGCCTCAAGGCTTGAGTCAAGATGGCCCCTGCATGTATCCCAGGAGGAGAGCTCCGAGGCTTGGGAGGAGGCTGTTTCTTCTCAGATTGGCCCTTCACCGGCATGGATGGTTTGGAACAGTCCCCGGACAGGATGAAGCAACTTGCTGAGCAGGATGGCAAAGATTGCCTTAGGATTGTGTCATCCGGGAGCCAGGGTTCTCACCAAAGCTTCTTCTCACTCCAGCATTTGACCACGCCCACCGTAAACATTTTGCCAAAGATACCAATCTGTTTTTTGCTACAGCAAAACTCTGGATCCAGCTGAAACGCCACATTTATGGCATTGTCTACTTGGATGCAGATTGTATAAAACAGCCCAGAACTTCTGGATTTTACCTTTGGAAACAAGACGCTAAAGACAACCAAGCACCTTAATATCAAGGGTGTCTAGGTCTCTTCCCCAGAACTAAGTGCTGTCTGTGGTGTCCTTCCATGGGGATTCTTTAAAAAAGGAAGAGGAGATTTCCTTGTTCCAGAGCCAGATCTATGAGCCTCGGCAATAGGGAAAACACCTGACCAAAGACTGAATCAACAATCTAGAACCCCAAAGAACAAAGGCCTCCATTCTAGATCTTTTATACAAAAGTAGAGATCCAGATCACTCCAGGTGCAGACAGCTTGAATGTGAGAATAGAGTGTGAAAAGTTATCAATGTGTAAAAGCACTCTGTCCTGAGGTGTGAGCAAGGGCCATCCAGATGTTCCCAAGGTGAGTCGGTTCCAGTGACTATCTTCGAGATGTTGGGCTTTACTTTCTCCTCTGACAACAAAACCACTCTTCCTGTACCAGGGAAGTTGCTACATGCATTGGTACACAGTAGAAAATTAAGCAGATAATATGACCTAAAGGACAAGTTTTCAACAGGTTTTGGCAAAACAAAGTTTACTATCAATAAAAGGAGTTGTCTCCTCTGCCTGAAGGCTCTGAACCTATCCAAATTACTTCAATATCTGGAGGACTATGTTGGATTGCGTGATAGAACCCACACCAATTGTTCCCCATCTACAGATCTCTCCTTGAGAATTTTTCAGGAAGGCAATGAGACCAGGACTGGGTCCAGCATCCTAATACACGAGGTGCTGACCAATGGATGAGGATCCCAGATTGGTAGTGCATGGTTCCAATAGCAAGGCAAAGAAATTGTTGAAGGGATGGGAACATTATCTTTGATACCCACCAAAGCCAGAAAAGTTTTGCCAGGTGAAGGGATGCAATGCAAAGTTTGTATTTTTCTATGGAAAACTTGCATCTGAACCCAGCATCATAAATCTTCAAGATGCATACCAAGTAATGCCACCTGGGCTTTTGGATAGTGAACTGTTTGCCACCCAACTGTGGCAGAAACATCTTGACCCAGAAAACCTTCAGAGGATATACAGAGGCCACAAGTGGAGAAAATACGCTTCTTAACAATTAGACGGCAAAAAAAGACCTTGCAATCTGGCAATAGATTTAGAAAGTAGGTCACTCAAAGTTAAACCTGCTGTGGCTTTGAAGTGTGTTCAAACCACTGCAGACAAAGCTGAAGATTTGTACGAGCAGTGTTCAGCCCTCACGATCAAGTCTGATGTCCTGACAAAAGCCCAAAGTCTGTAAGCAAAATAGGACATGCGCCACTGTTACTTCTCATAAACAGGAAGCTGAGAATCTGATCAACTCAGATAGTGATGCCTGAGTTGAATCAGGAAATAGGAAGACAAAGGCTATGATCTCAAGGAGACAAATGTGGACTGATCTACTTAAGGTGGGGGTACCTAGAGAGGAAATGGATGCAGTTCCTGTACCAGCTTTGCTTATGAGGTGGAAGCAAGTAGATGGAAAATGTAAATTCAGCCACAATAGGTGTTTATGTTGCCATACACTGGGGCACCTTGCCAAAGAGTGCCATGCTGTAAAGACTAACCAATGGCAAGCCAGTGTTCCTGGGACAGCAGGGAGAGGGGATGCAGGTTTATTCTCTCTGCTGGAAATTTATGCCTTTCCATAAGAATGTTGCAAGGCAACCGTGGGCACCCTACAATTAGTTTTGCAGTTGAAATGGGCAGATAGAGTAAAGTGAGCAGTGAGCTATGTGATCTGGCACAAATGGAAGGAACATATAATCAGCTTTGCCTTTTACTCATGAACATTGAGAGGTAGAGAAGCCAGAGTAGATGACGGAGCCAGATAAGATGGGGTAGACGAAGAAGAAGAGATGAGAACAGGAGGAAGATGCAGAGGATTTCCCGAGGATGGCTGCATTGTAGTAAACTTATGGTTTGAACTACTATGGTTTGGCAGACAATGGGCATTTGGAATTTTTTTCTATGCTACACAGATTGCCAAGGGCATGGACATTGCTAATCCTGCTGAAATTAAATGTTGAAGCTTTTCCAGGGACTAAAGTCTGATCACTCACCCAGAATATACTTGGGTCAAAGGGGAAGTTTTTCCTCTCATTTACAATTACAGGAGCTTACAGTTTAAAACTGTAAATGGGAGTTTAAAACTCCCATTTACAGGAGTTTCATTTTGCCCTTTCCTGGACAAAGACTTTATGTGCTGCTGAAAAATGCTAAGATTACGTTTTTCCTATACTATGCTATAAAAATGAATCGGTGGTATGTATTGCTATAGGCATTTTTGTGTTTTTCATAGAATAAATATGAAATAATAACCATGTATTATTTTAGAAGCTAGGCCTCCCCTATTGATGTGCTAATGAACCTGTTGGACTGCTGTCTGATGCTACAGGTGAGGGGGGTGGACTTGAACAAGCCATGTGTTAAAAGACAAAGAAACAGCTGTTTGCAGAAGACTGAGAAGGAAGGAGACAAGATCACTCCAACAAAGGAAAGCCAAGTTAAGTAGATGTTTAGTATACTTATTGCATACATTGCAAATGCTTATTTGTTAGGGTGGATTTCTTTTTCATGTTGTAGGTATATTTTGTAATATCTGTCAGTCTTATACTATATTCCTAAAATTGCAATAGTTTGTATGTACAGCATTTGTTTAGTAAAAGCACATTAATACATTTGAGAGGTTTCTAAGCTTACTTGCTTTACAACAAGGAAAAAGGCGCCTCTGAATATGTATCAAGTAAAAATTTATTAAAAAACAAATATCCACTCACATGAAGGACTGCAGCGAAGCATTCAAGAAGGAGGAGGACTACTAGTCACAGCAAGTCTTGTATATAGTAGACAGCACTTATACAGTACGGAATGAAAGTGGTGTGGAGCAGTAGTGGATGCTTCCCGAGGTATGCTGCATTTAAAACACTTCGCCAGCGGGATCAACAAAGGATTTTTGTGACCGGCTGTGGGTACTGGGAAAGGGACTGACACTCGCCCTTGTAGCCAGTCGCTTTAGTGTTGGTCAGTTGCACTCGATAGGTCTCCGTTAGAAGGTATACCACGGCCGTGTATAGGAGGTCATAGTGAGGCTTGGAACGCACAGTGGAGCTCGGCACGGGGCTGATGACGTCATAAAACGTGCAACGCGTTTCAGAGTATTCGCGTTGTAGATGGCACACAGCAGCACTCCTTTATCAAGAATGGGGGATATTAGAAAAGGGTCATCCTTAAAGTGGTTGTAAACCCTTACAAACCACTTTGACCTAAAGGTAAGCCTAGATTAAGGCTTACCTGTAGGTCCAAGAAATATCTCCTAAACCTATATGGTTTAGGAGATATACAGCGGTGCGCAGGCGCACTGAGCGCGGCATTTCCAAGAATGGAGCTTCCGCGCGTGTCGACTCCCGTGCGCATGCTTCGCCGAATGACAGCGGCGGAGCTGCGAGTCGCCACCAACAAGATGGATGCGGCGGACTACAGGGGACAGCAGCGACTTCGCTGGCTCCTGTGTCAGGTAAGTGACACATAATGGACTACTATGCGATGCATAGTAGTCCATTATGCTTTGCCTTTGCAGGGAATGAAAGAGGAAGTAAACTCATCAGGGTTTACTTCCTCTTTAAATAGACTGGTGAAACAAGGGGCGGGGTTAGGGGCCATAATAAAACATACATTTAAGAGTACAAGTGCTGGGGGGCGTGGCCTGACCTTGCATGGAGTAGGATGTGTGTCTCCGGAGCTCCGCCGAGTAATCCTGTCTTCCACGCTGATCCTGTGATACCACAGCACAAATACTTACCTGAACACGTCTGGAAGGCTTCCCTTCATTCCGGTGCACATGTCTCCCTCGAAATCCCAGCGCTCGGCGGCAGCGCGGCTGTCACAATACCGCCGACATGTTAGTGAGGAGGGGGAGGAAAATGGCGGCGCGGAGGAGACGGGAGGGCCGCGTGCGGCGGGAGACATGGACAGGCTTCTTGAAGCCATTACATTGTGCCGCACGTCCCTTACATCCCAAATTGAAGAAGTGCAAATGGACATCTCTTTAATAAGGCAGGACTTTCAGAAGCTGTGTGACCGGGTGAGGGATACTGAGGCCCGTATTAGCAATGTGGAGGACGCTCTCCCGCCACTGCAACATGATGCTGACCACATGCAGAAACAAATAGACCTCCTGCTTGCTAAGCAAGACGAAATGGAAAATCGCATACGCAGATGCAACATCCGATTGATTGGTCTTCCGGAAGGGGCTGAAGGTAAAGACCCCACAACTTTTCTGGAACAATTGCTGATAAATACATATGGCCGAGAGTCTTTTTCCCCCATGCTAGCGGTTGAACGCGCGCATCGTATGCCTGCCAGGCCTCCACCTCAAGGTGCACCTCCGCGCACCTTTATTGCAAAGCTCCTGAACTATAAGGATAGAGATGCTGCCCTGCGCATGGCTCGGGAAAAAGGTAACATCCCTGTGGGCAATACTAAAGTAGCAATCTTTCCTGATTTCTCTGCGGACGTCCAGAAACGCCGACAGAGTTTCCTGGAGGCCAAAAGATTACTACGTGAACAACAAGTGAAATATTCTATGCTATTCCCAGCACGCCTCAGGGTGGAGGCAGGAGACCGGGCACTCTTCTTTGAACAACCCAGGGAGGTCATAGCATGGCTGGAACGCAGAGCGTCTCAGGATAGAGCTGTCTGAGGAACTGTGGGACGGGTGAGCTAAAAACTTTCTTACTTTTCCCCTGGTGTCCTGGAACTATGGCATGTTATCTGATCTCTTTTTCCTGCTCCATCTTCGCTAGGGTGCTTGCATCTGTGGCGTCCGGTACTTTTATGCCCTTTCTACTTTGAGATCTGCTGGACTTTCCGATTCTGGGACTGATAGGGGAAGCACTTTTACGCCTGCTGGTGGTGTCAACGTTCATGGAAATTTTTTTCCCTTTTTTCTTGGTGTCCCTATTGAGGGACTTTTTCTGCAATACATACCTGTTCGTTTTATTTCAACAATTTAGTTTTTTCCTTCTTTTTTTCTCCCGGAGCAAGGGGAGACACGTTAGTCCTACGGACTAATTGCATGGTGCAGCGGAAAACTGCTCTATTGTCTGCTGGGACTTTTTATTGTCATGGGGGAGTTGGTCACTGGTACTGGACAGCAACTGACTCTTTTGCCTCTCTACACGGGTCACCGCTGTGTCCTGTTATGCAGGGTGCTCTACTTTATCTAGCCTTCTGGTACCGGTGGCCACAACTCTCTTTCAGATTTATTGTTCTATGTTTTCTTTCTGATTCAATGAAACTGGTTTTCCCAGCCAGGCCTGTTTGGTTTTTGAGGGAATATACCCGCACAAGTTGGGGTAGGTGCAGGGTAGGGCGGGGGGAGGGGGGTGGATTGGTTTGGGTTTACATGCAGAAGATTACTATAAACGAGCTGGAGTACGTAATTGGACTATGTGTTGCTTTTGCCGAATGTTTTTTACAACTACTGCTTATGCAGTCCCTGGTTGGGCTCGATCAAGCACAATTATATTGGGATGCGCTTACAGGAGGGCTGTTAGGGGGCAAGCTGAATGCACTCATTACTGTATATGAATTTATATGGCATCTGTACGATTTCTTACCTGGAACGTGAGGGGCCTGCGTGATAAAATTAAGCGCGCGGCAGCCTTCACGTTCCTTAAGAAGCAAAGGGCGGAGGTGATGGTGTTGGTTGAGACACATGTGGAGGGTGGACTGCAGATGGCCCTTAAGCGCCCTTGGATTGGGTGGGCATTTCATTCCACCTACACGTCTCACTCGAGGGGGGTTTCGGTACTTGTAGCTAAGTCGGTCCAATTTGAGCTTTGCGAAGTTCTTACTGACCCGCAGGGCAGGTTTGTTTTTCTACATGCTAAATTGTATGGGGAACCCTACCTTATTATGGCCTTTTATATCCCCCCTCCATTTAATATGGCGTTGGTTGTTGAGGGACTGTCTTTTATGTCCAGACACCCGGCGGTTCCTGTCATCTGGCTGGGGGATTTCAATACTACGCTTAATCCTTCCCTGGATAGGCTCAAACCCCCCGAGTCGATGGTGGGGCAGGCTGGGACCACTAGGCTGTCCAGGCTCCTAGCCACCATTCATCTTGTGGACACTTGGAGACACAAATTCCCTCAAAAGAAAGAGTATTCATGCTTCTCACCCACACATGGTTCTCTATCACGTATTGACTTTATATTAATATCTCAACAACTCACTCCCAGACTTAGGGAAGTATTGTTTTGCCCCAGACTGCTTTCAGACCACAGCCCCTACTCTGTAGTGCTTGACGTACCCCTGGGTAGGCCTCCGCGGGCGTGGCGGTTAAATCCGTTCTGGCTGACATTATTACCCGAAGACGACAATATTGAGGCAGAGTGGATAAGGTTTTTTGAGGACAATGACCACACGGCCTCGGTTCTGGCCGTGTGGGATGCATTTAAACTACATGCTCGTTCGGTACTGACTACCCACATTAATAGGCTCAAGGCTGATTCGGCTACTGCCTTTACTGAGGCTGAGGCGGATTTGAGCTCCATGGAACACACCTACATAAACGATCCGTCTACGGCCAACGCCGATGCACTTAGACTACAGTCGAGGGTGATTTCCCAACTGCACCATGACAAGGCTCGACAGAAACTTTTTTTTACCAAACAAAAATATTTTGAATCCGGGGAAAGAGCTGGTAAGTTGCTAGCATACTTAGTCCATAAGGAAGATAGGCCCCCAATTGTTATCTCTTTGCGTGGACAAGGAGATACAATGATCACGGACCCTTCTGAGGTAGCAGCTGGATTTCGGGACTTTTTTGCGGACTTATACACCACTACAATATCCGACGACACCACCCCGATGGACAGATTCCTGGCCCAAGTTTCCCTCCCCCAAGTGAGGGATCAGATGGTCTTCCCATTGAATTTTATTCCCGTTACCAAGAAATACTGGCGTCTCGGCTTCTCGCCCTTTACGGGAGTCTTTTTGATACACTGACATTACCTCCATCCATGAGGGAAGCAACGATAGTTTTGATACCCAAGCCTGGAAAAGATCCAGGTTTCCCAGAATCCTACCGCCCAATCTCCCTATTACAGGTAGATATTAAGATTTTAGCTAAGATACTTGCTACTCGATTGAACGGAGTGATCCTTACCCTGATTCAGGCTGATCAAGCGGGCTTTATGCCGGGTCGGAATACGTCGTTCAATCTACGCAGGCTCTATATTAATCTACAGGCAACACATGAGGCGGTGGGTGAGCGGGTGGTGGTGTCACTTGACACGGCTAAGGCCTTTGACTCTGTGGAATGGGGGTATTTGTGGAGGTACCTCGAAGGATACGGCTTTGGCCCTAACTTTATTCGGTGGGTGAAGCTACTGTATCATCACCCAACTGCCAAGGTGGTGGCAAATGGGTGGTCCTCCCGGGCGTTTGGCCTCAGTAGGGGTACCAGGCAGGGGTTCCCACTGTCCCCGCTACTTTATGCCCTGGCTGCAGAACCTTTAGCGGTGTCGATCCGTACAGACCCTGAGATCAGGGGACTGACGGTGGGTCAACTAACGGAAAAAATCAGTCAATACGCTGATGACACGCTGCTATACTTGGCAGACTCTGGCCCCTCCCTCGCAAAGGCCCTGCACATGATAGAGTGGTTTGGTAGCTTTTCCGGTCGTCGTATAAACTGGGAAAAATCCCAAATCTTACCTATTGACAGTTTTCCACAGTCAGAATCTCAGGCCAGTCTGCCTCTTCAGCGAGTTGGAACTATTAAGTATCTGGGTGTATATGTCTCTAGGACTCTGGCAGATTATATTGCGCTGAATATAGAACCTCTATTCTCCCTAGTGCGTACCAAGACTCAAGCCTGGTCTCGTCTCCCCCTTGGGGTTTGGGGGCGTGTTAATCTGATTAAAATGGTTTTATTACCTAAAATGCTGTATGTGTTGTGGCACGCCCCGGTATACTTACCGCTAAAATATTTTAAATCCCTTGAAAGTCTTATTAGGCCCTTTGTATGGGGGAATAATAGGCACAAGCTTGCTTGGCAGGCTTTGAAAAGCCCGACTGATATGGGGGGTATGGCCCTTCCAGATCTAAATCACTACTATGTTGCCTCACAACTGTCTCAACTTTTTCATGTGGACAAGACTGATAAACAACGTTTTCTTACCCTTCTCTGCCCCACCTGGGCACAAATTGCAGATGATCCGATAGCTGCTATTTCGACGGGGGTTGGGAGCTCTACACTAGAGCCAGGTAAACACTCCATGCTGTTTCACTACAGAAGGATTTGGGATCTGGCGTCCACTAAATTGAATGTTATGTCACCAAATGACTATACCCCACTTTGGCATAACAAACAATTGCCAGAACTTCAAAAGATCCAGGGTGTTCAGTTATGGGTATTGAGAGGAATATACTACATGCATCACCTGATTCACCATGGCACTATTAAAACGTTCCAGACGCTGCAGGAGAAATTTGGTATCCCAAACACTATGCTATTTCAGTACCTTCAGGTTCAGCATGCACTTAGAGCACAATTTCCGCAGTCATTGCCTCAGCCTGCTCCCAACCCTATTGTCGCCATAGTGAAGGATACTGATTCCAAAAAGCTTACCTCGTGCTTCTATGGTATGCTCGCGGCCCCAATCTCGGTGAGACTGGCGTATGCTTTAAAGTCCCGCTGGGAAGGTGATGTAGGTGAGCTGACAGACGAGGAATGGGAGGAGGCTCTGGAGACGTGCAAGCTGGTGTCCCCCAGGCTCCAAGACAGGCTTTCTCAAATTTACATAGTACATAGAGCATACCTCACCCCCCTTAGAACCGCCAAATATAATACAAATCAATCTGTGTTCTGCCCGATATGTACTCTTGAGACTGGGACATTCTTCCACCTTATATGGTCTTGCCCTAAACTGCAGGAACTTTGGAAACAAGTAGTATCATTTCTACATGACGTTATGGGCTCACCCTTGGCTCTCGACCCCAAACCCTGTCTCCTAGGGATATTTCCCGAAGTATTGGATAAATTTACCAAGACTTTCCTGCAGGAAACCTTGTTTTCTGCTAGAAAAGTGATAGCTAGGCAGTGGATGAGACCCCTTCCGCCCAGGGTGGAGGACTGGAAACGGGAAGTTAATTTCACGCTCCCATATAAAAAATTCATATAGAAAAATAGGGGATGCCCAGCTAAATACAATAAAATTTGGGATAGATGGTTACAAGAGGCTGCCACGTGTAATTAGGAACTTTGATGTACTGTTGAAGTAAATGACATGTCTGTGCTATAACTTTGCTTGGCTATGATATCTACTGTCTACTGCAACGGAGAAATGTTTCTTTATTTACTGTTATGGTTATGACGCAGCACCTTTTGATTGTTCGGTGTTTGCCACTGTGATTGTAATCTCTGCAATACTGTTCAATAAACAACACGTGTTTAATGTAAAAAAAAAAGAGTACAAGTGCTAGAGAAAAAAACATAATTAAACATACAAGCAAGAAATGCAAAACACGGCCAGTAATTACATACATAATTAATCAAGGTGTGCATTTTGAAAAAAAAGAACACTAGATTAAATACCATGATTGAGGCTCATCAAAAGCAATAAGTTTAAAAGCAATGGTAATGATTTATGAATAGTATTAGGGGAAGGGGAAGGGGGGGCGGGGGAAGTAAAAAAAAATAAAAAAAAAGAAAGGAAAAAAAGTGTGTGTTTGTCTGGGGGGGGGTGTAAATAGATGTATATATACACCAAGGCCGTGAATGTTTAGTATTACTAAATAGCAATGTTGCAGTATATATAAAAACAAAAAGGACAAATTAAATAAATATAAGAGATAAATTCAGATATGTTCTTTAACAATCCAGGTCATATGATTTTATCTCTTATATTTATTTAATTTGTCCTTTTTGTTTCTTATATATACTGCAAAATTGCTATTTAGTAATACTACACATTCACGACCTTGGTGTATATATACATCTATTTACACCAAACCCCCCCTTTTTTTCCTTTTTTCTTTTTTTTTTTTCTTCCCCCCGCCCTCCCTCCCCTTCCTTTTCCCTTCCCTTTCCCTTCCCCTAATACTATTCATAAAACATTACCATTGCTTTTAAACTTATTGCTTTTGATAAACCTTAATCATGGTATTTAATCTATTTTCTTTTTTTCAAAATGCACGTGTTGATTAATTATGTATGTAATTACTGGCCGTGTTTTGCATTTCTTGCTTGTATATTTAATTATGTTTTTTTCTCTAGCACTTGTACTCTTAAATGTATGTTTTATTATGGCCCTTCCCCCTCCCCCTTGTTTCACCAGACTATTTAAGGATGACCCTTTTCTAATATCCCCCATGCTTGATAAAGGAGTGCCGCTGTGTGCCATCCACAGCGAGAATACTCTGAAACGCGTTGCATGTTTTATGATGTCATCAGCCCGGTGCCACGCTCCACTGTGCATTCCAAGCCTCACTGTGACCTCCTATACACGGCCGTAGTATACCTTCTAACGGAGACCTATAGAGTGCAACTGACCCACACTAAAGCGACTGGCTACAAGGGCGAGAGTCAGTCCCTCTCCCAGAACCCACAGCCGGTCACAAAAATCCTTTGTTGATCCTGCTGGCGAAGTGTTTTAAATGCAGCTTACCTCGGGAACGATCCACTACTGCTCCACACCACTTTCATTCCGTACTGGATAAGTGATGTCTACTATATACAAGACTTGCTGTGACTAGTAGTCCTCCTCCTCCTCCTTGAATGCTTCGCTGCAGTCCTTCATGTGAGTGGATATTTGTTTTTTAATACATTTTTACTTGATACATATTCAGAGGCACCTTTTTCTTTGTTTCTCTTCTCAGCTCTCTCTGGACTTGGCTTCTGGTCCTGTGTATGGCAGCCCTGACTGATTCCTGCATGTGTATAAATTACACAGCTATCTATCCCTATACCCATTGGACAATTAAGGAACTGTGTATACAGTGCCTTGCGAAAGTATTCGGCCCCCTTGAACTTTTCAAACTTTTGCCACATTTCAGGCTTCAAACATAAAGATATAAAATTTAAATTTTTTGTGAAGAATCACCAACAAGTGGGACACAATTGTGAAGTGGAACGAAATCTATTGGATATTTTAAACTTTTCTAGCAAATAAAAAAATGAAAAGTGGTGCGTGCAAAATTATTCGGCCCCTTTACTTTCAGTGAAGCAAACTCACTCCAGAAGTTCAGCAAGGATCTCTGAATGATCCAATGTTGTCCTAAATGACTGATGGTGATAAATAGAATCCACCTGTGTGTAATCAAGTCTCTGTATAAATGCACCTGCTCTGTGATAGTCTCAGGGTTCTGTTGAAAGCGCAGAAAGCATCATGAAGTCCAAGGAACACACCAGGCAGGTCCGTAATACTGTTGTGGAGAAGTTTAAAGCCGGATTTGGATACAAAAAGATTTCCCAAGCTTTAAACATCCCAAGGAGCACTGTGCAAGCCATAATTTTGAAATGGAAGGAGTATCAGACCACTGCAAATCTACCAAGACCTGGCCGTCCCTCTAAACTTTCAGCTCAGACAAGGAGAAGACTGATCAGAGATGCAGACAAGAGGCCCATGATCACTCTGGATGAACTGCAGAGAACTACAGCTGAGGTGGGAGAGTCTGTCCATAGGACAACAATCAGTCGTACACTGCACAAATCTGGCCTTTATGGAAGAGTGGCAAGAAGAAAGCCATTTCTCAAAGATATCCATAAAAAGTCATGTCTAAAGTTTGCCACAAGCCACCTGGGAGACACACCAAACATGTGGAAGAAGGTGCTCTGGTCAGATGAAACCAAAATCGAACTTTTTGCCCACAATGCAAAACGATATGTTTGGCGTAAAAGCAACACAGCTCATCACCCTCAACACACCATCCCCACTGTCAACCATGGTGGTGGCAGCATCATGGTTTGGGCCTGCTTTTCTTCAGCAGGGACAGGGAAGATGGTTAAAATTGAGGGGAAGATGGATGCAGCCAAATACAGGACCATTCTGGATGAAAACCTGTTGGAGTCTGCAAAAGACCTGAAACTGGGATGGAGATTTATCTTCCAACAAGACAATGATCCCAAACATACAGCAAAATCTACAAAGGAATGGTTCACAAATAAACGTATCCAGGTGTTAGAATGACCAAGTCAAAGCCCAGACCTGAATCCAATCGAGAATCTGTGGAAAGAGCTGAAAACTGCTGTTCACAAAGGCTCTCCATCCAACCTCACTGAGCTCGAGCTGTTTTGCAAGGAAGAATGGGCAAGAATTTCAGTCTCTCGATGTGCAAAACTGATAGAGACATACCCCAAGCGACTTGCAGCTGTAATCGCAGCAAAAGGTGGCTCTACAAAGTGTTAACGCAAGGGGGCTGAATAATTTTGCACGCCCCACTTTTCATTTTTTTATTAGTTAAAAAAGTTTCAAAAATCCAATAGATTTCGTTCCACTTCACAATTGTGTCCCACTTGTTGGTGATTCTTCACAAAAAATAAAAATTTTATATCTTTGTTTGAAGCCTGAAATGTGGCAAAAGGTTGAAAAGTTCAAGGGGGCCGAATACTTTCGCAAGGCACTGTATATTGAGGTATTGCTGCATTGTGCCTTTTTACTTGTCATATGTTGTTTTACAACAATGTTACTATCGCAAAGCAAAACGGAGGGAGGGAGAACAAAGCAGAATATCTGCTTTAAGTAGACTCCAATAGTGATAACTCTGATTGTGCATAAGTCCCTAGTTAGACCTACTGGTATAGATTTTTCCAGGACAGCTACCTGAGAGATTATTGGCTTTTTCATCTTTAGGAAAAAAAAAGAAAAACATATTAAAGGCATCTTTCACCATCCCTTGGTTATATTAGGTAGCCTACCACGACCAAAGTGCATGAGGAAAAATAGAAACCAAGTACTAATAACAAATATATCAACATACACTGATCGACGAGTGGGAAATAGTAACAAGAAGGCTCCTGAAAAGACTGTTACCAATATTTATAACTGGAGATTGGCAGATCCTCTTTCAGGTCAGTTACTTGAGAGGATAAGCCAGTAACCTTCGTACTTTAGGGCAGGACTCCTGCTCCTTTCTGCCCAATGCTTGGTCCAGCTGGGAAAACCGCTTCACTATAGTGTTTGAGGAAGGTACACCTGTTAGGCCACACAGTTACTTCTCTGTAGACATTCAGGCTCCCTCTGCTTAAAGGGGTTGTCACTGACTGAGTGGAAAGCACTCTAATAAAATTTGGGAGTGGTGGGACGTGGCCTGACGGCACATGGAGTAGGACGCCATCTGCGGAGCTCCGCTCTTTAATCCTGCAATCTAATGCATCCTGCTTTCTGTGGCTCGTTTTTTCTCTCACCGCCTACCTGATGGGCTACCCCACGCTTCAGGCAGTATGTCGCCATCCAAATCTCAAAAGGCTGTGGAGGCGAAACTGGCCCAGTTCCGTCATGGAGCCTCGGAGGGGCATGAAGATGGCGGCGGGGAGCGGGAGGACGAGGGGAGGCCGGCGGGAGATACGGCCCTACTGCTGGAAGCTATTACCCTGTGCCGCACTTCGCTGACCTCACAAATAGAAGAGGTCAAGGTTTATATCTCCCACCTCCACCAGGACTTCCATAAACTGTGAGAACGGGTGAAAGAGACAGAGAATTGCCTGAGTGTGGTGGAGGATGCGCTCCCGCCATTGCCCACTGAAACTGAAGGCCTCCAACAGCAAATACAACAACTGTTCTCCAGACATGACAAGATGGAGAACAGGCTCAGAAGATGCAATTTGAGACTGATTGGGTCTCCGAGGGAGCAGAGGGAAAGGATCCTGCAACATTTCTGGAGCAGCTACTGATCACAACCTATGGCAGAGAGGTATTTTCCCCGATGCTGGCAGTGGAAAGAGCCCACCGCATCGTGGACATTTATAGCTAAAATGTTTAATTTTAAGGATAGGGACACAGCCTTGTGTCTGGCTAGATTAAAAGGCAACAATGAATTTGGCAATGTTAAACTTGCTTTATTCCCGGACTTTTCGGCGGAAGTCCAGAGACGACGCCGAACCTTCCTGGAAGCCAAACGCATATTGAGGATCCACAATTACAAGTATGCTATGCTATTTCCGGCTAAGCTCCGTGTAGAACATGATGGCAAAGTGTCCTTTTTTTGACGAAGCTGAAGAGGTGATTACCTGGCTGGAACGCCGTCCTGCTGCGGTCCACAGAGCCTGAATAAGTTGTGAGTATGCTGACTGGTAACTTCTCCTGCTGCGGATTTTAGGGAGCTCCTGGATATATGCTTCTTTACCCTGTTTTGTGACTGCTGCTTGACATGACTTACCTGGTAGTGTGCAATGGATGGGAGGAAAGAACCCCCCGACTGTACTGTATGGTAGTTGATGATTTCAATAGATCCTTTTCCGGCCACCATACCCTTGTTACCATATCCGGAGTGCTTGTTAAACCGTTACTAGAGACACAGGAAACAGTTTACCCTTTGTACTATTTTCTATCCTGCCGTCCTCAGATGGATGGGACGTAATTCTGCATCACGGCAGTGGTGGGAGCCTTGGAAAGATGTGAGTCCTACCGCACTGTTGTTCTGTGCTGTGTATTATACCCCCCACGCAAACCCAGAGTATGCTTTACCATGCATGTGGATACGGCAGGAGGATGGTACTACTGCACCATTTGTTGCAGCAGGGAACCTGGACATGGCCTGTTTACCAGTTAATGTTGCTAATGTTTGGATTATCTGACGCCATGTTTGTGCTGCACGGACCCCGCCGGGTCAAGGTGATCCTCTATTGTACTTTCCTTTTTGACTCTGGGACAGTTACGTGTGTTTGGTTTTGAGATGATGCCCGCATAAGGTTTGGGATATGCAGGGCGGGGTGGGGTTAGTTTTAAGGGTTAAAATGATATATAAAAAATATACAAAAAATTGCAACTTTTAAAAGAAGTCCACTTTTTCATATATAGCAGCGCATGCACACTCTTAAATTTTTTTTATATAAGGTGAGTTCATTAAAATTTTGATCAGTGTCCAGAAAAGAAGGTGCTTATTCTATCCGTTCTTTGTTGTGATTAAATTGCAGCTTCCACCATAAAAGTTCACCACTTGTGGGGCACACACAATCCCCTTTGGGGATGCACTCACCGAACACCAAGATCAAAAAAAGCCTTTAAACTGCCAATCAACAATGCTTCTTATGGCCACTAGATGTCTCTCTTGTTGGAATCCAGTTTTCTCATATAAAAAAACAGAGATGCCCAAACATAGTGTGATATTGTTTAACACTATTTATTAGACAAAAAAACCCAGCATATACATGCGTACCAAATAAACAAGATGTTTAAGCATTGAAAAAGTACTGTGCCTTATCTCATTGGTTCAGTTGCGCTCGAGTAGGAACGAACGTTTTCGCTGTATCCTGCCTTTCCTCAGCTCGCTGAAACGCAGGGATTGAGGCGCACTCGTCACTTCCGGTATAGTTAAAATGATATATGCTTATTGTAGAACACAAAGTAAATGCACTCATTTGCGGAATGACCAGCCATGTTTTATCATTTTGTGGAGAATGCTACGGCAGCTGCGCTCCCATGGGCAGCCCAACATTAAGTCTTCAGGGATAATCAGGGTACTGCACCCTATTATCTGCACAGCTACATTTTACAATTGCCCACCACCTGATATGGCGTCATTGACATTCCTTACATGGAACGTGAGAGGGCTGAGAGACAAAATTAAGTGAGCGGCGGCATTCGCGGTCCTTAAGAAATGCAGGGCGGGTGTGGTTATACTAGTGGAGACACATGTGGAGGGGAGATTACAGATAGCTCTGCGTCGCCCCTGGGTGGGATGGACGTATCACTGAACCCATACATCACATTCGAGGGGGGTGGCGGTGTTGATCGCCAAGACTGTCCATTTTGAACTGGGGGAGGTGCTCACAGACCCACAGGGGCGGTATGTATTTATTTACGCAAAACTATATAGTGAACTCTTGCTTATTTTGGCCTGTTATGTCTCCCCACCGTTCACCATCACTGTAATTCTGGCTGGTTTCTCCTTCATGACAAAGTATGATATGACACCGGCAATATGGTTAGGCGATTTTAATGCTGTCATAAATCCTATGCTGGACCGTTTACGCCCGGCTCATCCCACGGTGGGTTCTGCCGGGGGTGGTAATTTGCCAAAATTGATGGCATCCTTCCACCTGGTAGACTCGTGGAGACATAAGTTCCCTACCACACGCGCTTTCTCATGTTTCTCCCCATCTCATAATACACTGTCCCGGATAGACTACATATTTATCTAACAAAGCCTCACCCCTCGTTTACTGGCTGCATCGTTTTGGCCCACGATCCCTGTCGGACCATAGCTCATACCAGATCTCCCTTAGCATTCCCGTGCACAAACCAAAACGGACGTGGCATTTTGAATCCCTTTTGGCTTACACTGTTGCCAGAGGGAGAGGAACTCAGTGATGAATGGCGTAATTTCTTTGCTGATAATGATCATTCAGAAAGCCCCTCTGTGGTTTGGGAGACCTTCAAACTTCACGCCCGTGCTACTTTAGTATCCCACATCAATAAAAATAAAGAGAAGTCGGTGAAGGAATTGGAGATGGCAGTGGGGGGGCTGGCTGAGGCGGAAAGTGGTCTCGTACAGGACCCCTCAAATGCTAACATACATTATGTGAAAGCCAAACAAAAACAGTTCTTTCTCAAACAAAAATTCTTTGAACATGGGGAGAGGGCTGGCAGAATTCTATCCTACCTGACATGCAGTGAGGAAAGGCCCCCGGTAGTTATTACCCTACAGGGCCCAGACGACTCTCAGATAACGGATCCACTTTAGGTGATGGCTAAATTTAAGGAATTTTTTTCAGACTTATACTCTTCCACAGTGCCCCCCAATTGTAACTCCATGACTGTTTTTTTTAGAGAAGGTAGATCTCCCTCAACTCACGGCAGAACAAATTGACATACTAGAGGCCCTGCTCACCCTAGATGAGATTACTGCCGCTATTGCTAGGTTTGCCTGCTCTAAGGCCCCGGGCTCGGATGGCCTGCTGATAGAATTTTATGCACAATTCTCTGAGGTCATCTCACCTAGGCTGCTGACACTCTGCAACTATTAATTCCAGACATTCAAATTACCTGCCTCCATGAGAGAGGCCACTATAGTCCTGATACCCAAACCAGGGAAGGACCCCTTGTTCCCAGAATCGTACCGTCCCATATCGTTATTGCAGGTGGACATTAAAATCCTAGCTAAAGCCCTCTCCCTTCGTTTGAATCAGGTCATTCTCTCACTTATCCACCCGGATCAGGCGGGCTTTATGCCGGGTTACAACACATCCTTTAATCTCAGAAAACTCTTCATCAATCTGCAAACACAACATGAGGAAGTGGGTACGCGAGTAGTCGTGTCACTTGACACGGCGAAAGCGTTCGATTCAGTTGAGTGGCCCTATTTGTGGAGATGTCTGTAGAGCTATGGTTTTGGTTCAAATTTTATACGGTGGGTGCGGCTCTTGTATCATGCTCTGATGGCCAGGGTGGTGGCAAATGGACGGCCTTCCCCGATATTCAACCTTGGTAGGGGTACGAGGCAGAGTTGTCCACTGTCCCCACTCCTATACGCCTTGACAGTGGAACCCTTAGCTGTGGCTATACGAGCTGACCCAGAAATGAGAGGTCTGAGGGTGGGACATGTTATTGAGAAAATCAACCTTTATGTGGATGACACGCTATTATACCTCTCTGACTCAGACTCCTCCTTGAACAGGGCACTGCTGGTTATAGAATGGTTTGGAGTGTTCTCTGGCCTAAAAATCAACTGGAATAAGTCCCAGATACTACCGCAAGATAGTTTTCCCCCATCCCAGTCCCGAAACGGCCTCCCCCTGCAGAGAGCCGCGACAATTAAATATCTAGGTTTATATATATCCAGAGTTCCGAGAGATTATATAGCCCTGAATATTGAACCCCTTTTCTCCCTAATTAGGACTAAACTTCTTACGTGGTCCCGTCTACCTCTGGGGGTATGGTGACGCTTTAACTTATCAAAATGGTTTTATTGCCCAAGGTGTTGTACGTCCTGTGGCATTCTCCAATATACCTCCCCCTAAAATATTTCAAGAAACTAGAAGCTCTTCTAGGCCCCTTTGTTTGGGGTAGGAATAGACATAAGCTGGTGTGGCAAACACTCAAGAATAGGGATGAGCCGAACACCCCCCGGTTCGGTTCGCACCAGAACTTTCGAACGGACCCCAAATTCAAACGAACTTTAGAACCCCATTGAAGTCTATGGGACTCGAACGTTCGAAATTAAAAGTGCTAATTTTAACGGCTAATATGCAAGATACTGTCCTAAAAAGGGTTTGGGGACCTGGCTCCTGCCCCAGGGGACATGGGTCAATGCCTAAAATGTTTTTAAAAATGGCCATTTTGGCGGGAGCACTGATTTTAATGACGATTAAAGTGAAAAAATATGGTGCCTGGGGGTGTCTGTAGTATGGCTGTGAAGTGCCACGTGTTTCCCGTGTTTAGAACAGTCCCTGCACAAAATGACATTAAACAGAAATAACATCATTGAAAACTGCTTGCGGTTTAAATGTTATATCTGGTTCCTGCAATATGGTTGAAAATCATTGAGAAAAATGGCATGGGTAGCCCTCCCTGCCCATTACCAGCCCCTTTGGGTCTTGTACGCATATTAAGGGGAACCCCGTACCCATATTAAAAAAGGAAATGCGTGTGGCCCCCAGGTCCTATATACTCAGAACAGCAGTATACAGGCGGTGCAAACAAGACAGGGACTGTGTAGGTTCGTTGTGTTAAGTTGAATCTGTTTGTAATTTTCAACTGGTACATTTTTAAAGTGTAGCTCCAGTCAAAAAAACTATTTTTAAGCTTTTTGGAAAACATAGGGAAGGGTTATCACCCCTGTATAATTTGTTTTGTCATCCATCTTTTTTCATCTCACTTGCTGTTGTCTCCTTCCGTTTGCAAGTAGGAGAAGTTTGTAAGTTGGATGTTTGAAAGTAGGGGCCTGCCCTATATGCTCTGCAGAAATGGCGGAACAAGGTGTTGGTTTTGCCACAACATTGTAAGCCCTCAAAGTGACTCTTGGTGGGCGCTGGAGCGCCCTGCTGTGAATGATTATATCAAGAATTGTAATTACATGCCATTGTTGAACAGTGGTAGAAAAATGTACCTTTGGTGGTTGTGGTGC
Source organism: Lithobates pipiens (assembly GCF_037356315.1). Classification (NCBI taxonomy): domain Eukaryota; kingdom Metazoa; phylum Chordata; class Amphibia; order Anura; family Ranidae; genus Lithobates; species Lithobates pipiens. The sequence goes on from NW_027507791.1 coordinate 141,091,610, forward strand.
TGGTGCCACAACACTATAAGTCCTCACAGTTACTCTGGGTGGGCACAGGAACGGGCCCTCCTGTGAAATATTATATCAAGAATTGTAATTACATGTCCCTGTTAAACAGGGGCAGAAAAATTGGGCCTTAGGCACTGGTGCTGGTGCCACCACACTGCAACCTCTCCCATATACTCTAGTTTTATTGCAGGAATTAGCCCTGCTGCAAAGCATTGCATCAAAAATTGTAATTAAACGCCCCTGTTAAACAGGGGCAGAAAAATTGGGCCTTAGGCACTGGTGCTGGTGCCACGACACTGCAACCTCTCCCATATACTCTAGTTTTATTGCAGGAATTAGCCCTGCTGCAAAGCATTGCATCAAAAATTGTAATTAAACACCCCTGTTAAACAGGGGCAGAAAAATTGGGCTGATGGCATCACCCAGAACCAGAAATGTTCTTCCAACATATCAGCGGAGGAGGAAGAGGATAGACAATCAACATAACAGGACAGTCACTCAGCATCAGCATAGGCAGTCTTGAAGGGATGTGATATTTCAAAAAAAATTATTCGGTTACATCAGCTTCAGGTGCTTGGCAGCTGTGGGTGATCCAAGACTGATTCATCTTGATGAAGGTCAGTCGATCAACTGATTCGGTGGACAGGCGCACCCTGTGATCAGTAACAAAGCCACCAGCAGCACTGAAGGTGCGTTCTGAAAGAACGCTGGATGCAGGACAGGCCAGTAGCTCAATTGCATACTGTGCAAGCTCTGGCCAGTGATCCATCCTCAAGACCCAGTACGACAGAGGATTTTCAGTGGGAAAGGTGTCCAAGTCTGACCTTGCCCCTAGGTATTCCTGCACCATGTAAATCAGACGCTGGCGATGGTTGCTGGAACCGATCATACCTTGGGGCTGCGGACTAAAAAATTGTCTGAAAGCATCAGTCAGACGGCCACCTTCTCCACTGCTCCTTCTGACCGATGCCTCAGCAACACTTTGTCCAGGACCAGGAGTTTGTAACCTCCCAGTCTCTGGGAACGCGTTGCACAGACCTTTCTGCAAGGCCTCCCGGAGATGTCTCATCCTCTGCTCCCTCTGCGACGGCAAGATAAGGTCGGCAACCTTACCCTTGTACCGTGGATCAAGGAGAGTGGCCAGCCAGTAATGGTCCTTCTCCTTGATCCAAAGAATACGAGGATCCTTCCGCAGGCTTTGCAGGATCAGGGAGGCCAAGCAGCGTAGGTTAGCTGAGGCATTCGGTCCGGAGTCCTCTGGGTCACTAAGGACAACATGATCCGCAGCTACCTCCTCCCAGCCACGTACAAGTCCACGTGTTTCTTGGGACTGTAAATCATCCCTACAAGACTGCTGCTGCTGATGCTGAGTGCCAGCCTCCACCTCCATGCTGACACAATCATCATCCTCCTCCTCCTCTTCCTCCTCCTCATCCTCTTCCTGTATGATGGGTGGCACAGCAGGAACACTGTCTGGATAAAGGGGGCCTTGAGAGGCAAGGAAGTCCTCCTCTTCCTGCCTCTGTTCTGCCTCAAGTGCCCTGTCCATTATTCCACGCAGCGTATGCTTCAAGAGGTGGACAAGCGGTACAGTGTCACTGATGCATGCACTGTCACTGCTCACCATCCTTGTGGCCTCCTCAAACGGTGACAGGACAGTGCATGCATCCCTGATCATGCCCCACTGGCGTGGTGAGAAAAAACCGAGCTCCCCTGACCCTGTCCTGGTGCCGTAGTCGCAGAGGTACTCATTGATGGCCCTCTGCTGTGTGTGCAGCCGCTGCAGCATGGCCAACGTTGAGTTCCACCTGGTGGGCATGTCACATATAAGGCGGTTCTTGGGCAGGTTCAACTTCTTTTGGAGCTCAGCCAGCCGAGCACAGGCATTAAATGATCGGCGGAAATGCACACAGACTTTCCTGGCCTGCTTCAGGACATCCTGTAAGCCGGGGTACCTGCCCAAGAACCGCTGCACCACCAGGTTAAGGACGTGAGCTACACAGGGCACATGGGTCAGTTGTCCCTGTCGGAGGGCGGAGAGGAGGTTGGTGCCATTGTCACAAACCACCATTCCTGGCTTAAGCTGGCGTGGCATCAACCACCTCTCGGCCTGCCCCTGCAGAGCTGACAAAACATCCGCCCCAGTGTGGCTCCTGTCCCCCAAACAAACCAGCGCAAGCACGGCATGGCATCGTTTTGCCTGCGTACTTGAGTAGCCCCTGGAAAGCCTACGGAGCACCGCTGGTTCTGAGGACAGAGCACTGGAAGAGGCCATGGAGGAAGAAGAAGAGGAGGGGGTGGAGGAGAGAGGTGTGTCACAACCAATAGTAGCATTTTGGAGGCGTGGTGGCGGAACAACCTCCAACACTACTGCACCTTGTCCTGCATCCTTCCCAGCTGCCAGAAGAGTGACCCAATGGGCCGTGAAAGACAGGTAACGTCCCTGTCCATGCCTGCTGGACCATGAGTCAGCGGTAATATGCACCTTACTGCTGACCGCCCTGTCCAGCGAGGCAAGGACATTGCCTTCCACATGCCGGTAGAGAGCCAGAATCGCCTTCCGTGAGAAAAAGTGGCGTTTTGGGACCTGCCACTGAGGAACCGCACATTGTACAAACTCACGGAAGGGGGCCGAGTCTACCAACTGAAAAGGCAGCAGTTGATGTGCTAGCAATTTAGCCAAGCTAGCATTCAACCGCTGGGCATGTGGATGGCTGGGAGTGAACTTCTTTCGCCGGTCCAGCAGCTGGGGCAGGGACATTTGCCTGCTATAATCGGACGTGGGTGTACTGCTAGCAGAGTGCCCGGAAGCACTTGGCTGTGACACACCTAATTCTACACCTTCATTCCTCTCAGAGCAGGTTTCAGAGGGGACTGAAGGTCTAGTGGGGTTGGAGATGCCAGCTGATGAGGAGCAAGGAGAGGTCCGCTTTGTTCTTTGGTGTGGGTCTTTGAGGTACGCTTGCCAACGAGCTGCATGGCAGGTCAACATATGTCTGGTCAAGCATGTGGTGCCCAAGCGGCTGATGTTTTGGCCACGCGAGATACGCTTGAGACATATGTTGCAAATAGCAGCGGTGCGATCTGATGCACTCATCTCAAAAAAGGCCCACACCAAAGAACTTTTAGAATAACGCGCAGAGGCAGCGCCCTGCACAGGCGGAGCTCTGCAGTGTGATTCAGTCGGTGTGCTGCCCCTAAGCTGGCCCCCGGAGGGCATCCTGCCTCGTTGGACATGTGCCTCCTCCTCCTCCTCTCTCCTACCAGGCACCCACGTGGAGTCAGCGGCCTCATCATCCCCTCCCTCTTCATCGCTGTAGCAAACCTGGCAGTATGCTGCAGCTTGTGGAACATGACTGCCAGATTGCTGTCCTTCTTGAGCATCCCCTCTCTCTGCGCTCACACTACTGCCTTCCTCTAGCTGAGTGTCATCATCAGAGCCTACAAAACACTGGGCATCCTCCTGGAGCATGTACCCAACACTGTGCTCAAAGAGTTCAGGAGACTCCTCAGGAGGACGTGGTGGGTCTAGGGAAGGAGTCACTGATGATGACATTGAGAGGAGGGAAGACGATGCGTTGACAGCTGCTTTGCTAGTACCCTGAGACTGGGGGAAAGAGGATGAGGAGGATGAAGAGGGCTTGGTCATCCACTCTACCAAGTCGTTGGCATGTTGCGGTTCAACATGTCCAGCTGCCGAAAAGAAGGACAAGCGTGTCCCATGGCCACGTGCTGATGACAATGCACCGCGTCCACGACCAGCACTGTTGTCTCTAGACACAGAGCCTGCTTGCCCTCTTTTATCGGCTCACGCCTGTCTGCCTCTCCTTGCTGGCCTTCCAGACATGGTAATGGCCTGAAGGGAGTTGGGTAAAACAGCAGTTGGGTAGTGTATATTGTGCTGGAGGCACACAACACCCACTAACTCCTGCAGATGCCTTTATTATAGAACACCAGAGATAAAGGGGTATACTGTAATGGAGTCACACAACACCCACTAAGCCCTGCAGATGGCTCTATTAGAGAACAGCAATAAACGGTAGATACAGGTGTATATTGTGCTGGAGTCACACAACACCCACTAACTCCTGCAGATGCCTTTATTATAGAACACCAGAGATAAAGGGGTATACTGTAATTGAGTCACACAACACCCACTAAGCCCTGCAGATGGCTCTATTAGAGAACAGCAATAAAGGGTAGATACAGGTGAATATTGTGCTGGAGGCACAAAAAACCCACTAACTCCTGCAGATGCCTTTATTATAGAACACCAGAGATAAAGGGGTATATACAGATGTATACTGTGCTGTGCTGGAGGCACACACAACTTCCAATAACTCCTGCAGATGGCAAGTGGGCTCAAATAGAGAAGAGCTATGTAGGTGGATATAGCGGTGTGTACTGGGTACAGAGCACGCAGACAGCACGCACAAGCTCCTAACACTACTGACTGCAAGCTCTATTATAAAAGATAGATCACTAGCTATATAGGTGAGGTGAATATAGCGGTGTATACTGCGGTCAGGGCAAGCAGACAACAACCACTACAGAAGAGCAAGATCGAAAATCGGCCGATAACGATCGGTGTGTACTGTGTTGAAGGTACACAGAACACCCACTAACTGCTTCAGACACCAACACACTACACAAGGCCGCCGTGCTGGCGGCCTTATATAGCGTGGGGCGTGTACTACACAGCCTGAGCTATGATTGGCCACAGGCATCTTGCCTGTGGCCAATCATGGCTCTCCTCACTGCTGGCGCTGTGATTGGCCAAGCATGCGGGGTCACAGTGCATGCTTGGCCAATCATGAGCCAGCAATGCACTGCGATGACGCAGTGCATTGTGGGCCGTGAGCGCCACACGAATTTGGTGCGAACGGCCCATAACGTTCGGAATTCGCCGAACGGGCGAACAGCCGATGTTCGAGTCGAACGTATGTTCGACTCGAACACGAAGCTCATCCCTACTCAAGAACCCAACAGACGGGAGGCATGGCGTTACCAGACTTTAATCATTACTACATTGCAGCACAGCTCTCCCAGCTTTTCCATCTGGACAAAGCTGATGGGGCTCACTTCATGACCTTGATTTGCCCCAAATGGGTTTAACAAACGGGTGATCCACTATATGCTATCACTATGGGCATGAACAGCAGGGGCTCGGGCGATGAAATTGCACCTATTCTACATCAATACAGACGTATTTGGGATATAGCCTCTAGTAGATTGGTAATCCCGACTTACAACGATTACACACCACTGTGGAACAATAATCATATGAAGCAATTTGCTGACATACAAGGGCAGGAATTGTGGAGCAAACGTGGGGTGTACTATCTGCGCCTCTTAATCTCTGGGGGAGCTCCCAAGCCCTTTAATCAACTGCAAGAAGAGTTTGCAATACCACACAACATGCACTTTCAATACATGCAGGTTAGGCATGCGGTCATGCACAATTCCCCCGGGGAGCGTACCCACATCCCACCCCCAACCCCATTTTATCTGTGGCTAAGAGCGCATATGCTCCGAAGGTCGCATATGCTCCGAAGATGAGGTGGGAAAGGGACCTAGGTCAAATGGAAGATGGAGAGTGGGAAGAGGTGCAGGGAAGTGTCCCTCAAACTATCAGATAGGACATCCCAAATTTATATACTGCATAGGGCCTACCTCACCCCGATTACAGTAGCGAAATATAAAGCTGAGTTTTCCCCTAGCTGTCCAATGTGCAAGGTGACCACGGGTACCTTTTTCCACCTTATATGGGCATGCCCCTTGTTACTGTTGACCTAGACCCCAAACAATGCCTCTTGGGGGTATACCCAGGAGTTCCCGACAGACATACTAAGATATTCCTGCAGGAAAATCTGTTCGCTGCGAGAAAACATATCGCCAGGAAATGGATGAGATCTACAACTCCGACATTAGCGAAGTGGAAAGCGGACATTAGCTCGACTCTGCCATACAAAAAGTGTATTTACATTAATAAGGGGGTGCTCACTCAAGTATAATAAAGTGTGGGACCGCTGGCTGAGTGACTCAGACACCTACGCATAGTTGGCGTTCGGTCCCGCCGCTTCCAATTGCATGATTCTGATGTTGGTTTGATACATATGGTGTTAATTGCTAAGAGGGTTACAACGTTTAGTATACTAGCCAATGATATATGCTGATTGTACTATAGTATGTAATATTTGTGTACTCTGCTGTAGACTCCTTCACTGTGTGTTTAACTACTGTGAGCTGTGTTTTTGCTTTCTGTGCTTTACTTCAATAAAACAACGTTGTTAATTTAAAGAATTTGGGAGTGGTACCCTGCGCTTTTTGGTAAGTCAAGGTGATAGTCTTCATAATCCAACAAACATTTGCACCTTTAAAGGCCTGGGGTCTTGCTCTACGGCCAATAATATTTGGCGACTGTATATGAATCTACAGGTGCCGGTGGATAATCCTGGGGGGGGGCATTCGGTCTCTGGACACCGCAAAGGCTTTCGACAGTGTGGAGTGGCCCTACCTCCTGGAAATCCTGGCAAGGTTAGGACTAGGGAACCATTTTATCACATGCTGAAGGTACTGTATTCTAGTCCCAGAGCTAGACTCTGCATCAACAATAATCACTCATCCCCATTTGAGTTGCCCAGGGGCACTTGGCAAGTGTGCCCTTTATCCCCGTTGCTGTTTGCTCTGGCAGTAGAGCCTCTGGCCATCTTGATACTCAAGGTGGTCGGGTTTCACATAGGTCAGCTGGAGGACAAAATCTCTTTATATGCAGATGACACTCCCATTTACCTGGGTGACTCCGCTACCTCTCTGCATGCAGCAATGGGGATCATAACAGACTGGAGGGGCTTCTCTGGCTTCACCATAAATTGGTCCAAATCAACCTTAATGCCCATTGACCCGCTGACAGAGTTTCTACAGGCGGGAATGGATCAGATAGCCATAGTAAATAGCTTTTGATACCTGGGAGTGGGGGTGTGCCCGGATCTGACCGAATACCTGCGGCTGAACCTGGGTCTCCTATTGGATAGGCAGAAAGTTAAATGTTCCAGTTGCTGTAAACTTCCTCTGTTGGTGGTGGCAAGGGTGAACCTAATAAAAATTGTTTGGGCCCCACAGCTTTTGTACATTTTTCATAATTTCCCTATGTGGATTTCGAACAAATGGTTTAAAAGAATTGACTCACAGATGTGAGACTTGATATGTTCAATTTGGTGACTGTGTCTGACCCTTTACTAAAGGCGGCCTCCCACATGAAGATGGATCTACCAATCATACCACTTTCGGCCCTCACTGGTGTTCTCCTTAGGAAGGTGTGGAGGGAATGTCAGAAGGCTTTGAAGATAAAGGGCCCATTGCCAAAAAAGGAAAAGAAAGAGACGAATCTCTTGTAAAATTATGGGATTTTAATTGAGATAAGGTCTATTGATAGGGTAAGCACAGAAAACACCAATTTAAAAAAGGTGTAAATGTATTGATAGTATCAAAAACAATATATTAGTATAAAAAATACACAGTCATAACATATTTGATGGAACAATGAAACAATACTTGATATTTGAAATCTGGTGCGTTGATAAGCAGAAAAACCAACATGTTTTGCATGATTGCTTCGTTAAGGTTTTGTATATATCATAGATTTCATCTATATTGCATAGAATAAACATGTCATTGGTATAATAAATATACAAAAAAAAATAAAAAAATGATAGAACTTCATTACAGTCACATTAAATGTTGACATGATCAAATATTGTATTGAAACTACCTGCCTACCTGGTCCTTAAAATAATTGATAACCATATGCACCTGTAATCGTTTAACCACACCCCAAGTGTCACAAGTAACCCCAGTTGATTCCCGCTAGGAGCCAGATCCAAGCAGGGCTGCCAGTGGGGAGATTGGATCATAACTCTTTGTCAATATATATGCAGCATCAATAGTCTAGTAAAATTATATTATAGAATAAGTTATACTATAATAATGATCATAATCCTAAATTTAAATATATTTTAGTAGTCCACACTGGTGGATTCAGATATAAAGAAGGCACGGGTGGTGTTGCTGGGAGTTATACACGAATGTGTTATAAAAAAAACATAAATGATAAAAACATCATAAATCTACGTATGGCACTCTCAGTTTATATACCGCATAATCTGCACTCAACATTAGATTGAGATGACAGATGCGGTGTCAGATAATACATCACATCTCGGACGACAAGACGCATTTGACGGTTTTCCGCCAACATCAGTGTCTTATATGTCTGCGATCCCACCGGGAGTGAAGGGTCATACCTGACCCCTGACATCACTTCTGGTCCGGGCATCCCTGGAGGCGCATAACCGCAGCAGTACCATCTAGTGGTCATGATGCGGTGGTGTTAACAGTCACACACTGTGAACAGCGTGGACAGGAAGCGAGGAGGGACAAATCCTCCCTCCCTCTTAACCATGGACACACAAATATCCCCACCAGTGGCTAAATGCGGCAAAGTGCGGACCAGGAGTCCGGAAAGGAAGAAAAGGCACAGGGCACAATATCCAAAAAGACCAAAAACTATAACATTTAAAACAACTCATTAGGTGATCTCACTTTCTAATGCGAAATGCTATCCCAAAAGAGACATCATTAATAATACATAATAAATGAATGCATATCCATTTAAAGCGACCATGCCAGTACTAGGTATAAACCCCTTAGATAGGGGCATGGATGACAGATGCTCAACAGATACCCTTTACCCCTATGTGGAATAACCCTAAATATTTAGAGCTTCATGATCTACAGGGGTTTACCTCATGGAAGGAGATTTGGTTCTTTCCACAGCTATATGAGAGGGAAGTACTAAAAACATATGAAAAATTATTTCAGGAATACCAATTAGCCTCAAGGGGTTTTTATTAATATCTTCAACTTCGGCATGCCCTGCGGGCACAGCAACAGACCTGCTCCCTGACAGTATCATCATCGCCATTGTTGATGGAAGTCCTCTGGGCGGTTGCCTGGAGAGGGCTGATATCCAGGATTTGTGCGTAATTATTGTCCTCGGTCCAAGATCATGCCTCCTTCAAAGGTTGAAGTAAGTGGGTGTAAGATATAGGGGATATAGACGGGTACCAATGTGACATGGCTTTAGAATCTATACCTGCGGTTTCTGTTTCAGCATCCCACAATTTGTCAACTATTTATCCTGCATAGAGCCTATAGAACGCAGTGCAATTACATAGGTGGGGAAGAAGGGATTCCCCCTTATGCCCAAAATGTAAAATACACCAGGGGGACTTTATACATCTACTCTGGAGATGCCCAAAGCTCTATCAGTATTGGGCGGAGGTATCCCAGTGTATTGCTAGATTAGCTCAAACACCTGTTCCATAGAACCCCCTGATGTATTTGCTAGGGGCCATTGATGTCGAAATTTATCCAAAAGGATTGTATTACATGATTACTAGGCTGATGTATTTAGCTAGAAAACTACGGTCCCCACTGGGAAACAATGGATCAGTTATGTTTACTCCTTACTTCTTAGAGAACACCTGATAAACAGCCGCAGGAAGGCAGTGGGTAAATTTAACCTCATTAGGCAACCGTGGTTAGAGGATCCTAGCCTTGCCCCGCCACAGCTGGTAATGGACAGACTTCTTATGTAGAGATTTACTGTTGGTGTTGGGGGAGGGGCAGGGAAGAGGAGGGGAAAAGACTGATTTGGTTATGTTTACAGTTATGCGCTGGACCCAGGAGGATCCGTTGGTTGAAATGTTATAAAGGGTCACAAATGCTGGTTAGTGTTCGGGGTTAGGGGGGTTCAGAAATGTTATATACGCATTGTATCCTGTTATTGCTCAAATATTATGGACTTCTGTTATGAAATGGCCTATGCCTGTAATGTTCAATTCCATCTACTGATATGATTGTATTTGTCATATGAGCAATGGATAAATAAACACGTTTTGATTAAAAAAGAAAAAAAAAAGGCCTGGAGACTTTTTTTTTTTGGTCCACTGAAGGTAACCAGTATTTGACTGAACCTTCTGAATTCCTTAGTGACATTCATATACTAAAATATCTATTAACATTTTATTTGCACTCCCTGGTCACCAGGGGGCTATAAGTATTACTGTTCTCTTCTGAACAGCAACTTCCTCACTACTAGTGAAAGAAAAGAGAAGAGAATGAATGAAGCCAGCTCCAAGACCAAGTCATTCACCCCCGGGGATCGCTGGTCTTGGCTTTACACCCTGCTAAAAGCTCCCAGAAATTGGATGTCCCCCTAAGATTAGAATGCCATAGGCTCTGTGCTTGTAAAGAACCCAAATGCACCCCCCAGTCTCATACAATGGTATGATATAAGGATTCTTCTGAGCCCAGTATCTTCCTCTCTGGAGGTCCTGTGGTCCCCTTGCCAGGTACACCCTGTGCAGGGTTGTATCATGAAATTAGTGGGCCCTTGTGCAAGATAAAAAGTGGGCCCTAGGCGTTGTTTAAAAAAAAATGGCACACATAGCCTAAAGGGGGTGTGGATTAATAGTCTACAATGACTTGCATAGTAAAAAATGCAGTAATGTTAAATAGGGAATGTACAGTGCAGAGTGTACGCCGGTGGATACTATGTGCAGGGGAGGTGTATGAAGTGCATGGAGGTGGGTAGTATGTGCAGGATAGGAGTGCGGTGTGCATGAGGGTGGGTAGAATATGCAGGTAAGGAGTACAGAGTGTACGGTGGTGGATAGTTTATGCAGGATTTATTTTTTTCAATTTCATTTTTTCAAAACACTTTTTGGGGGCCAGTGGATAAAAATAAAATAATCCAGAAATAAATTGTACAATAATTAAACTGTAAAAAAAAATCTGACACTGTCCATTGCTCTGCTGGCACAGTAGAGCAATGGACAGTGTCAGATTATTTTTTAATTATTTTTTTTTACAGTTTAATTATTGTACAATTTATTTCTGTATTATTATTATTTCTTTTTTAAAGGGTTTTATTTGCCAAATGTACATACAAGTCAATTAATACAGTAATTAGGATGCATTATAGCATATACAGTATGTATAATAGTATAAAAGTACAGGATTATTTTCAGTCTCTATGATGTTATTTAATTGAACATTCAACCTCTTTTCTTTTTTTTTTTAAACAAAACATCAATCCTACCTTGTGCTTCACATACACAAATGGGTATATCGTTTCCATATTTCAGTAACAAATTAACAAACTGGAGGTAACCTCCTCCATAAAACTAGCGTGCTGTGTGCTGTTCTCCATCTATTACCATGATCCTGCAGTCATTTTGTTCAAAGTATACCAGTTCCCCTTCCTCATTGTAAGTGTTGGATTGCACAGTTTCCTTATGCCACGTACACAAGACCAGACTTTTCAACGGACTAGGTCCCAAGGTCTTCCCGACTGACTTTTGGCGGAGGTCCAATGGACTTTCCGAACAAGCTGAATTGCGTACAGACGAACTGACTTTCCGGCAGACTAGGTCTGACGGATTTCCCGACAGACTTTTCAAAATGAACGGACTTGCCCGTCCGTTCATTTTGAACATGACTCCTGGTACAACGGGACTAGAAGGAAGTCAATCTCACAGCTTTCATCAGCGAGATCGACACCTTGCGAGCCCCGTCGCCTGGTATGGATTTTAAGGGGAACCCCTATGCCAAAAATACGGCATGGGGCCCCCCAAAATCCATACCAGACCCTTATCCGAGCACACAGTCCAGCCGATCAGGAAAGGAGGTGGGGACAAGCAGGGGCAGGTGCTGTAGCTGCCCTTGCGTCGTATTTGGTCCGTCGGACCAGCATACAGACGAACAGGCTTCCCGATAGGAACTTGGTCCGGCAGACCAAGATTTAAAACATGTTCTATTTCTAGGTCCGTCTGACTTTTGGGAATAAAAAGTCAGATGGAGCCCACACACGATCGGATTGTCCGACGGATTCTGGTCCGCCGGACCAAGTCTGCCGGAAAGTCCGATCACGAGTACACGGCATTAAAATTGATCCATCTTCCCCAAACTTTATTCAATTTTTTAGGACAGCCCCTTGACTCGTAATGTTGAGATAGAGGTCGCCTCAAAAGATAGATGTTAACCGCTTCGCGCCCGCCCTATAGCCGAAATACGGCTGCAGAGCGGACGCTAACTGCCGGGAGGCCGTTCCTGAATGGCCCCCTGTTTACTTCCGCAATGCACGCTCCCGCGGGCACGCATCGGGGAAGTTCTGTGCTGGCCGTGTCCCTCGGACACAGTCAGTCACAGATCGCTGTAAAGGGCCAATCACAGCGGCCGTTTGCAGCGCGATCGGCGTGTCCAATGTGAGATGATCTCATATGTAAACATATGCGATAATCTCTCAGCGCCGCTCTCCCTCCTCACACAGACAGCGTGTGAGAAGGGAGAGATCAACGGCTGCAGCAGCCTTAAGTTAAAAAAAAAAAGGAAAAAAGTGCCATTCTCCCCCAGTGCCATCCTTGCCCAGTGCCATCCGCCCCAGTGCCACCTGCCCCCAGTGCCACCTGTTAGTGCTATCTGTCCCCAGTGCCACCTGTTGTCAGTGCCATTTTTCCCCAGTGCCATCTGTCATCAGTGCCACGTATAAGTGCCATCTGTCATCAGTGCCACATAGTGCCATCTGTCATCAGTGACACATATTAGTGCCATCTGTCATCAGTGCCATGTATCAGTGCCATTTGTCTTCAGTGCCACCTGTCAGTGTCAAGTGCCATCTGTTGTCAGTGTCACGTGTCATCAATTCCACTTATCAGTGCCATCTGTCATCAGTGTCACGCGTCATCTGTGCCACATATTAGTGCCATCTGTCATCAGTGCCACGTATTAGTGCCATCTGTCATTAGTGCCACATATTAGTGCCACGTGTCATCAGTGCCATGTATAAGTGCCATCTGTCATCATTGCCACGTATGAGTGCCATCTGTTATCAGTGCCACGTGTCATTGTCCTGGTGCTCCAGGGCCTTCAAAAGTGTAATAGGTATTCAACAAGTTAGATGTGTAATTTATGCTCCTAGAACATGTGACGTGCTTCCTGCATGTTGGGCCTCTCTATGTGGCCAGGCTGTGAAAAAGTCCCACACATGTGGTATTGCAATACTCAGGAGGAGTAGCAGAATTTTTTTGGGGGTGTGATTTGTTGAATACACATGCCACGTGAGAGAAATAACCTATTACAATGACAATTTTGTGGAAAAAAATTGAAAAAATAAATCTTAATTTTGCAAAGAATTGTGGGAAAAAATTACAACATCAAAAAGCTCACCATGCCTCTTACTAAATACCTTTGAATGTCTACTTTCCAAAAAGGGGTCATTTGGGGGGTATTTGTACTTTTCTGACTTGTTCGGGTCGCAAGAAGTGAGATAGACCACCAGTACATCAGATGTGATCAATTTTGTGCGATTCGCACCACAGATTGTAGACTCTCTAACTTTCTCAAAGACCAAATAATATCCACTAATTTGGGTTATTTTTACCAAAGACATGTAGCAGTATAAATAGTGGCCAAAATTTATGATGAAAAATTAATAATTTGCATAATTTTGTCACAGGAACAAAGAAATATGCGTTTTTTTTCAAAATTTTCGGTCTTTTTTCATTTATAGCGCAAAAAATAAAAACCCCAGAGGTGATAAAATACCACCAAAAGAAAGCTCTATTTGTGGGAAAAAAGGACAAAAAATTAATTTGGGTACAGTGTTGCATGACTGAGTAATTGTCATTCAAAGTGTGAGAGCCTCGAAAACTGAAAATTGGTCTGGGCAGGAAGGGTGTTTAAGTGCCTAGTAAGCAAATGGTTAAACAAAATACCTTTGTCCCATATTAATATATAGAGAAGAGAGAAGCTCAACAAGGAGGATTACTCCAGACAAATCCTGAGAGCATAAAGGGCACAGAAAATGGTATATAAAGACACATACAAACAAGCTGTTTTATAGAAAATTGTTTCATAGAAACAAATTGAAAATAATCAATCTATACAGAAAATATAATATTTTACAATATTTGCTGAAAACCCCACATAGAGGGGTTTTACATTGATGTAAGGTGGACGTATGGCTCGACCGGTTTCGCGACTAAAAGACGCTTCCTCAGGAAACGTCACTTATAGTATCTGACATACAAAGAACAAGTAAATTACATTTTTGATAAGAAGAAAAACATTTACATAATTCATTATTAATTAAGAAAATCAATAACATAAGACTGGAGTTGTTACTAAACATAGGGTACTCGTGACTTACCCAAAATTCCAAAGCTTAACCACGGAGAAGGCAATCTTTGCGACACCCTTATAAAGGGGTGCCCCCCCCCGGGAGCGGATACGGGGGGTGAAGCGTGAGGGAGCACAGTCTACACTACAATTAAACAAATGTAAAATAAATTGGATATAGCCTGACGGTAGAGTCTAGCACCGTATAGTGGCCTATGGACAAAATTGCAAATAGTACACAGATGTAGCTGAGTGGTAGAAAAAGTTTCCCATACCAATAGTATACCAAGTGGTCCATGGGTCACACACAACATAAATTATTTGTGATGAATATGGTAAGATTAGATGACAATAGCATACCCAAATATTACCATGTACTAGCATGCAACTGGACAGGAAGTATATATTTTCTTCCTTATTATGTTTATTCAGCTGCAAGAGAAATCTTCAGTGGAGAGTCCAAAAGGGATCCAAAGGAGTTGTCTACAGAAGGAATAATGGTATGGAAAATTCAATATGGACTATTGAACGTCCACTTAAAACAAGTGCAGTACAAGAACAGGGAAAGATGGAAAAATGCCATAGTTAAAACAATCTTACCATTCACTAATCATAGACGTGTGCTTCCCATCCAGGCGCCACTCTGAATACTGTTTTCAAAGCGGTGTCTTATAAACCCCCAACCCGGAAGTGAAGAGAGCGTCATTTGACGCTCACCATCATCACCTATGGCTTATGCACGTGCGTCAGAAAGAAAGTTGCGCATGCGCACTTATAGTGACCCCGGCTAGTGAAACAGCGTCGGAGAAACTAAGAGGGCGCGGCGGACAGACACATCAATTGATGTAAACGCCACGGTCCACCCATGGTGAGTCACCGCCGGGTCAGGTGGCCAATTACGTGCGCCGTCAGCATCATGCTGTGCGCACACATCCTCCCTATTGACACAAAGTGTACGCAGTAGAGGACAGAGGACAGGGCGGCTCCAATTCTGAGGCCGAGACCATCCTACTGGGATCACCACATATCCGCCCCGGGGGGAGAATAAACTCCTAAAGCCATTCCTGGTAGGGCCGGCCAGGGAGAGCCACAGGGATTGTCAGATGATAACAAACTGGTCAATGAATGTATATAAAACAAGACCCAGCTCCAAATAGGGGGGCAAGGGATATGGTAGATACCCGAGCCCACCATCGGGGGAAATGCTCAACAGTGCACATACATGGTTATAAGTAGTATTACTATACAGAAACTGCCACGAAAATCAATGCAAAATACAACCCGGGCTCAAATAGAGTCCGGGAACAGAACTTCTAGAACCATAGTGTTCAGCCATCTCTCCCTAGCGGACATCCAGGTGAGTAGAGAAAAAAAAAACAACCAGTACATCACCAAATAAAAGAACAAAACTAAATTAGAGAAAATATTTATAAGAATGGGCTTCATTAAGGCCTGGAGGGGTGAGGGCATTCAACCGTTCAATCCATAAGGCTTCATGCCTAAGAATTCCATGGTCCCAATCCCTCCTCTGGGATCTTGTGGGATCACCTCCAGAACTAGAAACATTACTTTTTCAGGTTGGAATCTATGGTGAATCCCAATATGTCGACCTACAGTGGTCAGCTTACCATTAGTGGAGTAATACAAATGGTCACCCAGGCTTTGTAGTTCCCTGATGGTCTTGCTTACATAAAAAGCTTTGCAGGCACAGACCATTAGGTAAACCACCCCCCTCGTACCACAATTAGAATTTTGTAAGGGCGAGAAAATCTCACCGTTGGGCAGAACAAATGACCCTCCCTCAAGTATCCAGGGGCATTTGGAACAATGTCCACAACTAAAGGTACCACGTGGTCCTTCTATACGCCTAGGGTGGGCCCTATAGTGGCTGCTCATAAGTTTGTCCCCAAGAGAAGCGGCTTTTCTAAAGACCAACTTGGGTAGGTCTGACATCTTTGCCTATTATATGATGTTCCGTCAACAGGTGCCAGTGTTCAGATAGGAAATGTCGGAGATGTTTGTGGTGTACAGAGTATTTAGTCACAATTTTAACAGTAGAGGGTTGTTGTTCACGTGGGGGGCCATAAAGTAGGGATTGTCGACTATGGGAGAAGGCTTTGTTAATATAAAAGGTGTTCCCGTTGTGCATTGGCCTATATGAAAATCCCCGTCCTCTGAGCAGTTTCGTCTCAATCTGAGGTATTGAGCATAAGGGATACTGCGAACCGGGGATGTGAACTGGAGGCATGTAAAATCGTGTTACCTGATGTGTTTTTGATAATTTTTAGATCAAGAAACAAGGTGAAACGTAAGTTAAATTGATTATGATTTAGCATATTGATAAAGATTTTTAACTCATGTTGAGTGCCAGTCCAGATGACAAATAGGTCGTCTATATATCTGTACCAGCATAAAATCTAGTTCAGAAAATGCTGGAGTGTTTCATCGCCAAAGATTGATCTTTCCCATCCACCTAGATAAAGATTGGCGTATGAAGGGGCGCATGAAGTGCCCATAGCTATGCCTTGGACTTGTAAATATAGTTGATCCATAAAAAGAAAATTGTTTCTAGTTAAAATAAATTCAAGTAATTTCAGAATAAATTTATTGAAAGGCCAAGTAGTATGATCCTGTTCCATTAAAAAAGTACCGACCATCCAGACGCCCTGCTCGTGGGGGATGCTCGAGTAAAGCGCCTCAACATCGATAGCCATGAGGAGGGCATCCGGAGGGATCTGGACGTCCTCAATATGTTTGAGTAAGTCTGTGGTATCTTTAATGTATGAGGGTAGTCCCAAGACATGCGGCATAAGAAAAGTGTCTAACAAGCTTGCTGGCATTTTCAGTAAGAGAACCCATACCAGAGACAATTGGTCGTCCTGGAGGGGTTGTAAGATTCTTATGGGTTTTAGGCAACGTATAGAACATAGGTATTCGTGGGTTGGTAGTGTTGATATATTTTAAAGTCTATTCATCTATAAGGCCCTCCCAAAAGGCACCACCCACTAACTGTCGAAAATTCTGCAATAAAAGACTCTATCAAGGAGGATTTGATAGGAGAATACCATAACTCATTGTGCAAAACAGTATTGCACATGGTTTGGTATTGTGAATGTGTCATCAAAACGAGGTTGCCGCCCTTGTCAGATTGTTTTATCACCAGGTCAAGATGTTTTTGAAGTTTCTTGATGGCTGATTTTTGTTTCATTGTTAAATTACATGGCAATTCTAGCCATGTATGTTTTTTAAGAGAATTGATCGATTCATAGAGGAAGGCCCAGATAGAGGGACAGGTCATTAAGTCTGGGAATGATCGAGATTTAAGTTTAAGTTTCTGTTTATTTTTTTCAATGATTTCTAAAGTAGAAGAAATAGGAATTTGTTGGGTAACCGAGATATTCTGTCCACAAATGTTACTTAGTTCGGAAGAGTCAGTAGCACCTTCTTCATAAAGTAGCATTAGATCTCATAATGCCTGAATTCCTGCATGGTAAAATGTTTTGTGCGTTCAGCCAGTTCTTTTTCTAAGTTAAGTTTTTTCCTATCCGGGTCATATATAAATCTGTATGTTAGATTGCGGGCGAATAGCTAGAGGTCCTTTATTGTCTCATAAATATCGATAGGTTTGGATGGACAAAAACCCAGACCCAACTCAATAGATGTTAAATTTATAATGTTTAATGTAGGTACATCAATAACGGATGTTTTGTTGTCTTTTATGATGTGCCCAGAGCAGGGGTTTTTTTGCACATATGCATCTAGACTCCCTCTTCTGATAGTTTCTGGGGTAGTTGGAATTAAAAGGTTCGTAGGAAAAAGGGATTGGATATGAGGCTGTAGAATTTTAGGAATGACACCATGAAGTGTAGAGGCTGGGCTTCTCGTTTCGTAGGTTGGGTAGCTGTACGTGTGGTTTGTGAAATTTTTGCAGATTTACCCTGTTTCTTATCCTTTTTAGGTGCTTTAATAGGGTACCCATTGCCCGTGAGAGATCTCTTGCGGGGAAAGCTGGGATTGTGAAAATTTGTAGGCTGGGACGAAGTCTGTGAGGAAGAAAGAGATGAGTCTGACTCAGACAAATCTGTAGGTAATCTAGTTGGGGACTTTCGATTGTGTACTAAGTTTTTTCTAGAATGTACTCGACCAGCCCATTTATAAGCATAGCCTTCTGTAAAGGCAAGTTTGTCCTGTGCAAACTTGCTTTGTTTTTTAATAATTATTTCCCTGTTCAAGATCTCTAGGCGTTCCCTAAGTTCCTTCCATTTCTCGGGAAAAGACACCAAATCTGTGATATTGTTGATTCAGTCTGTCTATCTCTTCATCGAGTGAAGTCATATCTACAAGGTGTTGGGTTGTTAGTTGTTTCATAAGTTCTAAGCTACAAGTGGTCAAGGTATCCTCCCAAGATTTCTTAAACTCAACACTTGGGTCTTTAAGAGTGGAAAACACCTGAATCCGAAGGCCCAACGGACAGACCTTTTCTTGTACATACAATTTAAAGTACTGGGTATGCCAATGCAGGTGAGATTTCCTTTTCAGAAGACCAAACATTCTGTCAAGAAACATCTTGATGTCATCTTCTGTTTTGTGACTATTCAGGCACTCAGCCTGGATAGTAGACCTGAAGCCCCCAAAACATCCATAGTGCCAAAAAACTACTCACCTGGATGATATCTAATATAGATGCTGAACAAAATAAGAAAAGAAAAAAAATGAAAGCATTGATTAAATTGGCAGGTAAGGACTTAACCACTTTAGGACCGCATGTAATTATATGTCAGCACAATGGCACAGACAGGCACAAGCATGTACCTGTACGTGCCTGACTTCCAGCGGGTGGGGGATCCGATCGGACCCCCTCCCACTGGCTGCGGTGGTCTGTTTCGCTTCAGGAGCGATCCGGGATGAGGGGATGGCCATTGGTTTCTGGTCATCCCCTCTTGATCGCTCCTGGCGAATGAGAAGCTTCCCCTGCCTGTGTAGTGTAAACACAGGCAGGAGGAAGTGATGTCACTCTCCTTGGGGGGGTCTTTTTGACTAGACTGCGAGTAGAGAAGACATCCTAGTAAGTGAACCAACACTACACTGACATGTAGGTACACATAGGCACACTTTAACCCCCAGTCACCCCCGATCTCCCCCATCCCAGTCACAGTGTCACTGATTGCAGTGATCATTTATTTACTGATCACTGCATTTAGTGTCAGTTGTAACTGTAAAAAGTGTCAGGGTAGTTAGTGTTAGGTCCAGGGTAGCCCCCTACCCCCCAATAAAGGTTTAAACCCCCGATTGCCCCAGGTAACCCTTTCACCCCTTTTGCCAGTGTCACTAAGCGATCGCTTTTCTGATCGCTGCATTAATGTCACTGGTGCCGCTAGGTAGCTAGTTATTTTTTAGATTCACCGCCAGGTTTTTATAGCGTTGGGTACCCCCATATACTACCTTATAAGGGTTTAACCCCCTGATTGCCCCTAGAGTTAACCCTTTCACCAGCGATCACCGTATAAGTGTCACTGGTGACGCTGCTAAGCCAGTTAGTTATTTAGTTATTTAGGTTCCCGTCAGGTTTTTATATAGCGTCAGGGACCGCCATATACTACCTAATAAAGGTTTTAACCCCCTGATTGCCCCTAGTTAACCCTTTCATCAGTGATCACCATATAAGTGTTACGGGTGACGCTGGTTATTTAGTTTGCTTTTTGTAGCATCAGGGCACCCGCCATTTATTACCCAATAACGGTTTAACCCCCTGATCACCCGGCGGGTGATATCAATTAGGTTTTAGGGTCAGATAGGGTCTGCCAGGGTTAGTGCCAGTACCGCTAACACCCACGCGCAAAGCATACACCTCCTGTAGTGGTATAGTATCTGACGAGATCTATACTAGCGTCCCCAGCAGTTTAGGGTTCCAAAAAAATGCATTGTTAGTGGGATCAGCCCAGATACCTGCTAGCACCTGCGTTTTGCCCCTCCGCCCAGCCCACCCAAGTGCAGTATCGATCAATCACTGTCACTTACAAAAAAAACGAAAACACATAACTGCAGCGTTCGCAGAGTCAGGCCTGATACCTGCGATCGCTAACAGTTTTTTTTGGTAACGTTTTATATTTAAATCCTGAAGGCGGTGCTTGGTTTTTGGGGTCCCGTACGCGGCTAGGCTACCAAAAAGTCCCCCACATGTGGTATCCCTGTACTCAGGAGAAGCAGCAGAATGTATTTTGGGTTATAATTTCACATATGCCCATAGCATGTGTGAGCAATATATCATTTAGTGACAACTTTGTGCAAAAAAAAAAGTTTGTAATATTCCTGCAACTTGTGGCAAAATATAAAATATTCTATGGATTCAACATGCCTCTCAGTAAATAGCTTGGAGTGTCTACTTTCCAAAATGGGGTCATTTGGGGGGATTTTGTGTTATTTTGGCATTTTATGGCCTTCGAAACTGTGATAGGTAGTGAGGAGTGAAATCAAAAATCTGCACCCTTAGAAATCCTGAAGGCAGTGATTGGTTTTCGGGGTGCCGTACGCGGCTAGACTCCCAAAAAGTCCCACACATGTGGTATCCCTGTACTCAGGAGAAGCAGCAGAATATATTTTGGGGTGCAATTCCACTTATAACTATGGCATGTGTGAGCAATATATCATTTAGTGACATTATTCAATCACTTGGGACAAAAAAAAAATATTCAATGGGCTCAACATGCCTCTCAGCAATTTCCTTGGGGTGTCTACTTTCCAAAATGGGGTCATTTGGGGGGCGGGGTTACTTCCCTGCTATTTTAGCACCTCAAGAGATTAGATAGGCAGTCATAAATTAAAAGCTGTGTAAATTCCAGAAAATGTACTCTAGTTTGTAGACGCTATAACTTTCTTGCGCAAACCAATAAATATACGCTTATTGACATTTTTTTTTTTACTAAAGACATGTGGCTGAATAAATTTTGGCCTAAATGTTTGACTAAAATTGAGTTTATTCGATTTTTTTTATAACAAAAAGTAGAAATTTTTTTTTTTTTCAAAATGTTCAGTCTTTTTCCATTTATATTGTAAAAAAAATAAAAATCGTAAAGGCAATAAAATACCATCAAAAGAAAGCTCTATTTGTGGGAAGAAAAGGAAGCAAATTTTGTTTGGGTACAACATTGCATGACCGCGCAATTACCAGTTAAAGCAGTGCAGTGCGAAATTGTAAAAAGACCTCTGGTCCTTAGGCTGACAATTGGTCCGAGGCTTAAGTGGTTAAGAAACATCACTAAATAGTAAACAACAATTAGAATAGAGGCAAACAAAAAGAAATGTGGATCCTAAGATCTGGGTGTATTATCCACCCAACTAATGTTTAGATAGAGGTTGCCTCAAAGGATAGATATTAAACAAAATACCTTCGTCCCATATTAATAGATAGAGAAGAGAGAAGCTCAACAAGGAGGATTACTCCAGACAAATCCTGAGAGCATAAAGCGGTATCAGAAAATGGTAAATAAAGATTTTTTTTTTATTTCATTATGATTGATTAAATTACATTAAAAAACAAAACAAACAAGCAGTTGTCATAGAAACAAATTGATAATAATCAATCTATACAGAAAATATTATATTTTACAATATTTGCTGAAAACCCCACATAGAGGGGTTTTACATTGATGTAAGGTGGACATATGGCTCGACCGGTTTTGCAACTAAAAGCCGCTTCCTCAGGAGACGTCACTTCCAGTATCTGACATACAAACAAAAAGTAAATAAAATTTTTGATAAGAAGAAAGAAACAACATTTACATAATTCATCATTAATTAAGAAAATTTATAACATAAGACTGGAGTTGTTACTAAACATAGGGTACTCGTGACTCACCCAAAATTCCAAAGCTTAACCACGGAGACGGCAATCTTTGAGACACCCTTATAAAGGGGTGCCCCCCATGGGAGCGGATACGGGGAGGGGTGAAGCGTGAGGGAGCACAGTCTACACTACAAGTAAAAGAATGTAAAAATAAATTGGATATAGCCTGACGGTAAAGTCTAGCACCGTATAGTGGCCCACGTACACACGACCGGACTTGTCGTCAGTCTTCCCGACTGACTTTTGGCGGAGGTCCGATGGACTTTCCGAACTAGCTGACTTGCGTACACACGAACGGACTTCCTGACAGACTTTTCAAAATGAACGGACTTGCCCGTCCGTTCATTTTGAACGTGACTCCAGGTACAACGGCACTAGAAAGGGAAGTCAATCGCACAGCTTTCATCGGCGAGATTGACACCTTGCAAGCCCCGTCACCTGGTATGGATTTTAAGGGGAACCCCTATGCCAAAAATATGGCGTGGGGCCCCCCAAAATCCATACCAGACCCTTATCCGAGCACGCAGCCCAGCCAGTCAGGAAAGGGGGTGGGGACGAGCAGGGGGACAGGGGCAGGTGCTGTAGCTGCCCTTGCATCGTATTTGGTCCGTCGGACCAGCATACAGACGAATGGGCTTCGCGATAGGAATTTGGTCCGGCGGACCAAGATTTAAAACATGTTCTATTTCTAGGTCCGTCTGACTTTTGGGGAAAAAAAGTCAGACGGAGCCCACACACGATCGAATTGTCTGACGGATTCTGGTCCGCCGGAAAGTCCAATCATGTGTACGTGGCATTAGAATTGATCCATCTTCCCCAAACTTTATTAAATTTGTTAGGACAGCCCCTTGACTCGTAAGTCATTTTATATAATGTGACATTGTTATTGGCTAGTCTTTTCCAGGCAGATAGCGTAAGATAGTCTCTCTTAATCTAATTAAGGACAATCAACTTTCTAACATAGTATAACAGTAATTTTAGGAGCGTTCTCATGTTATTACTCAGATCAAATGTATCCGCAATGAACTGCGTCACTTCCGACCATAATGGGCGTAATTCCAGACCATAAGAAGAAATGAGCCCTCTGCTGCTAGGCACTTATGATGTGGGGTTGTCTTTTCGCCCCATTTTACATAACCTCATCTGAGTATAGTACATTTGGTGTAGATATCTGAGTTGTATTCATTTGTTTCTAGCTGAGAGAACCGTGGGCAGGTATGAAGCCAGTACCTCCTCCCACTGTTGCTCTGCAAGGTCCGGAATAATAGCTATCCATCGTTCCTTAAGCTTTTTTTATTTTGGTATTATTTTGTCTGTAAGTGTGTTGTAGTAGGTAGTTTTTCCAATTATTTCTGTATTATTATTTTCATTTTATTATCTATTATTTTTTACAATCTTGTGTTTTTTTTTTTTTTTTTTAATATTTCCTTTCACAGTGCTTCTGGGGAAGGGTTGGGTGGTAGGGCAGTGTCACTAGAGCAGTAGATGGTGTCAGTATTTATTTTTAATTTTTTTATGTATTTATTTTGTTTTACAATTGAATTTGCGTTTCATATTTTTTCACACTTCTTTTTCGGGGGAGGGGGTTGTTGCAGTGGACAGTGTCGTGGGGGGGGGGGGGGCATGGTGTCAGTAGTTTTTTTTTTTTTTTTTTTTACATTTCTTTTTTTTAATATTTAGTGCAATTTTATTAATTTTTTTTAATCAGCTCTGTTGGCCGTTGGTGAGATATTAAGGGTTTAAACAAACCCCTGAAATCTCCCCTTTGAGACAAAGAAAGGGGACTGATGTTTCCAGAGTCCATTTCTCTGTAGTCTCAGCATTGAAAATGAATAAACAGGAAACTCCTGTTAATTCATAAACTAAAGCACAGTAAACACAGTTTACTATGCTCAGTTATCAAAGGACACAGGAGTGATCGGTAGTGATCGCTCACTGTGTACAATTTGGAAAAGAAAGGGGCCGGTAAATAACATGTTTACCAACCCCTTGCTCCACTCTCCATCCTGACATTTCCCCCGCAGCAACCGGAAGAGGAGGGAAAGGAGGGAAGCCTGCTGACAAGGAGGGCGGAGGAGGAGGAGGGACACACGTGGTCAGAGGAGGAGGACACGGGGATGAGCGGTGCTGCGGGAGGATCAGTTGCAAACACCGATCTTAATGTATGGCTTTTCAGTTGACAGCCGCGGAAGGGAGAAGTGGCTATCAGCTGCTTCACTGAAAACTATACAGGGAGATTGGTGTTTGCAATTGTCCCCCTTGCCGCAATGATTACCCTGACTGTCACACCCCCATCTAAAGATTTCTTCTTTCTGTCTCATGATGTCAAGAAATGGGCCTGCAACTTTCTGGAATTATGTTTAGGTAAAGAAATTGCCAGAATAGTCAACGACAATAACTAATAGGCTTATTACTCACTTAAGAGGCTGTCTTGGCGATACCATTAGTATCATGTTAAGGCAATCATCATTAGGAATTTCTTGTGGAGTTGGGAGAATCTTCTGCCTTGGAATCTGTGGTAGCTCAAAAAACAAGAAGGGAGTCGTTTAACTTCTAGATGTCCAGGATACATTTATTCATATTATTTGATACAGTGAAAATCCACCTGCTTCACGTACGTGTTTCACCCCATCAGGAACTTAGTCGTAGGGTGAGGATTGCAAGACGAGACATTCTTATTGCAGTCAAATTACAAACCTGTGATTCATGAGGAATTTGAACCAGAAGAACCAGGCTTGGGCTAATTAATCTGCAATCAATGGGTGTATATCACACTGCACCTTTCCCCATATCACCTCAATGTTGGTAAAATTGCATCCATCAGTGGCGAAACTACCAGGGCCGCAAACGTCGCTGATCTGCTCCTTCTTCTCCCACCCCTCACCTCCCGTATGCACTGTGGGAAGTGTGAAACTAAGAGCTTAATTTTACGCTTTCGGTGGTGCACACACAGGAGGAGAGGGGTGGGAGAAGGAGAAGATTGTCTCTCTTCTGCCATCTGTGGGAGGGGGAACTGACAGTGCAGGCTCTGGGCTGTATGAGGAGGCACTGCTAGGTGGTACTAATGGACAGCACTGAAAGGCTGCACTGATGAGCAGCATTGATGGGCACCGATAGGTGGCATTGATGGACACTGATAGGCAGCCCTGATAATCGGGGCACTGATGGTCAATACCCTAATTATCAGTGTAAACCATGTACTGACAGTCTTGCCAGTTAACGGCTCTCCTTTTCCCACACAGACAGCATGGGAGGAAAGGATTTCTGATAACCTGCAAGTCTGCTTTGATGTGATCACCCTCCCAGAACTGGAAGCAGGGGCTCGGGTGGAAGGGGGCAGTCAGGGGGGCCCTTCATGGTTTCTTGCACAGGGCCTCTGAAGGTTTTAGTTATGCCTCTGCATCAATAGTAAGGCATATAATAGATAAATATAAAAAAAGTAAACCTCTACTTTACATGGCTTCCATGATACAAAGTCCATCAATTGACATCCATATTTTTATATATATTATGTATTCACCTTCCTATTCTCCTAATAGGCCGCCATTCTTACTAAAATCATTGAAGTTTATGAAGAACAACAACAATAAAAATATAAACGCTTTAAAAATCCACCAAACCACACAGAGAAAACTTAAAATATGCTGTAAAAAACATTACCACAATCAATTATACTATATACAAACAGATTGATTGATGTATAGTACTTTTAACCTATCTAAGGCTGGCCAAAGAAGAGTCTTTTTTTTTTTTTTTTTTTCTTAACAGAAGAGGTTATATTAGACAAACAAGACAGTACAAACAGTTCAGGGTCAGCAAAATAAAATAAAAATTCTGACATGGTGTTACAGATCCTAATAACAATTTAGCCACAGTGTCACCATTGAGATTAAAATATTGTACAGAGTAGTGTAAACATACAATACATATTATACCAGTGTGTGGAAAAACAACAGTTAGGGGTATGGAACTGATTAGAGCAAATATTCCTTCCCTACTCTATACCTGATGCATGATACCAAGGGTTGGGGGGGGGGGACAAGTATGCAGGGGGACAGAGCTTGGGTGGCATGGAGAGAAAGTGGTATGAGCAGAAATCTCCCAGAGGAGGGGAGGGAGAGAGGGGTGAATCAGGAAACCTCTGTCCGAACCCAGGACCCCGGAGGTGGGGCGACAATAAGGAACTGACGATCAACCACAGGCATCGATCCAGTTCGACCAAACCTTATCAAACTTCCCCAGGCAATTTCTACTCTCGTATTTGATCCGGTAGAGCTATTGATCACGCTATTGATCATCTTTTGCCACGCTTATTTGGTAGGAGCCTCCTTCAGCTTCTATCTTAGCAAGGTTTCCCTTCTGGCGTAAAATAGGGAGTAAGTAAGGCACAATTTGACATAACCGTTACCCTCAATGTCTTCTAAATGGCTCAGTAGCAATATCAGGGGATCCAGAGGTATGTCTATCCCCCACAGTGACTGCCACAGCACACCAGTATGGACGGAGCTTAGGACAGGACCAGACCATATGGAAGAAGTTACCCGGTTCAAGGATGCATCTAGTACACCTTGTGCCAAGACTGGGATATATGCTAGCTAGGGTCTGCGAAGTGTAATATGCTCTGTGCAGAAACTTCAACTGGATGAACCTATCTTTGGCCGCAATCATGGAGGGAATAAACGTGTAATGCAGTCTTCCCACATGAGTCTTTTATTTTAACCAGCAGGTTAAAATCGCAAAGCTTATCTGATTCCCCCATCCACACATTCAGGGTGGATTTGGGGAATCCTGCTGTCATTGTATTCTGACAATGGGAAGGGTTTGCTGCCATCAGAAAAACGCGATCAGTGCTGCAGGCTATAACCTGCAGCACTGATCGAGGGGACATTTTCGAGCAAGGCCGTTATACAGAAGTCGATTGGTACAATCGCCTTCACCTCTGCAACATCTCCAAAATTCGACCCTTCCTGACTAATGACACCACAAAGCAACTCGTTCACTCCTTGATTATTTCCCGCCTTGATTACTGCAACTCTCTCCTTAATGGCCTACCCTTAAGCAGGCTATCCCCCCTTCAGTCTATTATGAATGCTGCTGCTAGACTAATACACCTCACTAATCGTTCCGCGACTGCTGCCTTCTCTGCCAATCCCTTCACTGGCTTCCCCTACCCCACCGTGTAAAATTCTAAATGCTAACCATAACATACAAAGCAATCCACATCCTCGCCCCCATCTATATCGCCAACCTCATCTGCAGATATCGCCCAAATCGTCCCCTCTGCTCCTCTGACAACCTCGTGCTTTCTAGCTCCCTTGTTACCTCCTCTCATGCTCGCCTTCAAGACTTCTCCAGAGCCTCTCCCATCCTCTGGAACTCCCTGCCCCAGTCTGTCCGCTCAGCCCCTACCCTGTCCACCTTTAAGAGTTCCCTGAAAACTCATTTATTCAGGGAAGCCTATCCCACATCCACCTAACTGTCCCCTAGCCGCCCCCATCTAATCATTCTCTGCAGCTATTACCTTTTGTACCACCACCCGCTCCCTTTAGAATGTAAGCTCTATGAGCAGGGCCCTCCTGTACCTTTTGTATTGTACTGTAATTGTGTTGTCTCCCCTATACATTGTAAAGCACTGCATAAACTGTTGGCGCTATATAAATCGTTAATAATAATTAATAATAATACAACTACAGTGTCCATACATGGATCGAAATTCAGCCAGTCTCTGCTGAATCGTCAAATTTTGATCCATATATAGGCAGCCTAAACCTCTTAAAAGAGGTGTGATACATGTAGGAAGTCTATGATGATACAGCAGCCCTACTGGAGATGCAATGCTCATCCTAATTTTGGGTTTGGGTGAGTGGCCTTGAACGCAGTGTGCCTGTCAAATTACAGGCTTACATAGACTGCCTCTGCGCTGCACCTACTGGCTCAGGATGCCTAAACAAGCAGACGATTCACGGTTTATGCACCTCAGTGTATAATTGAAGCCTTAACGAAGAATTTTTTTTTTTTTTTTGCAGAAGAGACATACGATGTCTCTTCTATAATAAAAAAGACTTAACTGCCTGTTCAAAAACCTCAGTAGAATGTATACTGAGCTGTGCATGTGCAGCTCAGTTTACATACTAGTACACTAGAAAACATACAAATTGTCTAGCGAAAAAAACATTGCCTTGCTGGTATCTAACAATGATAAAAACCAAAAGTGTGATTGAAAACTCAAAAAGTTGTAAAAAATTGTAAAATAAAAATTATTGCTAGACAGACCTGGTCCATACACTGTGAAATGCAATCAGTCCATCAATGTTATAAATTATGTAAACCTTGTATATAATTAATTGTATATAATTAAGAAACTATGAATTAAACAGAACTCAGTCCTGACTTGTGGAGGATTATTTGTGACCACCTAGTCTGTAGATAGAAATTTATTGAAGCAAAAAATAGCCAAAAACAATTAACTGCGAAAAACGATAGGTCTTAACCACTTGCTTACTGGGCACTATGCCCAAACCCCCCTCAGTCCCAGACCAATTTTCAGCTTTCAGCGCTGATGCACTTTGAATGACAATTGCGCGGGCATACAACACTGTACCCAAATGAAATTTTTATCATTTTTTTCCCACAAATAGAGCTTTCTTTTGGTGGTATTTAATTACAGCTCGGAGTTTTATTTTTTGCTAAACAAACAAAAAAAGATGCAAAAAAAAATAAAAAATCATGTTTAATAGTTTGTTATAAAATTTTGCAAACGGGTCATTTTTCTCCTTCATTGAAGTGCGCTGATGAGGCGGCACTGATAGGCTGCACTGGTGGGCACTGATGGGCTGCATTGGTGGGCACTGATGGGCTGCATTGGTGGGCACTGATAGGCTGCACTGGTGGGCACTGATAGGCATAGTTAAGGCGGCACAAATAGGCACAGATAAGGCAGCACCGATGGGCACAGATAAGGCGGCACTGATGGGCAAAGATGGGCACATAAGATGGCACGGATGGGTGGCACAGATGGGTGGCACGGATGGGTGGCACGGATGGGCACTGATAGGTGCCACTGATAGATGGGACTGATGGGCACTGATAGGTGGCACTGATAGGTGGCTCTGATAGGTGGCACTGCTGGGCACTGATAGATGACACTGATGGGCACGGATATGTGGCACTGGGGTGCAGCACCTTTGTTAAGGCAGATTGTGGGCACTGCTGGGTGGCACTGTGGGCACTGCTGGGCAGCACTGTGGGCACTGCTGGGTGGCACTATGGGCACTGCTGGGTGGCACTGACGGGGGGCACTTACTTTTTTTAATGTGGCACTTGCAGGGGGCAGGTGGGCACTGGCAGGGGGCAGGTGGGCACTGGCAGGGCTGGCCGTGATCGGGACTGATGATCGGCTTTTTTTTTTCTCCTCGCGCTGTCAGCGCGAGGAGGAATAATAGCCGATTACCGGCTCCGTTATATCACATGATCAGCTGTCATTGGCTGACAGCTGATCACGTGATAAGGGGTCGGGATCGACCCCTTGCACGGATCGGTGATCAGGCGAGTCTCGTAGACCCTCAGGGGGCGCGCAGGCCGCTCGTGCACGGGACAACGTCAATAGACGTAGTCCCGGAAAAGGAG
Organism: Lithobates pipiens; assembly: GCF_037356315.1. Lineage (NCBI taxonomy): Eukaryota > Metazoa > Chordata > Amphibia > Anura > Ranidae > Lithobates > Lithobates pipiens. The sequence goes on from NW_027507791.1 coordinate 141,121,320, forward strand.
ATCCACGCTGTAGCCGTCAATTGACTATAGCGCGGATCTCAAGTGGTTAAACACCACCAACAAGGCGTGTATGTGGCAACAGTTATACAACAGCCAGCTGGAGGTGGAGGAAACACAGACCTGGATGGGTTGATCCTTGGAGCATCTCTTAGCCAGTGAGGTGGATGTGATGTGGGGCCGTTCGGTGGGTGGAATCACAGAAGCATCGAGAAGCCGACTTCAAGGAAGGATATGCCCAGACCGCTCATGGATGACGTTGCTGAGGCATGATGTCTCACAGACAAATGTTGACACCAACCCTACTCCCGGGAGTCCAGTGATAAAGCCGAAAAGGTGGCGGGAACCATCCACTGACAGGCACTGGACTGGGAATTACCGTACCGAGGGGGAGGGTGAGCTATGGGGCTGTGGACTGCATGTCCAGCATGAAGTTGTGACCAGGGCAGCACGTCAAGTTTCAAGGCCATACTCATGATTGTAGAGAGGATGAGGTGAGCCACCCAAGTCTGCTAACCTCCACATACCACACATCAAAGGAACATAAATTGTAAATAATACATTAACATTACTAGTACACACTAAATTGGTTAAAAATGCTATGTAAAGTTGTAAACATGTATATTATAATGCACAAAAAAGGGGAAGTTTGGGACTTTAAATGAAGCACTTGGATAGTGAAAGATAGAAATATTTCATTAAGCCATATTAATTAGTTTAATTGAATGTTCAATAAAAGACTACTCATTATAAATAAATCCAATTCATAATATGTATAAACATTAATACAATAAAAACATAATATATGACATAATATATAGTATCCACGTATAACTACACATGACAGTAATAAATAAATTGATTGAATAATGTGGCAGACATCTCACGCACATGGCGTTGGCGGCATATTTAAACCCCATTCGGAGCTAGCTGCTTGTCAGGCTAGTCTCTGCATGGGGTCTGAACACACCAGCTGTCTGGTCAGCTGGTTGTTGTTCCAGGATCGATATCCAGGTGCATAACTTGTTTACTCTCCCCCTTTTTTCTTCCTCTTAATTCTTACTTACATATTCTGTGCTTATGGTTTATTGGTTATCCCTTCTTGTCTATTACCACCAACACATATCTTACTTTTCATTCCCACACTTAAATACACCCTACGCACTCACACTCTCATACACACATCCATTTTACTCTCTCATACTCTTTCTTTATTTAAGATGTCAGCTATTCTTGCATACTCACCATCACACTGCTGTGTGTTCATCATCCTTTTAAGTTTGCTGTTGTAGATTTATTTTCACATTCACTTTTCTTAGTATCAACACCATTTTTGTCCATTCTTATAATTATCAATCTGTCCTCAGATATTTTGATTTCTACCACTACCTAATCTTTCACCATTTGGCACACCTTCTTATGCTGGTACACTCCTTCTGTGCCGGATATCGTATCCATCCATTTGCCGCCTCAGTTCCCGTGGAAGGAGTTTGTCCCTGGCCCGCCCAGCGCCCACCGCTGTGCGCTGCATTTGTCCCCTGGACTGGTGAGTCCGCCTTGGCCAAACTACCTATTCATAACATACTCTCATGAATTTATTATTTTTATCTACTGGTCAGTACATTATTCATATAATTTCTATTTTATTTTATAGGTACTTTGTGGTAGCATCAGCTCCTGAGTGGGGAGACACTCACGAAACGCGTCAAGCTTTGTATTGTGATGCTCGAGTTACACTGTATACGAAACCACATTCATAAGTCCTTGACCATTTACTTTGAAGTCCTTGACCATTTATTACAAATTACATTTTGTTTTTATCTATGGGATGCATATCTACCATGTGCATACATTTGTCGATGTCGGATATGCTATCATGGGCACTATTCTGCCACATTATTCAATCAATTTATTTATTACTGTCATGTGTAGTTATACGTGGATACTATATATTATGTCATATATTATGTTTTTATTGTATTAATGTTTATACATATTATGAATTGGATTTATTTATAATGAGTAGTATTTTATTGAACATTCAATTAAACAAATTAATATGGCTTAATGAAATATTTCTGTCTTTCACTATCCAAGTGCTTCATTTAAAGTCCCAAACTTCCCCTTTTTTTGCGTATCAATTACCGGGATGGAGGTACTTAATTGTACTTCATTTAAAGTCCCAAAATTCCCCCCTCGTGGCTTATATACAAATACCGGGATGGAAGCACTTGGATAAATGGGTTTGGTAGTGTTCCCCTACCTTCCCTGTGTCAAAATTGTCAATATAGTGTTATTTTCAGTGCTGAACTGCTTGTATCCACATACACTTATTATTTTTCCATCTATGCATATATTGTATAATGACAGCATTTACCGACACCGTATAATATGCCTCATATGGATACATAGTCATCATGGTTTGATGTATGCCCACTGGCCGGCCGATTGTGCTCCGTGTGAGGCGATTGGGCGTCTGGGCGGTACTTGGTCCTTTCCTTTCTCGCGGGTACTGCGATGTGCCAGCGGGTCCTCCCCTCCTCCCCTTTCATTCTGATTGGGAGGTTCGGGCGGACTCCACTCTGTGCATCGGCGCCATGTCACCCACGCCGTGCGTGTGACGTCGGCGTTCCTGGTTTTTCCATTCTCCGTGTCTCTAAGAGGGGGGGGGGTGGCGCGCCTGTCGCTGGTTGATGACCGGGGTTGGGTGCGGCCCCTCCCCCTCAGTCTCACGCACATGGCGTTGGCGGCATATTTAAACCCCATTCGGAGCTAGCTGATTGTCAGGCTAGTCTCTGCATGGGGTCTGAACACACCAGCTGTCTGGTCAGCTGGTTGTTGTTCCAGGATCGATATCCAGGTGCATAACTTGTTTACTCTCCCCCTTTTTTCTTCCTCTTAATTCTTACTTACATATTCTGTGCTTATGGTTTATTGGTTATCCCTTCTTGTCTATTACCACCAACACATATCTTACTTTTCATTCCCACACTTAAATACACCCTACGCACTCACACTCTCATACACACATCCATTTTACTCTCTGTGAGGGGTTAGCTCGGCAGCGGGTGTGTGTGACCCCCTGGATGGGTTCACAACACAAAATCAGGCACAGCAGACAGCGTTGTAGGTGCAAAAAAACAAAAGATGCGGTTTATTCATGCTACATGCAGTGAAACATATAACAGCCAAACAAAAATAAAACATGAAAATAAATCCTGGTCAGCTTGACCTCTAATTACACACTTAGATTCCCTGTCTAACAACTGAGTGCAGCCTTGTGCTGCACCAGTCCCTGTCTCTGTTGTAGAGGTTTGCCACACAGGCGTTAACTCACCGCACAGAGCAGGTATCACACTCCCCAGTCTATACACACAAAACTGGTTCCAGGATGGAGCATCTCCCTAAGCATGCTGGGGTTTTTTGTAGAGGTCTTAATGAGCCCACTTACTTCAGCTGGGCTCATTAACTCTTCCCCTCTAATTGTAAAAGTCTGCATAAAGCCTGAATCTAGGGCACACATATTTCCCATCCTGGATACAACCAGGTGACTTTACCTGCGTGCTGCCACATACCCCCCCCTCTTGTTTCAACCTTGGGGTTGTAACACAAGCATTCAGGCACGCATGTATCCAAGACAAAGCATCCACATTCCCCATTTTAACACCAGGGCGATGCTTAACTGTAAAGTTAAATTCTTGTAGGGCCAGGAACCACCTATTTACCCTTCTATTGGTCTCCTTGTTCTGAGCCATCCACTTTAAAGGAGCGTGATCAGTCACCAGGTGCCAAAGTGCCTACCTAGCAGATAGTACCGAAGGGAATCTAGAGCCCACTTCACTGCTAAACATTCCTTCTCAATCGTGGCGTAATTTACCTCATGGGACTTCAACTTCCTGCTGAGGTAAATGACTGGGTGCTCTTCCCCGTTCTAGACCTGGGATAACACTGCTCCTAACCCAACGTCTGATGCATCAGTTTGTACAACAAAGTCCTTAGAGAAGTCTGGTGAGTACAACACTGGCTGGCTACATAAGGCTGTTTTTAAGGACTGAAATGGTTCTTCAGCCTCTGGGGACCATTTAACCATAACAGACTCTTTCCCTTTTGTCAGGTTGGTGAGGGGCACAGCCTGAGAAGCAAAATGGGGAATGAATCGTCGATAATAGCCAGCGATTCCCAGAAAGGCTCGTACCTGTTTCTTGCTGTTGGGATGTGGCCAACTCTGTATGGCCTCGACTTTATTGACTTGGGGTTTTATCACCCCCCTCCCAATAGTGTACCCAAGATATTTGGCCTTCTCCTGTCCAATGGTACACTTCTTTGGATTGGCCGTAAACCCAGCTTCCCGGATAGAGTCTAGGACTGCTTGTACTTTTGGCAAATGTGAGACCCAGTCTGTGCTATGGATAATCACATCATCCAGGTAAGCTGCAGCATATTTCTGATGGGGCCTCAGAATCTTATCCATTTTCCGCTAGAATGTTGCCGGTGCATTCTGTAACCCAAACGGCATTCTCTTATATTGGAATGCCCCATCTGGGGTTACAAACGCAGTTTTCTCCTTGGCTGACTCGGCCAGGGGAATTTGCCAATACCCTTTGGTGAGATCAAGAGTTGTCATATATCGGGTTGTTCCCAGCCGGTCAATCAACTCATCTATACGCGGCATGGGGTAGGTGTCAAATTTTGTAACTTTATTTAATTGTCGAAAATTGTTACAAAACCGCCAGCTCCCATCAGGTTTGGGCACTAGTACGATAGGACTGGACCAGTCACTCTGGGACTCCTCTATCACACCCAATTCCAGCATCCTTTGAACCTCCCCACGTATTGCCTCCCGTCGGGCCTCTGGTATTCTATAAGGTTTTAGTTTTACCCTTTCTCCTGGCGGGGTGATAATGTCATGCTCTACGCCAGATGTTTGTCCCGGAAGCTCAGAGAAAATCTCTTTGTTATGAAGTACAAACTCTTTAACCTCCTGTTGTTGGGGTTTCGATAAGGTGTCTGCTATTCCAACCTCAGGAACTAAGCAATCAGGCTTTGCTTGTGACAAAGTCTCTGCGACTAAGGATTCCCTATCCCTCCAGGCTTTCAGCAGATTGATGTGATAGATCTGCTCCGGCTTTCGCCTTCCTGGCTGTCTAACCCTGTAGTTCACCTCACTAATTTTTTCAATTACTTCATATGGACCTTGCCATTTGGCCAGAAATGTGCTTTCAACTGTAGGGACTAGCACCAAGACCCTATCCCCCGGGGAAAAAGTACGGGTCTTGGCCCCATGGTTGTACACTCTCTGCTGTGCTAACTGCGCTTGGGTTAAATGTTCCTTTACAATTGGCATTACCTGTGCAATTCTATCTTGCATCAGGGTGACATGCTCAATCACACTCCTGTGAGGAGAACTCTCATTTTCCCAAGTTTCCTTGGCGATATCCAGCAGCCCTCTTGGGTGTCTCCCATAGAGCAACTCGAAGGGTGAGAAACCCGTAGAGGATTGGGGTACCTCCCTAATGGCAAACATCAGATAGGGTATTAGACAGTCCCAATTCTTTCCATCTCTATCCACCACCTTCTTTAACATTTGTTTTAGGGTTTTGTTGAATCTTTCAACCAACCCATCTGTTTGGGGGTGATACACAGATGTACGCAATTGCGTCACTTTGTACAACTTGCATAGTTCTTTCATAACCCGGGACATAAAGGGTGTACCTTTGTCCGTAAGCAGTTCCTTACAAATACCCACGCGGCTAAAAACAAGAGATAGCTCTTTGGCTATGGTTTTGGCCGAGGTATTTCGAAGAGGAATTGCTTCCGGATAGCGGGTGGCATAGTCCAATATAACCAAAATGTACTGATGCCCCCTGGCGGACTTCATTATCGGACCTACCAAATCCATTGCGATCCTTTCAAAGGGGACCTCAATGATAGGAAGGTGTACCAGCGGGTTACGGAAATGTGGCATAGGTGCCGACTTCTGACACACAGGGCAGGAGGAACAATAATTTTCTATTTCCTTCATGACCCCAGGCCAATAGAATCTCTGCAATATCCTCTCTCTGGTTTTCTCTGTCCCCAGATGACCTCCCAGAATGTGCCCATGGGCCAATTCTAACACCAACTTCCTGTAAGGTTTGGGCACCACAAGTAGGTCAATGGTTTCTTCTGCCCTTTGAGCCACTCGATACAGCAGGTCCCTTTCCATAGTGAAGTACGGGTAAGTGCAAGTCTTATCTGGGTTCACTAACTCGCCATCTATTTTCACCACATTTTCCTGTGCCTTTATTAGGGTGGGGTCTTTTAACTGTTCTGTGGAAAAATTTTCCCTGTGAACCTCAAGATCCGAAAACTCCACAGACGGCATGTTTTCACCTGAGGATGTTGGTTCCTCCCCAGTTTCTCGAGTTTCCCCCGCCAATACCGACAAGGGAAATTCAGGAGAGTCCCCACCACTCCCAGAGGAATTCTGGCCATCTTCCTGGTCTATAGGGGCACCAGTGGGGGGCTCTGGACAATCCCAGAGTTCCCAGAACTTTGGAAAATCCCTTCCCACAATAGCATCATGTGGTAAGTGAGACACTAACCCCACCTGATGAGAGAGGTTACCTTTGGGGGTCTCAAAAAACACTGAAGTTACAGGATACTCTCGGGTGTCCCCATGCACACAAATAACAGCCACCCTATTCTTCCCAGAGACCTCTGTAGTAACTAATTCAGCTTTTATCAATGTTACCAGGCTACCTGAATCCAGCAACACATCAACATTTCTACCATTAATACACATTTTACATAAATGTTTCTCAGGTCCCCGAATGGCAGTGCATGCAACTGTCGCAAACAGCGACTGACGTCTCTCCCTTATAAAGTCACATTGCATAGGCTCATCCACAACGGGGCAATTGGCTGCAATATGTCCCTCTTGCCGGCAGCGGTAGCAAATAATCTTTTTCGCTGCCTCTTGCGGCATGGGCTTCCTGGGCTGCTCCCGCCAGACCTTAGGTAGAACTCCCACCCTCTCACTCTCTCCACCCTCACCCCTTGGAGTCATCTTACCCGCCACTGGGGATGATCTGGTCTTAGGGTAGAAAGTCCGTGAGTCCCTGGAAGAGGTGGTCAGGTTCTTTGTAGCCAAGTACCTCTCAACCAGATCCACAAGTTTATCTGCATTTTCTGGGTCTCCATGGCTTACCCATTTTTGGATGGCAGTAGGAAGAGCTCTCAGGAAACGATCCATGACAACACATTCCACAATGTTTGGTGCGGTCAAAGTCTCTGGCTGCAGCCACTTCCTGCTCAGGTGAATGAGATCATACATTTGAGACCTGGGAGGTTTTCCAACCTGAAAAGTCCAATTATGCACACGCTAAACCCGGACGGCCAGGGTGACACCCAGCCGTGCCAATATTTCTGTTTTTAGCACCACATAGTCTTTTGCTTGGTCAGGCTCTAGGTCATAATAAGCTTTCTGCGATTCCCCAGTTAACAGAGGGGCCACCAGTCCAGCCCATTGCTCCTTAGGCCACTTTTCCCTTTCAGCAGTCCTTTCAAATGTGGTCAAAAACACCTCCGGATCATCCTCTCCAGTCATTTTTGTCAGTAAACGGCTCACACCAAAGGATGCGGTATTATTGTAACTACTTGCTTCATTGGTCTGCAGACGTTGCTGTATTAATGTCTCTATTTTCTGTTGAAAATTCTGCTCTTGCTTCTGCAACAGGTCTATGAAGCGGGCTTCAGATTGCTCCTGGGCTTGTTGCTGAGCTTCCAGACTCTGCTGCAAAGTTGCATTTTTTCTGCTGCTGGGCTGCAAGGCTCCTTTGTAAACCCGCATTTGTTTGCTGCTGATTGGCATTTGCTAGAGCCAGCTGTTTCAGTATCTCCTCCATGCTGGCCTTAAAAAAAAAAAAAAAAAAAAAAGTGCCAAAATTCTCCACCAACTGTGAGGGGTTAGCTCGGCAGCGGGTGTGTGTGACCCCCTGGATGGGTTCACAACACAAAATCAGGCACAGCAGACAGCGTTGTAGGTGCAAAAAAAACAAAAGATGCGGTTTATTCATGCTACATGCAGTGAAACATATAACAGCCAAACAAAAATAAAACATGAAAATAAATCCTGGTCAGCTTGACCTCTAATTACACACTTAGATTCCCTGTCTAACAACTGAGTGCAGCCTTGTGCTGCACCAGTCCCTGTCTCTGTTGTAGAGGTTTGCCACACAGGCGTTAACTCACCGCACAGAACAGGTATCACACTCCCCAGTCTATACACACAAAACTGGTTCCAGGATGGAGCATCTCCCTAAGCATGCTGGGTTTTTTTGTAGAGGTCTTAATGAGCCCACTTACTTCAGCTGGGCTCATTAACTCTTCCCCTCTAATTGTAAAAGTCTGCATAAAGCCTGAATCTAGGGCACACATATTTCCCATCCTGGATACAACCAGGTGACTTTACCTGTGTGCTGCCACATCTCTCATACTCTTTCTTTATTTAAGATGTCAGCTATTCTTGCATACTCACCCCTCAACATCACACTGCTGTGTGTTCATCATCCTTTTAAGTTTGCTGTTGTAGATTTATTTTCACATTCACTTTTCTTAGTATCAACACCATTTTTGTCCATTCTTATAATTATCAATCTGTCCTCAGATATTTTGATTTCTACCACTACCTAATCTTTCACCATTTGGCACACCTTCTTATGCTGGTACACTCCTTCTGTGCCGGATATCGTATCCATCCATTTGCCGCCTCAGTTCCTGTGGAAGGAGTTTGTCCCTGGCCCTCCCAGCGCCCACCGCTGTGCGCTGCATTTGTCGCCTGGACTGGTGAGTCCGCCTTGGCCAAACTACCTATTCATAACATACATCCATACTCATGAATTTATTATTTTTATCTACTGGTCAGTACATTATTCGTATAATTTCTATTTTATTTTATAGGTACTTTGTGGTAGCATCAGCTCCTGATGAGTGGGGAGACACCCACGAAAAGCGTAGAGCTTTGTATTGTGATGCTCGGGTTACCCTGTATACGAAACCACATTCATAAGTCCTTGACCATTTACTTTGAAGTCCTTGACCATTTATTACAAATTTAATTTAGTTTTTATCTATGGGATGCATATCTACCATGTGCATACATTTGTCGATGTCGGATATGCTATCATGGGCACTATTCTGCCACATTATTCAATCAATTTATTTATTACTGTCATGTGTAGTTATACGTGGATACTATATATTATGTTTTTATTGTATTAATGTTTATACATATTATGAATTGGATTTATTTATGAGTAGTCTTTTATTGAACATTCAATTAAACAAATTAATATGGCTTAATGAAATATTTCTGTCTTTCACTATCCAAGTGCTTCATTTAAAGTCCCAAACTTCCCCTTTTTTGTGCGTATCAATTACCGGGATGGAGATACTTAATTGTACTTCATTTAAAGTCCCAAAATTCCCCCCTCGTTGCTTATATACATATACCGGGATGGAAGCACTTGGATAAATGGGTTTGGTAGTGTTCCCCTACCTTCCCTGTGTCAAAATTGTCAATATAGTGTTATTTTCAGTGCTGAACTGCTTGTATCCACATACACTTATTATTTTTCCATCTATGCATATATTGTATAATGACAGCATTTACCGACACCGTATAATATGCCTCATATGGATACATAGTCATCATGGTTTGATGTATGCCCACTGGCCGGCCGATTGTGCTCCGTGTGAGGGGATTGGGCGTCTGGGCGGTACTTGGTCCTTTCCTTTCTCGGGGGTACTGCGATGCGCCAGCGGGTCCTCCCCTTTCATTCTGATTGGGAGGTTCGGGCGGACTCCACTCTGCGCATCGGCGCCATGTCACCCACGCCGTGCGTGTGACGTCGGTCTTGACGTCACCACGCCGGCGTTCCTGGTTTTTCTATTCTCCGTGTCTCTAAGAGGGGGGGGGTGGCGTGCCTGTCGCTGGTTGATGACCAGGGTTGGGTGCAGCCCCTCCCCCCCAGTCTCACGCACATGGCGTTGGCGGCACATTTAAACCCTATTCAGAGCTAGCTGCTTGTCAGGCTAGTCTCTGCATGGAGTCTGAACACACCAGCTGTCTGGTCAGCTGGTTGTTGTTCCAGGATCGATATCCAGGTGCATAACTTGTTTACTCTCCCCCTTTTTTCTTCCTCTTAATTCTTACTTACATATTCTGTGCTTATGGTTTATTGGTTATCCCTTCTTGTCTATTACCACCAACACATATCTTACTTTTCATTCCCACACTTAAATACACCCTACGCACTCACACTCTCATACACACATCCATTTTACTCTCTCATACTCTTTCTTTATTTAAGATGTCAGCTATTCTTGCATACTCACACCTCAACATCACACTGCTGTGTGTTCATCATCCTTTTAACCACTTGCCGACCGCCGCACGACGATGTACGTTGACAGAATGGCACGGGCAGGCATATGGGCGTACCTGTACGTCCCTGCCTTCCCGCGGGTGGGGGGCCCGATCGGGCCCCCCCCGGTGCCTGCGGCGTTCGGTATTCATTCGGGAGCGATCCAGGATGAGGGGGCGGCCATTCATTCATGGCCACCCCCTCGCGATCGCTCCCGACGAATGGAAATGCTCCGTGACATCACTTCCTCTCCTGTAATGTAAACACAGGAGAGGAAATGATGTAATCTCTCCTCCGTGTCGGTATTTTTCGTTCCGGCACCGAGGAGAGAGGATCGGTGAGTTGCACCAACACGACACTACACAGTAGAACATGCCAGGCACACTCACACCCCCCCTTCACCCCCCGATCACCCCCCCAATTACCCCTGCTCCCCCAGTCACAGTGACACCAATTGCATATTTTTTTTTTTTTGCATTGGTGTCATTTGTGACTGTAATAACTGTTAGGGCAGTTAGGGTTAGCCCCCTTTAGTTCTATGGTACCCCCCTAACCCCCCCAATAAAGGTTTAACCCCGTGATCACCCCCCGTCGCCAGTGTCACTAAGGCTGGGTTCACATTGCAGTGGTTTATGAGAACGGATGTGATTCGCACCGCACTGCAGTGCAAATCACATCCGATCTCTGTGCAATTCGAGTTCAGCCATACAGATAGTATGGCTGAATTCGTGTCGCACCCGCCGCAAATTCGCACGGGACCCTTGTTTTGGTCCGCAGCAGAATCGGATCGCATGGGTGTTCACACCATGCGATCCGAGTTTGCAGATCGCACTGCGATATGCGAACTGATCTGGGGGTGTCATTAACATTTCACTGACTCTCCCAGCAGTTCGCATAGGGCAGTGTGAACTGCCGCCGGGAGGCATGCGATGCAGGAACCCGCCGCGGATTTGTGGCGTTCCTGCATCGCTCCAGTGTGAACCCAGCCTAATAAGCGATCATTTTTCTGATCGCTGTATTAGTGTCACAGGTGACGCTAGTTAGGCAGGTAGGTATTTAGGTTCGCCGCAGCTTTTTATAGCGCCAGGGACCCCCATATACTACCGCATAAAGCCCCCTGATTGCCCCCTAGTTAACCCTTTCACCAGTGATCACCATATAACTGTTACAGGTGACGCTGGTTGGTTAGTTATTTTTTTATAGTTTCAGGGCACCCGCCATTTATTACCTAGTCTCACTAGTGTACCCCTAAATTTAGGGGTGTCTACTTTCCAAAATGGGGTCATTTGGGGGGGGTTTGTGCCATCTTGGCATTTTATGGCCTTCAAAACTGTAACGCCCTTAGAAAGCCTGAAGGCGGTGCTTGGTTTTCGGGGCCCCGTACGCGGCTAGGCTCCCAAAAAGTCCCACATATGTGGTATCCCTATACTCAGGAGAAGCAGCAGAATTTATTTTGGGGTGTCATTTCACATATGCCCATGGCATGCGTGAGCAATATATCATTTAGTGACAACTTTGTGAAAAAAAAAAAAAAAAAGTTTGTAATTTTCCCGCAACTTGTGGCAAAATATAAAATATTCCATGGACTCAACATGCCTCTCAGCAAATAGCTTGGGGTGTCTACTTTCTAAAATGGGGTCATTTGTGGGGGTTTTGTGCCATCTTGGCATTTTATGGCCTTCAAAACTGTAATAGGTAGTGAGGAGTGAAGTCAAAAATTTACGCCCTTAGAAAGCCTGAAGGCGGTTCTTGGCTTTCGGGGCCCCGTACGCGGCTAGGCTCCCAAAAAATCCCACACATGTGGTATCCCCGTACTCAGGAGAAGCAGCAGAATTTATTTTGGGGTGTCATTTCACATATGCCCATGGCATGCGTGAGCAATATATCATTTAGTGACAACTTTGTGAAAAATAAAAATAAAAAAAAAAGTTTGTAATTTTCCCGCAACTTGTGGCAAAATATAAAATATTCCATGGACTCAACATGCCTCTCAGCAAATAGCTTGGGGTGTCTACTTTCTAAAATGGGGTCATTTGTGGGGGTTTTGTGCCATCTTGGCATTTTATGGCCTTCAAAACTGTGATAGGTAGTGAGGAGTGAAATTACAAATGTATGCCCTTAGAAATCCTGAAGGCGGTGCTTGGCTTTCGGGGCCCCATACGCGGCTATGCTTCCAAAAAGTCGACCACATAAGGTATCCCCGTACTCAGGAGAAGCAGCAGAATGTATTTTGGGGTACAATTCCACATATAACCATGGCATGTGTGAGCAATATATCATTTAGTGACAACTTTGTGTAAAAAAAATAAAATAAAATTTTTTTTTTGTCATTATTCAATCGCTTGAGGCAAAAAAATAAAATATTCAATGGGCTTAACATGCCTCTTATCAATTTCCTTAGGGTATCTACTTTCCAAACGAACGGCAGGGTCGGATGTCACTTTGAGTGGCAAGTGAGGTCCGAGCCTGCCGTTCGTCGTTTGTTTACACTTGATGCCTGTTTTAATCTTACTAAGTGTGAGTAACCTGACATTTTTATTAAATAAAAATTGGAATACCAAACTTACTACACTATCTAGTACCATCTCTTGTACTTTGTGAGATACACCTGCCCTAAGACACCGGGTATAAGAAGTGAGGAAACCCCTATTGCGGCCAATATATGTTGATACACGCTGTAACCTTACAGCTGTAAGGTAAGGGGACATCTATCCATTTATCCCACGGAGGGAAAAGTAGGAGTGTGGCACTGAATTGCCTGCATGATTTGCACAGCACACTACGTCGGAATGCCTTTTGCCTGAATGCTGCGTCAGCAACATTTACACTCATTTCACTATTTAGACTGTTTTACTGTTTGATTTATTGTTTGGATCTATTGGCACTAAGTACTTTATTTAACGGATCTGTTTTTGAGTTTCAATAATTTGTTAATCATTATATACATATATGGTGTGTGCACTAGTCACTTTATTGGCTTATGTTTTTTTGCACTACTAAGTTTTAGCACTTGGCACTTTATCTCATAGTGGTACTATATTTTTAGCACATGTGCACTTTGATCTCATATATATGTTATGACATATCGCTACTATTTGGCCACCATTTTGTGCTACCATTTTAATTGAGATAAGCACGGTTCATATAGTGGACTACTATCATTTATTATCTTGGTAACTCATGTTCCAGCACTTATTTTTATATTTATTACTTATTTGCATAATTCCCCCCACCCCCCTCCCCTTCCCTCCCACTTCCCTCCCACTTCCCTCATCCTTATACGGAGCAGCACTATCACATATATACAAGAGTCACCTCTGCTGCGGACGATAAGTTCATCCGAGTCACCAGCCTCAGAAATCGCAGGTTAACAGCAGCTCAGATTAGAGAACAGGTCAATGCCACACAGAATTCTAGCAGCAGACACATCTCTAGAACACAATTAAGAGGAGACTGTGTGAATCAGGCCTTCATGGTAAAATAGCAGCTAGGAAACCACTGCTGAGGACAGGCAACAAGCAGAAGAGACTTGTTTGGGCTAAAGAACACAAGGAATGGACATTAGACCAGTGGAAATCTGCGCTTTGGTCTGATGAGTCCAAGTTTGAGATCTTTGGTTCCAGCATGGAGGAGGAGGTGTGATGGTGTGGGGGTGCTTTGCTGGTGACACTGTTGGGGATTTATTCAAAATTGAAGGCATACTGAACCAGCATGGCTACCACAGCATCTTGCAGCGGCATGCTATTCCATCCGGTTTGCGTTTAGTTGGACCATCATTTATTTTTCAACAGGACAATGACCCCCAAACACACCTCCAGGCTGTGTAAGGGCTATTTGACCAAGAAGGAGAGTGATGGGGTACTGTGCCAGATGACCTGGCCTCCACAGTCACCGGACCTGAACCCAATCGAGATGGTTTGGGATGAGCTGGACCGCAGAGTGAAGGCAAAAGGGCCAACAAGTGCTAAGCATCTCTGGGAACTCCTTCAAGACTGTTGGAAAGCCATTTCAGGTGACTACCTCTTGAAGCTCATCAACAGAATGCCAAGAGTGTGCGGAGCAGTAATCAAAGCAAAAGGTGGCTACTTTGAAGAACCTAGAATATAAGACATATTTTCAGTTGTTTCACACTTTTGTTCAGTATATAATTCCACATGTGTTAATTCATAGTTTTGATGCCTTCAGTGTGAATCTACAATTTTCATAGTCATGAAAATAAAGAAAACTCTTTGAATGAGAAGGTGTGTCCAAACTTTTGGTCTGTACTGTATATACATACATACATGTGTGTATAATATATATATATATATATATATATATATACACACACACACACACACACACACACACACAATAGGGCAGGATGCTGCTGTCCTGAAAGACGATTGGAAAACAAGTTACCGGTAAATCTAACTCGAATTTTCCCTTAACGTCTTTCAGGACAGCACTTGAGAGGATAATAGAGATTTACCCCCCTAGGGAGGGACCACAGCCCCTAGAACTTTTCCGCCAAAAGCCTGATCCCCTGCAGACAGGAAATCCAGTCTGTAATGACGGACAATTGTTAAGTAAATTGACTACGTAGCCGCCTTACAAATTTGATCTGGAGTGGCACCAGCTCTTTCTGCCCATGTAGTGGCCTGGGCCCTTGTTGAATGAGCCCTAATTCCCAGCAGGGGAGATAGACCCATCTGAGAATAGGCTACAGAAATAGCGGTCTTAAGCCATCTACCCAAAGAAGTCATTGATGCTTGGTGGCCTTTTTTGTTTCCAGAAAAAAGAACAAATAATGAATCTGAAGATCTAAAACCTCCTGTTGCTTCCAAATAATGTAATAGGGTATGTCTAACGTCTAAGTTGTGAAACTGTTCATCCTTATTTCCCAAAGGGTTAGAACAAAAGGTTGGAAGAATAATTTCTTGGGGCCTGTTACAAACACTTGCCACCTTCGGCAAAAACCCTGGGTCAACTTTAAGGACAATCCCATCTGAGAAAATTGACAAAAAGGGCTATTTCACTGACTGGGCGTGCAGTTTACTAATCCTTCTTGCCGAAGTAATTGCTACAAGAAAGATGTTTTTCAAAGTTAAGTTCTTTAGGCCCCTTTCACACATGCGGACCATATTTCCGTATTTCATCCATCTGTTTTCGGATGAAATACAGACATACATGCATCCCTATGGGATAGCGGGTGTCAGCGGATGTTCATACCCGATATAATCCATCTCCGCTATGGTCCGATTCTGCAGACGGAGGGAAATCCTATTTTTCTATCCGTCTGCAGAGCGGATGAACATGGACAGACGGTCCGTGTTCATCCGATCCCCCATAGAGGAGAGCGGAGTATCTGGCAGGGCAGTGTGCAGGGACTGCCCTGTCACCCGCCGGCTGAGAGGGGGTAAACGGAGCGATCCACGCTGAGTAAGCGGATGTTCACGGGGCGGATCATCGCGGATCTGTCCCGTGTGAACGGGGGCTTAGAGATATGTCCTGTAAGGGCTCAAATGGTTCTTTTGCAAGAGCTTGCAGGACCACAGAGAGGTCCCAATTTGGAAAATGCTTCACTGGGACCGGTCTTGACCTGGAAAGTGCCTTGAAAAAATCTCATGATCAGGGCTTCTGAAGATAAGGATCTCTCTAGATAAGCTCCTAAAGCGGCCACTTGTACTTTAAGAGTGTTGACTGCAAGATCTTTGTCTGCACATTTTTGAAAAAACTTCAGTACTGAGACTATGTTTTTTTTACATCCCTATGTTCTGAATGACAGAAAGAAGCATAGATTTTCCATACCTTGGCATAAATAGCTCTAGTTACGTTTTTCCTACTAGAAAGTAACGTGGTTATTAAGCGTTATGAAAAACCCTTGCTTCTCAACAATTGCTCTTCAGATACCAGGCCGTGAGCTTTAATCTGGCTACATCTGGATGATGTACTGGCCCCTGAGTCAACAAATTCTGACTTAGCGGAAGATGCCAACATGGTTTGACTACTAACTGTAGAACTGTGGAAAACCAAGCTCTCTTTGGCCAAAATGGGTAATCAAGATTACTGATACTCTCTCTTTTTGTATTTTTCTCAACACCAGTGGAATCAACTGGAAAGGGGGAAAAGCATACCCCAGGCGAAAATTCCACTGATGTGTCCCCTGAGGGCTGTCGACTTTCTGAAGTGAGAAAAAAATGTGTGAGCTGTGTGTTCTGCCTTGAGGCAAACAGGTCTATTTCTGGAAGGCCCCAAGTCCTGGTGATCAAAGCAAACACCTCTACGTTCAGGCTCCATTCTTAAAATAGATATGATGTGTATCTATCACAGGGTGGTTCTGTGGATACAGTATAAAATGAAAAACCAAATGCCACGTCCTGAGGGGTTGAATTGTCCCCCTTATACCTCTGAACCATCACAACAAGTCTGCCTATATCTCGTTGAAGAGATGGACATAGAAACCCGCTAATTTCAACATTAAGAGATTATGGTGCAACACCATTTTTCCGCTGCTGTCTCACATCATAAATATTTGAAGCCTCTATGCTAACCGCAGGCTCCTGTACATACAACAGTGTGATGTCGATATGAAAATCGTTTTATTTGCATAGAGGAATATCTCCCTTTCTCTCTTCCCTTTTTCCTGCATGTTTTTCTTGGGGTACTCCCATGAAAAATTAAATTGGTAAAGCTCCTGAGGAAGCGTTAAAACGCGAAACATGTAGAGCGAGCATCAGAATATACCCAATTGGTTCTGTAACTAATATCCTGTCTACTGTAAACAGTTTTTATATTGAGTATTAACGTCTGGTTGTTTGTTTTTTTCTTTTTTGGGCTCATATGCCTAACAGGAATATATATGGATATTGTTAAAATGTACTAGTTTAGACAGTATATGAAACAGTATCTGGTATATTTTATGTACACTTTCTTTCTTTTTCCTTTTTTATAAATAAATATTTTTTTATTTAAAATATTCTTTTTCTTTTCCCTTTTTGTTACATTTAAATATATTATTATGCCTAAAAAGTCCAACACAACCAACATTTTTTGTTGAGGTTTTTTTGTGTTTTTTCTCTTCACTGTCTCCTTCCCCTTTTTTTCCTCCCAGGCTCCATTCTTCTTCCTGAACCTTCTGTCGGCTAAGATAATCGGCTACCTCGTTTAACGTGCCCTTGAGATGGACTGCGGATAGTAGATGGTTCTCCACCCACTCCAGAATCTCTGACAGCAAGTGTAGAGATCTGCTCCTTGTGCATCCCTGTTTGTTCAGGTAGGCTACGGTGGTGGCATTGTCCGATAGAATCTGGACATGGCAACCTATGAGTTTTTGAGAGAAGACAGTTAATGCTACGGCAACCGTTTTTAGCCTAAATGTATCAAGTATCCCAGAAAAAGGACCTGCTGGGCTGGAATGAAATTCTATTTTTTAACATTCACTATCCACCCCAGTGACTGCGGGCTCTGTCCGGATCCTCCTGCAACTTCTCCCTGGATAGGGCGAACAAAAGGAGGTCATCCAGATATGGGCTTACTGCAATCCCCTGGAGTCGAAGAGGGGTGAGGGCTTCCGCCATTATTTTCATAAAAATACGTGGAGCTGATGAGCCCATATTCACCACAAATCTCAGAAATTTCTGGGACTGAGGTGCCATAGGAATATGCAGGTAAGCATCCTTCAGATCGATTGATGCCTGTCACGTACCTGGTAGGAGAGCCCAGAATGCAGGGAGCGGCTCCTCGTAAGCCTCCGGCTCGAGAGCCCCTGGAAGTGGGGACAGGGATTCAAGAGTTCAGAGGGCACAAGTGCCAAGCCGGGGTATGATGGGTCGGACCCGCAGCAGCAGAGATCCACAGAGGCCCTGGAGGGTAGATACCCGATAGCAGCCGGGGATGCGGTCACACCGTAGGCACGGGTGGATGACTGGAACAGCTGACAGAGGTCCGTGTGAACAGCAGGCACGGGTGGTCAGGCTGGAACAGCAGGTGGCAGTCAGCGGGTACAGCAGGCACTAGCAATCAGGCTGGAACAGCGGGTGGCAGCAGACGAGGTCGGGAACAAGCCGGGTCGGTGTCAGGCGGGCAGCAGAAGTACACGGGAGAAGGCAGAGACGTAGTCAGACAGGCAGGAGGTCGGTGGCAGGCAGCAATCAAACGAAGTCGGGAACAGGCCGGGTACGGTACTCAGGAACAAGCAGAAACAGATAGCAGGAATCACCGGACACGCTGTAGACAGGACAGCAAGAAGGAACAGAAGCTGGTTCCTTAAGTAGCCCTTTGGGCGCCAAGAACGGTCGCACGGCGAGTCTGCGTGCCCCCACGGGTAACCGTGCTCCCGTTCGTGACCCCGCGCACCCGCGTGCGCTCGTTCGCATCGTCACGCACCCGCGTGCGCTCGTTCGTGCCGACACGCACCCGCGTGCGCCTGTTAGTATCTACGTGCACTCGTGTGCGTTCGTTCGCGCTAACGCGCGCCCGAGGATACCGACGAGTTCTCCGCAAAGGAATCCTGCGGGCAGGTTTCCTATGTACGACCGGGACAACAGATCGACCATGACATTGCCCCCCTCCAAGGGGCAGCCTCCGGATGCCCAACTGTGCCATCTTCTCCGGATGAGACCTTTTGAACGCAAGGATTAATCTTTTTGCATGTATGTTGGGTTCCGGTTCCCAGGAGTTTTCTTCGGGGCCATACCCCTTCCATTTAACCAGAAACTGAGTCTGATTCTGTCTTCTCCTGCAGTCTAAAATGGATTCGACCTCGTATTCAATTTCTCCGTCGATCACCACAGGTTCCGGAGGGCTGGCATTTTGATTAGCAAAAGAGTCCGGGACTGTAGGTTTAAGTAAAGAAACGAAAAAAGGGAAAAAACTGCGCTACGGAATACAAATGGTATTGAACGGAAGCTGCAATTCAAAATGTACACCAAGAATACACCAAACAGAAATAGAAAAAAGAAAGAACTGCGCTAACCACGAAAATCCAAATGTGAGTAGGGTATGTATATGTGCCAGACCCACGATATGGGTCTTAGTATCTTAATGTCTCCAAGACCACCTCCGAAGTATAATGCAAACCATATACAAATGAGTGCAATTTAAATGCAAAAACAAACCATAAATACGTGTCAAGAGTGTGAGTTCCCCAAACACAATATGAGTAAATCAAACTCAGTGCATATACCTCTAAAAATAAAGAGTTAAAAAATAGAATAGAATATGAAAAAAAATATTTGCAATTTTTTTACATAAATGAAATATCAAGGAAAAAGATTATATTTAGAGACACCCTATATAATGTCCATATAGTCATATGTCAAAAAATAATAAAATGTCCATATAGTAAACAAACACCAGTGAAGTAAAGCTTCAAGTGGAGTGCAGCAGTGAAGGACAAACTTCAAACAGCTGAGTTATAAGTACACAAAATAAAATCTTCTCCAAAGATGTACTGTGCTTTTCCCAACACCGAATGAGTGAATTGGCTTCTTACCAGATCCAAGCGACCCCCCGTTACAGAGGGTCACCACAGGCGACAATAGTCAAAGGGTATCCGGATAGCGATTCCTCCTTAAGCGATCCTGAGTCTTTCACGCGGTAGGGTTATGGCTGTTATTCCACATATCACTCCCAACTCAACGTGGTATCACATAGGGAAAAACATAGGCTCCAGATAGTGTAAAACCAAAAGACTTTAATTTGCAAAAACGAACGTATACACTTACATAAAAGACTTTAAAAGCAGGTTCAAAACAGAAGCGTGCACCGGCCGGATGCACGCCAACGCAGAGACCGACCCGTCCTTCCTGGTCCAAAAAGCACGAACACGACTGGGGTGACGTCGACACGTTCGCACCGCCCTACGCGTTTCGTAATAATTTACGTCGTCCAGGGGCACGGGCGGCGTGCGACGTCACCCCTTTTATAACCATCAACTTAACCAAGCCTCGCTTTGGGTCAGCGGCCATCTTAGATATCACTTAGGCATTAGGAATCAATGACCATGGGCCAAGCCTCACTATCAATCACGAACGTCAGATGTGCGTGTCTGCAACGAACGTCCTATGATTGTAGACCATACCTCGTTTCCATACGAACGTCATATGGTCATAAACCAAGCCTCACTTCCAGGTAATGACCCTATTGGACGAGAGACGTGGCAAATGCCCTCATTTTAAAATACCCTTCCTATGTCCAGAAATAGGGCATAGTGTAGATCAAAAAGGAGGGTAAACTAGAGCAAAAAATCAATAAAATAAGAACTAGTGATAAATAATAATAGAATAAAAACAAAAAATAAAATAAAATAAAATATCGCAAATTGGTATAGAGATACACCAAAAAAATTATGCGTTTCTTGATGTATTTGTATGTCCATCAAATTCAGTTAAAAACTGGGGCTACTGTGAACATATATTTCAAAAACCTTACTGACTCGCGTTTTCCCCAGAGATTAGCCTAGGGCTTCCCAAACAGATATCAAGGAATGCAATTAGCCGTGAGTCGCCACATCTAGAGGGCCGCCAAACCCAAAGCCAGGCCTGCCATCCAAAAGGAGCCAAAAAAGGAGAAATACAGGGATATGTTCTACAATAATACATACCAAAATAAAACAGCAAGAAAAAAGTACAGTAAAATGGTATTTCACAGAAACTGATACAAGAGCCATGGTAGAGAAGCATTATATCAAACAGGTCACCTCAAGAGTTATTAATAAAGGCATTTACATCGGTGTCCACATTAAGGCCAAACGGAACATATGTTTTTAATTTATGAATCCAGGCCATTTCGAGCTTGGATATTTCCCTAACCAGGGACCCTCCCCTCCAGTGGGGCCTATATTTGTCTAAACCGACAAATAGGGTGCCTGATGGGTCTCTCTTATGTGTCTGGTCATAGTGTCTGGACACAGGGTGTTTATCAAACCCACGTCTGATGTTGCCTATGTGCTCGTTCAACCTGACGCGGAGTGCCCTCTTGGTCCGCCCTATATACTGGAGGCCACAAGGGCACTGTAAAAGGTAAACCACAGCCTCCGAAGAGCAAGTAATGAAAGACTCTATTTCGTATGTTCTAGAGGTGCTTGAAGATGCAATGCTAGAAATCTTAGTGCCCCTATGTAAATTCAGGGTACAGACCTGACAGTTCTTACATTTATAGTAACCAATTAGATTTTGAAAGAAGCACCTATTGGCCCTAGGCGGGTCCTGTACACTGGATTCCTAATGCCTAAGTGATATCTAAGATGGCCGCTGACCCAAAGCGAGGCTTGGTTAAGTTGATGGTTATAAAAGGGGTGACGTCGCACGCCGCCCGTGCCCCTGGACGACGTAAATTATTACGAAATGCGTAGGGCGGTGCGAACGTGTCGACGTCACCCCAGTCGTGTTCGTGCTTTTTGGACCAGGAAGGACGGGTCGGTCTCTGCGTTGGCGTGCATCCGGCCGGTGCACTCTTCTGTTTTGAACCTGCTTTTAAAGTCTTTTATGTAAGTGCATACGTTCGTTTTTGCAAATTAAAGTCTTTTGGTTTTACACTATCTGGAGCCTATGTTTTTCCCTATGTGATACCACGTTGAGTTGGGAGTGATATGTGGAATAACAGCCATAACCCTACCGCGTGAAAGACTCAGGATCGCTTGAGGAGGAATCTCTATCCGGATACCCTTTGACTATTGTCGCCTGTGGTGACCCTCTGTAACGGGGGGTCGCTTGGATCTGGTAAGAAGCCAATTCACTCATTCGGTGTTGGGAAAAGCACAGTACATCTTTGGAGAAGATTTTATTTTGTGTACTTATAACTCAGCTGTTTGAAGTTTGTCCTTCACTGCTGCACTCCACTTGAAGCTTTACTTCACTGGTGTTTGTTTACTATATGGACATTTTATTATTTTTTGACATATGACTATATGGACATTATATAGGGTGTCTCTAAATATAATCTTTTTCCTTGATATTTCATTTATGTAAAAAAATTGCAAATATTTTTTTTCATATTCTATTCTATTTTTTAACTCTTTATTTTTAGAGGTATATGCACTGAGTTTGATTTACTCATATTGTGTTTGGGGAACTCACACTCTTGACACGTATTTATGGTTTGTTTTTGCATTTAAATTGCACTCATTTGTATATGGTTTGCATTATACTTTGGAGGTGGTCTTGGAGACATTAAGATACTAAGACCCATATCGTGGGTCTGGCACATATACATACCCTACTCACATTTGGGTATTCGTGGTTAGCGCAGTTCTTTCTTTTTTCTATTTAAGTAAAGAAACGTGAAAGACCGGGTGGATCCGGAATGACTCCGGGAGCTTCAATTCAAATGCCACGTCATTCAACTTCCTCACAATAGGAAATGGACCCACAAACTTTGGACCCAGCTTCTTGGACAGACAGGCCAACTTTAGGTTTAGGGTGGACAGCCAAACCTGATCCCCGACCTTGAGGTTGAGTTCCCCTCTTCTCTTCTTATCAAAGACCTCTTTGTTGTATTCCTGTGTCTTAGTCAAAGTCTCTTGTAGGAGTTTATTATTAATTTTGAAGAAATTGAGGTCTTCCTGTACAGCCGGTACTGAGCATTCAGGGAGATTATTGGATAGAAAAAGCGGGTGAAAGCCAAAATTTGCAAAAAACGGAGATTGCTTGGTGGCGAAATGGATAGAGTTGTTGTATGCAAACTCCACTAATGGTAAAAGCGATGCCCAGTCATCTTGGGAAAAAGAAGAAAAGCAACGTAGATACTGCTCCAGCGTTTGATTGGTTCTCTCAGTCTGGCCATTGGTCTGAGGGTGGTAGGCCGAGGAAAAATGGAGCTCAATTTTCAGGGCCCCACAGAGTGCTCTCCAGAACCTAGACGTGAACTGCACCCCCCTATCTGATGTAATATTAGCGGGGATGCCGTGAAGCCTCACAACTTCCCTAATAAAAGTCTTAGCCGTCTCTGCGGCCGAAGGGGTGCCCTTCATAGGCAAGAAGTGAGCCATTTTGGAGAGCCTATCCACCACCACAAAGATTGTGGAGTAATCCTCAGAAGGTGGCAACTCAACGATAAAGTCCATGGAGATCATCCTCCATGGTCTATCCGGGACGGGCAGCGGTTTCAGCAGACCCCAAGCCTTCGATTTACTGCCTTTATTCTGAATACACGTGGTGCATGCCTCCACATATTCCCTGCAATCTTTCTTCATCTGTGGCCACCAGAATGTACGTTGAAGCAAATCCATGGTTTTAAGTACCCCAAAGTGGCCGGCCAGCAGGTGGTCGTGGCAGGAGCTGAGGACCGAGACACGCACTTCTTGGGGAACATAGATCCTATCCTGGTGCCAAAGGAGACCATCTCTGGAAGTTAGTGGAGTGTCAGGTGGGAGGACCGGACCGCTGGAGGCTTGCTTAATTTGGGAAAGCAAGCCTCCCTGAAGCAAGAGGAAGTTCCCTGAGGAGAGGATGGCGTCAGGAGATGAGGGACCCTCTGGTTCACTGTACATGCGGGACAGGGCATCGGGTTTAACGTTCTTTGATCCCGGACGGTAAGTGATGTGGAACACGAATCTAGAGAAGAAGAGTGCCCACCTGGCCTGTCTTGGTTTCAGTCTTTTGGCAGTCTTAAGATACTCTAGATTTTTATGGTCGGTGTAGACCAGGATCGGGTGGGTGGCGCCCTCGAGGAGGTAGCACCACTCCTCGAGTGCAGCCTTAATTGCCAGCAGTTCACGGTCACCGACATCATAGTTCCTCTCTGCCTCAGATAGTTTGCGGGAAAAGAAGGCGACCGGATGCAGGAGAGACTTAAGCCCCTGTCTCTGGGAAAGCACCGCCCCGACCGCAATTTCCGAGGCATCCACCTCCAAGATATATGGCAGAGTCGAGTCGAGATGCTTTAAGATCGAGGGCGATACGAACAAGTCTTTCAGGGTCTTGAAAGCCTCCTGTGCCTTGGAAGTCCATTGAAACTTCTGACCCTGTTTGGTCAGTCCGGTGATGGGGGAGATGATGGAGGAGAATCCCTTGATGAATTTCCTGTAGAAATTGGCAAACCCTACGAATCGTTGGACCCCTTTCTTATCAGAAGGAACGGGCCAATCCAGGATAGCTGAAATTTTCTGGGGGTCCATCTCTATCCCCTTCACCGAGATAATCAGACCGAGGAATTGTATACTTCGCTGTTCGAAAACGCACTTTTCGGGCTTGGCGTACAGACCATGAAGACGGAGTCGGGTTAAGACATTCTTCACATGTTCCCGGTGCTCGGCTAAAGAGGAGGAAAAAATCAGGATATCGTCTAGATAAATTATCACAAACAAATCAAGGTAGTCTCTAAAGATATTGTTCACAAAATGTTGGAATGTGGCAGGGGCATTGCACAAACCAAAGGGCATAACCAAATATTCGAAGTGCCCAAAACGAGTTCGGAAGGCAGTCTTCCACTCATCGCCCCTACGTATGCGGACAAGGTTGTAGGCACCCCGAAGATCCAGTTTAGAGAATATTTCGGCTGACCCCAGTCTCTGAAATAGTTCGGGCACTAATGGTAGGGGGTAGCGATTCTTTATTGTGACCTTGTTAAGTGCCCGGTAATCCACACATGGGCGTAGGGAGTGGTCCTTTTTCTCGACAAAGAAGATCCCCGCGCCTGCCGGGGAGGTGGAAGGTCGGATGAAACCCTTCTCCAAGTTGTCGTCCAAATAGGTTTTCAGGGTCCCCAACTCTGTTTCGGATAAGGGGAAAATTCTTCCGAAGGGAATCTCTGCCCCAGGGAGCAACTCGATAGGGCAGTCGTATGGCCTATGTGGGGGTAAGGTTTCAGCGCCCTTCTTGCTAAATACGTCCAAGAAGTTATGGTAGTCCTTGGGTACAGCCTGTCGGACCTCAGCGTCCGTTTCTAAACAGAGTAGCGAAGAAAAGTCCTTGTTGTCAACTGGGAAACAGTGCTGAAGACAGTAGGCAGAAGGGAACTCAATTCCTCCAGTGGACCAATTGATGTGTGGGTTGTGGGCCTTCAACCAGGGCATGCCAAGTATAACAGGGAAGAGAGGAGACTTAATGACATCCAGACATAGAAGCTCCTGGTGAGTTCCAGCGACGATGGCAAGCAGTGGGGACGTCTCCTGAGTCACTGGACCTGACTTAAGGATGGAACCGTCGGCCAGATATATCGAAAGTCCTTTTACCCTAGGCCGAAGAGGGATGTCATTACTTAAGGCAAAGGACAAATCCACGAAGCCACTGCAAGCCCCAGAATCAATAATTGCGCTGGTTTTGACAGTCCTTCCTGAGAGCTGCAAAAGAAGAGGTACAGCCAGATGAGAGGTGTTACTAAGCAAGGCGGGGGAGGAAACAGGAGGGGTGAGAAGGCACTTACGCATTTTGGCAGGGCAAGTGCGAACATAATGTCCCGGTTCTCCGCAGTAGAGACAAAGATTGCCGGTCCGGCGGCGTTGGTGTTCCTCAGGCGTCAAAGATGGACGAAGTAGCCCAAGCTGCATGGGTTCTGAAGAATCTGGAGTGGGCATAGCAGGAGCAGAAGGAACCGGAGGGTTGGAACTTGGGACACGTGGCATCATCCAGACAGGGCGAGAAGTTGTGGAAGAACGCTCCAGGCGACGTTCTCTTAGGCGTCTGTCTATCTGAACAGAGAGGTCTATGAGTGCTTCTAGGGTCTCAGGGATACCCACTCGAGCCAGTTCGTCTTTCAACGATTCTGAGAGACCCATGCGAAACTGGTAACGTAAAGCTGAGTTATTCCAGTCTGTGTCGGAGCTCCAGCGTCTGAACTCATAATCTTCCACGGGCCTGCGACCTTGTTGGAGCGCATGCAGAGCTGCTTCTGCGGTGGCAGCAAGCTGGGGGTCCTCGTACAGCCGAGACATCGCTTGGAAGAAGGCATTCAAAGTATCCAGAGAGGGGTCCTTCCGTTCCAGGAGACGATGGGCCCAGGCCTGGGGTTCGTCTGTCAGTAGAGAAATGACAAACCCCACTTTGGTTGCCTCGAGAGAGAAAGTCCGGGGTTGTAGAGCAAAAAAGAGTTCGCAGGAATTACGAAAGGCCCTGAATTTATTCCGGTTGCCGGAGAATGGTTCTGGAGTGGGAACCCTAGGTTCAGGCGGCATCATCACCACTGAAGGTGGAGCAGAGGGTCCGGAGACAGCTGGTGTTGAAGCAGATAGGGCCTGGACCTGTTCCTCCAGTCGGCCGTAACCTTCCTGCAAGTTCTTCACTGCTTGGGTAAGGCCAGCTAAGTGGCGGCAAAGCTCGTCCATAGGGGAGGCTCCCTGCGTGGGCTCGGACATGGCTGTCCTGTACTGTCACGTACCTGGTAGGAGAGCCCAGAATGCAGGGAGCGGCTCCTCGTAAGCCTCCGGCTCGAGAGCCCCTGGAAGTGGAGACAGGGATTTAAGAGTTCGGAGGGCACAAGTGCCAAGCCGGGGTATGATGGGTCGGACCCGCAGCAGCAGAGATCCACAGAGGCCCTGGAGGGTAGATACCCGATAGCAGCCGGGGATGCGGTCACACCGTAGGCACGGGTGGATGACTGGAACAGCTGGCAGAGGTCCGTGTGAACAGCAGGCACGGGTGGTCAGGCTGGAACAGCAGGTGGCAGTCAGTGGGTACAGCAGGCACTAGCAATCAGGCTGGAACAGCGGGTGGCAGCAGACGAGGTCGGAAACAAGCCGGGTCGGTATCAGGCGGGCAGCAGAAGTACACGGGAGAAGGCAGAGACGTAGTCAGACAGGCAGGAGGTCGGTGGCAGGCAGCAATCAAACGAAGTCGGGAACAGGCCGGGTACGGTACTCAGGAACAAGCAAAAACAGATAGCAGGAATCACCGGACACGCTGTAGACAGGACAGCAAGAAGGAACAGAAGCTGGTTCCTTAAGTAGCCCTTTGGGCGCCAAGAACGGTCGCACGGCGAGTCTGCGTGCCCCCGTGGGTAACCGTGCTCCCGTTCGTGACCCCGCGCACCCGCGTGCGCCCGTTCGCATCGTCGCGCACCCGTGTGAGCTCGTTCGTGCCGACGCGCACCCGCGTGCGCCTGTTAGTATCTACGTGCAGTCGCGTGCGTTCGTTCGCGCTAACGCGCGCCTGAGGATACCGACGAGTTCTCCGCAAAGGAATCCTGCGGGCAGGTTTCCTATGTACGACCGGGACAACAGATCGACCATGACAATGCCATAAAGCATTCCCTGGTCAGCATATTCTTGACCGTAAAAATTGAGTCCATACAAAACTTTTTGTATAGGACTGACTTGTTTAATGGTTTCAAGTTGTGTATTAGCTGGTAGTTTCCGGATGGTTTTCTTATCAAAAAAATGTGAGAATAGTATCCCTGACCCTGTTTTTCTGGAGATACTGGTATCACAACCCTCTGGTGTCTCAGATCCTTTAAAAGATTATTCATAGCCAGGGCCTTTGTTACATCCCTTGGAAGGTTTGTCACAAAGTGTCTTTCTGGAGAGTGATCCGAAAACTCTATTCTGTAACCTTGGGACAGCATGTCCAGACTGTATTGGCTTTCTGTCATGCTGGCCCAAAGGGGGAGGAAACTTTGAAGCCTCCCCCCCACTGGTAGGTACAAGTCATTGCGTTTTACCAGAGGCCGCAGGAGGATGGAAAGGGACATTTCCTTTTCCCTTCTGTAACGACCATTTTTTTCTTTTCTCCTGGGGTTTGTTAACTTGTTCTTGAGCCCTTTGGGAACAAAAAAAAAACACTTAACTGGTTGTTTTTTGATAGGAAAAGACTTCTTTTTATTAGCTGTCCTATCTAGAACTGCATCTAAGTCCAAAAACCAAATCCGCCTGAAACGGTATGCTACACAGCTTAATTTTGGATGCTGCATCCCCCAGCCAAGTTTTCAACCACAAAGCCCTTCTGGCCGAGTTAGTTAAGGCTGCTGATCTTGCAGTCATTTTGATAGATTCTGCTGAGGCATCAGAGATAAAAGCCACATCGACTGACAGGGTCGAGAAGGAATCCAAAATGTCTTGTTTTGGAGAGTCTGCTAAAATATGGGCTTTAAATTGATTCAACAAAAACTCCATATTCCTGGAGATGACAGTAGTCACCATAAGATTTCCACAGATTGCCAAGCCCTTTTAAACAGCTGATCCATCCTCTTATCCATGGGGTCTCTTAATACCCCCATGTCCTCAAATGCCAAATCTGTTGATCTCGAGACTTGGGAGAAAGCGGCATCTAGTTTGGGATTTTTGTTTCAAATCGCCGCTGGGTCCTCGTCAAAATGAAAACGCCTTTAGGAAAAAAAGGTTTTCTCTCTGGCTCTGCCCACTCTTTTTAATAGTCTCAGAAATAACTGAGTGTACCGAGAAATTGTGATTTTTTATTTTTTTTGGTTCGCTGAGTCCTGCGTACATTTTGTCATGCAGAGATAACTCCTTTCTTTCCTCTTCTAGACCCATTGTGGTATAGATTACTTTCAATAGGCCATCTACCTGTTCTAAAGACTTATATTTTGAAAGGCAAATTTTCGCCTTCCTCCTCCTCATCAGGTTCTTCTCTAGACTGGGAGCAGGAATGTCTCTCTTGGGTAAGAGATGCCTCAGTCTCCACTGTCGGGCCTATAGGTGAGCTTCGAGAGGACTGTAAGGTAGCTGGCTGACTCAGGGATGGGTTTGCTAGAGAAGAGCGAAATGATTGAATAGTTGCATCATGTTCCTTTTTAACAGATGCGATCAAGACGCTGCAAGTGGAGCGAAGCTTCTTTAACAAATCGATACAGGTTTGACATAGTCTTCTTCCATCCCTCCAGTAATTTTGCCTTACAGGAGGGGCATTTCCTTTTTGTCTCTGGATCAGAGCTCTTGGCCTGCCGTGAGACAAAAGCCAAGGAAAAAAAGGAAACCATCCCACTGAGACAACCTGTCCTTTTTACGAGGCTCACCACAGGTGCACAGTGAGAACCAACCCGCCTCGTGCCCAGACAGGCCCCTGCCACCGGGGGGGGGGGAGATAGAGAGAGAGACCCCACAGTAAAAGGAAGACAGTGTACAACTGACCCTTACCTGGTGCCTGTGACTGTCCCACTCGCTGCCACCATCGATTCCATTGAGGTGCGTTGTGTTGCTGTACGTGGCTGAACGCCGTAAGCGCCAAATAAGCACCAGCCCTGTGACTCCCTTCTCCCCCTGTAAAATGATGCCTTAAGACTATTTTGTGGGCCCCACCCCTCCGGGTGCCTCTCTTCTGGCAGATGGAGCACAGCATGCCATCCCCAAGATGGCGGCGGTGTCAAAGGAACGGTAACCGCCCGTGCCTTGCCGCCACCTAGGAGTGATGCCCACAGCAATCCAGACTCTCCCTGAGCCTAAATGGAGAGGGAGAAGGAGCCCAGCCAGCAGCACCGACCATAGCTGTGGCATGGAAGGAACAGCTCTCATGAGGTAGGTAAAAACATTGGTGGAGCAGGGAACCTGGGCTTTCAGGACAGCACCTAAGATCCGAAGTGTTCCCTCTGGTGGAAACACAAAAAACGGACTATGTGTTGGAAAGAGCCTCCTTTTAAAGTTTGGTGGAAGAGGTGTTTCCTATTGACAAGGGGAGGAATCACTCTCTCTCAAGTGCTGTCCTGAAAGACGTTAAGGTAAATTCTTTTTTCGTTATAATGCTATCATATAGGGCCCCTTCTGCAATGGTTGTCAGTTATAAACGAAACATGGCTAGGGGATCGATACCATTTGAAACATGGACTTGTCTGACAGAAGGATGTATGCTTCCTTTAAATAGTCCTGTTTGTTATGTATTACTAAACTACCACCTTTGTCTGCCTGTTTAACCACCTCAATACAGTGCACTTACACCCCCTTCCTGATCAGACCAATTTTCAGCTTTCAGCGCTCTCACAATTTGAATGACCCAGTCATGCAACACTTTACCCATATGAAACTGGCATCCTTTTTTCCATACAAATAGAGCTTTCTTTTAGTGGTATTTAACCACCTCAATACAGTGCACTTACATCCCCTTCCTGACCAGACCAATTTTCAGCTTTCAGCGCTCTCACACTTTGAATGACAATTACTCAGTCATGCAACACTGTAGCCATATGAAACTTGCGTCCTTTTTTTCACACAAATAGAGCTTTCTTTTGGTGGTATTTAGTCACTAGTGGGGGGTTTTTTTTTTGTGCTATAAATAAAAAATCCCGTAAATTTTGTGAAAAAAATGCCTTTTTCTTTTTTTCCATCAAAATTTTTTGCAAATTAGTAATTTTTCTTCATAAATTTTGGCCAAAATTTATACTGCTACATATCTTTGGTAAAAATAACCTAAATTAGTGTAAATTATTTGGTCTTTTTTAAAGTTATAGAGTCTACAAACTATGGTACCAATCACTGAAAATTGATCACATCTGATCAGGCCTTCAGTATATCAGGTGTATCTCATTTCTTGAGACACTAACAAGTCAGGAAAGTACAAATACCCCCCAAATGACCCCTTTTTAGAAAGTAGACATTCCAAGGTATTAAGTAAGTGGCATGATTTTTTTTTTTTTGTTGTAATTTGTTCCCACAATTCTTTGCAAAATGACGATTTTTTTTTATTTTTTATTTTTTTTTACAAAATTGTCATATTATCAGGTTATTTCTCACACACAGCATATGCATACAACAAATTACATCCCAAAATACATTCTGCTACTCTTCCCGAGTACAGCGATACCACATGTGTAGGACTTTTACACAGCCTGGCAACATACGAAGGTCCAACATTGAAGAAGCATCTTCAGGCGTTTTACGAGCATAAATGACACATCTCATTTCTCAACCACATATTACACTTTTGAAGGCCCTGGAGCACCAGGACAATGGAATTGCCCCCAAAATGACCCCATTTTGGAAAGCAGACACCCCAACGTATAATCTATGAGGCATAATGAGTCTTTTGAATGGTTCATTTTTTTCCAGAAGTTTATGGAAAATGTGGAAAAAAATGAAAACGCATTTTTTTTTTACACAAAGTTGTCCATTTATCAGATATTTCCAACACATAGCATGTACATAGCAAAGATGACACCCCAAAATACATTCTGCTACTCCTCCTGAGTATGGCGATACCACATGTGTGAGACTTTTACACAGCCTGGCCACATACAAAGGCCCAACACTGAAATAGCATCTTCAGGCATTCTACGAGCATAAATGACACATCTCATTTCTCAACCACCTATTACACTTTTGAAGGCCCTGGAGCACCAGGACAATGGAATTGCCCCCAAAACGACCCCATTTTGAAAAGCAGACACCCCAACATATAATCTATGAGGCATAATGAGTCTTTAGAACGGTTCATTTTTTTCCAGAAGTTTTTGGAAAATGTGGAAAAAAATTAAAACGCATTTTTTTTTACACAAAGTTGTCCATTTATCAGATATTTCCAACTGATGGCATGTACATAGCAAAGATGACACCCCAAAATACATTCTGCTACTCCTCCTGAGTATGGCGATACCACATGTGTGAAACTTTTACACTGCCTGGCCACATACAAAGGCCCAACATTCAAGTAGCACCATCAGACGTTCTAGGAGCATAAATGACATATAGTTTCCTGGCAACCTATCATTTTTGAAGGCCCTTCATATTTCTAACACATAGCATGTACATACCAAGAATTACAATCCAAAATAAATTTTATTGTGGAAAGGGTAAAAAAAAAAGCATTACCTGTGTAGTATCCACCAGAGCGCTGGTCCAGGCAGCAGGCAGGGATGTGCTTAGCGACAGCAATGGTAGTTATCAAGGCAGCCGGCAGGAATATTGTCTATAGTCAGCACAAGGATATTGTCAGCATGGCAGTCCATAGAAATTGTCCAGGCAGAGACAGCCAGCACAGCCATAATATTGGTCCTGGTACACTGTTACCTGCAGACACTCATTATCGCAC
Organism: Lithobates pipiens; assembly: GCF_037356315.1. NCBI lineage: Eukaryota > Metazoa > Chordata > Amphibia > Anura > Ranidae > Lithobates > Lithobates pipiens. The sequence goes on from NW_027507791.1 coordinate 141,153,610, forward strand.
CGCTCTCCAGCCCTTCATAAACATACTGCCTCTTGCTACAGCTAATTATTTGCATAGTCCATGTAGCGGTGTGGTCCGTTCATGCGGCAGGCAGAGGCATGGTGGCAGTAAGTCAGCGGCAGGCTGAGGGCCGCAATCACGTAAGACCTGTGCACAGGGGCACAGGGGTAGAGGCTTCGACCCACCCAAATCTCTAAGAAGCCTCCGGACTCCAGACCCTATTCCGAAAACCGGAAGAAACAAAAATTGTTTCCTCCATCCGGAAAAACATTTCTGGAGCCCCTCACATGGGAGACCCCTGTGTCCTAGAGTAGCAGGGCAACAGATCAGTCCAAGCGGTAGGCAAAAGCATAGTCCATAAAACAGGCCAGGGTCAGATGACGTGAAAGCAGTCCAAGCGGTAGGCATAAGCGTAGTTGGTAAAACAGGCCAGGGTCAGTTCACGTGGAAGCAATCTAAACGGTAGGCAAAGGCATAGTCACAAAACAGGCCAGGGTCAGTTCACGTAGAAGCAGTCCAAACAGTAGGCAGAGGCATAGTCAAAAAACAGGCCAGGGTCAGTTCACGTGGAAGGCAGTGGCATGGTTATTTGGGGAAGCATGAAAAATGGTCAGCACAGATAATGAAAATGGGGAAATGGTTAAAAATATGGGCTAATATTTTAGGGATGTATGATAAAGTTTGAAGCATTCACCAATGCAAAGGCCAGGTTGGGAGGGACAATCGGGACAATGGTAGCTAGTATCTTTTTGAAACCCTTTTTTGGTGCACACGCGACATTTTTTTTGCCGTCTTCGGCCTGTTTCAGATGCTGGAATTCTGAAGGGGAAGTGGCGCTCACGAAGTCGGCAAACAGCCTCAGAGCGAAGGTCAACTGGGGGGGGTCTTTGGTGATAGATGAGGGACATGACAACTTCTTCGATGAATTTTAGGAAGGGGGCGGGGCTTTCCATGGATTTGGTGTAGACTATGTAGGAATTATAAATGGCCAAATGGATTAGATAGATTGCTACTTTCTTGTACCAGAATCGGGACCTCCTTATTGACAAATAGGGCTGAATCATTTGATCGTTGAAATCCACTCCCCCCATGTAGAGATTATAATCTTGGACACACGTTGGCTTTTCAGTGGGACCTTGTCTTCTTTGAACATCAATTGTAGTGTCCTCATGGATGGTGAACATCATGTACATGTCCCTTTTATCCTTCCACCTCAAGGCCAGCACTTCGTTGCATCTCAGTGATGCTCTTTCCCCCCTTCGCAGCTTTTTGTTTGCCAGTGATTGTGGGAAGCCCTTTCTATTTTTTCTGCAGGTTCCGCAGGCCAGGGTTTTTGCAATGTATAAGTGTCTGAAAAGGGGCAGGCTGGTGTAAAAGTTGTCAAGGTATATGTGATATCCTTTGTTCAGAAGTGGGTATGCCAGGTCCCATACAATCTTTCCAGTTGTGCCCATGTAGGCCGGGCACTCAGGGGGCTGGAGCTGGGAATCTCTTCCTTCATATATGCGGAACGCATACAGATATCCCGTGGCTCTCTCACACAGTTTGTATAATTTTATTCTATATCTGGCCCTTTTGCTAGGTATATATTGCTTTATTCCTAGCCGGCCTGAAAAGGGTACCAGGGACTCATCGACACATATATATTGATCGGGGACATAGAGTTCTGCATATTGTTGGAAAAAGAAATTTATCAGTGGGCGAAGTTTACATATCTTGTCATAATTTGGATGATTGTGGGGAAGGCACTCGGTGTTGTCGCTAAAGTGAAGAAAGCGCATTATCTTCTTGTATCGGGACCTGGACATTTCGGCAGAATAAATAGCCATGTGGTGGATGGGTTGGGTGGACCAATAGGCATGTCCTTCATTTTTTTTGTTATCCCCATGTTCAGGGTGAGGCCCATAAAAATTTTGAACTCCTCCAAATTGAGATCTCGCCACTCAAAAGGACGGGCATATGATGAGTGGGGGTTATTGGCAATATACTGCTGGGCATATAAATTTGTCTGGTCCACAACTAATTGCAGAAATGTGTCGGGCAAAAACAGATGAACAAAATTGATCTCTGAAAAATTTCGGGTGTTGGTCTGCACACCTGGCTGTGCTGTGAAAGGGGGAATAATTGGTGATGCCGAGTTGGAAGGCAGCCATGTTGGGTTGGCAAGACCATCTGGCATAAATGTAGAGGCCCTGGCTCTTGGGGGATGGGACACTCTAGTAGTCGGATTGGAATTTCCTATGCTGGTACTCAGGCGTGATGTGCCAGCACTGGTACTGGGTCTGGGCAATTGTTGGTGAGGCCCATCGCCGGCGGCAAAGCTGGTACTAGGCATTTGATCCCGGGGCCTAACGCTGACAGCAGCGCTGGTACTGGGCCTGGGAATTTGTTCTTGGGGCCTATTGCTGGCAGGAGCTCTGATACCGGGCCTGGGAATATAATCCTGGTTTTCAGAGGGCCTTGCCCTTTTAGGAGGGACCCATTCTTCCTCCGAATCAATTTCCGATTCACTATTCGGGTTAAATGCCGAATTTGATTCGGAATTGGAATCTGATGAGAATTCCCCGTTGCTCTCATCGGTCATGGAGAGGATCTGGAACGCCTCCTCGCTGGTGTATACTCTTCTGGCCATGGCGCTGATGGCTGTGTGACTGGTGACGTTCACTGATGGGCTGTGCAATGGGTGGCAGGTGATGACGGTGTGACAGGCCACGGATTGTGACGGGTGATGGTCACTGATGGCTGGCAGTCACTGATGGGTGATGTTCACTGATGACTGGCGGTCACTGATGGGTGATGGTCACTGATGGCTGGCAGTCACGATGGGTGGCGGTTGATGGCTGGCGGTCACTGATGGGTGACAGGTGATGAGTGATGGCTGGCGGTCACTGATGGGTGACAGGTGATGGGTGACGGCTAGCGGTCACTGATGGCTGGCGGTGACTGATGGGTGGAGGGTGATGGTTGGCAGTCACTGATGGGTGACGGACAATGGCTGGTGGTCACTGATGGGTGAAAGGCAATGGCTGGCGGTCATTGATGGGTGACAGGCGATAGATGGCGGTCACTGATGGGTGACAGGCGATGGCTGATGTGTGACGGCTGGTGGTGGCTGATGGATGGTGGGTGAAGTCTGGCGGTCACTGATGGGTGACGGTTGATGTTTGGCGGTCACTGATGGGTGACGCCTGGCGGTGGCTGATGGGTGACGGGTGACGTCTGGTGGTCACTGATGGATGATGGGTGACGGATGATGTCTGGTGGTCACTGATGGGTGACGGGTGATGTCTGGCGGTTACACAGCCTGGCCACATACAGAACACCAACACCATCAGACGCTCTACGAGCAAAACTGACATCTCATTTCACAGCCACCTATTACAATTTTGAAGGCCCTGGAGTACCAAGACAATGGAAATGCCCATAAAATGACCCCATTTTGGAAAGCTAACACCCCACCGTATAATCTGTGAGGCATAATGAGTCTTTTGAATGGTTCATTTTTTTCCAGAAGTTTTTGGAAAATGTGGAAAAAAAATGAAAACGCATTTTTTTTTACACAAAGTTGTTAATTTATAAGATATTTCTAACACATAGCATGTATATAGCAAAAATTACACCCCAAAACACATTCTACTACTCCTCCCGAGTATGGCAATACCACATGTTTAGGACTTTTACATAGCCTGGCCACATACAGAGGCCAAACATTGAAGTAGTACCTTCAGGCGTTCTAGGAGCATAAATGACACATCTCATTTCATTCCTACCTATCACACTTTTGAAGGTCCTGGAGCACCAGGACAGTGAAATTACCCACAAAATGACCCCATTTTGAAAAGCAAACACCCCAACGTATTCTATGAGGCATGGGCTGAAAATAGGTACTCTGATGGACTGCAGATAGGTACTCTGATGGGCTGGTGACAGGTTCTTGAGTACTCTGATGGCCTGGTGACAGGTACTCGGGTACTCTGATGGCCTGGTGACAGGTTCTCTGATGGGCTGGTGACAGGTACTTCAGTACTCTGATGGCCTGGTGACAGGTACTTGGGTACTCTGATGGCCTGGTGACTGGTATTTGGGTACTCTAAAGGGCGGTGATAAGTACTCAGGTACTCAGATGAACTGTGACAGGTACTCAGATGGACTGGGACAGGTACTCGGGTACTCAGATGGACTGGGACAGGTACTCGGGTACTCAGATGGACTGGGACAGGTACTCGGGTACTCAGATGGACTGGGACAGGTACTCGGAAGGACTTTTACAGGTACTCGGGTACGCGAATGGATTATGACAGGTATTCTGATGGACTGTGACAGGTACTCGGGTACTCTGATGGACTGAGTGACAGGTACTCTGATGGACTTTGAGTGGCAGGTACTATGATGGGTGGTGACAGGTCCTCTTTATGGGGGTGGGGGGGCGCAATCAGTGTGATTTGTGTGTACTGTAAGCAGTAATGAGATGTTACCGCAATCTCCTCCTCACACACAATTGGTGTGCGAGGAGGAGAACCCGGTAACATCTCGTTACTGCGGTTTGTTTACATTTAGTTATAAATATCAAATAAATGGTGTTGTGCTACCTCAAAAATTAAAACTAAACTAAAGTGCCTAGTGCATAAGTGTCTAGTGTAATTAATCCGACTAAATAGCAAGGTACCACACCCCCTATAGTAAACAAATATAACAGAATATCCCTAGCAAAACAAATAAGTAAATGTGCAAAGATCTATATTCCAGGGATATAAATACCACAAAAACTATAAGGAAAGAAGCAGCAAAAATTCAAAAGGTAAATAAAGTGCCTGGTGCTTAAATAATCATAGTCCCATTAGTCCATATTCACATATGTAAAAAAACAACCAAGGCCTCCAAATGTGCAATAATAAAGTGCATCAAACTTCTCATGGATACATACAATCAAGTACAATAAAATAGAAAATTGATAATAAAGACGTGAATCACGCAGTGCAAATAAGCAAAAAGAATTGAGTCTCTATGTAAACAGAGATGAGTAAAGTGAACAGTGACTCATTTAGTGCTTCTCCAAATAAGAGGTGACGAAAACAGTGAATAACCCTCTTGTGCCTCTTCAGTGCTCACAGCACACCAGGTGGAGTGGCCCCTTACCTTACTGCTGTAAGGTAAACAGCAGGTCAGCAAGATAGGGAAAGATCCAGAGAATGTATCCCTATTCCTGGCAGATTAATACTGTCCCCCACGGCTGGTGTTGATAGTTAATTAATTTTCACAAGGATATAGAAGCAATCACAGCAGTAAGATCACAGATGAGAATACCACCACAAAATCAAATGGCTGAAGATTGCAATGATGCCACAAGATCAGTTTTGCCCAATGCATTTCCCCCAATAGGGCATCTTCAGGAATAGAGACTATGGGGGTGATTTACTAAGACAAATGCGCTGTGCCAGAAAAGTCTTTAACAAAACGTGCAAACCGGCACACTTTGAAGAGCACAACGATAATAATTATGTAAACTGCAACCAGCAACTGTTTTCGTCACCTCTTATTTGGGTAAGGTAACTAAAGTATGTTTCCCCTTCCCCTATGTCAAAGTTTTACATAGTTCCAGTAACTTACTATAAATCACCACATAAAAGGTTTCAATGTATTGCCCTTTTGAGATGGGGGTGAAAGACCGATTTGTAGAAGAATGTTTTCACAATGCCAGAGCAAAATAGTGAGTTGCCACATCCCTATGCATATTGAAAAGGAGAAGGACCCCCTAGGTGGGACTGTGAATGGCAGCAGCACTACAAAGTGTATTAAAATGTATATTTATTGAAAAATTTGATAAATCAATCACACATGTGATGATAATTAAAACATACATGAACAATAAACAAAGAAACAAAATGTCTCTCATGTGGGGATCCGTGGAGCACGCAGTCCACCCTGGCAGTGTCTACACTGCCAAAGCTCCAAGGATCCCCACATACAGGACAGGGAACAATGGATAATACCCAGTACACTTTTTCCTCCTATCTGAAGGATTGTGAATAGACCTGACCTGGCCTACACTGGGAGACCACTCTACAACCAAGTACGTTTCTGCTACCAGTTCAACAAGTTTACTGTGTGGGGAATGTGATACTGCATCATCCGTGGAGCATCATAGGCTGAAACAGAGGCTAGAATATACCTCCAACTATGCCATCCACAGACGGGGACAATTCAGTCTCTGCCTGAATATCTCAACAAAGAAGAGGGGGTCCCCTGGGGGTGGACTTTTAAGGCACATACAAATTATAATAGAATACAAATTATTTTATTACATAAAACCAACAAAAGGTAATTGAATATACAGTATACATTAAAAAGTACACCAACAGGTATATATACAACCAGTATTGATGCTATGTCATATCATTCATTTGAACAGATGTTACAATATGTTAACAGTATTGTAAGTATTTTGAAATTGCATCTGTTTAACAATTTTTTGTACCCGTGTGTCACCACCTGTTTAGATACTATATAACTGTGCTACCCTGTTCCTTGCCATTTATTAGATTCTACAGAAACATTGTATCCACACACCCCTGAAGAAGGACACGCTTTTCCAAGCTCCGAAACGCGTAGGGTGTTTCTGTTCAAATGAATGATACGACATAGCATCAATACTGGTTGTATATATACCTGTTGGTGTACTTTTTAATGTATTCTGTATATTCAATTACCTATTGTTGGTTTTATGTAATAAAATAATTTGTATACTATTATAATTTGTACGTGCCTAAAAGTCCACCCCCAGGGGACCCCCTCTTCTTTGTTGTGATTTTTAGGATGAGGCGCAACAAATTTACGTGACCATGTCATACCCTCTCTTTTGTTTCTGCCTGAATATCTGCACATTTGAGTACTGCGCCATTCACTTTATGCTGAACACACATTCTTCTATATGCATTGTGTTGCCCTGTTCACAATAGTGATGGGAAGTCCGGATCTTTAAAGTGAATCGGTTCATTTCGAACTGCTCACTGAAATGAACCGATTCAATGAATCGATTCTTTGGTTCACTTGCTGAGTCTACTGACAAGCAAGTGAACCGAAGCTCTGATTCAACCATATTAAATGATTAGAATCAGAAGAGTGATTCACACAGAAGGTTGGCAGGTCCTGGGGATGTTTACTTTGATTAACCACTTCAGCCCCGGACCAATTAACAGCCTAAGGACCAGAGGTCTTTTTACAATTTTGCACTGCACTGCTTTAACTGGTAATTGCGCGGTCATGCAATGTTGTACCTAAACGAAATTTGCATCCTTTTCTTCCCACAAATAGAGCTTTCTTTTGGTGGTATTTGATTGCCTCTGCGATTTTTATTTTTTGCGATATAAATGGAAAAAGACCGAAATTTTTGAGAAGAAAATATATTTTCTACTTTTTGTTATCAGAAAAATCGAATAAACTAAATTTTAGTCATACATTTAGGGCAAAATGTATTCAGCCACATGTCTTTAGTAAAAAAAAATGTCAATAAGCGTATATTTTTGGGTTTTCGCAAAAGTTATAGTGTCTACAAACTAGAGTACATTTTCTGGAATTTACACAGCTTTTAATTTATGACTGCCTATCTCATTTCTTGAGGTGCTAAAATGGCAGGGCAGTACAAACCCCCCCCCCAAATGACCCCATTTTGGAAAGTAGACACCCCAAGGAAATTTCTCAGAGGCATGTTGAGCCCATTGAATATTTTTTTTTTGTCCCAAGTGATTGAATAATGACACACAAAAAAAAAAAAGTTTACAAAAAGTTGTCACTAAATGATATATTGCTCACACATGCCATAGTTATATGTGGAATTGCACCCCAAAATATATTCTGCTGCTTCTCCTGAGTACGGGGATACCACATATGTGGGACTTTTTGGGAGTCTAGCCACGTATGGCACCCCGAAAACCAATCACTGCCTTCAGGATTTCTAAGGGTGCAAATTTTTGATTTCACTCCTCACTACCTATCACAGTTTCGAAGGCCATAAAATGCCAAAATAACACAACCCCCCCCCCCCCCCAAATGACCCCATTTTGGAAAGTAGACACCCCAAAGAAATTTCTGAGAGGCATGTTGAGCCCATTGAATTTTTTTTTTTTTTTGTCCCAAGTGATTGAATAATGACACACAAAAAAAAAAAAAAAGTTTACAAAAAGTTGTCACTAAATGATATATTGCTCACACATGCCATAGTTATATGTGGAATTGCACCCCAAACTATATTCTGCTGCTTCTCCTGAGTTCGGGGATACCACATAAGTGGGACTTTTTGGGAGTCTAGCCACGTACGGCACCCCGAAAACCAATCACTGCCTTCAGGGTTTCTAAGGGTGCAAATTTTTGATTTCACTCCTCACTACCTATCACAGTTTCGAAGGCCATAAAATGCCAAAATAACACAAAACCCCCCCAAATGACCCCATTTTGGAAAGTAGACACCCCAAGCTATTTACTGAGAGGCATGTTGAGTCCATGAAATATTTTATATTTTGCCACAAGTTGCAGGAATATTACAATTTTTTTTTTTTTTGCACAAAGTTGTCACTAAATGATATATTGCTCACACATGCTATGGGCATAAGTCAAATTACACCCCAAAATAAATTCTGCTGCTTCTCCAGAGTACGGGGATACCACATGTGGGGGACTTTTTGGGAGCCTAGCCACGTACTGGACCCCGAAAACCAAGCACTGCCTTCCGGATTTAAATATAAAACGCTACCCAAAAAAACTGTTAGCGATCGCAGAGATCAGGCCTGACTCTGCGATCGCTGTAGTTATGTGTTTAGTAAGTGACAGCGATCGATCGATACTGCACTTGGGTGGGCTGGGAGGAGAGGCAAAACGCAGGTGCTAGCAGGTATCTGGGCTGATCCCGCTAACAATGCGTTTTTTTGGAACCCTAAACTGCTGGGGACGCTAGTATAGATCTGATCAGATCAGATATTGATCTGTTCAGATTCTATACCACTACGGGAGGTTTATGCTTTGCACGTGGGTGTTAGCGGTACTGGCACTAACCTAGCGCTGCCTGGGGTGACGCAGACCCTAACCCTAAAACCTAATTGATATCACCCGCCGGGTGATCAGGGGGTTAAACCTTTATTGGGTAATAAATGGTGGGTGCCCTGATGCTATAAAAAGCAAACTAACCAGAGTCACCCGTAACACTTATACGGTGATCACTGGTGAAAGGGTTAACTAGGGGCAATCAGGGGGTTCAAATTTTTATTAGGTAGTATATGGGGTCCCTGGCGCTATATAAAAACCTGACGGGGAACCTAAATAACTAACTGGCTAACCAGCGTCACCAGTGACACTTATACTGTGATCGCTGGTGAAAGGGTTAACTAGGGGCAATCAGGGGGTTAAAACCATTATTGGGTAGTATATGGGGGTACCTAGCGCTATAAAAACCTGGCGGTGAACCTAAAAAAATAACTAGCTACCTAGCGACACTAGTGACACTAATGCAGCGATCAGAAAAATTATTGCTTAGTGACACTGGCAAAAGGGGGTGAAAGGGTTAACTAGGGGCAATCAGGGGGTTAAAACCGTTATTGGGTAGTATATCAGGGTACCTAGCACTATAAAAACCTGGCGGTGAACCTAAAAAAATAACTAGCTACCTAGCGACACTAATGCAGCAATCAGAAAAATTATCGCTTAGTGACACTGGCAAAAGGGGGTGAAAGGGTTAATTAGGGGCAATCAGGGGGTTAAAACCATTATTGGGTAGTATATCGGGGTACCTAGCGCTATAAAAACCTGGTGGTGAACCTAAAAAAAATAACTAGCTACCTAGCGACACTAATGCAGCGATCAGAAAAATGATTGCTTAGTGACACTGGCAAAAGGGGGTGAAAGGGTTAACTCTAAGGGCAATCAGGGGGTTAAATCTTTATTGGGGGGTGGTAGGGGGCTACCCTGGACCTAACACTAACTGCCCACAGTTATTACTTTTACAACTGACACTGAATGCAGTGATCAGTAAATAAATGATTACTGCAATCAGTGACACTGTGACTGGGGGGGAGGGGGGGCGGGGGGACATCGGGGGGGGGGGTTTGTGTGCCTGTGTGTTATTTAGTGTCAGTGTAGTGTTTGGTGCAGACTTACTGTGTCCTCTCCTCATAGTCCGGTCAATAAGACCGCCCCTGAGGAGAATGACATCACTTCCTCCCTGCCTGTGTATACAATACACAGTGGGAGGAAGCTTCTCATTCTCCAGGAGTGATCGAGAGGGGATGGCCAGAAACCAACGGCCATCCCCTCATCCCGGATGGCTCCTGAAGCGAACCGGACCGCCGCATCCAGCGGGAGGGGGTCCGATCAGACCCCCCACCCTCTGGAAGGCAAGCACGTACATGTACGTGCTTGTGCCTGTACATGCCATTGTAATGACGTACAATGGCATGCGGCGGTCGTTAAGTGGTTAAGTTCATCGGCACAGAGCACAAGCCTATTGTTGTCAGATTAGCTCAGTGTCATGAATTTTGGTGATACACAAAAAGCTGTGTTAGGCTGGGTTCACACTTGTGCGATGCGGGAACCCTGTGATTCCACTACGGGTTCCTGCATCACACCAGACTCGCACAACAGTTCACAATGACATATGCGAACTGCTGGGGAGTGTCATACAATGTTAATAACACCTCCATTTCAGCTTGCATGTCGCACTGCAAAGTGTCAGTTTGGACATGAATCGGATCGCACGGAACTCTCTCACTCTAGGATCATATTACCAGGCCTGCTCTGCTATGTACTGAGTGCACAGTGAACTGTTTCAAATGAATCAGTTCACTCAGATGAATCGATTCATCCAGTTCACTGAAAAGAATCGATTCAAAAGAAAGATTAGTTAATGAACTGGACATCACTAGTTCACAACACCATGGTGGACATGTAGTCTGCAGCCTCATAGTGGGTTGGTTACTTTTGGTTTTACATGTCCACAACAAGTGGCTCTGCCTCCCCCCCTCTGTACAGTCATTGCTGGCCCTGCTCGTTTCCACCTGCGATGTAGTAAAACTTCTATGAATGGAGGAGCTGCATGTAAAGAGCAGTTATGGTCTGGCTGTTGAGAGCCTATGACAGCTCCTTAGTAGTATTAACCCCTTCCACACCAGAAGATTACGGTAGGGGGGGCATGAAAAGTGGATTTAACCTAAAAGAAGAGTCAGAAGCACAAGGGACACATCCTACTGACTTTAAGGAATTTTTATTTTACAGCATTTCTATAGTGCCAACAGTTTCTGCAGTGCTTTACAAAATTAAGTTATGTCCCTTGTGCTTATTTTTATTTTATATTGTCCACATATGGCACCTGTTCACTCCAATGCGTTGTAATAAATTATACGCATGTTTGAAAACAGTGTTTTTAGCGTGTTACGTTAAAAGTGAATGCAGCGCTTAATGTGTTTTCATCCCTGGTCACCTAGCAGAAAGTTGACCTGTGACTCAAAAAACACGTGGTGTGTTTCCATTGACTATAATAGATGGTCTTTTTTTTGTGCATTTTCCAAGCAGGGCACTAAAGATGCAGCAAGCAGGACTTTTCAAAAATGCAGCATGTGAAAACTTAGTGATTGTAACAGTTTTTTTTTTTTAAATAAAAAACACATCATGCTTACCTCCACTGTGCAGCTTGTTTTGCATAGAGTGGCCCTGATCCTCATCTTCTGGGGTTCTCCGTCAGCTCCTCCCCACATCAGATAACCCCTTAGGAAAAGCGCTCTCCCAAGGAGGTTACCTTGCGGGCGCGCTCACGAGTCCAGCATTCGGTGTCCATAGCTACCGAATGTATGACTCGGCCCTGCCCTCCACATCATTGGATTTGATAGCAGCGGGAGACAATGGCATCACTGCTATCAATCTAGCCAATCAGGACAGCTAGAGCTGATATGCTCATCCCTGGCATGAGAAAAAGGGTTTCAGTAAGTAAAATGGGGGCACGGGGGGGGGGTGGGGGCTGCTTCACTGCAAGAGGTTTTTCATCTCAATGCAATGGGTTTAGAACCCCTTTAAGATATGATGTAAAAGGACTATTTTTCATGTGCTTTTGCTATGCTGGGGAGGTACATTTTCGATGCATTCTAGTGTGTTTTTTTAACCACTTCAGCCCGGAATTATTTACCTCAAACAAAATTGATGTCCTTCTCCCCCCCACAAATAGTTTCTTTTGGTGGTATTTGATCATCTCTTTGGTTTTTTTATACAAAAAAAATAATACATACTACATATCTAACAAAAAAAAGTAAAACAAATGTATTCATCAGTTTAGGCCAATATGTATTCTTCTACATATTTTTGGTAAAAATGTTTTTTCCAATAAGTGTATATTGATGGGTTTGTGCAAAAGTTATAGCATCTACAAAATGGGGGATAGATTTAGGTTTTTTTTGTTTTTTTTTACTGGTAATGGCGGCGATCTGCGATTTTTAGCGGGGCTGACACATTGCGGTGGACAAATCTGACCCTAAGTGACACTTTTTGGGGACCAGTAATGCTAATACAGTGATCAGTGCTAAAAAAAATGCACTGATCAATGTACAGTGGTACCTTGGATTACGAGCATAATTAGTTCCAGAAAGATGCTTGTAATCCAAAGCACTTGTATATCAAAGCGAATGTCCCTATAGAAGTCAATGGAATCTCAAATAAATTGTTCCTTCTATTGTATGCAGTACCACATGTGGCCAGAGGTGGGGGGCACCGGAGACACTCAGAAACTACTAGAGTGTCACCGCAGAGGCTTGAATCTTGCTAGTTTTCCAAGACAATGCTCAGACTGGCAGGGAAGGAGTTAACACTAGGGGCGCTCAAAGGGTTAACTGTGTTCCCTGCATGTATGTGTGTGTGGGCCAACAGAGAGATCGTTTGGCAGACCAGAAAGAAACTCTACCTTATATCCTGATGAAACCAGTTTGCAGACCCACTAGTCAGAAAGTAGGGATGTCCACCGGGCTGCAAACTCCCGAAGGCGACCCCCCACCCGAGAGTTCGGCGGGGGCAAACCTCCATGCACTAACAGATTTGCTCGCAGGCTTGTGAAACCAGGGACGCTTTTGTCCCTCAGCAGGCACCTTGTCGGACTGGGAATGCTTACCTGTCGACCCAGGCGGACGAAAAATGTGAACGGAAAAGGAGGGCCCTTGCTCCTTACCTTTTCTGGACTGTGGGAGAAATGTACCCTTTACACCCAGTAACATTCTTAATAATGCCATCCAGCGAGGCTCCACATTGCTTCTCTCCCTGGAAGGGCAAGTCTGCCAGTGCTTTCTTAGATGCCTGGTCCGCAGACCAACATTTCATCTAAATCAGGTGACGTAGCACTACTGATACAGAGGTTCTAGAGAGCATGGGGGTTGTATCTAAGGCTGCATCACAGACATACTTAAGGCCCTGCACCAACTGTTCTGCCAGCTCCACACAATCCAGGGAAGCCTGTTGCTTCTCCAGTCACGGATCAACAATTTTGCCCATTTAGTAAGCATCTGTGACACCAGGGCCGTGGCTAACACTGGCCCCAATGCTGACCCTACCACTGTAAACATGGACCAGGCAACCACCTCGGCCCTTCCACCAGAATCATGGTTAACTTATTTAACCTGGATACCGGGGGGGGGTCAACAATCGGAGAAGATGTCAATTTTTTCAGGAAACTCTCCTCAAAGGGGTAATGCACCGCCATGCATTTTGGTACTGAAAAGGCCCACTGCGGTTTTCTCCACTCCATGTAAATAAACTTATCAAATTAAGTTGGGTAAGGAAACACGTTATCCGTCCACTGTAGATGCCCCTGCCGTATCCTCCAGCTTTAGGGTCAGATGGGGCATGTCATGGCCAACCCAGCACGCGTAGCTAAGGTCTGCTCACGCTCGATGGCCAGACTGGGGAGACTACCAGGATCTATATTAACCAGCCTGTCACCCAGCTTTTGATTGTAGATGACAGGAATCAAAAATGCAGAAAAATTCCCAGGACCTTCTACAATAGGCAGAAAAAAAACTGAGCTGCTGGATGCAGTGTGAGGGGTTATAGCCAGTAGGACCGCCCCTTAGGCGGTACTGTGCAAGTGCTGCTGTTTTTAACACTTTCTTCCTAGTCCTCTCCTAAAGGGGCGATATAACCCTAAGGTCAAGATGAAGATGCAGTGTCTGTCAACGAACGAAAGAGAAATTACTTAGTTACGAAATTTACCGACAGAAAAAAAAAAAGTAAAAAAAAAAATTTCTCTTTTTCAAAATCTTTGGTCTTTTTTGTGTAAAAAATAGAAAAACTCAGCAGTGATTAAACACCACCAAAATAAAGCTCTATTTGTGTGAAGAAAATTATAAAAAAAATTGTTTGGGTACAGTGTAGCATGACTGTGCAATTGTCATTCAAAATGCCACAGCACTGAAAAATGGCTTGAGCAGGAAGGGGGTGTTAGTGCCTGGTAGGCAAGTGGTTAACCACTTCAATACAGGGCACTTTCGCCCCCTTCCTTCCCAGCCCAATTTTCAGCTTTCAGCGCTCTAGCGCTTTCAGTGACAATTGCGCGGTCATGCTACACTGTACCCAAATGAAATTTTTATCATTTTGTTCGCACAAATAGAGCTTTATTTTGGTGGTATTTATTCACGACTCCGTTTTTTATTTTTTGCGATATAAGCGCAAAAAAGCGGAAATTTGGAAAAAAAAAACAATATTTTCTTTTTTCTACTTCAATAAAAATCCAATAAAATCAAATTTTGTCATAAATTTAAGCCAAAATGTATTCTGCTACATGTTTTTGGTAAAAAAAAATCCGTTAAGTGTATAATAATTGGTTTGTGTGATCACGGACATATGTACGCAAATGATCATGTACATATGTGTGCAGGTGATCACGTACATATGTGTGCAGATAATCATTGGGACATGTGATTTTAGTGGGACATATGTGGGGGACATGTTTTTATTATTAGGGACATGTGTTTTTATTATTTGGGGACATGTATGTTTTGGGGACATGTGTGGGGACATTGTGTTTATACTGTGTGATGTGTTTACTGTGTGGTGTGTTTACTGTGTACACTAGACTGGTGATCAGTGAGTAAAAAGCTGTAAAAAGCAGCTCATACTCACTGATCATCAGCCGGCTGCAGCGATCTGCTCTCCTCTCCACAGCGATGACTTCTGTGTGAGGAGAGGAGGAGCCGATTGCCTAGCAACCGGCTGTTTGTTTACATCACATGACGGCCGTGATTGGACACGGCCGTCATGTGATCAGGAGGGCCAATCACAGAGCCCTCCTGCCGATCTGAGATGCGCCGTGTCCGGGTGACACGGGCGCATCGGGATCGCGCCGCTGTGCGGGCGCGATCCCGCTACTCCTGAATGACGTTCCTGAACGTCCTATCAGGAGTAGGCGGCTCCCACCCGGCCGTATATGTGCATTGGCCGGGTGGGAAGTGGTTAAATAAGGACGTGTGTTCCAATGCGTTTAGGTGTGTCCAGGTGAGTTTTACAGCTTTCCAGTACAGTAACAAATGCAACACTTTCTACTTTTTTTTTCTGGAACTGCAAGCACTGGTGTGAACTATGATATTGAAAACCATAACCTACATTCCCTGCATTTTTGATGCAAAAAAAAAAAAAGCACCTTTACCAGACTGTTCACACCACATGCAGTCTGGTGCATCAGTGTCTTAAGCCCCATACACACTATCAGATTTTCTGCAGATTTTTTCCTTCAGATTTACCAAAACCATATAAAATGAGGTAAAACCTTAGGCGTTTCAATTTGTATGCAATCAGGCAGGTCCTTGCACTACATGGTTTTGGTAAATCTGAAGGAAATAATCAGCAGAAAATCTGATAGTGTGTATGGAGCTTTAAAACACTTGCTTCAGTGCAAGCCAAGGGGGCATTTCCGCAGCTTCCTCTTGTGTTTGTAGTAGAGTACTACAGTACTTTTACCTAAAATTTATATTTTTCAGACAACCACTGATGTCTTATGAGATGTTTTTCCTGTCACTGCGCCAGGCCTAATATTCTACTCCTTCTTACAGCATTATTCACCAAAGCACGAGCCCGCACAGGTACGCGCACGCAATGACCCATTTGCTCTTTTTTTTTTTCCCCCTGGTGCTACGTCCATGTGGAAGTTACACGCCCTCTGTACTTTTGGATCAGATCAATTACCAAGGTGAACGTACTACGTCACTTCCCCCACTAAGTCTCGTGACGATTCTCCGAGATTTCCTTGTTCGATGGAGTGACGTCACCTCAGCCGGGCAGCCATCTCCTCTGCACAGGACAGGCTCGCTCAATCGAGATGCCTAGCTGGTCGATGCGGACCCCTTTGAAACCTTTGTGAAACGTCGTCTTATTGCAATAATAAACCCGCGGCCATATATATTCCGACATTAGTTCTGTCTGGCTGCAGCCAGCCGGTCTTTCTGCAGCCGCTGGTTATCGGGAGGGGTAGAGGAGAAGAGATGCAGCTCGATTACTTTGGCCTGGGTAATGGCGCCGCTCCCCCCCGCCATGGCTCCCTGTCTCTCTGCTAGCTCAGAGAAGGAGAGTGGCCGCTGCCTGCAGGAACTAACCAGGCCGGGCTCGCTCCGAGCAAGCCCCGATATCCAGCGGCCCGAACCGGCGCCTGGGGAGGAGACCTGAGGTGAGGCCTTGGGGGGAGCGGGAGGAGCCGACACGGCTCCTAATGCCACGAAATGGAGCAGCTGCCGCTTACAAAACGCGCTGCGTCATACGGGCCCGGATTAGGGCGAGGAAGCTGAGGGCGTCTCGGGCTTGGTTGTAGGCAGAAGTGGATGAAGGCAGTAAAGGGGACTGTGCGACACCTGAAAGGGGGGCCGAGTGGGAGGAGAAGCAGGGCCACATGTGGGGGAACCCACACTGCTCTCCTCATTTAATTCATTTTCTCTTGGCCGAGGAGCCCCTGGAGAGAAGGAGGCTTGGATAGAATAGGATTTGTTTATGATTTGTCCCTGGCCTGTACAAATTACAGGGTGAGCGGGCTAGAATTAGACCTCCTCTACTTTGTGCATGGGACACCACTGCTCATTGGTGGAGACGAGGGGGGGACGCCACTGCTCATTGGTGGAGACGAGGGGGGGACGCCACTGCTCATTGGTGGAGACGAGGGGGGGACGCCACTGCTCATTGGTGGAGACGAGGGGGGGACGCCACTGCTCATTGGTGGAGGCGAGGGGGGGACGCCACTGCTCATTGGTGGAGGCGAGGGGGACGCCACTGCTCATTGGTGGAGGCGAGGGGGGGACGCCACTGCTCATTGGTGGAGGCGAGGGGGGGACGCCACTGCTCATTGGTGGAGGCGAGGGGGGGACGCCACTGCTCATTGGTGGAGGCGAGGGGGGGACGCCACTGCTCATTGGTGGAGGCGAGGGGCCGACGCCACTGCTCATTGGTGGAGGCGAGGGCCGACGCCACTGCTCATTGGTGGAGGCGAGGGGCCGACGCCACTGCTCATTGGTGGAGGCGAGGGGCGGACGCCACTGCTCATTGGTGGAGGCGAGGGCGGACGCCACTGCTCATTGGTGGAGGCGAGGGGGGGACGCCACTGCTCATTGGTGGAGGCGAGGGGGGACGCCACTGCTCATTGGTGGAGGCGAGGGGGGGACGCCACTGCTCATTGGTGGAGGCGAGGAGGGGACGCCACTGCTCATTGGTGGAGGCGAGGAGGGGACGCCACTGCTCATTGGTGGAGGCAGAGGAGGGGACGCCACTGCTCATTGGTGGAGACGAGGGGGGGGGACGCCACTGCTCATTGGTGGAGACGAGGGGGGGGACGCCACTGCTCATTGGTGGAGACGAGGGGGGGGACGCCACTGCTCATTGGTGGAGACGAGGGGGGGGGGACGCCACTGCTCATTGGTGGAGACGAGGGGGGGGGGACGCCACTGCTCATTGGTGGAGACGAGGGGGGGGGACGCCACTGCTCATTGGTGGAGACGAGGGTGGGGGACGCCACTGCTCATTGGTGGAGACGAGGGGGGGGACGCCACTGCTCATTGGTGGAGACGAGGGGGGGGGAGCCACTGCTCATTGGTGGAGACGAGGGGGGGGACGCCACTGCTCATTGGTGGAGACGAGGGGGGGGGACGCCACTGCTCATTGGTGGAGACGAGGGGGGGGACGCCACTGCTCTTGGTGGAGACGCAGGGGGGGACGCCACTGCTCATTGGTGGAGACGAGGGGGGGGACGCCACTGCTCATTGGTGGAGACGAGGGGGGGGACGCCACTGCTCATTGGTGGAGACGAGGGGGGGGACGCCACTGATCTATGGAGGAGACGGGGGGGGGGGGGGACGCCACTGATCTATGGAGGAGACGAGTGGGGGGGGGGGCGCCACTGATCTATGAGGAGACGAGGGGGGGGGACGCCACTGATCTATGGAGGAGACGAGGGGGGGGACAGCACACATATCATGAGATGAGAGGTGTCCTAGAACCAGAACCTTTACCCTGAGCAGCATTACCCTTTTTTTCGGGGGGGGGGGGGGGGGGGGGGGGGAGAGTTCCCTTTTTCACTGGTACTTGCTCTTCCTCAATGCTCGCCTAGGCAGAATGATGTAGTCCTTGTCCCACACCCAGTACTGTAGCTTCTGACTTTTATTACTTTAATAGCACAGTGAGGTTTCTGTTTAAATTGATATTGAAGAATACTTTTTTTAAAATTATAAATTAAAAGCTGTTATACTTACCTCCTCTGTGCATGCTCCTTAGCCAGGCTATGTGCAACCTTTGACACACACTGCACTGGTAAGCCACGCCCCTCCCTCCTCTTAAGAGTTTTTTTTTTAACCCCTTTACTTTTCAGCCAAGGAAGATGCCATCTTGGCCTCAGTTTGATTCGCAAGTGCCATTGTTTGACAGTTTGGTTGAGAACACAAGCAAATGTGACAGCATTCCCCGTATGCTGGGAATATAACTGTTTATTTTTTAAACTGTTAAATCTATGGGTTTGGTTTTGCTTTAACGTACAGCATCAGGAGTATATGACTCCCGCTGCTGCCTTAGTCTCCAGTAAGACCAGGAAGAGAGGAGAGTGGTGCTGCGGCCAGATGAATCAAGTGTTTGGGGATGAGGTGGGGACAGTTAGTGGTGTGCTTTTTGCCTCAATCCAGAGAAGGCAGGGATCAGTAACCCTTTTCCATTTAAAGCGGTAGTAAACCCGCAAATTTTTTTTCTTTTTTTTAAACCTTCAAAGCAAAAGGCATAATGAGCTAGTATGCACCGCATACTAGCTCATTATGAAATACTTACCTTAGAACGAGGCCCCGACATCTAGCCCGATCCACGCCGAGGGAGCTGACGTGCTCCCTCTGCGTTTCTTCCGGGTATCGCGGCTCCGGCGCTGTGAGTGGCCGGAGCCGCGATATCGTCACTCCCGCGCATGCGCGCGGGAGATTTCAGTCCAGCCGATCGGCCGCTGCCGGATTTTCACGGCGAGAACCCCCTTGTGCGCATGCGCCGCTGCAGTCAGCGGCGCATACCGAGGGGAATATCTCCTAAACTGTACAGGTTTAGGAGATTTTTTTTTACCTACAGGTAAGCCTTATTATAGGCTTTCCTGTAGGTAAAAGTTAAAAAAGTGAGCATACAACCACTTTAAGGGACGGATTCAGTGTATGTGAATGCATGAAGGGCCACATTCACCTGCTAATAAATTAAGATAATAATAATTTTAACATAGTAATCATAACCGTACAGGTTTTTACTCACTTTAACCACTTCAGACCCGGACCAATTGTCAGCGTAAGGACCAGAGGTCTTTTTACAATTTCGCACTGCACTGCTTTAACTGGTAATTGCGCGGTCATGCAATGTTGTACCCAAACGAAATTTGCGTCCTTTTCTTCCCACAAATAGAGCTTTCTTTTGATGGTATTTGATTGCCTCTGCGATTTTTATTTTTTGCGATATAAATGGAAAAAGACCGAAAATTTCGAGAAAAAAATATATTTTCTACTTTGTTATAAGAAAAATCGAATAAACTCAATTTTAGTCATACATTTAGGGCAAAATGTATTCAGTCACATGTCTTTAGTAAAAAAAAATGTCAATAAGCGTATATTTATTGGTTTTCGCAAAAGTTATAGCGTCTACAAATTAGAGTACATTTTCTGGAATTTACACAGCTTTTAATTTATGACTGCCTATCTCATTTCTTGAGGTGCTAAAATGGTAGGGCAGTACAACCCCCCCCCCCCCCCCAAATGACCCTATTTTGGAAAGTAGACACCCCAAGGAAATTGCTGAGAGGCATGTTGAGCCCATTTGAATATATATATTTTTTTTTTGTCCCAAGTGATTGAATAATGACACAAAAAAAGTTTACGAAAGGTTGTCACTAAATGATATATTGCTCACACATGTCATAGTTATATGTGGAATTGCCCCCCCCCTAAATATATTCTGCTGCTTCTCCTGAGTACGGGGATACCACATATGTGGGACTTTTTGGGAGTCTAGCCGCGTATGGCACCCCGAAAACCAATCGCTGCCTTCAGGATTTCTAAGGGTGCAAATTTTTGATTTCACTCCTCACTACCTATCACAGTTTCGAAGGCCATAAAATGCCAAAATAGCACAAACCCCCCCCCCCCCAAATAACCCATTTTGGAAAGTAGACACCCCAAGCTATTTACTGAGAGGCCTGTTGAGTCCATGAAATATTTTATATTTTGCCACAAGTTGCAGGAATATTACAGTTTTTTTTTTTTTTTTGCACAAAGTTGTCACTAAATGATATATTGCTTTGGGCATAAGTGAAATTACACCCCAAAATAAATTCTGCTGCTTCTCCCGAGTACGGGGATACCACATGTGGGGGACTTTTTGAGAGCCTAGCCATGTACGGTACCCCGAAAACCATTCACTGCCTTCAGGATTTAAATATAAAACGCTACCAAAAAAAACCTGTTAGCGATCGCAGGGATCAGGCCTGACTGCGAAACGCTGCAGTTGTGTTTAGTGTTTTGTAAGTGACAGTGATCGATCGATACTGCACTTGGGTGGGCTGGGCAGAGGGGCAAAACGCAGGTGCTAGCAGGTACCTGGGCTGATCCCGCTAACAATGCATATTTTTGGAACCCTAAACTGCTGGGGACGCTAGTATAGATCTGATCAGTCAGATATTGATCTGTTCAGATTCTATACCACTACGGGAGGTTTATGCTTTGCACGTGGGTGTTAGCGGTACTGGCACTAACCTAGCGCTGCTGGGGCGACGCAGACCCCGACCCTAAACCTAATTGATATCACCCGCTGGGTGATCAGGGGGTTAAACCTTTATTGGGTAATAAATGGTGGGTGCCCTGATGCTATAAAAAGCAAACTAACCAGAGTCACCCGTAACACTTATACGGTGATCACTGGTGAAAGGGTTAACTAGGGGCAATCAGGGGGTTAAAATCTTTATTAGGTAGTATATGGGGATCCCTGGTGCTATATAAAAACCTGACGGGGAACCTAAATAACTAACTGGCTAACTAGCGTCACCAGTGACACTTATACAGTGATCGCTGGTGAAAGGGTTAACTAGGGGCAAGTGGGGTTAAAACCATTATTGGGTAGTATATGGGGGTACCTAGCGCTATAAAAACCTGGCGGTGAACCTAAAAAAAATAACTAGCTACCTAACGGCACCAGTGACACTAATGCAGCGATCAGAAAAACGATCGCTTAGTGATACTGGCAAAAGGGGGTGAAAGGGTTGACTAGGGGCAATCAGGGGGTTAAAACCGTTATTGGGTAGTATATCGGGGATTCCTAGCGCTTTAAAAACCTGGCGGTGAACCTAAAAAAATAACTAGCTACTTAGCGGCACCAGTGACACTAATGCAGCGATCAGAAAAATGATCGCTTAGTGACACTGGCAAAAGAGGGTGAAAGGGTTAACTCTAGGGGCAATCAGGGGGTTAAACTTTTATGGGGGGGGGGGTAGGCGGCTACCCTGGACCTAACATTAACTGCCCCGACACTTTTTACTGTGAACTGACATTAAATGCAGTGATCAATAAATAAATGATCACTACAATCAGTGACACTGACTGGGAAGGGGGCGGGGGATCGGTGGGGTTTGTGTGCCTACATGTCAGTGTAGTGTTGGTGCACACTTACTTTCACTGTTCTCCTCGTAGTCCGGTCAATAAGACCGCCCCGAGGAGAATGACATCACTTCCTCCCTGCCTGTGTTTACTATACACAGCGGAGGAAGCTTCTCATTCGCCAGGAGCGATCGAGAGGGGATGGCCAGAAACCAACGGCCAGCTTCTGAAGTGAACCGGACCGCCGCATCCAGCTTGTGCCTGTCGGTGCCATTGCACCGACATACATTGTCATGCGCCGGTCCTTAAGTGGTTAAGGTGCTTCACTAATACAACGCCAGTTCACCCTGAGGGAGCATGTGGCTGGATATTCAGATTTTATTGGAAAAACAAAAAATGGTCTCCGCTCTAAACAAAATAAATGGTGCAGATAATATAAATAATCCATAAGTGAATATCATAGAATTAATTCTGTGAATAAACACTGGTGAATAAGTGATCAGTATAAAAAAGTCCAATGTAAAGAAACAAAACTCCAAAACGTTTATATCAAATTAATGCAGATAATGACTTTGTAGCGGCCATAACCCCTTGCAGGGTGGGCTTGACTTATTGGGCTTACCAGTTACCTTCTCGTGGCCTGCTCTTCCACATCTAGAGGTTCTCAGGGTGGATACCCAACGACTTGACACAGATGAAGTCCTCCTTAAAAGGTTTTATTTTGCATCAAGAACCTTCAAATAACAGTCTCTTAGGGAACAGAGGGCACGGATGAAGAACTCAGGCACCTTGAACTACAGGTGTAGCAAAGTCTATATTTCCACCCAGAGAGTAGCCACTCGCAGCTGGGTACTTCAAGGCTGAACAGATTTCTAGCAAGGGATCATGGCAGTCAGCACGTTGACTCAAACTTGATTAAGGAAGTGGAAGTAAACCTTCCTATCGTTTTCAGTCAAGGAAGCCGCCATCTTGGCCTCTAATCATTTTTCAACTGCCATAATGCTGCACATGTGATCAGTTATGACACCAGCCATTGGATGGTTTGAAAGTTTGGTTGAGAGCACAACCAATGTGAAAGTTAGCATTTCCGGCATGCCGGGAATGCAAGTGTTTTTTGAAACTGGATTTACTCCCGCTTTAATCAACTAAGGGTGAACAGGAACCTTTTCCGCCGTATCTGGAACGTTTACCGTCTCCTCAATGGTACTGGAAAAGTGTGAATTCGCCACTGCCCTTCCCAACTCAGTAACTAGGCACTTCTCAGGATGCCACTTGCCGGCCCTCCTCCAAAGAGTCCTCCCCCGGTCACTTCCACGAGCTGTGGTGTCCCTCCAAGCTGAGAGCACACCCGGACACTTTGAATCCTCCCTCAGTTACTGCTCCTCGCACCAGCCGTGTCCGAGACTCGGGAACAGACGTATCCCTACCCCAGGCCAGACGGGTCTACCAGGGGCCATTAACAGAAACATGTTGCGGGATGTCGAACACCTCGTGCCCGGGACACCTCATGGGGCTACCCTGGTCCTGGAACCAGAACAGACCACACAGGGCTCACGAACACCTCTCCCTGAACACGTGACCAACACCGTCTAAGTACCCCCCTCCCAGACTCCTCAGCGGGCCCCAACACTCCACTGATTGGCTCAGAGAAGGCCGATACCCAAACATCCAACCAGACCTGGTTCTGGCCCGTCATGTGCACATCACTGTCCACATGACCAGGCAGAACTTCTAAACACAGCCTGGCCAGATTGGTGTTAAGGCCCACCTACATAATCAACCCTCAGAACCTTTATTGTTCTGAGGCAAAAACTAAATTTTCATGCGTATGACATTTTGTCCAAAATGTCATCCGCTACACTTATATTCAGTTCCAAAAACCCTGTGACTTTTCAGGCAAAACAAATTGTGACTTTATTTGTGAACCCACCACTGCATATATTGTGCGCTTACCAGCTGGCAGGCAACCGATGCCTGTAACTAGCGCCCAGCTTGGGCCTTTCCTTCAATAGGTATCCAGTCACTGGTCCAATCGGCATGTCTGTGGAGTGATCTCCCAACTTGGACAGCAGCAGACCTGAGTTCCAGATGCAGGCTTGAATGCAGCTCATTGTATGGCGGATCAAATGTGGCCAATTTGGTCACCTTTGCCAGTCCAATGTGAATATCCAAGTTCTCTCAAGCTATCCCCTAGGATCGGAAGTGGGGGGGGGGGGGGGGGGGTTACATGTACATTCTTGAGGTCCGTATGCTTCCTCTGGATTCTGGTGTTCCCATATTCTGCTTATACAATCCAACTGAAGAAGTTGCAAGGCAGGCAAGGAGCTCAGAGGTGAAGTTTATTCCAGCAGGGTGTCTGGGCTGTGATAGTCCACAGTGAGAGGTGCTGAGCTGGGTGACAACCTTCAGGGTGCTGCTGAGCTAAGAGGAGGATAATGGATCTTCCCTTACATAGTGACACCCAAGTCATTCATCTGTGTCAGTGGGCACCCAAAAGATCAGAGAGAGGATCTCCAGCAAACACAGCTGTCAAGATAGCATGGTCTGGAGATGGAGTCCCCAATAGCCGCCCCCCCCCCCCATTGTAGTGTCCACTATTGCCCTTCACCTCACTCCCATAGTGTCCTCTTCCCCCTCCCTCCAAAGCAGTGTCCTCTGCACACCACCCTACACACATGAATACACACTAGAGTAGATGTGCATGATGGCCAGTCAGCTTCTAAATTCAGTTTGTTCAGTTAAGCTTTAAGAAAACCTCAAAGCTGATTGGTTTCTATGCAGTTTTGGCACTCTCCAGTTTTAGTAAATAACCCCCACTGTGTAGGTAGAACTCTCTTACCTTACACAGGTGGACAGCAGAGCAGAGATCGGTCGGCATCACAGGGCAGGAACTGCTGAGGTAATTTTTCACATTAACAGGCTGATGATTGGTTTCTAGGATTGCCTGGCAACCAATAACCTATTGTTTAATGTAAAAAGTTAAAGTGGTTGTAAACCCTTACAAACCACTTTGACCTACAGGTAAGCCTAGATTAAGGCTTACCTGTAGGTCCAAGAAATATCTCCTAAACCTATACGGTTTAGGAGATATTTGCCCGAACACAGGCACCGCTGTCTATGGCGCATGCGCCGTAGACAGCAGCACACAGGCGCACTGAGCGCGGCATTTACAACAACGGAGCTGCCGCGCGTGTCGGCTCCCGTGCGCATGCGCGGGAGTGACGTCATCGCGGCTCCGCCGAATGACAGCGGCGGAGCTGCGAGACCCCACCGAAAAGATGGATGTGCCGGACTACAGGGGACAGCGGTGACATTGCTGGGTCCTGTGTCAGGTAAGTGACACATAATGGGCTACTATGCGATGCATAGTAGTCCATTATGCTTTGCCTTTGCAGGGAATGAAAGAGGAAGTAAACCCATCAGGGTTTACTTCCTCTTGAACTTCAGAAATTCCTGCCCCCATCCAGCCCTGTGATACTGGCCGCTGTCCAATGAAGAGGAGATTGACAAAAGTATCCGCGGGCTGGGTGCCTGGGAAGTCATCATGGGCAATGATGGGCCAGGAGATATAGTGGTGGTGGGGCGGATGCGGCCTGCGAGTAGTAGGTTGCCAACCCCTGCAGTAAGGTAAAAGGTAATTTGACAATTAACTAGTTTAACCTCTTACTAATCACATAACATGTGCGGCTGCATGAAGAGCAGACCTCAAAGGATACTTTTCCCTTTAGTAACGTGTTACACCCGTGTTCTGCAGTTGCCTAGCACCCCCTTAAGCCAAAAAAAAGAATCTGTAAATGGAAACTGCAAGGTCCGGCAGCCTTTGTGGCTTGTAGCTTTCATTGAACTACCATGATGCTGTGACCGCTGTGGTAATTCATCCATTCTTCCTGTCAGCATGTATCGGCTTCCTCGTACGAGGTACGAGCAAGCTTATACACTGATTGTTCTGCAGGAGACCTGCATGGCATCAGCGGTCAGTGAGGTGCTGCAGATACTTAGCTTTGGTGCTACAGAGGGCTAATTTGGGTTTTTTAATTCTATCATGACAGGTGATACAAAAATCATGGTGCTGCTACTAAATGTCTTGGTGACAGCAGGCACAGGTAGCTTGTATCCAACTACCTGCCTATGATAAAAGTCTGGTATGCATAATATATCACAGTCCTGTCTGAAAATCTGCAAATTGTGTTTTAGGTCTTTTATACATCGTTTTTTTTTTTTTCCTTTAACCACTTCAATACTGGGCACTTATACACCTTCCCGCGCAGATGGATTTTGAGCTTTCAGCTCTGTCACACTTTGAATGACAATTGCGCGGTCATGCTACACCGTACCCAAGCAAAATTTTTATCATTTTGTTCCCACAAATATAGCTTTCTTTTGGTGGTATTTGATCACCTCTGGGATTTTTATTTTCTGCTAAACAAATAAAAAAAGCCAGAAAATTTTGAAAAAAAACATACATTTTTTTTTGTTTCAGTTACAAAATAAGTTTTCTCCTTCACTGATGGGCACTGATGGGCACCAATGATGTGGCGTCAATGAAGTGGCACTGATAGGCGGCACTGATAGGTGGCACGGATTGTCATGGATGGGCACTGATAGGCGGCATGGATGGGCATTGTAGTGTACAGTATTGTATAGGGATGGATGCCAATCTGTGCCAAACAATAATGCATGCCAATCAGTGATGCCCGTTGTGGGCACTGATTGGCATCCATTATGGGCATTGATTGGCATCCATTGTGGTTACTGACTGGTGGTCTAGGGGGGCATACCTGTTGCTGGGCATCCTTGGTGGTCTGGAGGCATCCCTGGTGGTCCAGTGAGGGCATCCTCAGGGGGGCTGTGCTGATAATCGATCAGCACAGACCCCCCCGTCCCCCGTCAGAGGAGCAGCCAATCGGCTCTCCTCTACTCACGTCTGACAGACGCAAGTGAGGAAAAGCTGATCACCGGCTCTTCCTATTTGCACTGTGATCAGCCGTGATTGGACACGGCTGATCACATGGTAAAGAGTCTCTGTCAGAGACTCTTTACCGAGATCGTAGTTGTGGTGTGTCAGACTGACACCCCGCAACAACGATCTTCACGATGCGCGCCCCCGGGGGCCCGCAGCAGCTTAATATTCTGATCACGTCATATGACGTCCGGTCAGAATATTAAAACCACTTTGCCACTCTCATTTTGCTATATGGCGGGCGGCAAGTGGTTAAATAAAAAATCTTGAGCTCAGAGTCTGATATGTACCAGATTAAAATTCAAAGACCCGCAGGTAGGTTAATTGACTTCTGTCCAAAATTGGCCCTAGTATATGAATAGGGACCTTGGATTGTGGGCTCCTTGAGGGTAGGGACCAATGTGAGTGTGCAATGTACAGGGATAGGGACAATTGTAGACCCTGACTCAGGTTGAACTGGATGGACTGGTGTCTTTATTCAACCTAACTATGAAAATATATATATATATATATGTATAGTAGATATTTTGTTCCTTAACCACTTGCTTACTGGGCACTTAAACACCCTTCCTGCCCAGACCAATTTTCAGCTTTCGGTGCTCTCACACTTTGAACGAAAATTACTCAGTCATATAACACTGTACCCAAATGAATTTTGTGTACTTTTTTCCCACAAATAGAGCTTTCTTTTGGTGGTATTTGACCACCTCTGAGTTATTTTTTGTGCTATAAATTAAAAAAGACCGAAAATTTGGGAAAAAAACAAATTTTTCTTAGTTTATGTGATAAAATTTAGCAAATTATAAAAAAAAATTTTCATACATTTTGGCCACAATTTATACTGCTACATATCTTTGGTAAAAATAACCCAAATTAGTGGATATTATTTGGTCTTTGTGAAAGTTAGTGTCCAGAAGCTGATTGATCACACCTGATGTACTGGTGGCCTATCTCATTTCTTGCGGCCAGGAAAGTACAAATACTTCCCAAATGACCCCTTTTTTTGAAAGTAGACATTCCAAGGTATTTACGATGCATGGTGAGGTTTTTGATGTTGTCATCATTTTCCCACAATTCTTTGCAAAATTAAGGTTTTTTTTTTCTCACAAAATTTTCATTGTAATAGGTTATTTCTCTCACATGGCATGTGTATACCACAAATGACACCCCAAAATACGTTCTGCTACTTCTGAGTATTACGATACCAAATGTGTGAGACTTTTACACAGCCTTGTCACATACAGAGGCCCAATATTGAAATAGCACCATCAGGCGTTCTAGGAGCATAAATTACACATCTCGTTTCTCAACCACCTATTACATTTTTGAAGGCCCTGGAGCACCAGGACAATGGAAACGCCCACAAAGTGACCCCAGTTTGTAAAGCTAACACCCCAACGTATAATCTATGAGGCATAATGAGTCTTTTGAATGGTTAATTTTTTTCCAGAAGTTTGGGGAAAATGTGGAAAAAAAATGAAAACGCATTTTTTTTTTTACGCAAAGTTGTCCATTTATAAGATAATTCCAACACATAGCATGTACATAGCAAAAATGACACCCCAAAATACGTTCTGCTACTCCTCCTGAGTATGGCAATACCAAATGTGTGAGACTTTTACACAGCTTGGCCACATACAGATGCCCAACATGCAAGGAACACCATCAGGTGTTCCAGGGACACATAGCATGCACATACCAAGAATTACACCCCAAAATACATTCTGCTGAGAAAAGAGTAAACAAAAGATTACCTGTGGTTTTAGCAGCGCAGTTGTCCACAGGATGATAGCACTGGTCCAGGCAGCAGGCAGGGACTTGGTCAGCAAAAGTGAACACAATTTTCCCGGCAACAGGCAGGTATACTGTCCATAGTCAATATAGGCAGCAGGCAGGGATACTGTCTATATACAGTCCAAGGTCAGTCCAGGCAGAGATTGTCAGCAGTGCCAAAATATTGGTCCTGGTAGTAGGCAGGAACATGGTCCATCCATGTGGTGTGGTCAGTCCATGCGACAGGCAGAGGCATGATGGTATAGGTCCTACAGGCAGCAGGCAGAAGTAGGGCCTCGTTCAGGACAGAATGGGGATAGGGGTAGAGGCTTCTCCCACCCAAATCTCTGAAGCCTCCGAGTCTCCAGACCCTAATCTAGGAATGAGAAAACAAATGAAATTTGTCTTCTTCATCCAAAAAAACCAGTTACAGAGCAAGCAGAGGCATAAGGGGTGTGAAGGTAAATGGCAGGAAGTGAGGGTTATGGTTACCATACTTCATTAATAATTCACTGAAGTATGGTAACGGCGGAAACAGTCACCTATGCAGAGGCCTGGTTGGGAAGGGCATTGGGCACAATAAGTGGTGTCTCTTCTCAATCCTCATTTGCTGCACACCCGACATTTTTTCTTCGGCCTGTTGGTCTGGGAGGGATTTTATCAGGAAAGTGGCGTTCAGAGAGTCTGCTAATTACATTGGATCGAATGTTTTCTGGTGGGCCCTTGGGGTATAGAAGGGCAGTGACGATTTACTCCTGGTAGCCAAGGAAGGGTATGGGTCTTTCTGTGGATTTACGATAGATTACATACGTGTTGTATATAGCCAAATTAAAGAAATAAATTGAATTTTTTTTATACCACTTGTATGTTCTTGTTGTGGCAAGGTAGGGTTCGAGCATCTGGTCGTTCAAGTCGACACCCCCCATGAACATGTACTCATGGATACAAGTTGGTTTTTGTATTGGGCCATTCCTCCTGGTGATCTCAACAAAAGTGTTGTTGTGGATCGAAGAAAGCATGTACACATCCCTTCTGTCCCTCCACTTTACAGCCAAAATTTCCTCGTTCTGTAAACTCGCCGCTTCGCCTTTTCTTAACCTTTTGTTGACGAGACTTTGAGGAAAGCCCTTCCGGTTCGTCCTTACGGTGCCACATGCTGGAGTTTGCTTTCTATGGAGGTTGCGGAACAGGGGTAAACTTGTGTAAAAATTATCCACATAGAGATGGTAGCCTTTCTCTAGGAGTGGGTTTATGAGTTCCCAAACAACTTTCCCACTCGATCCGATGTATTCGGGGCAATTAGGGGGATGTAGCTGGGAGTCCTTCCCTTCGTATACCATGAAGGAATATGTATACCCTGTTGTTCGATCACACAATTTATACATTTTCACCCCATAGCGGGCCCTTTTGGAGGGAATAAATTGTTTTAGGCCCAGCCTGCCAGAAAATTTGATCAGGGACTCATCCACACATGTGTGTTGGTCTGGGGTAAACAACTGGGGGAAGATCTCAGAAAAATAATTTATTAGCGGCCGAATTTTGTAAAGTTTATCAAAATTTGGGTCATTCCGGGGAAGGCACTGGGTATTGTCATTAAAGTGTAGGAATCTCATTATCATGAGATATCTGGTCCGGGGCATTATTGAGGAAAAGATGGGCATGTGATAGATGGGGCGGGATGACCAATATGCACGTATTTCATTTTTAATGTTTAGTCCCATACAAAATGTAAGGCCCAACATTTGTTTAAACTCCTCCACTGTTAGGGCTCTCCACTCGTAGGGATGGGCATAAGAGGACGTTGGGTTGCTTTCAATAAATTGTTGGGCATATAGGTTGGACTGGACCACAATCGATTCAAGCATGTACTCTGTAAAAATTTAAGTGTGAAAAGTCCATCCGGGAAAAATTGTGTGTGTCCACCTGGACTCCTGGGTTGGCAGTGAAAGGGGGAACATTAGTTTCTCCTGAGTTAGGAGGAAGCCACAAGGGGTTCTGGAGGCAATAGGGAAGGCTGGCATGGGACCTAACTCTTTGGGGCCGAGTTGACACACTGGTACTTGGCCTTTGCCGAGGTACTGTGGTGCCGGTGGATGGCACTGCGTTCCCGGTGGATGGCTCTGCGGTGCTGGTGGATGGTACCGCCTCCTCACCAGTACGCCTTCGTCTGACGGGTGGACTATCATCTTCCTCCTCTGAGGCTGTCATTGTACCGCTGCTGAGGACAGGCTCGTAGTCCACGTCAGACTCACAAACTGAATATGAGGAGGAATCCGAAGCGGAGACCTCCCCGTTGCTCTCGTCGGCTGCAAGAATATCATATGCCTCCTCAGCTGAATATAATCTTTGTGACATTTTTATTGATCACAAATAACACTGACAGGTGACGCTGATGTGGCAAGTGACACTAGCAGGTGACACTAACAGCACTGATCACAGGTGACACTGACGACACGTGGCACTGGCGACACGTGGCACTGGCAGATTGCGCCTGACAGATTGCGCCGGCAGATGGCGCTGGCTAATTGCTCTGGCAGATGGGGCTGGCAGATGGCACTGGGGCTGGCAGATGGCACTGGGGCTGGCAGATGGCGCTGGCAGGTGGCACTGGCACAGGCAGATGGCACTGGGGCTGACGGCACTGGCAGATGGCACTGGGGCTGACTGTATTTCATACACTGTATCGCTTTACTACTCACAGATCCTCTCTCTCCTCACACGCTGTCTCTGTGTGAGGAGAGAGAGAGACAGGGCAATGGGAGATTATCTCATGTTTACATTTGAGATCATCTCCCATTGGCAGCTGCGGTCACGCTGTAAATGGCCGCTTTGATTGGCCGTTCACAGCGATCTGTGTTTGCCTGTCTCCGGGAGACACGGCAAACACAAAACTTCCCCGATGCGCGGCTGCGGCGGTGCGCATTGCGGAAGTAAACATAAGGACGTCCAGGGACGGCCTCCCGGATGAAAGCGCCCGCTCTACGGCAGTCATTCGGCTATAGGGCGGGCGGGAACCGGTTAACCATATAGCTGGTTATTTATATTTTCGTATTTTAAAAAGGCATATAGATATTCAATAAAAATTTGTAATAATTTAACTTAAATTGCACACCACCCTTTTAATTTTTTTAAAGCTTTTTATCTGATTAATTGAATAATCAAAACAATAATTGTCCAACTACCCATATTATGAAAATGTTGCAGCACTACTATACTTTTCCAAATCAGTTAAAGCGGGAATAAACCCGCTGACTTTTTTTTATTTTATTTTTTTACACCTTTAAGGGAAAAGGCATAATGAGCTAGTATGCACCCATTAATACTTACCTTAGAACAAGGCGCCGGCATCTCACTCGGTCCACCCTGAGGGAGCTGGCATGCGTCTTCTGTTTATCACAGCTCCGGCGCTGTGAGTGGCCGGAGCTGCGATGTTGTCACTCCCACGCACGCAGAAGTTTTCTTCCCAGCAGGGTCTGGCATCTGCCGGACTTTCAGCCGAGAATCCCTCAGTTTTAGGGGCTCATTGCGAGGGGAATATCTACTAAACCATACAGGTTTAGGAGATATTCTTTTTACCTACAGGTAAGCCTTATTAAATGCTTACCTGTAGGTCAAATTTAAAAATTTAACTATACAACCGCTTTAAAGTGATTTGAAAGCTTTCTTTTTTATTTTCCTAAAATAATAAACCGGTTATACTTACCTGCTCTATGCAATGGTTTTGCACTGAGGAGCCCTGATTCTCCTCTTCTGGAGGCCCCTGCCCAGGCTCTTTGCTTCAACCCCCTTCTGAGTGCCCCTATAGAAAGTTGCTTCTTATGGGGTCACTCATGCATGCTCAATTCCAAGCCAGGCTGTATGTGCATATTTGGACACACAACATGGGTTGGCTCTTCCCCCCCGCTCATAGCTTTTGACTAAAGTAGGCACCAATGGCTCCTGCTGTTCTCAGCCAAGGCTGCGAGGCAGGGGTGAGGGAAGAAGAGCTATTGTTTTGTTTTTTGTTTTCAAAATTGTCAGTCTTTTTTTTTGTTTATAGCAAAAAAATTAATAAAAAAAAACAAAAAAACAGAGGGAGTCAAATACCACCAAAAGAAAGCTCTATTTGTAGGAAAAAAAGGATATACATTTTATTTGTGTACAGCGTCGCACAACCGTGCAATTGTCAGTTAAAGCGGTTTTGTACAGAAAATTGCAAGTTCATCTTATTCAAATGGCTTTGGAACATAGATGCAGTTATGACCATTGAAATAAAATAATATGCAGTATTTACCTTTTTATTTTTAATGTTTATGCCGACTTCCGGGCTCTCCTCCCGTGGGAGTAGGCGTGTTTTTCGGCTTCGCAATTGTCCCTGGGAACTTTTTTAGCTATTTCCCAGGAATCCATGGGGGACACAGTCATGCCAAAATCTCGTGAGATTTCGGAAGGAGGACGCCGGTCACGTGACGAGGGCATGTCCGAAATTGCCATTTTGAATGTGGGCAGGCAGCTCTATCTGCCATTACCACTATAGCACACGAGGCAAGAGGAAGGAAAACAAAGAGGACACTCAATGAGCATGTGCGAGATGGAGCGGTGGATGCTGGGAGCTCAGCGTCATCGCATCCAGGAAGTAAATGCCTGTGGGCTTCAAACGCCCACAGTGAAAATGGAAACCGCCGGACTGCTTTTTTAAAAGTTTTCCTTAGCAATGAAATTGTCACGCCGGGGGTTAAAAAGACGCCGATCGTGACTGCAAAGACACCGTAGGAATCGCCCACCAGTGATGCAGGTAAAAAAAAAAAAAAAAAACGGCAGTGGAATCCCACTTTAAAGTTACGCAGTGCCGTATATAAAAAAAAAATGGCCTGGTCAGGAAGTGGGTAAATCCTTCTGGGGCTGAAGTGGTTAATTCGGTTCCCCACTCTGGGAAGACAAAAATGAAAAGTCAAAAGCTCAAATACTGTAGCTGCTGACTTTAATAACACTTGCCCATCCAGTGATGTGCTTACCCAGGCTAGTTCTTCACTAGCCTTAAAGGGGTTGTAAACCCTCTTTTATTTATTTTTTCATAACAAACATATCATACCACTGTGCAGTTCGTTTTGCACAGAGTGGCCCCGATCGTCATCTTCTGAGGTCCCCCCCAACGGCACTCGCAGCTCCTCCTTGCATCAGAAACCACTTAGGAGAAGTGCTCTCCCTGGGGGTTACCATGCAGGCGTGCTCCCAAGTCCAGCATTTGCATCCATAGACACAGAATGCCGGACTCGGGCCCGACACCCACGTCATTGGATTTGATTGACAGCAGCAGGAGCCAATGGTTGCGCTGCTATCAGTCTATCCAATCAAGAGCCGAGACTCCGGAGCCAGAGAGTGTTTGCATTTCTCCGGCGTGGGAACGAACGGGCTCAGGTGTGTAAAACAGTGGGCTACTCAGTGACAGCAGTTTTTTCATCTTAATGCATAAGGTAAAAAACACAAGGGTTTACAACCCCTTTAAGTTCCCAGTGCTGGCATCTGTCTTGCTTCACAGTCGGCTGCCCACTGAACATGTGCGAACTGTGCTGTGCTTTGTGAATCATCCCACAGTCTTCTGGGACCTGTGATGTGTCAGAAGATTGCGGGGAGGGAGGGGCAGAGGAGTACTTCCGCTCTGATCACCTATGTGATGAGATCGGGTACCTGTCAAAGCTAGGTACCCGCTCTCCCGTGAAAAAAAAAATGATCTGCCAAATGTGGCAGAGGGGGAGGTGGACCTAAAGTAAAACTTCCTCCTTTGGGTGAAGCTCTGCTTTAGTGCAGAGAATGCATTAAAGAGGAAGTAAACCCTGATGAGTTTACTTCCTCTTTCATTCCCTGCAAAGGTAAAGCATAATGGACTACTATGCATCGCATAGTAGTCCATTATGTGTTTGTTACCTGACACAGGAGCCAGCAATGTCACTGCTGTCCCCTGTAGTCCGGCGCATCCATCTTCTCGGTGGGTCTCGCCGCTCCGCCGCTGTCATTCGGCGAAGCCGCGATGACGTCACTCTCGCGCATAGGCACGGGAGCCGCCACGCGCTGCATATTCGCCGTTGACGGTGCCGCGCTCAGTGCGCCTGCGTGCCACTGTCTACGGCGCATGCGCCGTAGACATTGGTGCCTGTCTTTCGGCAAATATCTCCTAAACTGTGTAGGTTTAGGAGATATTTCTTGGACCTACAGGTAAGCCTTAATCTAGGCTTACCTGTAGGTCAAAGTGTGTTGTAAGGGTTTACAACCACTTTAAGGTTAAATAAACATTTTAAAAACACTTTAATTTTTAAAGCATGCCATGAATTATTAATATTATACAGGATTTATATAGCGCCAATAGTAGACGAGCTTGAGAGGCGAGTAGGAGGTCTTCAAAGGGGCAGTGAGGATGGCTTGGATAATATTTGGAGGCAAGATTGGTGATGACGCTTGGGGCAGAGTTATGGATGGCTTTGTATGTTGTTAGTATTCTGAATCTAACTTGCTTGGCAATCAGAATCCAGTGGAGGGATTGGCAGGTAGGGGGTGGCAAACACTGAGTGGTTGGTAAGGAAGTTGAATTTGACAGCAGCATACATGATAGACTGAAGAGGGGATAGCCTATGAGAAGAAAGCTGTAATTCAAGGTTTGAGATAACAAGGGAATGAATGAGTAACTTGTTTGTTACATTAGTTAGAAAGGGGTGATTTTTGGAGATGTTACGAAGGCGAAGTCTACAAGCTTTTGTCAGCGTTTGGATTTGGGGGTTGAAAGGTCAAGTCAGAGTCTAGGATTACACCTAGTACCCTGACCTGAGGGGAGGGACAAATTGTGTATGAGCATTGGGGTGGGTTGTTGGGGACATTATCAGCTTGGGTTTAGAGAGATTTCATTTAAGAAAATGGTGCGACATCCATGCTTGCTATGTCAGTTAATAATGTAAGGTAAATAGTAGAGAGATTTGGCTGTCATTGTTATGGAGATGGTATTGAAAGCCATGGGAGGCCGTTGGTTTTAGCAGTTAGTAAATTGTTAATGGGTTTTAGTAGGGCAATTTCTGTGGAGTGAAAGCTAGACTTTTAAGGGGTTGAGTAGGTTTTTTTCAGTGAGGTAGGAGCTACGATGGTTGTTGACTAAGCGTTCCAAACGTTTAGAGGTAAATTTGAGCAAAAATTGTTCAGGATGGTGGGGTCCAATGAGGGCTCTTTAAGTATGGGGATGATCTTTACATACTTTAGAGGGGGAGAGAAAGGTGCCAGTAGTTACGGAGTGATTGAAGATGTGTGAGAGCATAGAATGAAAGAAGTGGGTGACCATAGTAGTTGCAAAGGAACAAGACCCAGGGGACAGTTGGTTAGGTGGGCATCTGAGTTAAAGTTTGGTAACCTCTTCAGTAGTAGCCGGTTCAAAAGAGGAAAGTGTTGATTGCCTTATTAGACAAGGTATGCTACGTGGGGAAGGTATCTGTACAGTGGAGGTATTATCACAAATTGCATCAATCTTGTTTTTGAAGTGATTGTCAATCTTTGACAGTGAGTGAGTGGGTAGACAACAAAGCGGAGAAGAACCGATTAGAACTGGATGACAAGGTATTAACCTCCCTGGCGGTTTTCATGAGTGTGACTCGGGGTTAAATTTCAGCACCATTAGCGGTAACCCAGAGCCACACTTGGGATTGCATTGCAGGATCCTGGTACGGTATACTTGCCTTGTCCCCAGGATACTGCAATGTCCCTCCACTGTGTCTGTGGGCTCTGTCCTCCGTCCAATGCCTCTCTGTGCCGGGCTCCATTCTTTGCGAGCGTCGCGACGCACGGGTTGGAGCCTGGCGCCAAATAAAAAAAAAAGTGAAAAATCAATACATGCAGTACGGTGTAAGCTTACAGATTACATTATTGTATGAAATTATTTCACATCCCCTTTGTCCCCAGTGCTTTGTCTAGTGCCCTGCATGCAGTTTTATATTGTACAGTGCCTTGCAAAAGTATTTGGCCCCCTTGAACTTTTCAACCTTTTGCCACATTTCAGGCTTCAAACATAAAGATATAAAATTTTTATTTTTTGTGAAGAATCACCAACAAGTGGGACACAATTGTGAAGTGGAATGAAATCTATTGGATTTTTTAAACTTTTTTAACTAATAAAAAAATGAAAAGTGGGGCATGCAAAATTATTCGGCCCCCTTGCGTTAATACTTTGTAGAGCCAGGTTTTGCTGCGATTACAGCTGCAAGTCGCTTGGGGTATGTCTCTATCAGTTTTGCACATCGAGAGACTGAAATTCTTGCCCATTCTTCCTTGCAAAACAGCTCGAGCTCAGTGAGGTTGGATGGAGAGCGTTTGGGAACAGCAGTTTTCAGCTCTTTCCACAGATTCTCGATTGGATTCAGGTCTGGACTTTGACTTGGCCATTCTAACACCTGGATACGTTTATTTGTGAACCATTCCTTTGTAGATTTTGCTGTATGTTTGGGATCATTGTCTTTTTGGAAGATAAATCTCCGTCCCAGTTTCAGGTCTTTTGCAGACTCCAACAGGTTTTCATCCAGAATGGTCCTGTATTTGGCTGCATCCATCTTCCCCTCAATTTTAACCATCTTCCCTGTCCCTGCTGAAGAAAAGCAGGCCCAAACCATGATGCTGCCACCACCATGTTTGACAGTGGGGATGGTGTGTTGAGGGTGATGAGCTGTGTTGCTTTTACGCCAAACATATCGTTTTGCATTGTGGGCAAAAAGTTCGATTTTGGTTTCATCTGACCAGAGCACCTTCTTCCACATGTTTGGTGTGTCTCCCAGGTGGCTTGTGGCAAACTTTAGACATGACTTTTTATGGATATCTTTGAGAAATGGCTTTCTTCTTGCCACTCTTCCATAAAGGCCAGATTTGTGCAGTGTACGACTGATTGTTGTCCTATGGACAGACTCTCCCACCTCAGCTGTAGTTCTCTGCAGTTCATCCAGAGTGATCATGGGCTCTTGGCTGCATCTCTGATCAGTCTTCTCCTTGTTTGAGCTGAAAGTTTAGAGGGACGGCCAGGTCTTGGTAGATTTGCAGTGGTCTGATACTCCTTCCATTTTAAAATGATCGCTTGCACAGTGCTCCTTGGGATGTTTAAAGCTTGGGAAATCTTTTTGTATCCAAATCTGGCTTTAAACTTCTCCACAACAGTATTACGGACCTGCCTGGTGTGTTCCTTGGTCTTCATGATGCTCTCTGCGCTTTCAACAGAACCCTGAGACTATCACAGAGCAGGTGCATTTATACAGAGACTTGATTACACACAGGTGGATTCTATTTATCACCATCAGTCATTTAGGACAACATTGGATCATTCAGAGATCCTCGCTGAACTTCTGGAGTGAGTTTGCTGCACTGAAAGTAAAGGGGCCGAATAATTTTGCACGCACCGCTTTTCAGTTTTTTATTTGCTAAAAAAGTTTAAAATATCCAATAGGTTTTGTTCCACTTCACAATTGTGTCCCACTTGTTGGTGATTCTTCACAAAAAATTAAAATTTGATATCTTTATGTTTGAAGCCTGAAATGTGGCAAAAGGTTGAAAAGTTCAAGGGAGCCGAATACTATCGCAAGAGATTATCCATAGCAACCAAAAAAGTGTCCTTTTTATATCAAAAGTGGTTTTATACCAGCTAGAAAACAGCAATTAGTAAATTGGAACACTTGCAGAATTGAGCGATAGTAAATCGTGGGGAAATGTATTTTATTATTATTATATTATTATTTATATTTATTATATTATCATTTCAAACTTCATCATACCCGGGATATCTACTAGACTCTTGTTTGGACAGATTTAAGTGCGTTATTGCTAAGAATTACAGGCTTACAATATAAAACGCCAAATTTCTATGCAAAATAATTGTACCGCTTTGAGATGCAAAAATCTGACGTAATCATACCACTAGAGAGGCTACTAAGAGTGGCAAAGTAGGTTTGCTTGGCAGCATGGAGACAGGAACTGTATTTTAGGATTGCAGATTTGTAAAGGGTGAAGTCCTGTAGAAATTTTGGTTTTACACCACAGTCATTCAAGAGCACAACAATATCTCTTGAGATTTCTGGTGTTGTCGGTTTGCCTAGGTTGTACTGGTTGGGGCCTGTTAGAGTAACAAGTGCCTCCAGTAAGAATGACCGCAAACTGTTGTACACAAAGGTGGCCAGGTTAGAACAGGAAAAGGGAGAGATTTTTGTCAGAGGTGGTCAGTAGCAGAATAGAGAGGAGAAGGGTTAAGGTTTGTACAAGTAATCGTTTGCTGCTTGGAAGGATAGATGGTTGAAGACAAGGATACTGTAAAACTGATGAGGTTGTGATCAGAGAGAGGAAAGGGGGTGTTGGTAAGGTTGCCAGGAGTGCAGAGATGGGAGACTACAAGGTCCAAGGCTATTACCATCGGAGTAAGTGGAAGTCTGTGTCCATTCTGTTAGGTCAAATTCAGAGCTTAAAGCGGGAGTCCACCGCGTTTTTTTTTTTTTAAAAGCCAGCAGCTACAAATACTGCAGCTGCTGACTTTTAAAATAGTGACACTTACCTGTCCAGCGCGCCCGCGATGTCGGCACCCGAAGCCGATCTCTAGATCGTCTCTCGAGTGCTGCCGCCGCCATCTTGGGTATGGGAATCAGGAAATGGAGCCTTTCGGCTTCATTTCCCGGTTCCCTACTGCACATGTGCGAGTCGCGCTGTGCAATAAGGACGGTCCCCGCTGCCTCTGGGATCTGTGTGTTTCCCAGCAGGCAGCAGGGCACTTGCGGAAAGGGGCGGGCACTTGCGGAAAGGGGCGTAATCTACGCCCCTTCCCGCAGAGAGCTATCCCGGAAGTGGGTGCAGATACCTGTACTGTACAGGTATCTGCACCCCCCTGAAAGGTGCCAATGAGCATGAGCGGAAGGTCCACTTTAGGGTGGACATCCGCTTTAAGTTGAGATGTAGCCGAGCTGTTAACATTAGCAGGGATATTACAGTTACTAAGGATGATGATCGGTATTTCAGAGGAGAGAACGTAGGCTAACCAGGTAGAGAAGCTATGAAAAAAAAGTAGAACTGTTTCAAGAAGACTGATAAAATCACTGTAAAATTGGCTTAAACATCTTGAAAGAAGAGAGTGATAAAGGGGGAAGGGTTTGAAGGACTTGAAAGGTGCTCAGTGGGGATAGAAGTTATCAAACTCCACCTCCTTTCTATACACTTGGTCTTTGTGAGTGAGTCTAGCAGACTCCACCATGGTAGGAGGGCAGCAGGAGAAGGCAAGTCAGAAGCTTGAAGGCGGGTTTCAGTAATGGTAAATATCTTAAAGCAATGGGAGATAAAAAGGTAATGTACAGATGTGAGCTTTTTCAGACAGAGCAGACCTTCACATGAGATTGTCGAGCTGGTTTTTGGAAGTAGGGGGATAGAAATTAAACTGAGTGAATTGTGGCTGTTGCTAGAGGAGGAAGAGTGCCAGATATGGGGGTTGCAGTTAGATAATGGAGGGCCAGGATTGGGGAAAATGTCCCCAGAGATTAGAGAGCACATATCCTACTGCCCTGGTGTTTAGCATATGAGTATTTGCAGCAGGTGATGGTTGCAGTAATAGGGAGAGGGTAGGAGTAAGTCTAGGTTCAACATGTTCAGTGTGAATCCCCTGTCTGTTTTTACAGTGAATTTCCAAAGCCGTGTTTCAGCTGCAATTTCCACATACAATTCAAATGCTAATTTTCAGAGTCAGCAGCCACCAGCATCTTTAGCAATAGCTCGTTGTTACCCACTTGCCAACCTGCTCACGCAGATATACTGCGGCAGGTTAGCTCTCCTGTGCAAACTGTACATGAGTCCGTAAGAGCAGGATATCGGGCAAGTGGGTAACAACCAACATGTCAATGTCCACCGACAGCCCGCAATCACGGCAAGGAGAAGCAGAACGGGGAACTGTAAACAAGGCATTTCCTAATTCTGCCTAGTGACATGACAGGCATCTACTGTCCCCAGTGATCAGGAACAGTGATCTCTGTCATGTTTTATTAAGTCCATCCCACCTACAGTTAGAACACTGCTGATTAAGTCATGGCCGATCACATGGTAAACAGCCATGCACAATGGCTGTTCACCCCCCTCGGTGGCGGCGTGTCACGGAGACACCGCTCGCCAAGTTTGATGTGCAAAGTTGGTAGAAACATCCCCAAAAAGACTTGCGGCTGTAATTGCAGCGAAAGGTGGTCCTACAAAGTATTGACTCAGAGGGCTTGAATACAATTGCAAGCCACACTTTTTTCATATATGTATAATTTTCCTTCCATTTCAGTATCTCACAAAAGTGAGTACACTAGGGGTGCTGAAATCAATCGTTGCATCGGGATTCGGGTGTCCCCGATTCGGCATCGATGCATACGGACCGGAAAATCGATTGCGGGTGACGTCATAAAAACTTGCTCCGCCCCTCCCAGGAAAGCACTCCGAGCATAGTTTTAAAATTACTTTTTTTTTTTTTAAATAAATGCCGACTTACAGTGAATGATGTGCCCCGCTGTATGTGCTTTTAAAAAAATGTGTCACTTTGATACCGAAATTCACAGTAAATACATCCCAATCATGTGCCGTGCCGAGCCCGCCTCCCGCCTCCCTCCTCTTTCCTCTCGCATCTCTCGAGTCCTGACGTCAGTGGGGAATTCTTTCCCGTCAAAATATGTTCCCCCTGGCTCTTGGCTCAGATTGGAACTCCGACTGTCCAGCCCTCTGCACTGCAGCTCCTCCTCCTCCTCTACCCCGAATGCAAATCACATTTCCACCGTCCCCTGTACAATATTATTATTCTATTCTATACACATATATATTACTCCATCCACACATAATATATTAATAAATACATTATATATATATATAATGTGTATTAGTCCATCCACACATATATATGGTACAATATTATTACTCCTTCCATATAGTTCCAATCTGAGCCGAGAGCCAGGGGGAACATATTTCGACGGGGAAACCATTCTCGGCACAACACCGGGCACGGCATATGATCGGGATGTATTTACTATGAAATGCGGTATACACATTTTTAAAAAAAGCACATACTTTTTTTTAAAATAAATACAGCGGGGCACATCATGCAATGTAACAGTAAGTAGAGTACAAATGGGTTCGTATTCTACTTACACCTCACGCTGGCTGCATTTTGACGGGCACAAGTGGCTGCGTTTGATGGGGGAGGTTCAGTATTTTTCAGTTTGTTTGCGCCCCCCCAAAAATTTTGAGCACCAGCCGCCACTGGTCAGCACAGAGAATATGGTACAGGGAACTTCACAGGGTTGTTTGTATGCTGTGGATTGTTATCCCTCCTGACCTCCCAGCAGCCGTGTGTGAATGTCTGTACCTTGTAGTGCACTTTAAGGGAATGAGGTTATTTTTAATTCAAAACTGAGTTCCAGTCAATTTTTTGTTTATTAAAAGTCAGCAACTAAAAAAAAGTGTAACTTCTGACTTTTAATAAAAAGAAACTAGGTGGCCCAAGCGGAAGTGGGAGCTCGTCGGTAATCTTGATGCATCGCGGAATCGAATCGAATCATTGACCAGATAATCCTAATCGAAACGAATCGTGAGCCTAGTGAAGATGCGCACCCCTAAAGTACACACCTCACATTTTTGGAAATATTTTATTATATCTTTTCATGTAACAACACTGAAGAAATTACACTTTGCTACAATGTAAAGTAGTGAGTGTACAGCTTGTATAACAGTGTAAATTTGCTGTCCCCTCAAAATAACACAACACAACAAAAGTGAGTATACCCCTAAGTAAAAATGTCCAAATTGGGCCCAATTAGCAATTTTGCCTCCCCGATGTCATGTGAATCCTTAGTGTTACAAGGTCTCAGATGTGAATAGGGAGCAGGTGTGTTAAATTTGGTGCTATCGCTCTCACTCTCTCATACTGGTCACTGGAAGTTCAACGTGGCACCTCATGGCAGAGAACTCTCTTAGGATCTGAAAAAAGAATTGTTGCTCTGCATAAAGATGGCCTAGGCTATAAGAAGATTGCCAAGAACCTGAACCTGAGCTGCAGTATGGTGGCAAGACCATACAGTGATTTAACGGGACAGGTTCCACTCAGAACAGGCCTCGCCACGGTCAACCAAAGAAGTTTAGTGCATGTGCTCAGCATCATATGCAGAGGT
Organism: Lithobates pipiens; assembly: GCF_037356315.1. Classification (NCBI taxonomy): domain Eukaryota; kingdom Metazoa; phylum Chordata; class Amphibia; order Anura; family Ranidae; genus Lithobates; species Lithobates pipiens. The sequence continues at coordinate 141,196,584 of NW_027507791.1, forward strand.
TGTCTTTGGGAGACATATGAGTGCTGCAGAGGTTGAAAGGGTGGGGGGTCAACCTGTCAGTGCTCAGACCATATGCTGCACACTGTATCAAATTGGTCTGCATTAGTGTTGTTCCAGAAGAAAGCCTCTTCTAAAGATGGTGCACAAGAACACCTGCAAACAGTTTGCTGAAGACAAGCAGACTAAGGACATGGAGCTGAAGGCTCATGGCTGAGCTCCACTGGAAGCTTCCTTGCTGGGGCTAGCCATGCTGGCCGGATCCGTTCTGATGTCCTTTTCATGGGCTAAATGGATGGTACTCGGGCCTGGTGTCCGAAGAAATTAGGTTTTGCTTGTGAACGCTTCTCTTTAGAGAGCTGGACCCTGGGATCCAGTACTTTTTGGTAGTAAGGCCATAAAGTTTTTACTGGCAGAGTGCTGTCGCAGGTCCAGGATTGTGGGTAACCTGAGGTTCCCCTGTTCCTGAAGGTTTTCTAAAGGTCCCGGAGCCCACCGTGAAGGGTGAAGATTTGGTTTTTATCTCATAACCCTGCTGCGAGGAAAAGGCAAGGGAGATTTTCTCAGGAATGTCTCCAATGTATAATGCTGTCATGCTTATGTGTCACCACTGGGGGCTGTATTGGGCACTCACCGACCTGATGCTGGAAACAGCGCAGAAGCCTTCATGTCTCCTTCTGTGGCCTCAACAGTTCCTCCGGTAAGAAAGGGGGGTATGGGTCTCCTGCTCCCCCAGTATTGATCCTTTTCCCCTTCGGGGGATTGATATAAAAGCCGTTTCCTTTAAAAAAAAAAAAAGGGGGGGGGACAGAACGCGAGGCCGCTCAGCGGAGGATTTACCCCCCCCCCCGCCGCCATGTCTGCTGTTTTTACAGGATGCCTGAGCCACCGCTCGCGCGGGAAAACTTTCCTTTGAAAGGAAAGGAGGGGGCGTGGCTAACAGCGTCAGATGTCGGCCACACATGGAGGAAGTGTTTAAGCGATGTGTATGTGTAGCTGCTGCTGGCTGTGGAGGGACACATAAGGAGGATGGCTTGTTCAGGTTAGTGACACAGGCATTTCCCTTTGACATATTATACTTTACCAGGCTAGGATTAATAGCAGCTAATGGTGCTGGACTATAGCCTAGCAGTGTACATTCTTTTGCTGGAAGTGCCTCTGCTTTATGCTTCAGGCTATGAGTTGTAATGGGACCTCTAAAAGGGTCAGTGGTTTTCACTATAAACTAAATCCATTTACAAAAGAATGTCATCTTCCTCTGAGAGGGATGTGGCTGGTCAGATTGAGCCGTCAGGGGAAACTTGTTGCATAAACACTTCAGTCCCTGTATATATAATACAAGAGGTTTTTTCTTCTACCATTTGTAATTTGGAAAGAAGATTGATGCTATGATGTCTCTCCATAGTGGGGCAAAACATAGCAGATTCCCATCTAGTGCTTAGAACCCTCTTATTGAGGTGCAGGAGGCTGGGGATCAGGTAGATCTTCACGAATATTTGGAGCATACTTATTTATCCTCTTCTGAGGATCCTAATATGGAATGAGTAGCATCACAAGAAAGGTTGCATGTGTACTCCCTTACTCAACCTTTTTACTGACAAAAAAATTCTCCACACTTTATCCTATGGAAGAGGATTTCTAGCAAGTTCAGTAGTGCAGCCGGTTCTTGCTGCAATTGCTGTATCTCAGTCCGTTAATGAACAGTTTGTGGAGATACTTAAAATTCTGCCTGATCAGCATTAAGATAAAAAAATTTGTGCGTGCATTGGCCCACCCTAATACTTACCCATCTCAATCCAGCAATGTTGCACAAGAGCCTTGGCTGTCTGGGACACTCCCTCATTGGCTGAGACAGCAGGGGGCACCATTGGCTCTTGCTGCTGTCAAAGTCAGTGACCCAATGAGAAGAGAGGGGGTGGGGCCAAGCCACGATTTTGTGTCTGAATGGACACACAGCAGTGGCTCGGCTCTGGTGCTCCCATAGCATGCTGCTTGCTGTGGGGCCAGGAGTGCAGCAAGGGACCCGAGAAGAGGATCTAGGCTGCACTGTACAAAACCACTGCACAGAGCAAGCAAGTGTAACATGTTTGTTATTAAAACAAAACAAAAAAAACATACTTTAATATCACTTGAAACATGCTCCCATCACTTTTTTCTTTTTTCAATTCAGTTATTTAGAAATTGTGATGACCAAACACAAAATTGTATTCCATGACACGAGTGTGAACAGGAGTCCTAAGTGTACAAAACAGGTGGAATTGGAATGGAGATGAATTTACAAAGTTTTCAGTTTACAGTGGAAATAACATACATCTCCTTTAAATGGCTCAAAGAACATACCTGTTATGCTATGAAGGGGGTACAGTACAGTTAACCTACTCAGCTCAATGAAATTATTTTTTTCAGTTGCCACAAATATATAGACATTTTTCAAGAAGTACCATAGCCCATGGGGGGATTAGGGAAGATGGGAATTATGAAAGACAAGTGACACAGGGAATTAGGAAAGGATGGGGGGGGGGGTGATTGATATCCTGCTTCTCCTGCTCCCATCCTTGCTTCACCAATGGGATGACAGTACCTAAAGGTAAGGGTTCAAGAACAAGGTCTATAGATTACCGAACCAAGGGGGAAGAGCGATTGCTTATCATGACATCAGAATACTATAGATATACGCTGTCCATGGCATCCAGCTTTTACAAAACACGTCCTCTTTATTGTGGAGTGACACTGTCAGGCTTTCCATAGTTCTGATTTCCTGGAGATTACTAAACCATTGCCTGAGGCTCAGGGAAGAAGTTTGTCTCTACAGATCTGGGATACGTGCCTGGGCAGCATTCTATAAGTAAACTGTCAGCGACTTTTTGTAAAGGTACCTGGTTAAGGTATACAAGGTTTCCCAAGGGTCCGTGCCTAGATCAACAGAAGTCAACTGTGAGACATTCTTCACAATTGTGGAAGCTTGTGGCAGGACCAAAAAATGTGAAGTAACATGCCAGGTTTTGTGTGACAAAGCTAGCTCATTCTGGAGACTTAAGGAAAGATTTTTTTTTAAGAACTATTGGGACTCTGTAACATCTAGAGAGGAGCTTATAGCCCTGCTCTTAAAAATGGTTAGCTATAGTGGATTTATGAGCTAGGGTAATAAGCCTCTATATTTGTTATTTTGGAAAAGTAACCTGTAGATCCGCATCTTAATGCCTAATGTATAAAATGTTCTTTAGATGTTTTCCTTTAGATGGACCAAAACCATATATGAGGTAAAACCTAAACACTTTCAGTTTGTATGCAATCAGGTAGGCCCTTCCACTACATAGTTAAAGGTAAATATAAAAGAAATTGAACAACAAAAGTTGTTTAGTGTGTATCCAGTTACATATTGTCCATCTGCACACAGTTGTTCAAAAAGAGTAAATTGACTCATGTATAATCCCAGGTCAGGTATAGATTGCAAGAAATGAGAAAGCTGGTAAGCTGACCATGACATCAAGGGTGTTTGAACAAATGTACTAAGCCACTGTGTTGGCAGCCAACCCTGTGGGGTGGCATAGTACATGAATCTGTTAAGTCTTTGGGCTGCCAAGCATCGTACATGCTTGTTGTTGGATTCAGGGGTAAAGTCAGGGTTGTGTAACACTGGGGTCAACGGAGATGGATAACAAGAGAGGCTTTTTTGGGTGAGCGTGGATCAGGTTACCTCAAATGTGGCACTTTGGATGTGTCTTTATCAGGACTCAAGAAGAAATTGTAGTGATAACTACATAAAAAAAAAAAAATAACCCACAAAGCATAATTATATAATGCATACGCGTAAATATATTTTGGCTCGGGTCAATTAAATGTATGAACTGCACCTCTATGCCTATGCACAGATGATGCATCAGAAAGCTCCCCGGTGACGTATACCACCAAGCATCAGCATTTCCAAGTAGATGAAATGCAGACATATACATGGCAGCATTACGTTGCTTCCACCAGAGGACTTGCAGTTATTCACAGCAAGGCTGGCTACAGGACCCGATGTCAATCAACACCGGAGGGATGGGTGGGGCCAACACAGACCACGAAAGATACAGCTTGCTTGTGTCTGAGTATGACACGATGAAGGGCGCAATCTGACCACATGGATCAGCTAGTGTGGGGACCGGATCAAACAGGTAATCCAGAAGAATAAATGCACACAATAATATATTATCATAAAAAGCAGTGCTGAAATACATAAATAGACAGATAGATAGAATACATTTTATTTTTGTGTTTACAAACACTTTTTAAGCTGGTGATCTCCTACCTGACCTTTGATTTGATGGACTACTCTGTCTTTTTCTGCCGTCACTTTTCTATTTTTAGTTGGCAGAGCACAGAGGATGTCCCTGAGTTCAGGGTCTAACTTTTTTAAAGCTGCTGACTAGGCTGGTATGAGGAATCAGACAGATACGTCCAGGGTAGCTGTGGTGTCTGGATAGGGGAAGAGAGCTGTTCCGTGGCCCCCCTCTCTGCACGTAGTGTGCCTTGGCTGCCCTTTATCTAATACTGCTGCTCCCTGACTGTGTGCAGTGGAGCGGCTGGGTGCCATCTTGGCTACAGCACAGGTGTCTCTGGAGTTGTTGGGGCTAGGTAGTGATAAATGCCTGTGGGCTTTGGGTGGCAGCCAGGTCCTTGGCACCTCCCACCCCTTATCTAATGGAATCCGTTGGGTTGTATGAATGTATAGACCCCCTATTGCCAAAGAGAGCTGGAGTTCTGGGAGTTAGCTGCTGCTCAGCATCATGGTCTAAACATGCCCCCCACCCCCTTTCTAAGCCCTAAACTAACTAGCCTGAGGCCTAGAGGAAAGGTGTCTATACTTGCCTATTCCTTGGGTGCTCCAGTCCAATCTTATGATATCCTTCCAGCACCAGCTTCAGAGGAGAAAAAACCTGAAATAAAAAACAAACCAAGCATATTGTTCTGTTGTGGATACATGCTTCAGTGCAAAGCACTTATATTGGGTTGACACTATGTGCAGCCTCGGCTCGCAGAAGGGGGTCCGGTGTGTCCCCATTTACCGTTTCGGTTCCAAATTAAATCTGAATTTGGACCTGAATTGGAGCCAAAGTCACACAGAACTGTCAGCACTCCGCTTCCTGCATATGGGTCACATCTGACAAGTAAACAGATAAAGTATAACTTATGTAGGAGGATTTCTTTTATCTGTGGCTAGTCACTTCAGTGCTTAAATGTAAAGCCCCATACACACGATGTCAGGCTATTTGAGGAAAATTCAATCGTGTGTATGTTCCATCAGGCAATTGTTGTCGGACTTTCCGCCACCAAATGTTGGCTAGCATGTCTTCAAATTTTCCGCCAACAAATGTGTGTTGTTGGATTTTCGGATCGTATGTACAAAAGTCCAAAGTACAAACACGCATGTGAGAAAGCAGAAGCGGTCGGTCTTGTAAACTGGCGTTTGTAATGGAGAATTAAAGTGGAGGGCCTCCCAAAAAAAAATGCTTTGATAAAAAAATAAAAGTTTTTTTTCACTTACTTGAAATGCTGTTGCTAGGCAGTCTTCCTAATCTGCCTCTTCCTATTCCACGGCACTTCCTCCTCTTCGTTGAGCAGCCCCGTTGCCTTCTGGGACGTGTGTGTGTGTGTGTCTGTCTGTCTGTCTGTCTGTCTGTCTGTCTGTCTGTCTGTCTGTCTGTCTGTCCCTGAAAATAATGGGGCCATTCACCAAGTGCCGCGCGACTCGGGCATGCGCAGTAGGAAACGGGCATTCAAGCCGCTGTTTTCCTTCATTAGGGTGGAAGTGCCGTCAGCCGATCCAATGGACGAATCGGCCTCGGAGTGGCCGACATCGCTGGATCTTTGGACAGGTAAGTGTCCTTATTAAAAGTCAGCAGGTACAGTGTTTTCTAGCTGCTGACTTTAAAAAATAAAATAAAATATTGGTCGGAACACCACTTTAACATTCGTGACGTGGCAAATTATGAAATCTCCAAATTCAGCACACATTCTCTTCCTTTTTTAATGGGATGATAATGAAGCTCCTTTGCTGGTGATACTGATGGAGGTATTGCAAACAAATTTTCAAAGGCTTTTTTTTTCTAGTGATATCAAGTATATTATGTTTTTCTTCGTTTTTTTGTTTTTTCATTTGTGCAAGTTACCACACCACCATTATCCCCTAGTTTTTAAGATCAAAGATACAACTATGTTGGTGTCCCTTGTTAATTTTACGTTGTATTTTTTTTTTTAAATGTAACTGCCTACTCTCAAACTGTCATTTGAAGTAAAACATATAGCCAAATATTCTCCACGATTTTTTTTTACTGTGCATTAAAAAAAAAAAAAGACATGCTATCTGCCAATAGAACAAAAAGTGCATTCTATGCATCCAAAAATATAGAAAATATACCAAATCAAATCATTATTCAACCAAAAAAATGTCAAAGCAATAACTCCAAGGCCAATAATAAAACACGTTATCTCCTCCGATTCCGCAATATGAGGTACAATACTCCCTCATACTAACACTCCCTTTGGTATCCCATGCATATATTGTAGATATACACTAGAGGTCGACCGATATGGGTTTTTCTCTGGCCGATGCCGATATTTAGAAATCATGGCGGCCGATAGCCAATATATGATGCCGATTTTTTTTGGGCCGATATGTTAGGCCGATTTTATTTTATTTCTTTATTTTTTTCCTTTTTTTATATATAATTTTTTTTTTTTAATCCCCCTTGATCTAACACACCTTTCCCACTGGGGCGTTTTTCAGGCGCTTTTGGGCTAAAAATAGCGCCTGTAAAGTGCCCGCAAAATGGCTCCCCTGCAGTCTGTGTGAAAGACAGAGTGCTTTCACACTGAGGCGATGCGCTGGCAGGATCTTAAAAAAAAGTCCTGTAAGCAGCACGTTTGGAGTGGTGTATACCGCTCCTCCACCACTCCTGCCCATTGATGTGAATGGGCACCACTGCCGAAGCGCATACAATGCGATTTGGCAGCAGTGCTTCATGGGTGCATTTAACCTCTTCCTTGGCCGCTAGCTGGGTTATATGTGCCCCACTAGCAGCCAAATAGCACCGCTAAAATGATGGTAAAGAGCCGCTAAAACTTGCGTTTTACCATCAACGCCTACCCGCTCCAGTGTGAAAGCAGCCTTCATAAGTGATACAGAAAATGTCTTACATTTAAACATTTATTAAACAAAACAAACCTCCAATCAGTTTACTTGTATGTATGATTTAGATAAAAAAAAAAAAAACCTATGTATTAAATAAAAACAGGTAGTCAAAACTTTTGGACAAAAAAAACAAAAAAATGGGCTAACTTTACTGTTTTTATTTTATTTTTATTTTTTAAATAGTGTATTTTTTCCCCAAAAAAATGCATTTGAAAGACCTCTGTGCAAATGCCGTGTGACATAAAATATTGCAACAACCACTATTTTATTCCCTAGGATCTCTGCTAAAAAAAATATATATAATTTTTGGGGGGTCTAAGTGATTTTCTGGCAGAAAATACAGGATTTTTACTTGTAAGCAACAAGTGTCAGAAAAGATTTAGTCTTTAAATGGTTAAACTGAGAACTTCTACACACTGAGATGACTTCATTCATTCAAGTGTAAACATTGTATCATTTTGTTCTTTTCTTGGCAGCCTGCCCAGAGAGGAGGAAGACGTTTCTATGGCAACTTACACTGACTTCTATACAGAAGTCATTTCAAAGTCCCACTGCAGTTCTATATCGGCTTTTTACCAGCACAATCGGCCGATGCCGATTAATTAAAAAACGGCAAATATCGGCCGATATATCGGTCGACCTCTAATATACACAGTTTACATATATAAGGGGAGATCAACTTAAAGGGGTTGTAAACCCGCTGAATTATTTTTTTTCTCACCTGCAAAGGAAAAGGCATAATGAGCTCATTATAAAATATTTACCTTAGAACGAGGCCCCGACATCTGGCCCGATCCTTCTGGGTATCGCGGCTCCGGAGCTGCGAGTGGCCGGAGCCGCGATATCGCCACTCCTGCGCATGCACGAGGGAGATTTCTTCCCGGCAGGGTCAGGCGTCTGCCGGGCTTCCAGCCGAGAATCCCCTGTGCTCATGTGCCGCTGCAGTCAGCGGCGCATTGCGAGGGGAATATCTCCTAAACCATACAGGTTTAGGAGATATTTTTTTTACTTACAGGTAAGCTTTATTATAGGCTTTCCTGTAGGTAAAAGTAAAAAAATGACTTTACAACCACTTTAAACTGGTGCACCCAGAATCTGGTGCAGCTGTGCATGGTACCAGTAACTTTAGTTTGTTCAATTAAACTTTGACAATAAGCCCATGTGCATGCCAAATTAGAGCCTATTGCCAGCAATGGCACCATCCCAATCGGTGAAACACTGACTTGACGGCGCTGCACCTATTCCCAATAGTAGTACTTTTGGTGACTTTGGGGGCAATTTCAATAGACATCTTTGCATGAACCCACACTGATGTCTGTCAAATTGCCCCCCCGGAGTCGGACAGAAATGCTGATTTTGAAATCTTGCAAGTTCAGCTTATTTCAAACCCGTCCTCAGTGTGAACGAGGGCTTAAACCTAGAAGCTGATGGGTTACTATGCACAGCTGCACCAGATTCTGTGTGCACCAGTTTTAGTAAATCTTCCTCAGTGTTGTGGTAGGACCAACAGAAACATGTCAGTTTCAGAGATGCATATTTGTGCTTGTGGAATATTCAAAGGAACTGTACTCCTCAAAGTGTTTTGTGGGAGAGATCTGAAAAGGTGTAGCAAACCTAATCATAAATAGTAATCCTTGTTATTGGTACTAAAATTAACAGGTCACAAAATGAATGATGGTACTCACTGCATACAATACTGTGAAAAAGTATTTGCCCCTTCCCGATTTTGAATTTTTTTGCATATTTGTCGCACTTGAATGATTCAGATCATCAAAGAAATTGGAATATTACAGAAAGATAACCCGAGTAAATACAAAATGCAGTTTTTAGATTATTTTAATTTATCAAGGGAAAAAAGCTGTCCAACATGCCTGTTGAAAAAGTCATTGCACCCTAAACCTGATAACTGGTTGTTCCACTCTTGCCAGCAACAACTGCTTGTGGTTACTGGCTGACAGGCAGGCAGGGGAAAGGAGGTCAGGAGAGCTGCAGATGATGAAGGTACGTAAACTGACCATAGTATCAGGGCTCAGCACCCATGATATACTGTGGTCTGCTTACAGAAGGGAAGGCATAGCCAGGCAGGACCAGCCAGGTATTTCAGGTGATACAGGGGGCCAAATTACACAGCACAAGCACTGTGCTGTGTAGCATGCTTTAACCACTTAGCAACCGGCCCATAGCCGAATGATGGCTACAGGGTGGTTGCTTAACTCTGTACTATGATGTCCTCCCAGAATTCCGCTCTTGCCATCCGAGAACATCTGTGACCGCCAGGTCCAGAGGCCATTTACCACTTGACTCTGACGGAGCGTTTCACTTGTAAATGAACCAGCGTCATGACATGGTTCCTCTCTCCTCTCTGTACCGATGGGTACATTGTAAGCGGAGAGGAGGTGAGAGCAGATGGCAGCAGCTCTGTGGGCTGGATATGTAGTGCCCACAGCGCTGCTCTGTGACAATTGCAGTCACATCCAGTCATCCAGCCATGCTCAGCAATACCCTGCTATACTCTGCAAGGTTTCTCTCTCCTCTCTGTGTACTGATCGGTACATTGTGAGCGGAGAGGGGGAGAGAGTGGATGGCAGCAGCACTGTGGGCTGGATCTGTAGTGCCCACAGCACTGCTCTGTGACAATTGCAGTCACACCCAGCCATCCATCCATGCTCAGTCATACTCTGCAATACTGTTCAATACCCTGCCATACCAATCAATACTCTGCGATACCCAGCCATACTCTGCGATACCCAGCCATACTCTGCGATACCCAGCCATACCCTTTGATACCCAGCCATACCCTTTGATACCCAGCCATGCTTGGCGATACCCAGCCATACTCTGCCATGCTCAGCCATACTCTGCTCTACTTGGCCTCTGTATGTGGCCAGGTTGTGGAAGTCCCACACATGTGGTATCGCCATACTCAGGAGGAGTAGGATAATCTATTTTGGGGTGTAATTTTTAGTATGTACATGCTATGCGTTAGAAATATTGTATAAATGGACAACTTTGTGTTAAAAAAAAGTGCTTTAATCACTTCCCGCCTGCCGGCCTTCATATGACGTCCTTGACTTTGTGCAGGGATATCTAAATGATGCCTGCAGCTACAGGCATCATATAGATATCAGCTTTTTCAGCCGGTGATTCCCTACACCATGAGAATGATCATAACGGCTGTTCCACTGCTTAATCGTTCTTACGGGAGGCGAGAAGGGACCCCCCCCCCCTCCCTTCACCTTCCAGTGTATCTAACGACTCACCACTACGATCTAAGCCAAGATCTTTTTTTTATTTCAGGCTTTCCAGCCTAGAGATGAGATGTGGGGTCTTGTAAAATGAACAATAAGTAGAAGCGAACGCATAAGTAAGTCCCACCCACATATGAAAACGGTAATCAAACCATACATGTGTGTTATTGCCGCGGTCGGTAGACTGAGGGTAATAATTTTTGCCCTAGACCTCCCCTGTAACTCAAAACATGTAGCCAGTAAAAAATTTTTAAAGCATTGCCTATGGAGATTTTTAAGCAACAACGTTTGCCGCCATTCTGCAGTTTTGAAGGGTGACATGTTCGGTATCTATTTACTCGACGTAATTTAATCTTTCACATTATGCAAAAGCATTGGGCTGCTTTGTTTTTTGTAAAGCACTAAACAGTTTTTTTCCCCAAAAAAAACACGCTCCAAAAAATTGCTATGCAAGTACCGTGCGAGAGAAAATGTTGCAACGACCACCATTGTATTCTCTAGGGTCTTTGCTAAAAAAAACATATATAATGTTTTGGGGTTCTATGTAATTTTCTAGCAAATAAATTATGATTTTTACCTGTAGGAGAGAAATGTCAGAATTGTCCTGGGTGCTCCATAACGCCTGAAGATGCTCCCTGCATGTTGGGCCTCTGTATTTGGCCACACTGTGTAAAAGTCTCACATATGTGATATTGCCATACTTGGGAGTAATAGCAGAATGTGTTTTGGGGTGCAATTTGTGGTATGCATATGCTGTGTGTGACAAATAACCTGCTAATATGACAATTTTGTGAAAAAAGAAAAAAAAATCTTGATTTTGCAAAGAATTGTGGGATACAACTTCAAAAAACTCATGCCTCTTTCTAAATACCTTGGAATGTCTTCTTTCTAAAAATGGGTCATTTGGGAGGTATTTGTACTTTTCTGGCATGTTAGGCTCTCAAGAAATGAGGCCATCAGTACTTGAGGTGTGATGTATTTTCAGATATTGGCACCATAGCTTGTGGACTCTATAACTTTCACAAAGACCAAATAATATACACCAATTTGTACTTATTTTTACTAAAGATATGTAGCAGTATAAATTTTGGCCAAAATGTATCAAGAAAAATTACAAATTTGCTCAATTTTATAACAGAAAATAAGAAAAATTCTTTTTTTTTTTTTTTTTTACAGAATTTTATAGCAAAAAAAAATAAAAAAACCCAACGTGATTAAATACCACCAAAAGAAAGCCATTTGAATGGGCTACCATGTGTTTTCCGCAGAAAAAGGTTCATGCACCTTTTTCAAAATGCAATTTCCCTGTGGTTCCTCCACCTGCACAGTTTTTTTCTTTTTTACATGCGTTGGTAGGCCCGCGCGTTTTCTCACAGCAGCGTGTTTTCACTGCAGGTGGTTGCCTGCAGCCACATGCAGAGGTGTGAGCCAAGCCTTAGAAACAGTATTCATAGAGGAAGTTTTTTCTCCCCCACACACTTTTGCACCTGTATCCGTAGCTGCCTTCAAGCAATATGCTTGATACTGTGGGTAAGCTCACTGCTGCTGTGTGCAAAAGCTTCTCCTCTGTCCATGCCCCTTTGGTTACAAAGAGACCTGCAAAATCTATAAAGACAGTCCCCCGTTAATAAACAAATAGAATAGGCAATTTACAATGATTGGATCACTTCAGAAACTTCACCACTCTATCCAGTGGAAAGAGAATTCACTAAATAGTGGTCTGTTCCTCTAGTTGATCCTAAAATAGCAGTCTTTTTTTTTTACATGCAAAAAACGTGCATTTATTTTTTTTTTTTTTTTAAAGGTGAACTTAGCCTTTTACATTTAAAGAGGAAGTAAACTCTCCCACTCTGATGCTTCTCTTCATTTAGTCCATTATAATAAGTAATTATCAGACTATAGCCACTGTAATCCAGCCCAAATTGCATATTACTTACTGTTTAAAGAAACTTTAAAAAACTTGTTTCCAGGGGTTAGGCAGTACCATCTTAAGTATTGTTTTCTGAGTCCACAGTGGAGTTTATTTCCGCCCTTACATTGAGCACTTCCTGTACTGTTAACCAAGCCTCCTTCTCAATCCAACGTTTCTATGGCAACCCTGCTTCCCTGTTCATAGCTGACTTGTTTTATTTCATAGTATTTACTTGTACCATCTCTAATGTTTCCCTTTGTCAGTCTTATCCGCTTCAGCTGATAAGACTGCAGTAATGGGCAGGTTTACATTGTATGTCATGTCACATGGTGTGTAGGAGGAAGCTCTGAATGAGTCTGAAGTCTCCTGGGAGTTAAGTGTTGTGCCTAGGAAGTCCTGATAACAGATAGATAAGACATAGAGAGTGTGCCTTAAATCAGGGGAGATCTGGGCATTCTTAGTGACGTCATTTGAAAGAACAAAAAGGATTACAACAATACTAAGCAAGTAAGGAGATATCTACAAGCAGTGTTCATTAGGGTTTTTTTATGCTTATTTACATGGACCAAAGTTGTGGGGGAGGGTTTACAACCACTTTCAAAGTAAAACAATATTGGGGGGGTGCATGCGCGCAGCTCGACATGACGGACGCCTTTCATTAGAGCTCCGCATTCCCCGCAGCGGTTCCGGGTCTATATTGAGCCATCGACAGCGAAACTAACACGCACCTCGCCGGTACGGTCCGCCGATACCACCGTGCACCACCCGGGATGGTCCTAACGGGACACCGGGGTAAAGCGAAGCCTATCAAGGAAGCGCTCTCTCGGGCCTCTTCCAAGATGGCGGCGAAAGCACAAGCGTAGGCCGCCTCGCAGCGTCCCAGCTCTCCCATAGATACAGCTGACCTGCACAGCGATGATGAGGAAGAGGAGTGTGGACCCAGCTCGGAGGACTTCCCAGCACTGCCAACTCCAGGTATGTCACAAGCGGACTTCCTTACCCACATAGAAAAAATGCTCCATAAGGCCCTTAAAGAGACCTCAGAGCAAATAACTAATAAGCTGACACGTGAAATACGCGAATTAGGACAGCGCACTGCTGACCTTGAAACCAGGGCTGATGATATGGAACTAACTCTCAGAGAACATGCCCAGGAACATCTGGCCCTCCGTGAGGAAAACTCTGTGCTACTTTCACGGCTTGAAGACGCAGAGAATCGCTCCAGAAGGTCCAATTTGCGCCTTCGCGGCATTCCAGAATCAGTGTTAGATTTACAGTCTTTCACCACGGCCTTATTTCAAGAACTCTCCCCATCGATCCAGATCGAACGCCTGGAGTTTGACAGGATTCATAGGGCCCTGGCACGCCGTCAACCTGAGGGCCCACCGCGAGACATTATTGTGAAAGTTCACTTTTTTAGATCTAAAGAGCAACTTCTCGCAGCTGCCCGAAACAAAGAGGACACTCTCACTTTCCAGAGCCACACATACCAATTGTTCACTGACCTGGCTCCCCTCACAATTGCAAAGCGACGAGCCATGAAGCCGCAGCTACAGATACTTATCCACCACCAAATTAAGTATATGTGGCGATTCCCTTTTGCTCTCCACTTTACTCACAATGGTCAGCAATACACCTGTACCTCTCCGGAAGCTCTGCAACGCCTCCTTGAATCTCTACATCTGACTACTCCAGATCAGCAAGCTGAGACTACACTTCCACGCACCCCTGCCCACCTAACTCCATATCCTCATGCAGCTACCCCCAAGCGGGACCCCAGGGACTTACGCTCACCGCGATCCCTCCGGAAGGGTACACCAGCAAAGGCCTCTGCCGTAAGCCTCTCCAGTCCTAGAGTCTTTGTACCCCGCTGAACTGTTCCAGTCATCCCATCACTGGCTTTCCTACCTTGCCCAGGTTTGCGGGTACTCTGAGCCCTGATCTACCGGCTCGATTAGCCTGTCATGTTTAATAGTCTCCTGTGTGTTTGGAGAAACTTTGCTTTTGGTTTTTGTTTTTCGATTTTTGATTCTTATTGCTTGTTCCTTCTTCTTTCCCCTCCTCAACACCGTGGCTTTTCCTGACTGTCGTGAAAACTTACCACTTATCCTTTATTGAGGTCCTAAACCTTAAGCAATAATTAGCTGAGGAGTGTTGATATACTGTAGCCAATAGCTCTCCCCTATGCCACCTTTTAATGGTGACTTGACCTCTCCCTTCCTCCTTCCCCCTCCCCCTTCCCTACCCCCCCCTTTCCTTTTTTTTTTTTTTTCACCCCCCCTCTCTCCTCCACACAGGGTTTTGACAATAATGTTGTTAGATTTAATGTCTCTTTACTCTACAAAGTTTATTGTAAGTTTGCTCTTTTTACACTTACCAGAGTTGTTCTATGCTATCTCTTATGCTTGCACCGAAAATGTTATCTCCTTTCCCGGTATGCTGCGGGGGATAGTCACTGCTCCCCCCCAACCTAGTGCGCTCTCTCTATGGCGGGATTCCCAGTCGTAGAGACCACGCACAACAAAGTCGGGCGATTCGGATTTTCCTGTTTCGTACCAACCTTTTCATGCTTCCCCTTACGTACTTGTTCTAATGTTTCTCTGTTCTTCTCCCACTATTCTTCCTCTTCTCCCCGCCCACCCCTCCCTGTCTTTGCTACTATCTATGGTCGGTTGGCACGGGTGGATCCCGGACCTAAACATATCTTCTACCCACATCTTGATTTATGGCCCCCTTAAATATATTAACGTTAAATGTGAAAGGTCTTAACTCCCCCAATAAACGGGTTAAAGCATTTCGCTCTTTCGTATCCTTACAGGCAGGCATAGTGGCACTTCAAGAGACACACTTCTCCTTACACAATACCCCCAAGTTTTTCAATAGCAAATATCCTTTGGTATGCACGGCCTCTGCAGCTACGAAGCAACAAGGTGTCCTCCTGGCTCTCCATCGTTCCCTCCCATTTACTCTTGCCTCTGCTATCAAAGACCCTGAGGGACGTTATATTATTTTAATAGGCTCCCTCCAAGAATCAGATGTCACTCTAGTCTCTTATTATGCTCCCAACTCTAATCCCATTCCCTTCTTCTCACACCTCTTTCAGGTGATCAAAACCCACCTTAAAGGCACCTTGATCATGTGTGGAGACTCAAATCTAGTCATTCACCCATCTATTGATAAATCTCCCTATGCACCAGACCACCAATCATTAGCGATTCAATTTCGATCTCTGCTTCAACAATACTCTCTACTGGATACCTGGAGGGAATGCAATCCTACAAAGAAAAATTATTCCTTTTATTCCAACCCCCATAATTCGTTCTCTAGAATAGACCACATTTTTATCCCCATAGCATCTTCCCCAATATTGCTTCAATCCTCTATTCACCCAATTACCTGGTCTGACCATTGTGCAGTGATTACCACTATCTCTTCACTTATACCACAATCTAAGGAAAGGTCTTGGCGCATGAATGATAAATATCTAACGAACCAATCCTTTCGACTTGATATAGAAGTAGCACTACGTGATTATCTCGTGCACAATGCCACCCCAGATACCCCTCCCATTCTTTTATGGGAAGCCCATAAACCAGTTATATAGGGAAAGTGTATTTCCACCGCTTCCTTTCTTAAGAAAGATAGGCTGGAACGTCTACAACAACTAGAATCTGAATACCAACACCAATTTTTACTGTTCCAGACCACCCCTTCGGAAACGAACAAGTCTAATTTAGACAATACTCGACTGGAGTTGGACTTGCTCCTTTCAGAAGCGGCTGACAAAACTCTGCGCAGGGCCTATCACACTATATATACTAAATCCAACAAGCCAGACACTTTTCTGGCTCTCCGCCTTAGACAACCTGAGCGAACCCACAAACCAATTAGGCTTAAAGTACATAATGGAGCCCATACTAGTAATCCGGCTAGAATAGTTAATGAATGTTCCAAACGCCTCGCAAAACTATACGAATCTCCTGCCCCCTTCTCCCAGGATAGGGCTGAGGCCCTATTCCGTGATCTACCGATCCCCTCCCTCTCCACCCCGATTCGCACTACCATTGACACAGAGATCTCGCCTCTTGAGGTACTCCAGGCTATCAAATTAATTAAACCTCATAAACAACCTGGCCCAGATGGGTTTACAGGGCTATATTCTAAAAAATTTGCAGATATCCTGGCCCCTCTCCTGGCGAACTCTTTTAACGCCCTGTTAAAAGGGGGCGCCTCCGGTAGTGACACACTCACGGCCTCCGTCTCTATGATACCAAAGCCCGATACCGACCACACCGTATGGTCTAACTACAGACCTATATCGCTTTTGAATCTTGACATAAAACTCCTAGCAAAGATTTTATCTTCACGCTTGAACCCGCACATTGGAGGGCTGATCCATAGAGACCAGGTTGGGTTCATTCCCAAGCGCCAAGCGAGTGATAATGTACGCCGGGTTATTTTACTACAGCATTTAGCTAGATCCCGAGGTATCCCCATGCACCTTTTATCCCTTGATATCCGTAAAGCTTTTGATACCATCTCTTGGCCCTACCTCAAACATATACTACATAGATGGGGCTTTGGCCCCCATTTCCTCCGCTGGATTGACGCCCTATATGCCCACCCTCAAGCATTTGTCCGTTACTCCGGTTTCAGTTCTTGCAGATTCCCGATCCAACGAGGCACTAGGCAGGGGTGCCCTTTGTCCCCCCTGCTTTTTGCTCTCGCCATCGAACCATTAGCAGCCCTGATCAGATCCAACCCTGATATCCAAGGATTAGAGAGAGCCTCCACGACCCATAAATGATGCCTCTTTGCGGGTGACGCCCTCCTATTTATCACTTCACCCCATACTACTCTGCCAAACCTTTTTAAGGTCCTTGATACATTTGCACAAGTCTCAGGTCTCGAGGTAAATCAGGCTAAGTCTAGAGCTCTTGCAGTGTCCCTCCCTACAGAGACTCTCCAATGTTTGCGTGCTAACTATCCGTTTCAATGGTCCACGTCTTATATTCCCTATTTAGGAGTTAAATTGACTAGTAACCCAGCCCATTTATACCAAACTAACTACCTACCCATGTTACGCAATCTTTCATCACTCCTTAATTCCTGGCAACCGCTATGTGTCTCCTGGCTTGGACGCATTGCAGCTGTAAAAATGTCCCTGCTGCCCAAATTGCTGTATTTATATAGAGTACTCCCAATCACGGTTCCACTATATTTCCACAAGGCTATTCAAAGTCGAACTTTCAAGTATATTTGGGGTAATACGAGACCTAGGATTTCTAAGTCTGTTCTTTTTCGACATAAGCTTCAAGGGGGCCTGGGGATACCACATTTTAAAAATTATTACTATGCAGCTCAGCTGTCACAAATGGCCCTCTACCACGCTATGTCTGAGATCCCGCTATGGGTCAGTCTGGAAGCAGTTGAGGCTCACCCTATCTCCGTTTCCAATATACTTTGGCTCCCCCCTCAGACATGCAGATCACTTACTAACCCCGTTACGTGTCACTCCCTCAAAATATGGCGCATGGTACGCACCCCTTTTAAACTGCAATCTCCTCATCTGCCTTTGCTCTCGTTTTATGGGTCACCCAAATTTCTATCCGGCCTACACGGAACCAAGCACCTTTTTGGCCTGGTCCCGCACGCGTCTTACTCGAGTGTGTGACCTGTCTTCAGGTAATTCTTTCACAACATTCCCTGACCTGCTGACTCAGGCCCAACTGCCCCCTAGAGAATGTTTCCACTACCTGCAGATAGTCCATTTCTTTCAGACGCACATTAAGTCCAGCCCCAATCTTAACTCTATGTCCCCATTTGAATCCATATGCTCCTCTGATCCACATGCCCCAGGCATTATCTCATGCCTTTATTCCTGTCTCTCCACCATATCTGAAAACCTTCCACGTTATGCTGCTGCGTGGGCTACAGACTTATCACTTAATCTTGACGCAGAGTCATGGACTGATATATGGACCAATACCAAAAATTCTTCACAGAATGTAGTGGCATCCGAAGCGAACTATAAGGTCCTGATGCGGTGGTATTTGGTCCCCTCTAGAATTTCCAAATTTGTGCCTAACTACTCACCCGACTGTTTTAGGTGTTGCAAAGAGCGGGGCACTCATGTCCACATTTGGTGGACTTGTCCCATCGTGGCAAATTTTTGGTCCTCGGTCTTCCACCTACTAACTAAATTGATGCAACACCCCATAGATCCCAACCCAGCAATGGCCTTGCTGAATTGGCTACCCCAAGATCTTACTAAAGCCCAAAACCGACTCTTTCTCCATGTAACAACTGCGGCTAAACAAACGATTGCGAGAGCCTGGAGGACACCTTCCCTGAATATAACTGAAACTAAACCTAGAGTTACACAGGCAATGATTCATGATAAGATAGAGGCAGTCATCCTGGATAGGATCCCATTGTTTAATAAAATATGGCAACCTTGGGTAGACCAATTCCTACCGAAAGATTTTGATACTCGTCTTATGGCTCCTTAGCCCAGAACGGGCGCAAGTTTGCTGTCCGTGGTTCGCGTGGGCCTTCCGACCATACCCTTTCCCTCTTACCTCTTCTACCCTATCCTCTGGTATTACCTCCTTTCCTTTTTGTGTCCCTATTTCTTTCTTTCTTCTCATTCCTCTCCCTTTTTCCTAAATTCTTTTTCCCTCACTCTCTTTCCTCTATATGTAAAACTTACCCCGCGGAACTCTCCTATCTACCATTACCCCCGGTAATAGTTGTTATTACAACAATGTTTGTTAAATGACTTTCCTTCTTTTGAATCCGTAAGTTTGCTTTTACCCGGCCCCCTCCTCGGATACTGTATATCTGCTATACTTTATGTATAAAGGGTCCATGGGCCTGTCTTAGAATCTTCTAATGTGTCTACTTCTGCAAACTTAAGAGGCAGCCTATCTGATTACTTTCTGTTACTGCTACCATTGTTAATTGTTCTGCTTATTCTAGTGTAAATTACCTGACTTTTCAATAAAACTATTTGAAAAGAAAAGTAAAACAATATTAATGTAAGTATAGATACCAGTGCTTGGATTTACCCAGTTCCCGACCGGCTTACGTCTATTTACGGGGGCAGAATTGCACCCCTGCGTGAAACCCCGTACCCGGTTACCATTATAAGACGCCAGAGGGCGCACATGCACCCACTGCACATGGCCGGTGGTCGCGATAACCCATTGGCCACACGCGATTGTGTGCGCGAGCGCTAGCACAGGAATATATGTGTAAACACACAATCTCTGTGCTGTCAGAGGTGACATGTTGTTTGTTCCTACTAAGTAGGAACAGCGGTATGTTCCTCTCCTACTCAGTCCTACCCCCATACAATTAGAACACACCGAGGGAACCCACATTTAACCCCTTGATCGCCCCCTAGTGTTAACCCCTTCCCTACCAGTAATATTTACACAGTAATCAGTGCATTTTTATAGCACTGATCACCGTATAAATGTCAATGGTTCTAAAAAAATGTGTCAAAAGTGTTCGATCTGTCTGTCGCAATACAGCTAAAAATTGCAAATTATTATTTTGTTTTTTTCAAAATTGTCACTCTTTTTTTTGTTTATAGCGCAAAAAATAAAAATCACAGAGTTGCTCAAATAGCACCAAAAGAAAGCTATATTTGTGGGAAAAAAAAAGGGCACAAATTTTGTTTGGGTACAGCATTGCATGACCAACCAATTGCCAGTTAAAGTGACGCAGTGCCAAATTGTAAAAAGTGCTCTGGTCAGGAAGGGGGTAAAACCTTCCGGGGCTGAAGTGAAAATAAACAGCAGCTTGCATAATATGTAGGCAGTACACAAAAAAGCAAATAAAAAAAAAAATGTAGCGCTGTCACTTTAAAAGAATCACATAGACACGTGTAAATAAGTGTCAATAAAAAGTCTCTCATAGCTTGGGACACCAATAAATTTAATAATTTCATAAACTTGGATTCATAGAGTTGTCACTGTGTGAAATGATGACGGTGCCCCTGACAACATCCATTAGTAATAAAACGCATATGGTGCAGTCACAGCGTGTAACATCATCGCACACTGGCACGGCCCGAGGCCATCTTGATGGTTAGATTCCTAAGAGATTTGTACATGCTTTTTATGTAAGTGCATTTTTTAAATTAAACTCTTGGTTTGGAAACTTACTACACTATTAGGAGGCTGTTCCTCTCTCCCAACATATATGCTTATCTGGTGAGGAATGTGAGTGCTACTGCAGTACTGGATCTTGAAGTGGTGTTTTGAGAATGTTTGCCTAATCTTGCCTGGAGCTGTGTGCTATTTGGGTGCTTGTTATGGTAGCCAAATCTTTCTGGTAAGAGGCTGCACATTTGGAGTGTTGGAGGATTTTTTTGCCTACATCTCATCACACAGTGACAACTCTATGAATCCAAGTTTATGAACTGATCACATTTATTGGTGTTCCAAGCTATGAGAGACTTTTTATTGATACTATCTACTTATGTACACGTGTTTGTGATTCTCTTAAAGTAGATAAATGCAAAATAAAAATATATAATTGTGCTACCAGTGTTAAAAATGTGAATTGTAGCAGCCAGCATCAACAATGAAGCAATTGTGAAACCAAATGAAAAGTAAAAAAATGCAGCTCTATAAAAATGAACTTGCTAAAAGGGATATATATACCAAAATATACCTACTAAACAAGTGAAAGAAATATTATAAACCAAAAATTGGCCTATCACGGCCTCAACCAAATTGTATAGTGAACATTAGTAAGTGCAATAATCAAAAAAGTCCATAATTATAGTGATAAAAAATATAAAAATCAACAACGTCCCTTTAACAATATAGTCCACTGCAGGAAGAAAGGCAAACTCCATCTAGGGAAATTCTGGTGTATAGAATGGCATAAAAATGCATACAATTCTCAAAGCAAAATTTCATAAAAGGAATTTCGGATCATCAAAAATAAAGGTAATGGGTAACCTTACCCTAAGGCAGTGATGTCGAACCTTGGCACTCCAGATGTTTTGGAACTACATTTCCCATGATGCTCTACTACACTGCAGAGTGCATGCGCATCATGGTAAATGTAGTTCCAAAACATCTGCAGTGCCAAGGTTCGCCATCACTGCCCCAGGGTATGGACCCACACACCATAGTGGTGAGTCAATCAGGCGTAGAAATACTCAAATAACGATCGATCATCCAGCCAGAGCGATGAAACATCCAGCAACCTTCAGTGGTGTGGATCCAGGATATCACCATCAGGGCTCCAGTTCAGAGGAAAGTGCAGTCACCCACACATCAGCAACGATCGATCCTCCAGCAAGAGTGATGAACCATCAGACAGCTTTCAATGGTACATGTACCCAGAGTGTCCAAAATAGAATGTCACCGTCAGAGCTCCAACCCATGTAATAACCGTCAGAGCTCCAACCCAGAGCAGAACATACACGATGGCTCATGGAGAAAAAGAAAAACAGCCTCCACATAGAGCAGATCACGTCGGTACACAAATTTATTAAAATTAAGAAGTAAAAAAATGATAAAAAATACCACACATCAATGAAGGTGAGTACATATAAATAGTATAAGAAAAGCGTGGTACATCCAGCCAGCAGGCTATGTACCCGACATGTTTCATATGAATGTACTTCAACTGGGCCATGGAGTATTTCCTGCTCTGGGTTGGAGCTCTGACTGTGACATTGTATATTGGACACCCTGGGTCCATGTACCAATGAAAGCTGTCTGATGGTTCATCGCTCTTGGTGGAGGATCGATCGTTGCTGATATGTGGGTGACTGCACTTTCCTCTGAACTGGAGCACTGACGGTGATATTCTGGGTCCACACCGCTGAAGGTTGTCGGACGTTTCATCGCTCTGGCTGGATGATCGGTCGTTATTTGAGTATTTCTACGCCTGATTGACTCACCACTATGGTGTGTAGGTCCACACCTTAGGGTAAGGTACTTTTATTTTTGATGATCCGAAATTCCTTTTATGAAATTTTGCCTTATGGGGGATGAGAACTGTATGCATTTTTATGCCATTCTATACACCAGAATTTCCCTAGATGGAGTTTGCCTTTCTTACTGCGGTGGACTATATCTATTATTAAAGGGACGTTGTTGATTTTTATATTTTTTAGCACTATAATTATGGACTTCATAGTGTTTTTTTGATTATTGCTTTTATGGTTGCACTTACAAATGTTCACTATATTGGTACTGTACAATTTGGTTGAGGCCGTGATAGGCCAATTTTTGGTTTATATTATTTCTTCACTTTTTATTTATTTTCACTTGTTTAGTAAGTATATTTTGGTTTATATATATATCTGTTTGTGGAGTACCATCCTGTTTAGCAAGTTTATTTTTATAGCGCTGCATTTTTTTACTTTTTGTTTTGGTTTCACAATTCTCTTAAAGTGACAGCACTTACATTTTTATTCTTAAAAGTAGAACTATGTTCAAACTGGTGTTGCTGTTAGTAGAACCATTGGATGGGCATTTCCTTCGACAGGATGATGCTTTTACTTCTGCATTGAAATCACTGCAACACTTTCACCCTTGCTTCTTACATGTTGACACCATTGATAACCCTATCAGTGAATAGCAATGCATTCTCTATTCTCAGCCCTATGATTGACAGCACTTTGCTCTATCTGTAATAGCTTAGGGAAATTATATACAAGTCCTGTTTTTTTTTTCTTTTTCCCCCTCCCACCCCTCCAGCACTGTCTAGCAGGGTTCATTAAAAATAGTTTTTTTTGCTGCATTTAGCAATAAAAAAGAGGTAAATTACATTTCTTTGAAAGGCATTTAATATGCCCGATTGTCTTCAAAATATTGGTTTCCACCCTGAGCGCAAAAGACCAGGGTATGATTGTAAAAAAAAATTTTTGTCCATCAAAACGAAAAGGATCCTATACTTGCATGCTCTGGGCAGTTGTATTGCACAGAACTGTCCCTTACTTCCTCTTCTGGAGTTCCTCACTGGCACTATCCATTCCTCTTTCATGCGGGTTCTCCCATAGCAAGCAAAGTGCTATGGTGGCACATATGCAGGTGCGTTCTCCAGCTGAGCTGTATTTGTTCATAAACACAGTGAGGTTCGGCCATTCCCCCGCTCCCTCCTTACAAGATTTGACTGAGAAGTGGGAACTTATAGTTCCCGCTACTCTGTGTGTCCTGTGAGAGCAGGAAGACTAAGCAGAGCTGCTGCTGATGGGATAGTGCTGGATAAGTGGAGAAGGCAGGTACACTGCCTTGAAAAAGTATTCACACCCCTTGAAATTTTCCACATTTTGTCAAATTTATTGGGATTTTATGTGATAGACCAACACAAAGTGGCACATGAATGTGAAGTGGAAGGAAAATGATAAATGGTTTTCAAAATTTCTTACAAATAGAGAGTGACATTTTTGCCCACTCTTTGCAAAATAGCTCCAGCTCTGTCTGAGTGGATGGAGAGTGTCTGTGAACAGCAATTCAAGTCTTGCCACCTATTCTCAATTGGATTTAGGTCTGGACTTTGACTGGGCCATTCTAACACATGAATATGCTTTTATCTAAACCATTCCATTGTAGCTCTGGTTGTATGTTTAGGGTCGTTGTTCTACTGGAAGGTGAACTTCCGCCCCAGTATGCCCTGTATTTGACTCCATCCATCTTCCCATCAACTCTGATCAGCTTCCCCCTGCTGAAGAAAAGCATCCCCAAAACATGATTCTGCCACCACCGTGTTTCACTATGGGGATAGTATGTTTATGCTGATGTGTAGGGCTGCAACTAACGATTATTTTCATAATTGATTAATCGGCCGATTATTTTTTCGATTAATCAGATTAAAAAAAAAAGGGGGGGAAATATATATATATACACGCACGCGCACGCACACACGCACACGCACACACACACACACACACACACGTCCCCCCCAGTATAGATGACACATTCCTCCCCTCTCACATGGTGTCACTGCCCCACCTCCTCTCAGTGCTCCCCTCCCCCCCTCCGGTGTCTCGGGTTTTCTCACCCCTTCATGGTGACAGCGGCTCCTCCTCGGTGTGCCGGGGTGGTGTGGGGTGGAGTCTCAGTCCGGACCCGCCACATGTGACTCGGCCGACTCCTCCAAATGGAGCGAAGGGCACCCCGAAGCCGGGAGATGGATGCACGCATGTGCAGAGCCCAACCTCCAATCACAGCAGCGCTGGAAAGCGGGGATGTGCGGGGACAGAGGAAGAGGACTGGGGATGTGCGGGGGCAGAGGAAGAGGACGTGGGATGTGCGGGGGCAGAGGAAGAGGACGGGGGATGTGCGGGGGCAGAGGAAGAGGACGGGGGATGTGCGGGGGCAGAGGAAGAGGACGGGGGATGTGCGGGGGCAGAGGAAGAGGACGGGGGATGTGCGGGGGCAGAGGAAGAGGACGGGGGATGTGCGGGGGCAGAAGAAGAGGACGGGGGATGTGCGGGGACAGAAGAAGAGGACGGGGGATGTGCGGGGACAGAAGAAGAAGAGGACGGGGGATGTGCGGGGACAGAAGAAGAAGAGGACGGGGGATGTGCGGGGACAGAAGAAGAAGAGGACGGGGGATGTGCGGGGACAGAAGAAGAAGAGGACGGGGGATGTGCGGGGACAGAAGAAGAAGAGGACGGGGGATGTGCGGGGACAGAAGAAGAAGAGGACGGGGGATGTGCGGGGACAGAAGAAGAAGAGGACGGGGGATGTGCGGGGACAGAAGAAGAAGAGGACGGGGGATGTGCGGGGACAGAAGAAGAAGAGGACGGGGGATGTGCGGGGACAGAAGAAGAAGAGGACGGGGGATGTGCGGGGACAGAAGAAGAAGAGGACGGGGGATGTGCGGGGACAGAAGAAGAAGAGGACGGGGGATGTGCGGGGACAGAAGAAGAAGAGGACGGGGGATGCGCGGAGACAGAAGAAGAAGAGGACGGGGGATGCGCGGGGACAGAAGAAGAAGAGGACGGGGGATGCGCGGGGACAGAAGAAGAAGAGGACGGGGGATGCGCGGGGACAGAAGAAGAAGAGGACGGGGATGCGCGAGGACAGAAGAAGAAGAGGACGGGGATGCGCGAGGACAGAAGAAGAAGAGGACGGGGATGCGCGGGGACAGAAGAAGAAGAGGACGGGGATGCGCGGGGACAGAAGAAGAAGAGGACGGGGATGCGCGGGGGCAGAAGAAGAGGACGGGGATGCGCGGGGGCAGAAGAAGAGGACGGGGATGCGCGGGGGCAGAAGAAGAGGACGGGGATGTGCGGGGGCAGAAGAAGAGGACGGGGATGTGCGGGGACAGAAGAAGAGGACGGGGATGTGCGGGGACAGAAGAAGTCAGGGCTTTTTAGGAAAGTTGGAGGGAAGATGTGAAGTCTGAGGGGTGAACTTTATTCAATCTGCTACTTGACAAGGCAGGCTGTATGGAAAGGGTTAATGTTAGAGTAATCCCCCTCCCCCCATACACAGACCCCAGCAATGTGAGGACTGAGGAACTCATCCTGCACTGTACAATAACGCTGACAGACAGTAGGGAGAACCAACCGGTAGTCCAGCCACGGGGGATGTGCGGGGACAGAAGAACTCCGTGACTCCTCCAGAATTCATTCACTTGGGCTGACAGGCTGAACGCCGCGCTGGGGGTGACGTCAGCGCGCAGCTCGCCGCCGCCGGGTGTACCAAGATGACCGCCAGCTCCGAAGCTAGGCCGAAGCCGCGGTCTTTCCTAAGGCCGCGGCCCGCTCCGCGGATCACATGGTGCGGACCAACTAATCGATAATGAAAATCGTTGACAACGATTTTCATTATCGATTATTATCGATAATATCGATTAATCGTTTCAGCCCTACTGATGTGTAGTGTTTGTTTTCCACCACACATATCATTTTGCTTTTAGGCGAAAAAGTTCAATTTTGGTCTCATCTGACCAGAGGACCTTCTTCCACATGTTTGCTGTGTCCCCCACAGGCTTCTTGCAAACTGCAAACGGGACTTCTTATGGCTTTCTTATTGCCACTCTTCCATCAAGACCAAATGTGTACCCCAAAGCACCTTGTCCCCATGTTGATGAGGACAAGGGCCTCTTCCCGACAACCCTGGCCGTTGGTTGTCGGGGTCTGCGGGCGGGGGGTTTATCAGAATCCGTGAGCCCCCTTTAATAAGGGGCCCCCGGATCCTGGCCCCCCCCACCCTATGTGAATGAGTATGGGGTACAATGTACCCCTACCCATTCACCTGTTAAATGTAAAAAAAACACAAAACACAAGGATTAAAAATAGTTTATTGCACAGCTCCGGGGGTCTTCTTCCCATCTTGGAGGATCTTCTTGCCGCACTCCTCCGCTATCTTCTGCTAGCTCTTTTACTAGCAGAGGAGCCCGGCTTTCTTCTTCATCGCCGCCCTCTTCTTCCGACTTCGGGGGTCTTGTCCCCCTCTTCGGGGGTCTTGTCCCCCTCTTCAGTTCTTCTTGCCGGGCCTCTTCTAGCTCTTTTACAAGCGGTGGCCCGGTCTTCTATCGCCGCTGTCTTCGTAGTCGCCGCCTTCTGTTCTTCTGTTTTTCTCTTCTTCTCTTCTTGAGCTGTTGCCTCGTCGCTGTCTCTGGCCACAGTGACAGGCATGCGGCGTGCGGCGACTTATATAGGGACATCGCCGGATGATGTCCCCGCCCATGGTTGTCGGGAAGAGGCCCTTGTCCTCATCAACATGGGGACAAGGTGCTCTTCCCCAAAGACCCCCCTATGTTGAGGGCACACGGCCTGGTACGGCTTGGGAGGGGTGCTCGCTCGTCCCCACCCCCTTTCCTGACCGGCCGGGTTGCATGCTCGGATAAGGGTCTGATATGGACCTAGGGGGGACCTCCACGCCATTTTTTCGGTGTAGGGCTTCCCCTTTAACTCCATACCAGGTGACGGGGCCAGCAACGCTTCCTTCGCTGGTCCCGGCTACCTGGAGCCGCACTCAAAATGAACGGACTTTCCTCTGTGTGTGGGCAAGTCCATTCATTTCAAAAGTACGTCAGATAATATAGTCCGCCGGACCTAGTCAGCCGGAAAAGTCACATGTGTGGGCAGGTCAGCTCGTTTGGACAGTCCGGCGGACTTTACGGCGGTTTGTCTGCCAGACTAAGT
Source organism: Lithobates pipiens (assembly GCF_037356315.1). Taxonomy (NCBI): domain Eukaryota; kingdom Metazoa; phylum Chordata; class Amphibia; order Anura; family Ranidae; genus Lithobates; species Lithobates pipiens. Next base: position 141,224,051 of record NW_027507791.1, read on the forward strand.
CCGCCGGATAGTCTGATCGTGTGTGCACGGCATTACAAACCTCTGCGCTATTTATCCTGAGAATAAATCACACATAGGTGGACTCTGTTTTCCACTTGGGTGACTTCTGAAGGCAATTGGTCCCACTAGAATTTAGTTAGGGGTATCAGAGTAAAGGTGGCTGAATATAAATGCACGCCACACTTTTCAGATATTTATTTGGAAAACTATTTATAATTTTTCTTCCACTTTTCCACTTCACAATTATATGCCACTTTGTGTTGCTCTATCACATAAAATCCAAATAAAATACATTTATGTTTTTGGTTGTAACGTGACAAAATGTGAAATATTTCAAGGGGTATGAATACTTTTTAAAGGGACTGTAAGTGTGTAAGGGGGAACGTATTAAGGTAGAAAATGTTTAGACTTTAGAACCACTTTAAGAAACTTTTTTCAAAAGCATCACACCTTTCGTCTCTTCTCTGCTTTCTTTTTTTTTATGTATAAATAAAGGGAAATAACAGTCATAAATACTGTATGTTCTTTGTTATACTGACATTTTTGTCTTCAATGTTTACCAGTGGGCTTCATCAATTTTGCATGAAAAAATGGTTTGTTATCGTTTTTTAGGCTCCATGCTCGCTAGATTCTCAAAAACTGCTAAAAAAAATGTTGGATTAAAAACGCTAACATTTAGTTGTTTTTGCCAGCATTTTTGCAGTGTTTAGGAGCATTTTTAAAAGTGTGGTGGCACTTTTGTTAAGGAGCAGGCGGCCACTGTTGTCCTTAACAACCAGTGAATAGCTTGTTGTTAAAGAGGAACTGCGGTCTGCTTACATTTGTAATAAAAACATCTTTGCCATTCTGAAGCTTCCCTCCAACCACTTTGCATATGATTTTATACATACTGTGATTCTGTACTTGCCAAATATGGTGTAGAAATCCCCCCTCCACTGAGTCTGGCTGCAACCATTTTTATGGTGGGCAGCTGAAGCTGCTGCCTGTTCACTTCCTGGATTTACACAGACACACAGCGGCACACCTCCAGCTCTGCAGCTCTCACTGGTCCTCTTCCTGGCAAACTCTCACGAGAGTGAGTGAGGGAGAGAGCTGTGCATGATGTCATAAGCTTAGGCTTTTTACCAGACAAGAAACAGGAAGTGAGCTGTATAAGGCATTTACTGGCAGAAAAAAAATGTTTTACTATCCAAATTTAAAACAACGAGGGCAGAACATTTAATATGGGGAAAAATTTAAAAATGACTGACCACCTTTTCCTTAACAACCAATGACTCATCAGCTGAGGTTCCCCTGTGAATATAAACTAAATGCGTGCAATACATTTTTTTTGAAAAAAACAGCATGGGGATCCCCCCCCCCAATCCATACCAGGCCCTTAGGGTCTGGTATATGATTTAAGGGAAACCCCAGGACCAAAATAATAATAAAAAAAAAATGCAATGGGGTCGCCCCCCCCCCCCATAATCTATACCAGACCCTTATCCAAGCATGCAGCCTGGCAGACTAAGAAAGGAGGGGGGAGAGCAAGTGCCCCTCTCCTAAACCATACCAGGCCACATGCCCTTAACACCGGTGGGTACTTTAACCACTTAAGGACCAGGCCTCTTTTTCAGACTTGGTGTTTACATGTTTAAAACATTTTTTTTTGCTAGAAAATTACTTAGAACCCCCAAACATTTTATATTGTTTTTTTTCTAACACCCTAGAGAATAAAATGGCGGTCATTGAAATACTTTTTTTCACACCGTATTTGCGCAGCGGTCTTACAAGCGCACTTTTTTCGGAAAAAAAATCACTTTTTTGAATAAAAAAATAAGACATCAGTAAAATTATCCCAATTTTTTTTTATATTGTGAAAGATAATGGTACGCCGAGTAAATTGATACCCAACATGTCATGCTTCAAAATTGCGCCCGCTCGTGGAATGGTGTCAAACTTTTAGCCTCAAAAATCTCCATAAGCGACATTTAAAAAATTCTACAGGTTACGTTACAGAGGAGGTCTAGGGCTAGAATTATTGCTCTTGCTCTACCGATCGCGGCGATACCTCACATGTTTGGTTTGACCACCGTTTTCATATGCGGGCGCTACTCACTTATGCGCTCGCTTCTGTGCGCAAGCTCGTCGTGACGGGGTGTTTTTAACATTTTTTTCTTTTTTTCTTATTTATTTTAATTGATTTTATTTATTTTTACACTGTTTTAAAAAAAAAAATTGATCACTTTTATTCCTATTACAAGGAATGTAAACATCCCTTGTAATAGAAAAAAGCATGACAGGTCCTCTTAAATATGAGATCTGGGGTCAAAAAGTCCTCAGATCTCATATTTGGGCTAAAATGCAACAACAAAAAAAAAGAAAATCTGACATTTTAAAAAAAATATACCTTTAAGAGGTATGGACGGAAATGACGTTTTGACGTCGCTCCGCCCTCCTATGGTATAGAGTCTTAGCCTTACTTGTCTCTATGCCCAGCAGATGAAAGGACCCGATCGCCTCCGCCGCTACCGACGGCTCCGGTAAGCGGCGGAAGGTGCGGGAGGGCGGCGGGAGGGGGGTGGCACCTCTCCCGCCGCCGATAGCGGTGATCTCGCGGCGAATCCGCCGCGGAGACCACCGTTATCGTACAGCCGACCGCCGCCTGAAGAGAGGGATATCTCGGTTGTGGCAGCAGCTGCTGCCGTTACCGAGATATCCCTCTTCAAAAATAGGACGTACATCGTCGTGCGACGGTCGGCAAGTGGTTAACAAAACAATGAGCCCCGGTGTAGATCTATAGTCAATCACAGTGTGGTTGAACTAGATGGACTTGTGTCTTTTTTCAACCTGACTATGTAACAATGAACATCGGCCGCTGTCCCGAAAAAAGAAGGAAAAAAAGGTGCGCACCCAACAAAGGCTTCTGCAGGGGAATCGACAACAAAACAACCTTCAGCGCTAAAAAAGACAGTTATAAAGAATCTATTTTCTGTCAAGATCTAGGGTAAACTTCATCTGGAAACCAGTGCAGCTGTATACTTCTGGAGGAAAGTTCACTTAAAGTCTATACATAAAACAGCGCTCAGTGGGACCAGACGAGAAATAGATTAATGTTAAAAAATTAATTTAATATAATGCAATGGACAGAAACATTCAACACAGTCTGACGAATGAATGTGAGAACAATAAACAGTCAGATGGTATTGAAGACTCATTACAGGAATGCAGCAAAATAATGATAGCAATACCACCTTATAGGATAAAAGCAAGGAGTTAACCTGGATGTGTAACCGTAGCTCATCTCGATCCGGAGGCAGGGGGCTTGATGGTACCATGCGCTGTAAGCGATGGTGTGACACTGGCGATAGAACAGCTGCCAATCTGATGACCAGACAGGTATCCGCTGTAGTTTAGAAGACGAATCAACCAGCCTCCAGTGTTGCCACACAAGCAGGGGAAGTCTTCGTCAGGTGTGACCCTTTTTTTTTTTTTTTTTTTTTTCCTAGGTTGGAGGCAGACTTTTTTTTTTTTTTCGTTTTTTTTTTATTATTATAATGTCCCCTGGAGTAGATGCATCATCAATCACGAACACCAACCTATGACCCGGGGAAAAAAAAGGTCTGCACTCGACGAAGGCCTTTGCTGCGCTCTACTGCCTCCCGTTGTTAAACTAAGGGGCAAGGTCATGCAGTGATGTCACCTGGTGACCTGACCCCCTTGTGATGTCATTGGCCCAGCATGCCCTGGTTGATGATGTCACAAGGGGTGGGGGTCACCGGATTGACGATTGATTGGGGGGATGCGGGTTTTTCCCCCCTCAATATACTGCTATACACTGGGTGTTAAAGAAGCCGGTGGGCTGCTTGCTAAGGAAAAAAATGTGGGGGGGACAGGTGAATAACTGGTGTTTCCAGGAGCTGCCAGCATTTTTTTTCTTTTTCGTACATCACGGGACACAGAGTGCCACAGTAATAACTGTATGGGTTATACGCCTTCAGGTGATGGACATTGGCATAATTACAGACAGGAAGCCCCCTCCCTATATAAACCCTCCCACACAGGGAGTACCTCAGTTTTTTTTACCAGTGTCTAAGGTGTTGGTCACGGTTAAGATCTGTGCCGAGCTAAAGAAGCTTCCTGGAAAGGCCTGCAGGGTCAAGGAGCTGCACAATTAGATTTATTCAAAGGCCACAATCAAAGGCTAAGGTGAATGGTACCCGAGCCTCGGTACGGAAGAACGAGGTTTTGCCCGTAATGCTTAAATTTAACCACATCCCGACAGCCGCACACCGATGTACGTCCCCCTTTGGGACGGATATATTTGTTATGGCAGCAGCTAGCTGCCAAAACCCTGTTATCCCTGTGTTCGGCCGGCGGTCCGGTACAGGATAAAAGAGGGCTCTGCGGCAGATTCGCCACAAGATCACTTTTATCTATGGTGGCAGAGGGGCCTCCCGTCCCACCGTAATTCTAGTGCCCAATTACCGGAGCCGTTGGCAGCTGCAGAGGTAATCCCTTATGTCCTCTGGGCTGACATGGAGACGAGTGAGGGGAAGATGGCCCCCACCTGTCTCCATGACACTGACACCGGCCATAGCTCTTAAAGGGGTATTTTATTTTTTAAATTAATTATTTTTTTTATTGCATTTTAGTGTAAATGTGAGATCTTTCTGACCCCCGGATCTCATATTTAAGAGGTCCTGTCATGCTTTTTTTCTATTACAAGGGATGTTTACATTCCTTGTAAAAGGAATACAAGTGACAGATTTTTCTTTTTTTAAAACCGTGTAAAAATAAAAAGTAAAAGGTAAAATAAATAAGAAAAAAATAAATAAATGTAACCGCGCCCCGTCCCACCGAGCTCGCGTGCAGAACCAAATGCATACGCAAGTAGCGCCCGCTTATGAAAACGGTGTTCAAACCACACATGTGAGGTATCGTCACAATTGGTAGAGCGAGAGCAATAATTCTAGCCCTCCTCTGTAATGCAAAACATGCAACCGGTAGAATTTTTTAAATGTTGCCTATGGAGATTTTTAAGGGTAAAAGTTTGTCGCCATTCCATCAGCGGGCGCAATTTTGAAGCGCGACATGTTGGGTATCAATTTACTCGGCGTAACATTATATTTCACTATAAAAAATAAATTGAGCTAACTTTACTCTTGTCTTATTTGTTAATTCAAAAAAGTGTATTTAAAAAAAAAAAAAAAAAAAGTGAACTTGTAAGACCGGTGCACAAATACGGTGTGAAAGAAAGTATTGCAACAACCGCCATTTTATTCTCTAGGTTATTAGAAAAAAAGTATGTTTGGGGGTTCTAAGTCATTTTCTAGCAAAGAAAAAAACGTTTTTAACTTTTAACCACTTTAAGACCGGGCCTCTATTTTAGATGTGGTGTTTACGAGAGCTGGGCCCTGGGATCCAGTGCCTTGGTCACATTCTCTTACCACAGGTTTTGTTCTGGCAGGACACTATACAGGTCCAAGGCAGTGGGCTCTACATTAAAAGGGGACCCCATTCTTGAAGGTCTGGCATGACTCCAACCCACCGTGATGGGTGAAGATTGGGTCACTGTGAGTATTCCAGTTTGTACCCTGCGGCGAGAATGGTAAGTTAAGAAGATCCTGGGACATTCCTATGGACGTCTTTTAAGTAGATGTTGTCTTGCCTGTATTTATATTTTCAACCACTAGAGGGTGTTATTGACATATGTAGTGTTAAACATCTCATGCTAGTCCCTATGGATAGCTGTGTCAAGCAGTACCTGTGGAGGGGTCTGCTTCCTAAGCTTCTGTCAGCAGCTACACATAGGGGGAAGAAGGGGAGAGAATTCAGGCCCAGGGCCTTTTGTATACTCACCCCCTTCCCCCCTCCTCCTCCCCCCTGGGATTGCCGTTTTGTACCGCCACATTCGCATGTGCGAAGTGCTCTCCTCCTTCACAGTTTGTGAATTGAGAGGTTGTCACAAGGGGGCGGGGCTCGGTGCCGCCGGCATGCATGTGGACCGTCGTGTATACTTTCTCATGGCGTGAGTGTGGACTGGCGGCTTTGTATAAGCCATTGCCATGTACAGATTGCTGGTTGAAGGAGGGACACAGGCACAGTCCAAGAGCATGTAAGCGCTGGGTGATTGGCTACAGGCAATTCAGACGCATCTACTTAGCATCTTGCTGACACTGATAGTGGCATATTAACCATTGCTAAGACTGAGCTCAGCAATAGATGCATGGTAATAGTACCTCTGCTGTGTGCTTAGGACTATAAAAAAAGCTCAGCGGTCAGGGTCTGAGCACCCTAGTCATGCCTCCACAGTTTTGCCCTCTCCTTAAAGTCCTGTAGCGGCTCACCAGGCTGAGCCTTTGGAACCGTCAGGCATTGTAGCTACTGCCAACACTTTAGCCTCTGCCTATGTCACTAAAGACGATTTGTCTACAGCCCTGGCTGGCTTGGAAGGAAAGATAGCTAGTTTGCTCGCATCCTCCTCCCAACCTGGGAGTAAACGTGAAAGAACCCCTTCCCCTGCCCTGGACTCAACATCTGCAATTGGTAGGGGATTCAGATGTGCCCCTGGGGGCCCACTAGAGGGAGAGGAGGATGGTTCCTCATTTGAAGACTCTATCTCATAGGATTTGGTTTCAGATTCACAGTCGCAAAGGTTGTTAGTTCAATCACTCACTGAAAAGTGCGTTTTTGTTATAAATTACCCTTAGCAGAGACGGCTGAAGCACCCTTCTCCTCTTTGGGTTCAATGAAGCCTCCTCAGGGTTTACATGCTTTTCCTATGCACCCGTTGCTGGAACAGCTTATTTATGCTGACTGGGATCATCCAGATAGGCATTTTATTCCTCCTAAAAGATTCTCTCAGATTTATCCTATGGAGGAGAAATTTACTAAAAATTGAGTTTGCCAGCAGTAGATGCCTGTTCCTTCTCTGAATAAGAGTCTTACTTGTCCAGTAGACAATGTTCAGGTGTTTAAAGCAGTTCTCCACCCTAAAGTGGAAGTTCCGCTGATCTGATCCCTCCCCCCCTCCGGTGCCACAATCGCACCTTTCAGGGGTGAGGAGGGTGCAGTTACCTGGATAATCCAGGTATTTGCACCTACTTCCGGGACAGACCGCCGCAGATGCCCCCCCCCCATTGTGTTCTGGGAAACGCACAGTTCCCAGGACACAGCGGGGACCAGCAAAGACGCGCAGCGCGACGCGTGCATGTGCAGTAGGGAACCGGGCAGTGAAGCCACAACGCTTCGCTTCCTGATTCCCTGACAGAGGATAGCGGCGGGGGCAGCAGAGAGACGAGCGATCGCTCGTCATCTGCCGACGACATAGCTGGACCCTGGGACAGGTAAGTGTGAATTTATTAAAAGTCAGCAGCTGCAATATTTGTAGCTGCTGGCTTTTAATATTTTTTTTAAAGGTGCAGAACCGCTTTAAGGATCCAGCAGATAAGAGACTGGAGACATTGCTTAAAGCCTCATTTTCCATGGCTAGTGCAGTTGCACAGCTTGCATTAGTGGCAATCGGCATGTGTCAATCTCTTAATCACAAAGTAAAACAAGTCATGAAAGGAGAAGAGGTCCCGGATTTGGCAGAATTGCCCAGGGCCTTTTGTTTGCGGTTGACGCTATTTAAAGATTCTATTCATCAAGCGTCTCACCTTGCCTTTCTGTTCATATCCGCAGGGTTTTGTGCATTAAGCATTGCTCTGCAGAGTTTCCTTGTAAGAAATTGCTGACTGGTTTTCCCTTTCATGGGGAACGATTATTTGGGGATGACTTGGATACATATATCCAGAAGATATCTGGTGGAAAAAGTACCCTTCTTCCACTAAAAAAGAAGAGTAAGCATTTCGCTTTCAAACGTTCTGCCTCTCCATCGCCAGGGGTAACGGCCTCCAGACCACTGCGATGGCCTCCGCCGTCAACTACAAGTGGCAGGCCTCAGAACCAAACAGAGGGCCAAAAAAGCCTTTGCGGGCAGAAGTCTACAAACCAGAGTCCCAATATCTCCTTATGAAGAGGCGCCCCTGCTTGATTGAGTGGGGGGAAGGCTCTGGCAGTTCTCAGGAGGAAATCCAGGACAAATTGGTCATCTCCACAGTGTCTCGCTTTCTAAGATTGAGCATTCCCAAGGACCCAATAAAAAAGTCCTTTTTTAGTGGCAATAACCTCCGCAAGGAGAGTTTCTGAGTTAGCGGCCTTTTCTTGTATAGAGCCATACTTAATCATTCATAAAGATAGGGTGATCTTATGTCCTCGACATAGAGCACTTTATTTGTTTAAGCACTTTAACATATAACACCTTGTGACAATATATGATACAATAACATAGACCGCAATGTATAGCACACTAAAAAGTGCTTAAGTGCTTTCAATAGTAATTTGATGAGAAGGTGCTTCCTTTAGTAAAAAAAAGTGATTCCTTTAGGGTGGTACTCCTCTCTTGTGTCCCCACTCACCAGAGTTGCTGGATACTCAGCTTTGCAGTCCAGGGGTCAAACAGGCTTAAGGTTTTGGGGAGATGTAGCACAAATTATCCAGAAACTTATTTCAGAGTAGAGGGTCTCAGAGGAATCCAGGATATTATAATGTAACAAGGTAAAAAAAAAGAGAGAAAATATAATGTGAAGTAATGTGCCAGTTTACAAAAACACTGCACTGCTAACATATGTCACTCACGAGAAAAAACAAGCATCAGCGTGTTTCCGGATCCGCACCTTCCGCGTGCTTTCCATGGGAACCGCATGTAGCGTCACTGTTTCACTATACCGGAATTATGTTGATGCATTTCGCCCCTCCTCCGGAGGGTCATCAAAGGAAGTACTTCCGGTATTGTAAGACTGAATTTTATATGCTTAGCGGTCACCGCCTCTTAATTAAATAACCAATAGGGTAAGCGAGAACCTTCCAGTGTAATCAAACACTCACTTCCCTTCACACTATATCACTTCCCGTCTTTACCAAATCGTGATAAAGTTTAATAAGACATGACAATTTAGACACATTCAAGTTTGAGTGATGCTGTATTCTCTGAGGACGAGAACAAAGTTTTACAGTTAGGTTTCAAATTTGCCTTAGATAAAGATTTTAACAAATTTGATGGCTTTATTGATTTTCAGAAATTCATAAGAAAAATTAATATTAAAAAGTTTCATGCAAAAAACAAGTCAACGGCTAATTAAATAGCTGAGGAATTTGCCCACACTAATTTAAGGAACAATTACATTTTTAACCCCAAGGTTACTAATAATCACTTTGTAGAAGTTTTTAAATCGGTTGTTGAGCAGGATCTTAAAATTTTTTTAATTTGCCCCAGTAGGGTTGCAACTCAAAGGAAATCCAACCAACAAATATAAGGCCAAATTGAAATTGTTGATCAAAGATGCCTGTCAAGTTGGGATAATTAGCAAAAAATAAATGAGATACCTTGTTCCAGATGTGCCCAGGGTTCCTTTCATCTATCAGTTGCCCAAAATCCATAAGGATCCACACAAGCCCCCTGGGAGACCGATAGTGAGTTGGATGGACTCGCTTTTTTCCAGGTTGGGCGAATAGCTGGATCATTTTTTAACAGCCTTTAGTTCAAAAGTGTCCAGAGTATCTTAAGTATAGCAGAGATCTGATGGCATTAATTGAACCCCTAACAGTGGATTATAGTTGCATGCTTGCGAGTGTGGATGTTAATTCACTGTATACCAATATACAGAAACATCACGCACTGAAAGCAGTTAAGTGGGCTTTGGATGATACTGATATTAAGTCTAAGCAGAAGGATTTTTTTTGCTGGAATCTTTGGAACTGGCAATGAGCCATAGTTTTTTCTGGCACGGAAATAAATATAGACAAAAAAGGGGAGTGGCCATAGGGGCGAAATATGCCCCATCGGTGTCCAACCTTTTTATGAGTTGGTGGGAATCTCAAGCAATCTATGGAAAAAATATACCACATTTAAGTTTTTATAAGCGCTAAATTGATTTTTCGGAAGTCTTAAAACAAGAATCAGTGAATTTTCTAGATCTGGTTATATTTAAAGAGAGTGAGAGGCTGTTTACTCGCACACTCTTTAAGGAAGGAGATCGGAATGGGTTCATACCACTTGGCAGTTGCCATCACCCCAGCTGGCTAAGTGGTGTACCCAAAAGCCAGGTGTTAGGAGTAAGAAGAAACTGTAATAAAATTGAGGATTACGATATACTATCCCAAATCTTATGTGACAGGTTCCAGGAGAGGGTATAATGCTAAGGAGCTCAGGAAACTCCAGGAAGCTATACGGAACACTGATAGGGAATCTCTTCTTAAAATTAAATCTCAAAAGAAAAAGGACTATGGTGTTGCCTTTCTAACAGGTTTTACTAGACAGCACAAGCAATTCGATAATAATCTTTTATAGCCCAGCTGGAAAACTTGGTCCGACGGAAACAGTCCAATGGAGCCCATACAATGTCGGATTATCCGACAACACAGTCCTATCGGACATTGTCCATCTGAATGTCCAACCGTGTGTACAAGGGCTAAGAGATCCTGTACTTTTTTGGATCAGACAGGTTTTTATAGCTGTGGTAAATGTGGTGTTTGTCGAACCTCTTAACACAGGATTAGATAAACCACACATTTTTCATTTTTCTCAGAGTAAAACATATGAAATAAAAAAGTGTATTACCCGTGGAACTACTCGTGTAACTTACCTTTTGTCCTGCCCCTGCGAGCCTCAGTACGTGGGGAGAACCACCAGAAAATTAGGTATCAGATTAGGAGAACATGTGAACAGGATAAAAAAAGGGCTTGAAGCATAATAGTCCATCCAACCATTTTAGATTATTCCACAATTGTGATCCTAGGGGTTTTAAAGATCTGTGGAATCGATAGGGTTGAGGCCCATTGGATGGGTTCCAACCTTTAAAAAAGCTATTTCAAAGAACGAAACCCAGTGGATACATAGGTTGGGCACTCTCAGCCCACATGGCCTAAATATTGAACTTAATTTAAATTGTTTTCTATCCAGTTGGTAGCCACCTTAATATTTTAATTTTTATTTATATATTTTTTTCATTTTTTTATTTTTGTTTTTATTTTATTATTTTTTATATTTTTCATCTTCTTTATTTTTATTTTTTATCTTCATATTCTTTATTTTTTCCATTTCTTTTTTTATTTCTATTTTTTTTTTTTATTTCAGTGGTCATCATTCTCAAGTAAAGATTTTGTATGAATTATTTTATATTTTGTTTTTATAATTGTCATGTTGAAATTAATTATGTTTCGCCATGTCCTTGAATATGTCTATATTGTCATGTGTTATTAATCACGATTTGGCAAAGACAGGAAGGGATGTAGTGTGAAGGGAAGTGAGTGTTTGATTACACTGGAAGGTTCACGCTTACCCTATTAGTCATTTAAGAGGCGGTGACCTATAAGCATATAAAATTCTGACTTACAATACCAGAAGCACTGTCTTTAATGACGCCCTGGAGGAGGGGTGAAACGCGTCTGCGTAATTCCGGTATAGTGAACCAGTGACGCTACTTGCGGTTCCCGTGGAACGCACGCGGGAGGTACGGACCCGGAAACACACTGATGCCTGTTTTTTTTTTTTTTTAAACTTATTGCCTCGTGAGTGACATATGTTAGCAGCGCAGTGTGTTTGTGTACTGGCGGTACTTCACATGTATATTTTCTCTCTCTTTTTACCTTGTTACATCATAATATCCTGGATTCCTCTGAGACCCTCTACTCTGAAATAAGTTTCTGGATATAGCAAAGTTATAGTTGGTCCAGTAACCAGGAAACACCTATAATATTCTTAGCACCACATCCCAGAGAAAAAACACTTAACGGTACAGAAGAAGAAATATGGGATTTTCACGGTTCTTACAAAGACTCAAAGATAGCTTTTTTTTTTTTTATATAGTACAAAAGCAGTATCGTATTTATTAAGCAAAAACTATTTTATTCAAATACAAAAGATAAAAGCGGTTACATAAGCTTATTTAATAACAATGGGGTCCAAAGAAGCCATAACGGAGATGATCTATGCACACTATACCGACATGTTTCGCCGATGGCTTCCTCAGGGAATGTGCAAGCTAACAAATATATCAAAAGGAAGAAAATGAATACATTACAGACATTATCAAAGAGTATCAAAAATAAAACATACAAGAATATATTATTGAGAGATATGGCATTGAAAAGACCAGCTTTAACCACTTCCCACCCGGACAATGCACATATACGGCCGGGTGGGAGCTGTCTACTCCTGATAGGACGTTCAGGAACGTCCATCAGATGGAGCGGGATCGCGCGCGCGCGTGTGCCCGCGCAGCGGCGCGATGCCGATGCGCCCGTGTCACCCGGACACGGCGCATCTCAGATCGGCAGGAGGGCTCTGTAATTGGCCCTCCTGATCACATGACGGCCGTGTCCAATCACGGCCGTCATGTGATGTAAACAAACAGCCGGTTGCTAGGCAATCGGCTCCTCCTCTCCTCACACAGAAGTCATCGCTGAGGAGAGGAGAGCAGATCGCTGCAGCCGGCTGATGATCAGTGAGTATGAGCTGTTTTTTACAGCTTTTTACTCACTGATCACCAGTCTAGTGTACACACAAATCACCACACAGTATAAACACAATGTCCCCACACATGTCCCCAAAACATACATGTCCCCAAATAATAAAAACATGTCCCCCACATATGTCCCACTAAAATCACATGTCCCAATGATTATCTGCACACATATGTAGGTGATCACCCGCACACATATGTACATGATCATTTGCGTACATATGTCCGTGATCACACAAACCAATTATTATACACTTAACGGAATTTTTTTTACCAAAAACATGTAGCAGAATACATTTTGGCTTAAATTTATGATAAAATTAGATTTTATTGGATTTCTTTTAAAATAGAAAAAAGAAAATATTGTTTTTTTTTCAAAATTTCCGCTTTTTTGCGCTTATATCGCAAAAAATAAAAAATGGAGTCGTGAATAAATACCACCAAAATAAAGCTCTATTTGTGCGAACAAAATGATAAAAATTTCATTTGGGTACAGTGTAGCATGACTGCGCAATTGTCACTGAAAGCGCTAGAGCGCTGAAAGCTGAAAATTGGGCTGGGAAGGAAGGGGGCGAAAGTGCCCTGTATAGAAGTGGTTAAGATGAGCGCTCACCCTCAGCCAAGACCCCAGCGATAAAAGGACCCTCAGAGAAATAATACGTCCACCATCCAAACCCCTAAAAGAAGAATACGGTCGAGTCGCCAAACGGGGGCATAGAGGGAGGTAAAGGTCAAGCTAAAAACAGAGAAAAATATATTATAGTAAAGGGACAAAGATATAATCTTTATGAGCCTTATATGGCTAAATAAAAGCGGAGGGTCCAGCAACTCTGGTGAGTAGGGACACAAGAGGGGCGTACCACCCTAAAGCACTTTTTTACAAAATTACTAAAGGAAGCACCTTCTCATCAAATTATTGAAAGCACGTAAGCACTTTTTAGTGTGTTATACATTGCGGTATATGTTATTGTATCATATATTGTCACAAGGTGTTATATGTTAGAGCACTTTATAGGTTTAAGCACTTTATGTCAAGCACTTTATTCAGCTACCACTGTTTATACTTTCTTACTTATCTTTAAGGTTATAGCACCTTTGAAACAGCAGCTTAGGTCTTTTACTATTGAGTCACATTTTATTCCATTTAAGCATGAGTTTTAGTTTATGTTTAAGGTCTTACGTCGTCGCCCATTCTTTTTACCTAAGGTAGTATCCAGTTTTCATGTAAACCAGGATATTTCTCTGTTAGTTTTTTCCAGAACCCAGTTCTGCAGAGGAAAATTTATTACACTCACTTGATGTAGTAAGAGTGGTTAAATTCTATCTGGAAGCAACAGCTCAGATACGTAAAACTGACGCTTTGTTTGTGCTACCAGAAGGTCCCAGAAAGGGACAAGCAGCATCAAAATAAACTATTTCTAGGTGGACCCCTCAGTTCATTATTCAGGCCTATGATTTAAAAAGGAAAATTCCACCTTTCTGTCCTAGGGCACACTCTACCAGGGCAGTTAGTGCTTCTTGGGCAGTTATTCACCAAGCCTCCATGTCTCAGGTTTGCAACGCCGCAACATGGTCATCAGTACATACATTCACGAAATTCTACCAAGTGGATGTAAGTCAACATAAGGATGCCGCCTTCGGGTGCAGTGTTCTGCAGGCAGCAGCAGTATAGGTCCTCACATCTGACGGCGGGCGGTCTGCATTTTTTTTTTTGTGTCTCCCTACCCTCAGATGGCATTGCTTTGGGACATCCCATACAGTTATTACTGTGGTGCTTTGTGTCCCGTGATGTACAAAAAAGAAAATAGGATTTTTATAACAGCTTACCTGTAAAATCCTTTTCTTGGAAGTACATCACAGGACACAAAGGTCCCTCCCCTCTTTTTTGGGATATGTATATGTTTTTTTGCTACAAAAACGGAGGTACTCCCTGTGTGGGAGGGGTTATATATGGAGGGGGACTTCCTGTCTGTAATTATGCCAGTGTCCATCACCTGAAGGTGACGTATAACCCATACAGTTATTACTGTGGTGTCCTGTGATGTACTTCCAAGAAAAGGATTTTGCAGATAAGCTGTTATAAAAATCATATTTTTATGTTGGTAAGTCGCTCCCAGAAATGCAAAAAAAAAATTTTTTTTTCTGCTCCTAGAAGCTGAAGCTTGTAAAATGCTTCTAGCCTCAGTGTGCATGGACACATAGGATAACACAATTTGCTTCTAGAGAAAAAAAACGCTCAAAGCAGTTGCTAGGTGCTTAAAAATAAGCTAGTGTGCAATGGAGCCTTATGTTTTTTTTTTTTTTTTTTTTTTAAGTTTATGATGATCTGTTTCTTGTTTGCAACTGACAAAAAAAAAATCTAAATTTTAATTTGTTAATGTAAGAATTTTTCTTCCACAGCCTTGAGCTCCTTGAGGCTCACATTCTGTATGAAGAGAGGTTGAGTCTATGGCAGCAGAGCTAGAAGCCACAGAGGATGGCTGTTCCACAGACCTTGCAAAGCCCCTCTACCTTCAGTACCTGGAGCGCTCCCTGCGACTGGACCAGTTTCTTCGTCAAACATCTGCTATATTCAATAGAAACATCTCCAGGTATTCACCTGCATGTGAACAAATGACATTTAACTTTCCTGTATATCTTAATTAAAGTTGACAGGAATCATTTTCTATATAAACTATATAGAATTTTTTTATAATTATCTTCTGTTTTGTGATAATTTAAAATGCATGTTGAAGTGAATTTGCGAAAACTGGAGCTTTCAATTTCAAAGCTTAAAATGGAACTTCACCCAAAAGTGCTTGTTTGCATTCTCCACCCCTCCTCTGTCACATGTGGCACTTTTTTTGGGGGGTAGGGAGCAGGTATCTGGTTTTGAAAGGCTTCACTGCTGGTTTCCTTTAGTTAAGATGATGGTGCTTGGACCCGAAGCCGTTTGAAGAATCGGGTCGGATGAGGACAGCGCTGGATCCATGGACAGGTAAGTGTCATTATAAGTCAGCAGCTACAGTATTTGTAGGCGCCGACTTTTAATTTTTTAAGGGAAAACTGGAGCTCATCTTTAGACCTATTTCACACTGGGGTGTTTTTCAGGTGCTTTTGGGCTAAAAATAGCGCTTGCAAAGCACCTGAAAAATGCCTCCCCTGCAGCCCCAGTGTGATAAGCCCGAGTGCTTTCACACTGGATTGGTGTGCTTGCAAGACGTTAGAAAAAGTCCTGCAAGCAGCATCTTTGGGGTGGTGGAGGAGCCGTGTATGCAGTGCTTCTCAATCCGCCCCTGGCCATTGAAATGAATGGGCAGCATGAGTCCGACTTCAATGAACATGGGTTCAACTTTGATCCCTGACAATACCAAGCACTGTGTCTGGTATGAATCGCCACGCAAAATGTAAAAAAAAAAAAAATGTCTTGGGCTACCACTCAAGGAGCATACCAGGCCCTTCGGTCTAGTATGGATTTTAAGGGGAACCCCCACGCCGATAAAATGGTGTCGGGTCCCCCCCCCAAAACCCATACCAGACAAGCGATTGATGGGTGCTTTGGGGCAGGGGGGGCCCTGCACCCGCCCACCCCAAAGTACCTTGTCCCCATGTTCATGAGGACAAGGGCCTCTTCCCGACAACCCTGGCCATTGGTTGTCAGGGTCTGCGGGTGTGGGGGCTTATTGGAATCTGGAAGCCCCCTTTAACAAGGGGGCCCCAGATGCTGGCCCCACACCCTATGTGAATGAGTAGGGGGTACATTGTACCCCTACCCATTCACCTGAAAAAAGTGTAAAAAATAAAAAAGCACACAGGCTGTTAAAGTAATTAAGGCAGCTCCGGCGTCTCTACTGACTTCTCCCGTCTTCTGCTCTTCTGCCTTCTCTTGCTGTTGTCTTCTGCCTCTGTCGGTTCTTCTCCACTGAGGTTTCATAGTTTCATAGTTTGTAAGGTTGAATAAAGACACCAGTCCATCCAGTTCAACCTGAGTGAGTGTCTACAATTGTCCCTATCCCTGTACATTGCACACTCACATTGGTCCCTACCCTCAAGGAGCCCACATTCCAAGGTCCCCATTCATATACTAGGGCCAATTTTGGACAGAAGCCAATTAACCTACCTGCATGTCTTTGGAGTGTGGGAGGAAACCGGAGTACCCGGAGGAAACCCACGCAAGCACAAGGAGAACATGCAAACTCCAGGCAGGTAGTTTTGTGGTTGGGATTCAAACCAGTGACCCTTCTTACTGCTAGGTGAGAGTGCTAACCACTACACCACTGTGCTGCCCAACTACACCACTGTGCTGCCTTCTCCGGTTCTGCTCCCTCTGTCTGCTTTCTTCTGCCTCTGCCGGGTCTTCTCCGCTGTCTTCTCCTCCTATTCTTCTTCTGATGTTGACTCAACGCTCTCTCCCTCTCTATTGCTGGGTGCGCGATGTGCCACTACTTATATTGGCATGGGCTGGGGTCACCGGAGGCCCACCCCGTGTGATGTTGCCTCCTCATCATATACCGGGCGTCGGCGTCATATGAGGCGGGGCCTCCAGGTGACATCACCTGGTGACCCGCCCCATGCCAATATAAGTAGTGGCACACCGCACACCCAGCATTAGAGTGGGAGAGGGTGTCGAGTTAATATCAGAAGAAGAACAGAGGGTGAAGACAGCAGAGAAGACCCAGCAGAGGCAGAAGACAGTGGACAGGGGGAGAAGAACTGATAGAGGCAGAAGACTTTAGCGGGGGAAGCGGAAGAGCCAGAGAGGGGAGAAGAGACACTGGAGCTGCCTTAATAAATTACTTTAACATCCTGCATGCTGTATTTTATTTTTGACACTTTTTTTTTCTAGGTGAATGGGTAGGGGTACAATATACCCCATACTCCTTCACATAGGGTGGGGGGCAGGAATCTTGTTAAAGGGAGCTCCCTGATTTCCATAAGCTCCCCGCCCGCAGACCCCAATGGCCAGGGTTGTCTGAGGAGGCCCATGTCCCCATCAACATGAGTTCAAGGTGCTTTGGGGCAGGGGGGATTGGGGGGGGGGGGCGCGCTCGCTCGTCCCCACCCCTTTCCTGATCTGCCAGGCTGTGTGCTCGGATAAGGGTCTGGTATGGATTTTGGGGAGGCCCCCATGCCGTTTTTTTGGCGTGTGGGTTTCCCCTTAAAATCCATACCAGACTGAAGGGCCTGGTATGCTCTTGGAGAGGGAACCCATGCCATTTTTTTTTTTTTTTGATTTGGCGTTGAGTTCCCTATCAAGATCATCAGAGCACAAGTTGCATGCCAAAGTCAGATTAGTTAAGACTGCGATCTGACTTTGATCCGACTTCAGTGATATTCAATGGGCTGAAGTAGGATCAAAGTCAGACCAAAATAGTTCAGGGAGCATTTTTGGACCAGGTAAGACAGCTCCCATAGGAAAACATTGATTTTCACACGTCATGTGACATAAGGTTCCCAATGTCTGAGCGTTTGTCTTACCAGTATGAAAGGGGCCTAATTGAACATGTTATGTTTAGATGTGTTTGAAGATAATGAAATCGTTTCATTTTTAATACAGTATTGCCAGGGAAACTTGGATAATGCTGAAATCCACAAATACTGTTTAAAAAAAATGAATTCAGTTATGCATAATAATATTTTAATGTATTTTATTTTCAGCAAGTCTGCGTTTATAATTTTTTGCAAAAGAGCCTGTGAAGCATTTGTAACCATAATCATGGGTGGATGGATCATGGGTGCAATGCTCGGGCTCCTGCAGACATTTGCTTCAACGTTGTTTGTACTGAGGTAAGGACCTTCACGAAGTAGTTACTGAGCTGGAGGAAGTGTCAGTGGACTACGAGTGCAGTAGTCAAAGTACTTGTTTTCTATTGAAAACATTTAAGTCTGTCTACCATGGTGTAGATGCGATTTGTAGTTCATTCATGCACAGATCACTGTAAGGCTGGGCTCACACCATTGTGAAGTGGATGTGGGTTCCCTCGCATCCAATTCCCAAAAGCAGGAAATTTGGACTGGCTCTCGATTCATATATCTCTGCTGGGGCTCCGGTGCGAATTTGCACAGGAGCCCTGTGCTTTTTTGGTCCGTTTCAGGTCTGAATTCAGACAAAAACTGAGGCTGAAATCGGACCTAAAATGTTGAACCAGGATGCACCGGACCCCTGCTGGGAGCCGCATGTGGCGATGGTGTGAATCCAGCCTGAATGATTAACTTAGCTGTGCCATGCAGAACTGACAGCTGTTATGGGAGGGGAATAGAGAGACCTCTTGCAACCACGTTACACAAATAAATATGGATGTAACATTGCCTAGGTGAAGGTAGCCCTAAATTCCATGCATAAAAATACTCAGGTTGGAGAGGTATGGGTGGAACTTTGAAACCGCCAGGCGCTGTTACATTGCACATTGCTGTCAGTTTAATAGTGGGTGTCTTTGACAACAGAAAAAGGCAGAGGGAGGAACCTGCATGATGGAGACAGTTCAGTGACAAAACTTTCCTATGTATGTTCCCATATATGTGTTTTAATGTTGAATATACTTATATACTATATATATAGTGGGTATAAAAAAACATCTTACCCCCCTTTAAAAAAAAAAAAAAATCACATTTCGTGATTGATTCCGTGGCAGCATACGTCTGGGTAGCCCTGCCCTCACTCCTACCCGTAGGACCCCTCTCTCATAAATTTTCAGACTGAGCCTGAGGCTGCGTTACCTTTTGTCCTCACTTATAGGACCAGTTTTGTATGAAGTATTCCTACCGCTTGGAAGTATTGACAGCCAGGTCTCAGGACAGCTGTGCGGATGTCAGGAGTATCTTGTGGTATCCAGAGGTCTTCCATGGTTTGGCTCAAGTGGTCACGGAGTCCCCAGCTATCAGCGGGGTAGTGGCATTATGGCACACATGTGTAGAAGATCGATGTCTGGAGAGTGGGCCCTGCTATTGGCAGACGTTTGCATTGGCTGGGAGCCCTGCTATTAGTGTGTGGCTGTTAAATGTGCCCAGTACAGGATACAGCAGCTGCAATCCTGGATCCGGGTCGCCCTGCAGATGCATTGATTGCCCTGGGGGAGAAGTCTAGGATACACGAGTATGTTTGGCTTGAGGTCAGCAGAAGAGACCAGATGCCATGTGGGGTGTTAAAGGGTAACTCCACTTATGTTAAATAAAAATAAAATAACCAAAATGAAAACATGTGGAGAAGTGACCTTGAATTCCTCTCCCGTCATTATATAGACATGCCTGACCATTAACAACTTTTGTGAGTAGCCATTTGGCTGTGTGTTTTTTATCATGCAATTTCATACGTACTGCACTTAGTTTGGCGCACTTCTTTCTTTTTTTGCATTGTATTTTTCCTAGAGAGTGGTGCTTCTCCTCTCAAGATTGCTGCTGCCACTGGTGCTTTGAACTTGAACTTTTATTGACTATAATAATTTTTTGGACATTATTATAAATTTTTTTAATCACCCCCTTTTCCCCTTCCCTCCCTTTCTTTTTATGAAAAAAAAGAGTTTCTACTGTGATTGGTCCTTTGCGCCATCTCATCCTTATTTTTGTAAAACATGTGGAGATGACTATGCTCTGGGGTGATCAATGTGTATCGCATTATTTATCAAAGTATGGTGCAGTCGCCTACCCCCTTTTTTTTTTTGCCCTGAGCAGTTAACGATTTGGTTAACCTGTTCAGATCCACGCTATAGCCGAATGACGGCTACAGCGTGGACCTGCTTTGCCGGGAGTGCGTCTATTGATGTTCTCCCATGCCCGAGCGGCCTGCGTGCCTCCTGCAGGATGTGCGCGGCGCGTTCTGTGATCAGTGAGTCTGAGACTCACTGGTTCACAGATCGGAATAAGGGGACGATCCCGACCCTTACCACATGATCAGCTGTCAGCCAATGACAGCTGATCATGTGGTGTAAACAGGGCTGGTAATCGGCATTTTAAGAGGCCGATCAGCAGCGGCTGTGAGAGGGACATCAGTCCCGATCATGGAGAGCTGCCACCAGCTCCTCAGTGCCCATTTGTGCCGCCTGCCAATGCCACCAACAGTAAACAGTGCTTACCAGTGCCGCCCACAGTGCCACCTATCCATGCCATCCAATCAGTGCCCACAATCAGTGCCTCATTAACAGTGGTGCACATCAGTGCCCATCAGTTCCACCTATCAGTGGTACCGGTCAGTGCCCATCAGGGCTGCCTTATCTGTGCCCATCAGGGCTGCCTTATCTGTGCCCATCAGGGCTGCCTTATCTGTGCCCATCAGGGCTGCCTTATCTGTGCCCATCAGGGCTGCCTTATCTGTGCCCATCAGGGCCGCCTTATCTGTGCCCATCAGGGCCGCCTTATCTGTGCCCATCAGGGCCGCCTTAATTGTGCCTATCCATGCCCATCAGTGCAGCCTATCAGTGCTCACTAGTGTTGCCTCATCAGCGCATATCAATGGAGGAGAAAAATTACCTGTTTGCAAAATTTTATAACAAACTATGGAACATGATTTTTTTTTTCTTTCAAACTTTTCCATATTTTTAGGTTATATGTTTGTTTAACAAAAATAAAAATCCCAGCTGTGATTAAATACCACCAAAAGAAAGCTCTATTTGTGTGAAAAATTTTTTAAAAATGTAATTTGGGTACCGTGTTGTATGACCTTGCAATTGTCATTCAAAGTGTGTCAGCGCTGAAAGTTGAAAATTGGTCTGGGCAGAAGGGGGGTTTAAGTGCCCAGTAAGCAAGTGGTTAAGCAAGGTTTGCTTTATTTTTCCTTAATCACCTGCTGCCAATGCTCTGATGTGAGAATCTGCAGTGTCAGTAGTCCTTTAGCAGCAGCTAACCCCTTAAGGGTTTCTTTCACCTAGCAAACAGAAACAACTATTACATTGTCTTGGCTTTGTAAAACTACAGCAGCTGCAGTTTGAATTGGGAAGATTATTTTATAAATGACTAAATGGGTTGAGCAGCTATTGTACATGTTATAATATTTTTTTCCAAACAATATGGAGTCCTCCCTTAGACCTATTTTAGCAGGTATTTCTTACTGTGACAGGTCTTTGTGCAGCTGGCAGTCCAATCCCTCTATGACGTGGCTGCTCTATGCAGATTATACCTGGAAGGGGGCAGTGTCTTCCTTACTGGTACTTTTTCCTGGATTGTCAGACATTCTGTAGGCCTCTTAAAGCTGGTATATGGGGAGCTAACTAATGGACACTTGCCATTTAATTAGCCACTTCAATACCAGGCACATTTCCCCCTTCCTGTCCAGGACAAATTTCAGCTTCCTGCGCTGCCGCAATTTGAATGTCAATTGCACGCTCATGCAACACTGTACCCAAACTACATTTGTATCATTTTCTTCCCACAAATAGAGCTTTCTTTTGCTGGTATTTGATCACCTCTGGGTTTTTATTTTTTGTTAAACAAACTAAAAAAGACCTACAATTTTGAAAAAAAATTCCTTTGTTTCTTTTATATTTTGTTTTCTCCTCCACTGATGGGCACTGAGAGGAGGCGCTGATGGGCACTGAGAGGAGGCGCTGATGGGCACTGACAGGCGGCATTGATGGACACTAATAGATGCCGCTGATTGGGCAGGTACTGACCGGTGTTAATGCTGGGCACTGATTGGCACTGTGATGGACACTGGCACTATGGTGGGCACTGATTGGCACTTGAGCAGTGACAGGAGTTAATGGTGGGGCACTGACTGGCAGCTGCTGGCCACTGATTGGCAGCTGATGGGTACATTTGATGGGGGCTGTGCTGACAATCAATTTGCTGATTATCAGCACAGACACCCCCCCCCCCCTACAGGGAGAGCCATCGATCGGCTCTACCTTTCAGCGTGAACCGAAGAATGCCATTTACCGTACTTCCTGGTTCACGAGATGATCAGCTGTGATTGGTCCATCAGAAGCTCCTTACCATGATCGGAGACGCGGTGTGTCAGACTGACCCGTTGACGTGTGCCGGCATGTTATCCTGCTGGATGTCGTATGATGCCCAGTCAGGATAACAGAGCCATTTCCCGGCCGTCATTCTGCTATGGGCCGGATGGGAAGTGGTTAAACCTCTCCAGATCTGCATGTATTATGCACACCTTGAACTGGGCCCCTTGGTGTTCGTGCCTTGGCAGGCAAAACCCTGTATGAATTTCCTGTTTTGATCAAGCATCCAGGGAGGAAGATGACAGCGACCAACAGGTTGCCACAGGTAGTCAAGACACTCTAAAGGAGTCTGTTATAACTCTCCCTGTGCAAGGATTCTCTACTCTGACAATGTCGAGCTTTTTACTTGCAAGACCGGTACACTTCCCAAATTAATCCTCTTCAAACAATTCCTAAAAGGAAGATGCAGATGAGGATGATCTATAAGCAGGTTTTTGTACCTCTTTTGTAAGGTCCCGCAGAGGTACCTGCAATGGAGGTATTTTTACCACTTTCAAAGAGTGTGTTGCCTTTTTTCCTCTATGATGTTTAAGTTAGAAGCTCATGATAGAAGAGTGGTGCAAAATTGAATAGAAGGCCAGAGCTGCAGAATGTCTTAGTGGTCAGCACCTTGCAGCACTGGGTTGCTCAGTTCAAACCCCAACCAGGACACTTCTACCTGCACTACAGGGTGTCAGATTAGGCACTTATGAGGAAGAGTTTTTTTTAGCATAGTAAGTCACCTTTTTGGTTGACATGACCTTCATGAGCTTTGCCGTATGCATGGAGTTGCCATTGGAGGATGCTGTGTCCTTCGGGGTTATACTCCATCATGATGATTAAGTGTGTCCTTGGGTGGTGCGGCGTCATCTTGTGTTGGTCTTGTCCTTAGGGGGTATATCTGTCTGCAGCTGCAGACTGTGAACCTACCTTAACCCTTGCTTTTCTTCCAATGTAATGGAAGTTGGGATAAAGAATAATAATTCTACCCTAAAGAATAATTCTGACAAGTGGGACAATCTTGTCTGCATTGCGAGAGTTTAAACTGTCCCTTTCAAGTGCTAGCTTAATTTGATAGCAAAGAGCTACGTTTAGTCTGGCTTCCTGCCTCAGAGTAAATGTCTGATAAATGAAAGAAGACTGCAGTTCAAGAGTCAGTGTTTAACTCCAAAGAGGTTTTGCTCCTGCAGTTCCGGCTTGGAGTCCAGAAAGAATTGAAGAGAATAAGAGAGTCCTCAGCCAAGAAGTCAGCAAAGAGCTCCACTTCTGGGGGAGAGGTTGCTTACTAGTATTTTTCAGATTGTGCCAGCCATACATAATTTATGGTTACCTGGTTGCTTCTCTTCTGAAAGAAGGGTACAGCTTTGGTCTCGGATGCTTGGACCCTCAGGACGAACACTTCAGGCCATGTTAGACAATCGGTTACCTTCAAGCCTCTGTACCAGGAGGAATTCTTTGATCCAGAAACAAAAAGACAAATTCTGCTAGCCAATGTCAATCTTAGGGCCGGTTCACACTGCAGGCGATGCGAGGCGACACCGACTTGCCTCGCCGCGACCTGCCGCGACCTCAGCGGCAACTTGCAGATGACTTCTGTATAGAAGTCAATGCAAGTCGCCCCGAGGTCGCCCAGAAGTAGTACAGGAACCTTTTTTCTGAGTCGGAGCGACTCGAGTCGCTCCTCTCAGAACGGTTCCATTGTACAGAACGGGGGCGACTTGTCACACTGCGGCAAGGCGAGTCGTGTCGCCTCGCATCGCCCGCAGTGTGAACCGGCCCTTACTGTCTCTGGGGATGGCAATTCCAATTCCAGCAGATGTGATTTTAAAGTGTTACTAACCCAAAACAGTAAAATCAGTCTGTATATGCAGTAAAGTATGCTTGTTATACTAACTGTGGAACTTAAAGTGGTGTTCCACACACACAAAAAAAAAATGATTAAAATTAAATAAAAAAAGAAAGAAGAAAAAAGAAAAACATTTGGAAATGTTTTATTTTTTTTAACTCGCCTCTAAATGCCTGTTGCTAGGGGGTCCCTCGTAGTCTGCCTCTTTCAGTGCCTGGGCTGGTGACATCACTTTCCCTCAGCGCAGGAAGGGCTCAGCTCTGCCCCCTCCCTCCTGTCAGTCATCTGGGACACGTGACAGGTCCCAGATGACTGCACTGCCAATCATGGCGCGCGTCGCCGATCTGTTTGCCCATCTGTGAAGACACAGCTGGGTGCCCACAGTTGCAATGCCAGCGCCGCCGAGAGAAGGGGGGGGGGGGGCGGACGAGCGGGGCTTCGTTCTCTCGCATTGTCGGACCCTGGGACCAGTAAGTGTCCGATTTATTAAAAGTCAGCAGCTGAAGTATTTGTAGCTGCTGACTTTTACTTTTTTAAGGGGAACTCCTCTTTAAGGGATTAATCCTCTGCATTGTGTAAAAAGGCTGTTTGATCCTGGCTTCTCCGAATCTCCCTTTCTTCCACTGCCCCCAATCCATCTCCTGATAGTACAGAGCCTTTGGAGTCATTCTGCACATTCTCAGTTTGGTGTGTATTGCTACGTTTGTTTTTTTCCTGGGGGGGGGGGGACATGTGATTGGTACAGGTCCAATCAGCACTTTCCAGACAGAGGGTCAGGTGTCCTGCAGCCTCATAGGACAGTCAGAGGAGAATGAAAACTCCTCTTACAAGCTTTAAGCAGACATTGATAGAAGTCACAAGACTGCTATATACTGCTGATGAGAATTATCATTTAGCCATGCATAGTTACTAAAATAATTGCATTTCCATGTTCTGTGTACTGTGGGCGACCAGATATAGTGAATGCAGGAGTCCTGGGTTTAGTAACACTTTAAGATAAGTACTATTATTGTTCAGAGGGATGCCTGTTTCCAGAGCTGTCTTCTCTGATGTACCGATCCACTCCTTCTCTAGACAGGGATCCCTGTCAAGAACACAGAGAAAGTTCTCAGAACCCTACAAGAGATTAGGTGACTAGTCTTTCAAAAAGGGTAATCTAACTCCTATGCAAATCCTTGTGTATCTGAGAAAAAAAAAGAAAAGTTTTGCTATAGGAGGCAAGCCTGGCCAAGGGAGACATAGACAAAGGAAGGGGAAGATAATTTATCAGCTTAGATGAGAACACAAGACACCTATCCATTTTTCCCAGTTTTTTTTTCAAATTTCCCAGAAGCATTACGTTAAGCATAGGCATATTTCTCAAACGGTGCATTTTTGTCCATTTCCCGAACTCGTGGGCCAAAAACAGCATTCTCATAATGGCTACTGCCTAATCGGAGAGACATAGGACGGGGTCTGGAACTAACATAGTATTTTATAAAGAGTTTATAACATCTTGCCAGTACCAATGTAATTTTGGACACCTCCAAATATAAAGGAATCAGGGGATTTAGCACATCTAAAGCCCTGTACACACGGTCGGACTTACCAACAGAAAATGTGCGATCGGATCTTGTTGTTGGAAAATCCGATCATGTGTGGGCTCCATCTGACTTTTTCCGTCGGAATTTCCGACACAAAGTTTTGAGAGCAGGATCTAAAATTTTCAAACAACAAAATCCGACCGTTTAAATTCCGATCACGTGTAGACAATTCCGACGGACAAAGTGCCATGCATGCAGAATAAATTACAAGAAGAAAAGCTATTGGCTATTTCCCTCTTTATAGTCCCGTCGTACGTGGTCTACGTCACCGCGTTCTGAACGGTTGGATTTTCCGACAACTTTTTTGCGACCGTGTGTATGCAAGACAAGTTTGGGCCAAACTCAGTGGAAAAAAATGTGACGGATTTTGTTGTTCGAATGTCTGACTGTGTGTACAGGGCATTACACATTCAGGATTTTCTTCCCTTCCCACCCTATACAACAGCTCCGGAGTATGATACACCCTATGTACAGTGCATTCGGAAAGTATTCACATCGCTTAATTTTTTTGCTTGTCGAATGCACTGTCAGTGAGTTCTGAATGATCTTTTAATCATCTCAAACGGATGCTGCTGACACAGACCCTAAATAAGAAAAACAAAAGTTCACAACAGTATTGAATTTTTGTGTATTGTTGGATATAGGTAATTGTAAAATGGGAATTATAGACAGACCGTGCTCATTTTTTTTATCATGTTTTGGATCTCTTCCACCTAACATGCCTACACCACATTCAGTGATGAGAGTGAAGATGGCTTGGATGAGACCCCCCTGCTTACAGAGTCTGAGTATCCTTCCATGCAGGTGAAGGAGGAGCCCATGTCACCTCTGCTTGGAGAACTGTCAGGAGAAGTTAATCCAGGACTGCCTTCTGTTCACTCGCTCAATGGAGTCCTACAAACAGGTTTGTTTTAAACTTTAAAAGCTGTAACTTCTTTATGCTTCCAGTTGTATGAGAACCCCTTTCCATGCCTAGCATTCAACAATTTAATTAAGCTACATAGGGCACTACACGCTGTGTCTATCCTTATTGGTATGACTTGACTGTTAAAATTTGCAGTCACAGTGAAGATTGTAACTAACACCACAAGTAGATAATATTTATAATAGTGTTTTATTGTTGTTAGATCTTTATACAAATGTTTTGTCTCATTATTCTGAAGTGAAGATACAATGCTGCATATTGTTCAGACACTTTTAAAAGCAGAACATTTTGAGAAAAAAAAATACATTTGTAAACTTTAAATTGTTGCAGAATAGACTATATCTTTTTTATTATTATTGTTTATACTGTGCATTATCTCAGAGGAGATAATCATGTTTTCTCTCTTTAGAGCCAAAATTTGAGCGGGGAAGTTTGTATAACTTTTCAAAGTTAAAGAAAAGTCGAAAGTGGTTAAAGGTAAGTAATGATGTGACTCTGCTTCATAATATTATATCTCTCTACTATGGAAGGATACCCTTAACCAGCTAACATACCTTATCTGTAGATTAATATTGCTAGGCACAGGTAACCAAGAAAAGCAAATATACAAGGTATCTCACAAAAGGGAGTACACCCCTCACATTTTTTTTTAACCTTTTTATTATATCTTTTCATGTGACAAATCTTTGCTACAATGTAAAGTAGTGAGTGTACAGCTGTACAGCTTGTATAACACCACTGCCTTGCTAAAGAAGCTGAGGGTAAAGGTGATGGACTGGCCAAGCATGTCTCCAGACCTAAACTCGATTGAGCATCTATGGGACATCCTCAAATGGAAGGTGGAGGAGCGCAAGGTCTTAAACATTCACCAGCTTGGTGATGTCATCATGGAGGAGTAGAGGAGGACTCCATGATGGTGGCCACACAAAATATTGACATTTTGAGCCCAAGTTGGCCATTTTCACTTAAAGTAGTTCTGCACCTTTAAAAAAAATATTAAAAGCCAGCAGCTACAAATATCCCTGTCCCAGGGTCCAGCGATGTCGGCGGCAGATGACGAGCGATAGCTCGTCTCTCTGCTGCCCCCGCCGCCATCCTCTGTCAGGGAATCGGGAAGTAAAGCATTGCGGCTTCACTGCCCGGTTCCCTACTGTGCATGCGCGAGTCGCGCTGCGCATCTCTGCTGGTCCCCGCTGTGTCCTGGGTATTGTGTGTTTCCCAGTACACAACGGGGGGGGGGGGGGGGGGGGGCGAGGCATCTGCGGCGGTCTGCTGCGGTCTTGTCCCAGAAGTGGGTTCAGATACCTGGATTATCCAGGTAACTGCACCCCTTGGCACCGGAGGGGGGGAGGGATCAGATGAGTGGAACTTCCACTTCAGGGTGGAAGACCGCTTTAAGGGTGCACTCACTTTTGTTGCCAGTGGTTTAGACATTAATGGCTTTGTGCTGAGTTATTTTGCAGGGACAGCAAATTTACACTGTTATACAAGCTGTACACTCACTACTTTACATTGTAGCAAAGTATAATTTATTCGGAGTTGTCACATGAAAAATATAATAAAATGTTTACAAAAATGTGAGGGCTGTACTCACTTTTGTTAGTATCTATGTTAGACTTTTGACAGCTGGGGGAGTGTCAAGGTGCGTGTTCCCAGCTAGGATACCATGTTGTCTGAAAGCTCTGGTTTCTACTAATGACTGGGAAACAAGCAACATGGTTCTTGACCATGTAATAACCATAACATCTATGAAAACAAACTACGCAGGGTATTTATGCATAAATGAATTTGGGAAAAATTATACGTGCCACAAGAGAAATGCTAATTTTCTGGTTTTCATGCAGTTCTCTAGCATGCAAAAAGAAAGTTCTAAAGTTATCTACTGCATGTATGTTTTTTGTGATTGGTGCTATATATCACTGATTTTCCCTGCAAAAGAAATTTCTTGACTACAGTAAAAATAAATATTCTAACATTTTCTGTGACTTTGAAATTCTTTTGATTTGTGTCTTTTAGAGCATTCTGCTAAGTGATGATACTAGTGATTCAGATTCAGTGAGTGATGAAGAAGAGAATGGCTACACTCTTTCTAAAGAGGAGCTTTATAACATGTTGCGGATCCACAAATACAAAAAACTACACCAGAACAAATATCACAAAGACAAAGAGGTACTTCCAAGAGCTCCATTCTTTCTACTAAAAGTACATCTATAGGCAAAACTTTTTTTTCATTTTGGATATAGTAAGAGAAGCGTATAACCTCTGTTTGTTTGTTTTTTTACTATTTGTGCCCCATTAGAGAGATTTACCTTCACTTCCTGTCCTAGCCAAAACAGGAAGTAAAAGGAAATCCCTGTAAATTAATTAAGAGAATCCCTTTGGGACCTCCAGGTCACCAGAACTATTGTCCCCATTGGAAGATTTCCCCTCCATTACTTTTCTGGGGACAACCCAAAATGTGGGGTTTTCTTTTACTTTTAATGCTAATGGTAAACACGACAAATAGAGAGGATGAATCTCCCTAATGAGGACACAGACGGCAATAAAAACCTGACAGGGGTTCTAATTAATCTCCACTACATCCAAAACTAAAGAAAAAGTTTTGCCTTTAGTTATACTTTAATAATTTTAGTAGAATTGTGCAAGTTTATGGATGTCTTATCTCCAGCTCTTTTTGTGTTTTTCTAGAATGACCTGTCCTGATTTATTTGTTAGTTTTCTTCAGAAATGTGTCCTTTCATAATTCTACCCATGTCTGTCATTTATCTTTGTCTTATTTTGTGGTCCAGCTGCAGGGGTATCAGTATTACAGTGCAGGTCTCCTGTCCACCCATGATCCTTTCTATGAACAGCAGCGTCATCTCATAGGGCCAAGAAAGAAAAAAATCAAAGATGAAAAAAAATTTAAGGGTGAGTGTATGAAATCAGATATTCATGAAATGTCATTCTATATCAGTTTGTTTAAACAAATGTTTTTTTGCTTTAGGTAAATCATTATTGACAGGAAGAACCACAAATGTAATAATGGGCTATTTTGTTAACCACTTAACAACCGGCCCATAGCCGAATTACAGCTACAGGAAGTTTGCTTAACTCTGGGCAGGTGTACTATGACATCCTCCCAGAATTCCGCTCTTGCGCAGCCTCTGGGGTGTGCACCCGAGAACATCCGTGACCGCCGGGTCACGACCGTTTACCACGTGATCGCTCCATCAAGTGACGGAGCATTTAACTTGTAAACAAGCCGGCGTTGTGACATGGTTCCTCTCCTCTCAGTGTACCGATCGGTACATTGTGAGTGGAGAGGGAGAGAGATCAGATGACAGCAGCGCTGTGGGCTGGATCTGTAGGGCCCACAGCGCTGCTCTGTGACAATTGCAGTCACATCCAGCCATCCATCCATGCTAAGCCATCCCTCCCCGCTCAGCCATACCCTGCAATACCCTGCAATATTCTTCCATACTCTGCCATACCCTGCCATAATCTGCGATACTCTGCAATACCCTGCCATGCTCTGCAGTACTCTCCAATACTCTGCCATACCCTGCCATACTCTGCAATACCCTGCCATACTCTGCAATACCCTGCCATACCCTGCAATACCCAGCCGTACCCAGCCATACTTGGCGATACACAGCCGTACCCAACCATACCCAGCCATGCTCAGCCCTACTCGGCTGTACTTGGCCTCTGTATGTGGCCAGGCTGTGGAAGTCTCACACGTGTGGTATCGCCGTACTCAGGAGGAGTAGGAGAATCTATTTTGGGGTGTCATTTTTGCTATGTACATGCTATGTGTTAGAAATATTGTATAAATGGACAACTTTGTGTTGAAAAAAAAAAAGTGTTTTAACCACTTCCGTCATATGACGTCCTTTATTTTATGTGGGGATATCTGAATTGATGCCTGCAGCTACAGGCATCATTCAGATATCAGCTTTTTCAGCCAGCGATTCGCCCCCCCCCCCCCCCCCCCCCTCCGCCGCCCTCTAGTGCTTCTACCGAATCACCGCTACGATCAAAGTCAGGATCGTTTTTTTTTTTTATTATTGCAGGCTTTCCAGCCTAGAGATGAGATGTGGGGTCTTATTGACCCCATATCTCACTGTAAAGAGGACCTGTCATGCCATATTCCTAATACAAGGGATGTTTACATTCCTTGTAATAGGAATAAAAGTGATCAAAAAAATATTTTTGGAAAAAAGTGTCAAACATATACACAATAAATAAATAAAATGAACAATAAAACATTTTTTTTTTTTAAAGCTCCCCTGTCCCCGTGTGCTCTCATGCAAAGGGAACGCATACTTAAGCTCCGCCCACATATGAAAACTGTGTTCAAACCACACATGTGAGATATTGCTGCGGATGTTAGAGCAAGAGCAATAATTTTGGCCCTAGCCCTCCTCTGTAAGTCAAAACATGTAACCAGTAAAAAAAATTTAAAGCGTCGCCGATGGGGATTTTTAAGTAGTGAAGGTTGGTGCCATTCCACGAACGTGTGCAATTTTGAAGGGTGACATGTTAGTTATCTATTTACTCGGCATAACTTCATCTTTCACATTATGCAGAAACATTGGGCTAACTTTACTGTTTTGTTTTTTTTAAAGCACAAAACTGTTTTTCTCTTATATTCAC
Source organism: Lithobates pipiens (assembly GCF_037356315.1). Lineage (NCBI taxonomy): Eukaryota > Metazoa > Chordata > Amphibia > Anura > Ranidae > Lithobates > Lithobates pipiens. Next base: position 141,255,493 of record NW_027507791.1, read on the forward strand.
CGACCGACACAGCTCCTCTCTTAGCCATTGGATTGTTATGCCCACCACTGGGAGAATAGCAGGCATTACTTGTTATGTAACACTCAGAACTTTTCAGTTCCGCCCAGGGGGCAGTCCCTTGGGCAACAACCCTCCAGCCTGCAATGCAGTTTTATTTTGCCTAGTGAAGGAGAAGGACCTAGGAAGCCTGCAGGCTCATCAGTCCATGCTTTTTTTTTCTGCAGAAGCTTGACTTTTTGCACAAGATGATTGATCCTGTGATCTGCTATCAAGAGCCGGCGGAGAGACAGGCTGGATACCCTTATCCTTGTAGTCTCCCCAGTCTGGCCATCGAGCATGTGCAGGCTGCAGCACCGCGCTAGGCAGGCCAGAACGAAACCTCAGCTCCAGAGGTGGTCATGAGCTTTTATGCTCCGGGGCACACATATGATCGGGCTACTGATGTCTGCGTCACAGTGTGCCGGGCCAACAGACACCCTGTACTGATCAATGAGTGGGTCTGTGATGGAATGTCTCCCAGCTCTGCAGGACTGGTAAGTACAGCTCTCCCTGCCTCGCCTCGTTGGTGCTGAGAAGCTGGGCTTTCCTTGGTAGGTCGATTCAGGGGTCCCTCACCTCCCTTTCTTATCTCCCTATCCCTCACCCCCTCCCTGGGGAGATGCTGCTGAGCAGTTTGTGTGTGCCTGTACAGGGGCTCTCTGGGGCGGCTCTCATCTGGGGGGGGTGGCGCTGACTGGCTGAGTCCTGGGTCCTGTTTTTCATGTGCCTGGAAGGTGTCTGTGAGGCTATGCTGGTGTCTTGTGCAGTGCTGTACTCACCGCCGTTATTTCTCCCTGTCCCTCATGGCTCTGGCATTCGGCGGCCATCTTAGGTGTGGGCAAGGGAAAGCATGCTCTCCGGGGGATTAGCGGCCATGATTGTCCCTATACAGGACACCGGCAGCCATTTTCTTGAAGCCTGAACACGTTTTTTAGTGTTCTCTTGTGCTCTGACGGCCATTTTCCCTGTGTTTTATGTCCTTGTGCTGGACGGCCATTTTCTTGAAGCTTGAGCACACTTCAGAGCGGTTTCAGTGCCATTTGCAGCCGCTTCCACCGACCGACACAGCACTGTTTCCTCTGCACCTGGGAGCCAACAGAGACTACAGGCACTACCTGCTGGATAGCGCAGAACCCCTCAGGGTGGTGAGTTCTGCAGTAAAGAGCCCCTCAGCCAGCAGCAGTAAGGAGTGTGGGACTGTCACTGGCCTAAGTCCCCTTCGGGTGGCAGACAGGGTAGGGTCAGCATGGCTTCAGAAACTTGTGTTTCTTCCACCGAAATCCAGGCAATTGCAACCGGGGTCGCCTGCAGACTGTGCAGTGCCCCTGGACACTCTGACGGCGGTCCTCAATTTGTTCGTTGCCAAGATGGAGGCGGCATGTGGGCAAAAGGGTGAAAAAAAGCGGCCCCTGCCCCCCCCCCCCCTGTCCTCTGGGGAGAGCTCTGACGCAGACCCTGGCCCTGCTGAGGCTGGTGATCCCTGTTCTGTCTTGTCAGTTAATGCTGACCAGGACTGTTTGGACAGTGAGGATGAGTCAAAACGCTTGTTGGAGCACTTATCACAGCTGTGCGTGATAACCTGAAGATTCAGGAGCCAGAAGATCCCTCTGCTGATGTAGCGGTCCCTTTTGGGTCCCGTAAGCCAGCACGTTCACCTAACATGTTTCCGTATATGACTTATTTTGACAAGTTCATTTACAAGGAATGGGGTCGCCCGCAATGGACCTTTTTGGTCCCCAAATCCATGGCGATGCGTTACCCCTTTGAGGAGAGCCTTCTCAAAAAGTGGTTGGCTCCTCCGGTCGTGGACCCCCCAGTATCCAGGTTAAATAAAGTAACTACGATCCCAGTAGAGGGGACTCCTGCATTTAAGGATCCCACGGACAGGAATGCAGAGGCAGTGGTTCATTCCTTGTTTACGGTGGTCATGTCTGCTGTGCGACCGGTACTGGCATCCGCACTTGGCCCTGGACACGGCCCTGGATACCCTTCCTCTGTTATCCAGGGTTTCAGTGTCAGCAGCGGTGCTGAGGCGCCTGATTTGGTTAAAATGCTGGTCTGCTGACCAGGCATCTAAGAAAGCCCTGACGGATCTTTCCTTCCTTGGTGACTGGCTTTTCGGAGCCTCCTTGTATGACATTATTTAAAATGCCACCGGTGGCAAGAGTACCCTACTCCCACAGGCCAGGAAGGCTAAGGAGCCACACCGTAGGCAAGGGCCCTCTTTTTCCGCTCACAAACAGCTTTTTTGTCCACCCGGAGCTTCGGCTAAATGTCCCCCGCCTGACAGGATGACCACGGAAGGACAGAAACGTTCCTGGAACCCGCAAGCCTAACATGCCTGTGAACAAAAGTGCTACCGCATGAAGGTTTGCCCCCACCCATGTCTTGGGTGGGGGGGGGGGGCGCCTTCGGAAGTTTGCAGCCCGGTGGTCCTCTCGACTATCCGACCAATGGGTCTGCGATCTGATTTCCTCAGGCTACAAGATAGAGTTTATCTCTTGGCCACCAAACAGATTCTTCCCCTCCAGCATACCTGTATCCCCGGCTTGCCGGGAGGACCTCTTGAGGGCAGTAAGGGACCTGCTGAGTTGCGGGGTGGTTGTACAGGCTCCGGAATCGGAACGTTTCCAGGGATTCTACTCAAATCTGTTTGTAGTTTCCAAGAAGGAAGGGGTACGTCTGCTCCTGAGGGCATCTTCCACCTCCGAATTAGAGGAGGATGTGGCGATCACCATGCAGAGCCTGCAAGAATTTGGGTGGCTCTTGAACCTAAAGAAGTCAGTGATTGTACCGACCCAGCATCTGGAGTACCTGGCCTTGCTGCTGGACTCCAGGGAAGCAAGAGTTTTTCTCCCTTCAGACCAACTGCAGACTCTCAGATCTGCGGTAAATCTGCTGATGAACTGCAAGTGGTCATCGCTCCGCTTCTGCATACGAGTCCTGGGACTCTTGGTATCCTCCTTCAAGGCAGTACCATATGCCCAGCTCCAGAGTCCTGCAGAAGGAGATTTTGACAAAGTGGGACAAATCTCAGTTGTCCCTGGATCGAGAGATCCAGGTGAGCCAGTCAGAGATTCCCTGAACTGGTCGCTGAGGTCCCCAGTGATTCAGTCCAGGAAGTTGTTCCTACCTCTGAAGTGGACAGTGGTCACAACGGACGCTAGCCTTTCTGGCTGGGGTGGAGTGATGGGGGTTCAGTCAGCTCAGGGCCTCTGGTCGGCGGAAGAATCCAAGTTGCCGATCAATCTGCTTGAGCTAAGTGCGATCAGGCTGTGCCTCTCCACATGGTCGATGAGACTACAGGGGGTCCGATCAGAATCCAGTCAGACAACGCCACGGCTGTGGCATATGTCAATCACCAAGGAGGAACAAGAAGCTTAGCCGCCGCACGGTTGCTCACATACTTCGGTGGGCAGAGCGACATGTACCGGCCCTGTCGGCCATTTAAATCCCGGGAGTGTCGAACTGGGAGGCGGACTATTTGAGTCGCTAGATGGTGGACCCAGGAGAATGGAAGTTGCATTCGGAGGTATTCCGGCTACTGTGCCTGAGGTGGGGCACACCAGACGTAGATCTTCTGGCCTCCCGTCTCAATCGGAAGGTGCCGAGATTCGTGTCCAGGACAAGAGATCCGTCGGCAGACGCGCTGGTGGCTCCGTGGGATCAGTACCAGCTGATCTACGCCTTTCCTCCACTGAAACTGTTACCACGTCTGAGCTGCAGAGTGGAGGTCGAGGGGATCCCAGTGATTCTGGTCGCCCCAGATTGGCCTCAGAATTGTGGGAAAAAATGACAACTTCAAAATGCTCACCATGCCTCTTTCTAAATACCTTGGAATGTCTTCTTTCCAAAAAGGGGTCATTTGGGGGTATGAGATAGGCCATCAGTACTTCAGGTGTGATACATTTTCAGATATTGGCACCATAGCTTATGGACTCTATAACTTTCACAAAGACCAAATAATATACACCAATTTGTACTTATTTTTACCAAAGATATGTAGCAGTATAAATTTTGGCCAAAATGTATCCAGAAAAATTACTAATTTGCTTAATTTTATAACGGAAACTGAAAAAAAATATTTTTTTTTACAGAATTTTCAGTCTTTTTTTTCTTTTATAGCGCAAGAAATAAAAAACCCAACGGTGATTAAATACCACCAAAAGAAAGCTCTAATTCTGTGAAAAAAAGGACAAACATTTCATATGGGTACAGTGTTGTATGACTGAGTAATTGTCATTCAAAATGTGAGAGCACTGAAAGCTGAAAATTTGTCTGGTTATTAAGGGGGTTTAAGTGCCCAGTGATCAAGTGGTTAAGAAAAACTTTACCACTTAGTTGAAAATGTACACATAATTGTTGCAGCATTTTTTTTAGTCCCCTGGTCTGCTTTTAGATTTTGCCACACCATTAGGGCTCATTTACTGTATATGAGGCTGTACAAATGAAAGTTTTGGGGTTTGCTTTCCCACCTGGAAGACACAGGTGCTGTGTACAGCTATATGCAGATATACAGTTTGCCTCCAGGGTTTTACATCTTTATACTGTTTGTGCAAGAGACCTTAAAGGATAAGTTCACCTTTGGGAATATGTTATATGTTTCACCCCTTTTTAGGGTGGAACATGTAATATGTTCTCACTCCTGCAGCCTCTCGCAGATCCCTCCCCCCTCATTGTGCCAGTGGGCTGGGGATCTTCTCCCTGCACCTGCTGTCACAATTCGAAAAGAACGCGGCCACGTGGGGCTCTGCCTACACAGTGGCGTCATTCATTCACAGAGATTTGTGAATGAATGAACTACAAGTACCAATAGCCTCTGTGGCTGATAGATTGTAGTTCTCAATGAACTGTCAAGATGCTAGTGAGCACTCTAGGTAGTTCATTGAATCTTCCTGTTATTGTGTAACTGCCTGCCCGTACGTGGTATAAGCAGACAGATACACTCACAGTCTGCACGAGCCTGAGAGATTGTACCTGTGATCTGCTGATTACGAGTGCAATGCTTTACAGGCTGTTAGAAAAAATAAAATAATAAATCCTTACTTTTTACCTGTAGAAAAATGTACATTTATTATTATTATTATTATTTTTTTTTTTATAAAGGCGAACTTATCCTTTAATCACTTTTTTTTTTTTTTTCCATTAAACATGTATTGTTTATTGAACATTATTGCAGAGAGTACAATCACAGTGGCAAACACCGAACAATCAAAAGGTGTTGCGTCATAACCATAACAGTAAAGAAAGAAACATTTCTCCGTTGCAGTAGACAGTATGGATCACAGTCAAGCAAAGTCATAGCACAGACATGTCATTTACGTCAACATTACATCAAAGTTCCTGATTACACGTGGCAGCCTCTTGCAACCATCTATCCCAAATTTTATTGTATTTAGCTGGGCATCCCCTATTTTTATATATAAATTTTTTATATGGGAGCGTGGCATTAACTTCCCGTTTCCAGTCCTCCACCCTGGGCGGAAGTGGTCTCATCCACTGTCTAGCTATCACTTTTCGAGCAGAGAACAAGGTTTCCTGCAGGAAGGTTTTGGTAAATTTATCCAATACGTCGGGGAATATCCCTAGGAGACAGGGTTTGGGGTCGAGGGCCAAGGGTGAGCCCATAACGTCATGTAGAAATGATACAACTTGTTTCCAAAGTTCCTGCAGTTGGGGGCAAGACCAGATAAGATGGAAGAATGTCCCAGTCTCAACAGTACATATCGGGCAGAACACAGATTGATTCGTATTATATTTGGCGGTCCTAAGGGGGGTGAGGTATGCTCTGTGAACATGTAAATTTGAGAAAGCCTGTCTTGGAGCCTAGGGGACACCAGCTTGCACGTCTCCAGAGCCTCCTCCCATTCCTTGTCTGTCAGCTCACCTACATCACCCTCCCAGCGGGACTTTAGAGCATATGCCAGTCTCGCCGAGATGGGGGCCGCAAGCATACCATAGAAGCACGAGATAAGCTTTTTGGGATCAGTATCCTTCACTATGGCGACAATAGGGTTGGGAGCAGGCTGAGGCAATGACTGCGGAAATTGTGCCCTAAGTGCATGCTGAACCTGAAGGTACTGAAATAGCATAGTGTTTGGGATACCAAATTCCTCCTGCAGCGTCTGGAACGTTTTAATAGTGCCATGGTGGATCAGGTGATGCATGTAGTATATTCCCCTCGATACCCATAACTGAACACTCTGGATCTTTTGAAGTTCTGGCAATTGTTTGTTATGCCAGAGTGGTATATAGTCATTTGGTGACATAACATTCAATTTAGTGGATGCCAGATCCCAAATCCTTCTGTAGTGAAAAAGCATGGAGTGTTTACCTGGCTCTAGTGTAGAGCTCCCAACCCCCGTCGAGACAGCAGCTATCGGATCATCTGCAATTTGTGCCCAGGTGGGGCAGAGAAGGGTAAGAAACCGTTGTTTATCAGTCTTGTCCACATGAAAAAGTTGAGACAGTTGTGAGGCAACATAGTAGTGATTTAGATCTGGAAGAGCCATGCCCCCCATATCAGTCGGGCTTTTCAAAGCCTGCCAAGCAAGTTTGTGCCTATTATTCCCCCATACAAAGGGCCTAAGAAGACTTTCCAGGGATTTAAAATATTTTAGCGGTAAGTATACCGGGGCGTGCCACAACACATACAGTATTTTAGGTAATTAAACCATTTTAATAAGATTAACGCGCCCCCAAACCCCAAGGGGGAGACGAGACCAGGCTTGAATCTTGGTGCGCACTAGGGAGAATAAAGGGTCTATATTCAGTGCAATATAATCTGCCGGAGTCCTAGAGATATATACACCCAGATATTTAATAGTTCCCACACGCTGAAGAGGCAGACTGGCCTGAGATTCTGACTGTGGAAAACTGTCAATAGGTAAGATTTGGGATTTTTCCCAGTTAATACGAAGACCGGAAAAGCTACCAAACCACTCTATCGTGTGCAGGGCCTTTGCGAGGGAAGGGCCAGAGTCTGCCAAGTATAACAGCGTGTCATCAGCGTATTGACTGATTTTCTCCGTTAGTTGACCCACCGTCAGTCCCCTGATCTCAGGGTCTGTACGGATCGACACCGCTAAAGGTTCTGCAGCCAAGGCATAAAGTAGTGGGGACAGTGGGCACCCCTGCCTGGTACCCCTACTGAGGTCAAACGCCCGGGAGGACCACCCATTTGCCACCACCCTGGCCGTTGGGTGATAATACAATAGCTTCACCCACCGAATAAAGTTGGGGCCGAAGCCGTATCCTTCAAGACACCTCCACAAATATCCCCATTCCACAGAGTCAAATGCCTTAGCCGTGTCAAGTGACACCGCCACTCGCTCACCCACCGCCTCATGAGTTGCCTGTAGATTAATATAGAGCCTGCGTAGATTGAACGACGTGTTCCGACCCGGCATAAAGCCCGCCTGATCAGCCTGAATCAGGGTAAGGATCACTCCGTTCAATCGAGTAGCAAGTAGCTTAGCTAAAATCTTAATATCTACCTGTAATAGGGAGATTGGGCGGTAGGATTCTGGGAAACCTGGATCTTTTCCAGGCTTGGGTATCAAAACTATCGTTGCCTCCCTCATGGATGGAGGTAGTGTCAGTGTATCAAAAAGACTCCCGTAGAGGGCGAGAAGCCGAGGCGCCAGTATTTCTTGGTAACGGGAATAAAATTCAACGGGGAGACCATCTGACCCCGGTGACTTGGATCTTGCAAATTCCGCAATAGCACACACTATTTCATCGGTGGTCAGGGGAGCCTCCAAAGCCTGCACCTGTTCCTCAGTGACTTGGGGGAGGGAAACCTGAGCTAGAAAGCTGTCCATCGGGGTGGTGTCGTTGGATACTGTAGTGGTGTATAAGTCCGCAAAAAAGTCCCGAAATCTAACTGCTACCTCAGAAGGGTCCGTGATCATTGTATCTCCTTGTCCACGCAAAGAGATAACAATCGGGTGTCTGTCTTCCTTATGCACTAAGTATGCTAGCAACTTACCAGCTCTTTCCCAGGATTCAAAATATTTTTGTTTGGTAAAAAAAAGTTTCTGTCGAGCCTTGTCATGGTGCAGTTGGGAAACCACTCTCGACTGTAGTCTAAGTGCATCGGCGTTAGCCGTAGACGGGTCGTTTATGAAGGTGTGTTCCATGGAGCTCAAATCCGCCTCAGCCTCAGTAAAGGCAGTAGCCGAATCAGCCTTGAGCCTATTAATGTGGGTAGTCAGTACCGAACGAGCATGTAGTTTAAATGCATCCCACACGGCCTGAGCCGAGGCCGTGTGGTCATTGTCCTCAAAAAATCTTATCCACTCCGCCTCAATAGTGTCATCTTCGGGTAATAATGTCAGCCAGAACGGATTTAACCGCCACGCCCGCGGAGGCCTACCCAGGGGTACGTCAAGCACTATAGAGTAGGGGTTGTGGTCCGAAAGCAGTCTGGGACAGAACAATACTTCCCTGAGTCTGGGAATGAGTTTTTGAGATATTAATATAAAGTCAATACGTGATAGAGAACCATGCGTGGGTGAGAAGCATGAATACTCTTTCTTTTGAGGGAATTTGTGTCTCCAAGTGTCCACAAGATGAATGGTGGCTAAGAGCCTGGACAGCCTAGTGGTCCCAGCCTGCCCCACCATCAACTCGGGGGGTTTGAGCCTATCCAGGGAAGGATTAAGCGTAGTGTTAAAATTCCCCAGCCAGATGAAAGGAACCGCCGGGTGTCTGGACATAAAAGACAGTCCCTCAACAACCAACGCCATGTTAAATGGAGGGGGGATATAAAAGGCCATAATAAGGTAGGGTTCCCCATATAATTTAGCATGCAGAAAAACAAACCTGCCCTGCGGGTCAGTAAGAACTTCGCAAAGTTCAAATTGGACAGACTTAGCTACAAGTACCGAAACCCCCCTCGAGTGAGACGTGTAGGTGGAATGAAATGCCCACCCAATCCAAGGGCGCTTAAGGGCCATCTGCAGTCCACCCTCCACATGTGTCTCAACCAACACCATCACCTCCGCCCTTTGCTTCTTGAGGAACGTGAAGGCTGCCGCGCGCTTAATTTTATCACGCAGGCCCCTCACGTTCCAGGTAAGAAATCGTATAGATGCCCTATAGAGTCATATACAGTAATGAGTGCATTCAGCTTCCCCCCTAACAGCCCTCCTGTAAGCGCACCCCAATACAATTGTGCTTGATCGAGCCCAAATAGGGACTGCATAGTCAGTAGTTGTAAAAAACATTCGGCAAAAGCAACACATAGTCCAATGACGTACTCCAGCTTGTTCATAGTAATCTTCTGCATGTAAACCCAAACCAATCCACCCCCCTCCCCCCACCCTACCCTGCACCTACCCCAACTTGTGCGGGTATATTTCCTCAAAAACCAAACATGCCTGGCTGGGAAAAACAGTTTCATTGAATTAGAAAGAAAACCTAGAACAATAAATCTGAAAAAGGGTCGTGGCCACCGGTACCAGAAGGCCAGGTAAAGTAGAGCACCCTGCATAACAGCACACAGCGGTGACCCGTGTAGAGAGGCAAAAGTGTCCGTTGCTGTCCAGTCCCAGTGACCAACTCCCCCATAGCAATTAGAAGTCCCAGCAGACAATAGAGCAGTTTTCCGCTGCACCATGCAATTAGTCCGTAGGACTAACATGTCTCCCCTTGCTCCGGGAGAAAAAAGAAGGAAAAAAAAAACAAAATTGTTGAAATAAAACTAACAGGCATGTATTGCAGAAAAAGTCCCTCAATAGGGACACGAAGAAAAAAAGAAAAAAACTTGTTCCATGAACGTTGACACCATCAGCAGGCGTAAAAGTTCTTCCCCTATCAGTTCCAAAGTCGGAAAGTCCAGCATATCTCAAAGTAGAAAGGGCATAAAAGTATCAGACGCCACAGATGCAAGCATCCTAGCGATGCTGGAGCAGGATAAAGAGATCAGGTAACATGTCATATTTCCAGGACACCGGGGGAAAAGTAAAAAGGTTTTTAGCTCACCCGTCCCACAGGTTCTCAGACAGCTCTATCCTGAGGCGCTCTACGTTCCAACCATGCTATGACCTCCCTGGGTTGTTCAAAGAAGAGTGCCCGGTCTCCGGCCTCCACCCTGAGGCGCGCTGGGAATAGCATAGAGTATTTCACTTGTTGTGCACGTAGCAATCTTTTGGCCTCCAGGAAACTCTGTCGGCGTTTCTGGACGTCCGCAGAAAAATCAGGAAAGATTGCAACTTTAGTATTGCCTACAGGGATGTTACCCTTTTCCCTAGCCATGCGCAGGGCAGCATCTCTATCCTTATAGTTCAGGAGCTTTGCAATGAAGGTGCGCGGAGGTGCACCTTGAGGTGGAGGCCTGGCAGGCATACGATGCGCGCGTTCAACCGCCAACATGGGGGAAAAAGACTCTCGGCCATAGGTAGTTATCAGCAAGTGTTCTAGAAAAGTTGTGGGGTCTTTACCTTCAGCCCCTTCCGGAAGACCGATCAATCGGATGTTGCATCTGCGTATGCGATTTTCCATTTCGTCCTGCTTAGCAAGCAGGAGGTCTATTTGTTTCTGCATGTGGTCAGTATCATTTTGCAGTGGCGGGAGAGCGTCCTCCACATTGCTAATACGGGTCTCAGTTTCCCTCACCCGGTCACGCAGCTTCTGAAAATCCTGCCGTATTAAAGAAATGTCCATTTGCACTTCTTCAATTTGGGATGTAAGGGATGTGCGGCACAATGTAATGGCTTCAAGAAGCCTGTCCGTGTCTCCCGCTGCACGCGGCCCTCCCGTCTCCTCTGCGCCGCCATTTTCCTCCCCCTCCTCACTCACATGTCGGCGGTATTGAGACAGCCGCGCTGCCGCCGATCGCTGGGATTTCGAGGGAGACATGTCCACCGGGATGAAGGGAAGCCTTCCAGACGTGTTCAGGTAAGTATTTGTGCTGTGGTGTCACAGGATCAGCGTGGGAGACAGGATTACTCGGCGGAGCTCCGTAGACACACGTCCTACTCCATGCAAGGTCAGGCCACGCCCCCCCTTTAATCACTTTTTTACATCCATTTTATAGCAGTGTAGAAATGGTATGTGCTGTAAATTAAAGTGCGATAATACAGATTATACCTTCTGTAAAATTAGATACCTAATCTGTCCATTTATATGACTTAGCAAGTTTAACGTATGGGATCAAATGCACACTCGAAAAGCAGTTACTTTTGTATTCTAATGAATACATTTTGAATTACTTTAAAAACAATTTTTTTCCCCCTATTTTCCTTAAGGTGGTTGTATACCACAGATATTAACTACTTCCCACCTGGCCACTTCACATAAACGGCCGGGTGGTCCTTTCCTCGTTCTGAGTGGACGTTCAGGAATGTCCATCAGAACCAGTGTTTGCAGCGCAGCCACTAGACGCGATGCGGCTCGATCATTCTGATCACAGGATCCAGCTGAGCAGAGATCAGGATATGGACGCTGTGATTGGCCTTCCCGATCACCTGATGGCTGTGTCCAATCAAAGCCGTCACAATGTAAACAGAGACGTGTGTCTCTGTGATGGGTCTCCCCGCTGAGCTCAGTGAGAGCTTAGTGCGGGGGGGGGGGGGGGGGGGGGAGGGAATCTGCAGATCTGTGAAAGCTCTTTGTGTGAGGATGATTTTACCCAGAGAGCTGTTACAGATCACCCCACAAAGTACACCAAGCACAACTTATATACCCCTGTCCCTATACACATTTTGGTGTCCCAATAAAAAATCTGTCTGTCCCCCATCACTGCCAACACCAAATAAACACTGATTTGGGTTATTTTTTACCAAAATCAGCATAATTTTTTGTAATTTTTTGTGATAATTTTCTTTTTTTATTTGTAGTGTAAAAAATAAAAACCCGATCGGTGATTAAATACCACCAAAAAAAAGCTCTATTAGTGTGAAAATAATGATAAAAATGTAATTTTGGTACAGTGTTACATGACGCACAATTGTTATTCAAATGTGACAGCGCTGAAAGGTGAAAATTGGTCTGGGAAGGAAGGGGGTAAAAGTGCCCAGTACTGAAGTGGTTAAATATGATAGCATATCCTTTAAAAGATTGTACTTGTCTCAGTACAGAGCACTACCTGTAATTTCTGTCTGCTGCCTCATTCCTCTGCTATCTGTATGAGTCATGTCTAACAAGTTTCTTGACCCAAAGAGTTAAAAGGTGATAAGGGACAGAACTCCAGCACACAGCCTGTGATGACAGCCACAGCTATGTTTCTGTGTGAAAGAGGTGTTTGTCTTCCGTCCAATCGTCTCACTGAGCTCTGCAGAGTGTAACTTCAGCTCCCTGTCCCCTGCTTTCTGGAAGCTCAGCCAAGCTGTGCTAATTCTGAGCTTTGAATGGATGTAATGGAGAGAAAGAGGGCTGCTGATAACCATGTACAATTTATGTAGGAGGAGTTGTTTCATCTTTTGTGTATAATCTGAGGCCAGTCACTTTGGTGGTTATATGTGAGGGTTTACAACACCACATTCCTAAAAAATGATCACTCTTCCCCTTTGCTTCCTAAAGCTAAGCTTAAAAAAGTGAAGAAAAGAAGACGTCGAGAAGAAGATCTTTCTGAAGATGAGTCTCCTCATAGGCACCACCGCACTAAAGTGTTTGCAAAGTTCTCCCATGATGCTCCAACTCCTATAGTGAAGAAGAAGCACATGACACTAGAACAACTTAATGCTCGTCGCAGAAAAGTCTGGCTCACTATCGTAAAGAAAGAATTACCAAAGGTAGATGGGGGGCTGGGAGATTCAGATTCGGGTAGGCTATTCAATTTTTGTGATGCATTATGACGTGATAGCAAGGGAATGCTGTGTGTCCCCCTAAAGCTGATCTCCAGGCAGATATAAAGGACACAGTTTAATAGGGCTCTTTATTCATTAATATATCCATAAATGTAAGCAGTCTAGTTTCCAGTATTTGAGTTGGTATGAGCCTTTTGAAATCTGTGTAGAACAGAGCTCAGACAGGGAAGTCTGTTGATTGTAGTGCAGTGCATATGTGCTAACAAGAAACATCCTAATAGGAGAAGAAAGCAGCATGACTTAGAATATAGCTAGGCGGTCTCCTGCTTCTTTCTAGCACTGTCTATTCACAGACCAAAATGCCGCATACACACGACTGCAGAAAAGGTCCGACTGTCTTCCCGAGGGACTTTCGTCGAAGTTACGACGGACTTCCGAACGAACGGACTTGCCCACACACAATCTAAAGTCCGTTCGTTTCTAACGTGATGACGTACGACGGGACTAGAAAAGGAACTTCAATAGCCAGTAGCCAATAGCTGCCCTTGCATCATATTTGGTCCATCTGACCAGCATAAGACGAACAGTTTTCCCGATAGGAATTGAGTCCATCGGACAGATTTGTAACATGTTCTATTTCTAGGTCCGTCGAAAAACAATCGGACTATCCCACATACGATCGGAGTATGCGACGGAATGATTCAGTCGGACCTATTCTGCCAGAAAGTCCGGTTGTGTGTATGCGGCATTAGTGTTACTAAACTGCAGCGGAGAAAAATTGTCTCTCTGTCCTGCCCTACAAGGCTGTACAGAGTCGTAGAGCTGTGTAAATCTCAAGACTGGATGGAAAGAAATTGAAATCCCTTGGCAGATAAAATAGCTCCTTTATACACTATGTATATCATCAATATATTTAGCTGTTTACCTGAGCTGCTACTTTAATACTGTGGCCTAATTATGCAACACTTGACTGGAAATCTAAGTTATTCACTAAGTTTGCTCTAAATGGCCAGACTTCCAGCTTGATGTTCTTGTTCCAAGCAGGTTGCATGCCATTCTTTGAACACTGCTCTTATAGAAAACCTAAGCCATAGTGCAAAAGAGAAGTTCTGTCTTTTTTTTTTTTTTTTTTAATATGCACAGTACACCCTAGCTACAGTTGCTTTGTATATTTTTAAATATACAGTATTTGTGCATTACAATGACCTGTTCGTACCCCTTGGATCCCAAATCTAACCTGTACACTGTCCAATGCAAGATTAACTCCTGCCCCGGTCGTTTTGTTCTCAGATGGAAATTGAGGGCCACTTTGTTGCCGGGGCCTAGAACCTAAGTATCTCCAGATGGATCAATTTAAGGATTAACACATATACTTAGGCTGTCTGCATTTCAGCACCTTTGATATATAAAGTGGTATTAAAGGCTTTTTTTTTTTATAACAAACATTTTACTCACCTGCTCTGTGCGGTGGTTTTGCACAGAGCAGCCCCAATCCTCCCCTTCTCAAGTCCCTTGTGTCCCTCACCAGCTCTTGGTAGCTTGCAGTGGGGGCACCCAAGCAGGCTCATTCCTGAGCCTGGGCTCTGTGTATCTATTCACACACAGAATTGTGGCTCTGCCCCGCCTCCTCTCTCTCCTTATTGGCTCACTGGCTCTTGCTGCTGTCTCGGCCAATGAGAAGGTAAAGTGCGCGGAGAGCTAAAGCTCTTGCGCACATTCCTGGATCAAGATGGAGCGCAGGTAAGTATTGGGGGGGGGGAGGTTTTTTTACCTTCATGCATTCTAAAAACCTGGAGCCTTTAGAACTACTTTAAGAAATGTTTGGGCCAGGTCAGCTTAGCGCAGAACTCTGAATATTTAGCCCACCACCCCCTGGTGCTCTTCTAGGTATTTTTTACTTTAAAAAAACAAAAAAAAAAACCACCTATGCATTTTTTTTTTACAGTCTGCATAGTCCTGCAGTTTTGCACTTTACAATGTCTGTTAAGTCTTTTAATTTTCCACGCTCCATGCCCTTACATAAGGTTTGATCTCACAGGAGATGATTTTAACAGCTGTATTAACGGAATACAAAAAAGCTGTAAGAGATGGGCTGAGCCCCAAGAAACAGTCAACTCTTTCAATCCAGGCACACTATAATTTTTGACACATTTGCAAGCAGCCCTGATCAGTTTATTTCTGTTTTTCAATCAAGATGATGCAGCACATCTCTCAAAGCCAGTGTATTACATGTGGAGAATTGGAGAGTGTCTAGCAATCTTGTTTTCTTACTTTACAGAGTAACTTGCCCACAGCATCTGCAGGATACAGGTCCATAATAGATATGTGCAGGTAACTGAAAATACCCATTAGAGGGTTGCACTTCAAGGAAGGCTGAAATGCCATATCTAGCAGGAGATAATGTAACCGTATCGGTGCACTTTTGGGTTTCTCCATAGATGAAGAATAAGATCTGCACCATCCCTCCCACATTTACCACAGTTAGACTCTGTATGCAGTCTAATATTAAATAGAAACAGATGCATGCAATATGTAATATGCAGGATAAACAATTAAGACAGTCTGCCGGACTATGAAAAAGAAAACTCATTTTTTTTTTTACTACAGGAAGGGGTTGGGGGGGGGGGTAAAAATAAATAAATGAAAATGGCGTTACACATTTTAAGTTTATCAATTTCAAAGCTGTAAAATATCTAGTTGTACTACAATATTAAAATTTTGAAAAGATGTGTAAGCAATTGTAAAATAAAGAGGAATATAACAATCATTATTTATGTTTTGCACTGTTGGGGTTCTTTTGTTGTATCATAAACCTTTATAATAATTATTTACAAATTTTTTCAGGCCTACAAGCAAAAGGTGTCAGCCCGCAATTTACTGTTAACAAACAGCAAAAAGGTATACCTTTCCTACACTATAATTTTATGAACAAAGTTCTAATTTGCTTGTATTGTTCTATTTATTATAATAATATTATTATTTATGTGCAAAATTTAATACTAATGCACTTAAAGGAGAGTTCCAGGCTTTTTATGTTTTTTAAAAGTCAGCAGCTACAAAAAGTGTAGTTGCTGACTTTTCATAAACATACACTTACCTGTTCCATGGTCCAGCAATGTGGCCGAACGGGGTGTCACTCCTCTCCTCCTCTCCGCTGCCGCCTCCATTGCCACGCGGCCGGGCACGCATGGCGCATGCACGAGTAACTCCGCTCTCCCAGAGTGGACAGGTGATCTCCTGGGACCTGTCGCGTGTCCCAGGAGATTGCCTAGAGGGAGGGGCCGCCTAAGGCGAAAGGAAGAGTCGCCTGAGTGGTCCCTGGGCAGAAGGAGGAAGTGGGACAGGAAGTCCCCCTCCTAATGAAGCCCCCCCCCAAAAAAATTTGATGCCAAAAGGGGCATGTAAGGGGGCGAGGAGTGCTTAAATCGGAAGTTCCATTTTTGGGTGGAACTCCGCTTTAAGGTATGTATAAGATGCTTGCTTCATGGTAATCAGGATAGGAGGGTTTGATTTGGTGAATTATTTGAATTATCTTTTTTGTTATTTGTATTGCGCATTAGGTATATGTTCTTTTAATGAACAGAGTTGCAGAATAAATATACATTTTTTTTCTGTTAGCTTGCTCGTAAAATATACATAAATATACTTTTTTTTTCTGTTAGCTGGCTCATCAATGCATGCGGGAAGTTCGCAGAGCTGCTATTCAGGCACAGAAGAATTGCAAGGAAACCCTTCCTAGAGCACGTAGGTTAATGAAGGAAGTGTCGCTGTACTGGAAAAAATATGACAAGGTGGAGAAAGAGCACCGTAAACGGGCAGAAAAAGAAGCCCTTGAACAGCGCAAATTGGATGAGGAAATGAGAGAGGTAAAGGAATTAATTGTTTATTTTGTTTAATGCAGAAATATACTGTGCATGGAGCTGCTGGATACCAGACCCAGTGAATGTATCCTTACCAAGATTAGTCTGTCCAGTGGCCACCAGCCTGTATATTCTAGTTTGCCATACCACAGCTGAAACTGTGTATAGCCATTATGATTTCTTCCTTGTTCATTGTGGGACACTGGCAAAAGGAAAAAAATATATATTTATATTGTGAGCCAGCCAAGAAAACTCCCTTTTACTACATGCAAGCCTCAGTTTTTTTTTTTTCTAGTGTGCTAGGAGGGCTAACCTAATATTTTACTAGTACGCTTTTTGTCTTTGATTTTTCTTCAATCAAGATATTTGTCTGCACCTCTGCTAGCGATTTCCCCTCAAGTCAACAACTATCTGGTGTGGTCATCCCCAGCATGGCTTATGGTGTAGTACTGTATGCAGACCCTCTTGACTAGATGTTTCAGGGGCACTGGCTTTCACGTGGGACAATTTCCAGACTCTGTTATAGTAAAAGTTATCTGCGGAGAATTGTCTTGGTCTACAGTCACCGGCATTGCCTCAGTGCTTGCCCTATCTCTCAGGGCTCAGTGAGTAGGCGGTCTAGCCAAGCAGCGGGAGCTACCTCATTTTCAATAAGAAATGGGGGTTTCCAGTCCAGCAATTGATGCTGCAATCTCCTTAGTGAGCAAGAATCTCGCATGTCTGGTGGATAATGCGCTGATGTTAAAGGATCCAACAGATAAATAGTTGGAACTTCTTTCTAAAAGCAATATGTTTTTAGCAAGTTCAGTAGCGCAGCTGGTTCTTGCTGCAATGGTGTATCTCAGTCCAAAAAGGAACAGTTTATGGAGATACTTAAGATTCTGCCTGATCAGCAGGCCCAGCAATGGGCTGGCGTATCAAACGCACTATGTTTCACAGTAGATGCTATGAAAGATTCTATAATTTAAGCCTCACGGCTTATGCTTGGACTAGTGCATTCTTGCAGAGTTTTATGGCTGAAAAATTGGTCAGCCGAAGCACCCTATAAAAAGCTCCTAGCCAGTTTCCCCTTTTCATGGTGAACGGCTATTTGAAGATGATCTGGCTAAAATGCTTTTCTCATTAGAGATCTCTAATGGAAAAAGCTCTCTTTTTAACAGTAAAGAAGAAATTCAAATATTTCTCCTTTTAAGCGTGCTGCCTCTCCTGTGCCAGAGGCATCAGCCTTTAGGCAATCTCGACGGCCTCAACCGTCAGGTTCAAATGGAAGACCCCAAGGGCAGCACCAGGGTCAGAAGAGTTCTTGGGGCAGAAAGCCCACAAAGCAGGATGCTAAAGCCTCCTCATGAAGGGGCACCCCCGCTTGCTCGGGTGGGGGGAAGGCTCCTGCATTTCTCAAAGATCTGGCAGAAACAATGTTAAGACAGATGGGTGGCTTCTGCAGTTTTCTCTAGGTTACAGCTAGAGTTCCGAGAGTGTCCGTCTCCTCGTTTTTACTAAGGGCAAATATTCCCAAGGATCCAGAGAAAAAGAAGTCTCTCTTTCTGGCTCTGGATCATCTATTATCCCATTCGGTGATATCAGAGGTTACCTTAGTGGAACAGGGCACAGGTTTTGATTCAAACCTTTTACGGTTTCAGAACCAAACGGAGAGGTAAGACCCATTCTAGATCTCAAATATCTGAATCGGCACTTAAACATCCAATCCTTTCACATGGAGTCAATCCGATCAGTTGTGTCCATCCTGCAAGGAGGGGAGTTTTTGGCTTCAATCAATATCAGAAATGCATATCTCCACATGCCAATATTTCCCGCTCACCAGAAATTTCTGCGCTTTGAATTAAATCATCATTTTCAGTTGTGGCCCTGCCATTTGGTTTAGCCACAGCACCACGTGTGTTCTGAAAGATTCTTACACCTCCTTTAGCCAAATTACGGGCTTAAGGCATAACGGTCCTAGTCTATTTAGACGATCTACCTTTAGTAGATCATTCAGTCTCGGGTCTAAACCAGACTCTGATCACAGCTGTAAACTACCTGGATTCTCTGGGTTGGATACTCAACCTAGAAAAATCCTCCTTAAATCCATCAAGGAGATTACAGTACTTGGAGCTGGTTATAGATACCGTACAGAAGAAGGTATTATTACCCCAGACAAGAATCCGTTCCATTGTAGGACTAATTCAACTTATCAAAACAAAGGAAAATACTTCCATTAGGCTGTGCATGAGATTGTTAGGGGAAATGGTGGCCTCCTTCGAGGCCGTCCCTTACGCACAGTTTTCACTCAAGACTGCTTCAAAACACCATCCTGTCGGTCTGGAATAAAAAGATTCAGACCTTGGTTTTTTCCAATACACTCGACTCCTGACGTAAGTCAGAGCCTAAATTGGTGTTTGTCATCCAGCAAAAGGAAAGATCTTTTCTACCTGTATCCTTGAAAGTGTTAACAGCAGATGCCAAGCTGAAAAATGGCCTGGGCACGAGGTGTAAGTGCCTGGTAGGCAAGTGGTTAATATCATAAATTTAAATAAATATGAATTTATTGTCGACCATTATTGGCACCTTTAGCGCAAGAATAGCTCAAGAAAAAGGTATCCCTTTAAATTTTTTTTTTTTTTTTTTTAACTATAAGTTTTTATCAATGCCCAACATGGGCTAAGACAATAGGTACAAACACCTGATCAACCTCAGTACATGGAGGGAGAGAAGACAGGGTTCATGTACATTTTCTAAAAAAATTATTGTATATCTAGTGACGAGTACCTATTTAATTGACGCTGTGGGGCTGAGGGCCCTTTCCATCAGTTAATCTTCTAGCCAGAAGTGATAAAGACCTGAAAGCCTTGGTCACTTTTCTTTCCCCTCCCTCCCCCACCCCCCCAACTGCCTTCCTCACCCCACCCCCCCAACTGCCTTCCTCACCCAACCCGGGCAGAACTCCATCGCCAGAGGCGGGGGGGGGGGGGCAAAGAAGGGGGGGAACCAAGGAGAGAACTAGAGGGGGGGCACGGGTGGGGTCGAGATAGGGATGATGAGGGTATCGGGAAGCCCTGGTTTATTCAGGACACCCTCTGGGTTATCTTTATTTGGGATATTGGCTTCATAAAGAAGTCCTAAGGGCGATACCTTCTGAGAAGAAGATGAACTGGTGTCACAGCGCCCATGTGTCTTTATATTTTTCTTGTTGTCTCGCAGTGAGCACCAAGTCTTCCATTTTACTAATGTCCTCTACCCTCCGGATCCAACTAGCTACAGTTGGTGGGGTTTGACTTTTCCATTGAAGTGGGATACAAGATTTTGCGGCATTTAACAAGTGGTTTAGGATAGATTTTTTGTATCTCTTAGTTGATATTGTGTTTACATGCAGTAAGAAGAATGGCAGGTCATCTGGGATACTATAATCTGTAAACTTCTGAATGGTTGTTCTGACTGTAGACCAGAAATGGAACAACTTTGGACAAGACCAGAATATGTGTAACCACGTACCCCTGTCTCCCTGGCACCTCCAGCACAGTGGTGAGGTGTTTGGGTAGTAGGTATGTAGGGCATGTGGGGGTCAAATACCACCATGTCATGAGCTTATAATTCGTTTCTTTTAGTTTTGTATAGATGGGAGATTTTAGGGCAAACGTTATGATAAGCTGGGTCTGGTTTGAAGTGAATGTACAGTTTAGGTCTCTTTCCCACGTACTCGGGTGTGTGCTTTCTGTCGGGAGATCAGAAGGTTGCACATTATGGAAAGTGTTCTCGGGAGTACATTTTCCTCTGAGCAGAGGTCGTCAAAGTTGGTAAGGGGCTTGTTAAACCCTTGTGGGTTAGGTATGGATGTGAGGAAGTGTCTAAATTGGACCGGCTTCCAAAACGGCAGTTTAAAGGTGCCGTTTCGCTTCTTAATGTTTCTAAAGAGGGCAATTAATCAAGTCATTAATCAAGAAGTGTCTTGCTTGTGTACAGTTTATATCTTTTAAGACATTCCTGAACTGGGGGTCCAGTCCTGGTGCAAATTTCGGGTTCCCTATAATGGTGTTTGGGGGTAGTTAGGTATGGATAGTGACTGTGGAAGACATGTTTGTGACCCTATGCAGTGTGTCGTCCCTATCAGTGGATGTTTTTTCACGCCTGCCAGGAGATGTTCATAGCGCCAAACAGCTCCCTGCAGGGGTATTTGTGTTTGAGCTTGTTCCAGATGTGTCCATAATTTCAGGTCTTGATGATGGCACCAGTCTATAATCCTACCCAATTGTACAGCTTGGTAGTATTTCTTCACATCTGGGACTGCTAGACTGCCATTGATCTTAGCAGGGAGAGTAGGGTACGGGGTAGCCTCAGTTTCCTACTTGCCCATATAAATTTGTAGAACTGACTGTGTACTTGTTTAAAGAACAATGCTGGGATAGAGATTAGAAGTGCCTGTAATAAGTAGAGGATTTTGGGCAGAATGCACATCTGAATACGATTGCATCTGCCGAACCAGGAGTGGTGGCCCTTGTGCCATGATTCTAATAAGGTTTGGGTTTTGATTAATAAAGGAGGGAAATTCAGATTAAAGGCTTGAGATTAGCTGGAACGGAGGTGCCCAGGTATTTCAGGGCAGTCTCTGTCTAACTTAAAGTTAAAGTTGGAGTGCAGTGTTTGCATAGCAGTTTGTGGTATACCTACTCCCATGGCCTTTGACTTATTATAGTTGATTTTGAGATTGGATATGTTTCCATAGGTATCGAAATTCACGGAGGAGGTTTGGGAGGGAGATTGACGGTTTTGTAAAGAAGAAAAGCAAGTCATCCACAAACTCAGAAACCATGTATTGGGGGTGTCTCACCTTTAGGCCTTGGATGTCTGGGTTGTTTCTGATTTTACATAGGAATGGCTCCAGTGGTAAAGCAAAAAGGAGGGGTGACAAAGACAGCCTTATCTAGTCCTGTTCGTGTTCGGGAGAGGGTCAGCTAGGATTCCATTTACGTTAACTTGTGCGGTAGGGGTGGAGTATATTTGGATAATCCATCTAGTCCTGGTTTCCCAAAGTCCTATATATCTTAGGACCGAGAACATGTATTCCCAGTTAACCCTATCGAAGGCTTTTTCCGTGCCTGTGTTTATGAAAACGGAAGGCATGTGGTTCTGGTCGGCTACATGTATTAGATTCAGTACTTTAATTGTACTATCCCTAGCTTCTCTGGTGGGGATGAAGCCCACTTGATCCAAGTGGACTGACATTTGTAGATGGCAGGCTAGTTGAGTTGCTAGAATCTTGGTAAACAGCTTAAGTTCCGTGTTTATGGCGCCGGTCACCTACATCCATATAGCCCTCCCCCGCACGGCCTCATTGACCACCCCTCCCAGACATCCCCAGCCGCGGGAGTATGTCTCCCCTATCAGCCGTGTCATCAATTTGCGTCTAGGTGTCTGTCACCTAGGGTCAACTTGTGTCCCCCTCCTCCCTCGGACAGGCATCTATCAGTCATGTAATAACTATGCAATACCATTAAGCAAATATCATTCGGCAGACATTATTGCAAACATTTGTGTATACTACAGGCTGGTTTATATAGGTAAAGAAACAGACCTTCAGCTGGTTCAGCTGGATTTGAAGGGCCTGAAGAGTGAGAGAACCCAGAGTGTATCGTAGGGAGGGGGGGGGGGCAAACCCACTCTCGCATACTCCACACAGCTGTCATCCCCGCCTCCCAAGCTCTGTGATGCCTGCCCATAGAGGGGGGTCAGCAACTTTAAAGTCCTGGCGATGGGCCACGTAGGATCCATGTAACAGAGGGTTATATGCAGCAGTGAGACCCGTGCAGCATTGGGGCACATGTAGCGGTGGAGCAAATGTAACAGTGGGACCCATGGTGGGGCACAAGTAGCATTGGAGTCTTTGTGGCAGAGAGACCCATGCAGCAGTGTGACGGAGATTGTTCTGCCTGCTCCTGTTCTCCATTTCCTCCATGTGTAACTGCAGCAAAATTGCTGCATCTATGTGGGCATCCTGAAGGTGTTCAAGGGCAGTCACTCTTAGCTTTAGGTCCGTCACTGAGGTTTCCCCTTCGGCCTGGTGTTTAATGAACCCAGCTCTCCTCTCACCTCCTGAATGTCCTTGTGGTTCTAGGTCTCTAGCCGGCTGATGAGAGACTCTTTCTCGGCCTTGGTGGGGAGGACCCTAAGAAGTGCCCACATTTGTGTGTCTCCTCCGGGTCTTTTGGAAGTGTTCAGTGGTGTTTCAGGGTTGTCTGAGTAGGAGTCGGACTCCATCGATGCGGCTGGGGATTCCGGCCGGCTCCCCTGGGCCTGGGCTTCACTTGCCTCTCCATGCAGTTCCGCCATCTTGAGATCGGAGGGGGTGAGCCATGGTTGGGTCAGAAATTGTTCTATAGCACCTGGAAATCTCTCATCCTCGCTGATTACGTTTTTCCATTTGTTCTCCTGCGTTTTGACCAAATGGTGAGTATAACCTCAGGTTCAAATAGGACATACATCAAACTTATAGAAGTGCCATCATCCAAATTTGTAATTGTAGAATACTAAAAGATGTGCGAGTGTCTGGACAGTTGCTGATGCTGACCCCTAAACATCCACATCTACAAGGCTTTGAGTTTGAATGGACTATCTCGGTACTTGGTAATGAATAACAAGTGAAAGAAAATAAAATTATATAATATTTAATGAAGACAGAAAGTGTATACAAACAATAAATCTTTAAAATCGTATACACCACAATTAAACAATGCTACTGTTGGGTTTCCCCACAGAGTTTTCTGTTGAAGAGGGGTATACAAAATTCATCAACCGGTTTCGCGGCAAACTGTTTCTTCAGGAGGATAGTCTATAGGATAAATAATATCTTTAAGCAAAACATAATCAACAAAGCAAACATACAGTATATGCACAAGAGAAATAGCAAAACATTTTTACAATCAAAATTAAACTAAGGAGACCGGCTCACCCACACGGACGGAAGCAGCAGACCAAAGGACCTGTAGGATTGTACCTAATACACTCTGGTTAAAAGATAATAATAGAATTAGAAATTGTATTATAAAAAGTTAAGGACACACACAGGTGTGACCAGGTGGCAAAGAAACCGATTATGTGATAGTATGATGAGGGAAAGAGAAAAAGAGGGGGGCAGAAAGAAAGGAGAAAGGATAGCTTCTTAATTTTCCTCACTTTTCCTCATTTTTGTTTTCCATCACACCTCCCCTCACTTTTTCAATTTTCTTCCCCTACTTTCTTCTTCTATCCTCCCCCCCTCTCCCCTCTCCCCCCTCTCCCCCCTCTCTCAATCCCCCTCCCCCTTCCCCTCTCCCCTTTCCCCTCTCCCCTCTCCCCTTTCCCCTCTCCCCTTTCCCCCCCTCCCCTTTCCCCTCTCTCCCCCCTCCCCTTTCCCCTCTCTCCCCCCTCCCCTTTCCCCTCCCCTTTCCCCTCCCCTTTCCACTCCCCTTTCCCCTCCTCGCTCCCCCTCCTCTCTCCCCCTCCTCTCTCCCCCTCCCCTTTCCCCTCTCGTCCCCCCTCCCCTCCCCTTTCCCCTCTCGTCCCCCCTCCCCTCCCCTTTCCCCTCCCCTCTCTCCCCCCTCCCCTGCCCTTTCCCCTCCCCTCTCTCCCCCCCTCCCCTGCCCTTTCCCCTCCCCTCTCTCCCCCCCTCCCCTGCCCTTTCCCCTCCCCTCTCTCCCCCCCTCCCCTGCCCTTTCCCCTCCCCTCTCTCCCCTCCCCTTTCCCTTCCCTTCTCCCACCTCCCCACCCTTCTCTCTACTTCCCCTCTTCTCTCTCCTCATCCTCCCCCCCCCCCCCCGCCCGGACACTCCCACATCTTTTAGTATTCTCCTGCGTTTTGAGTACATTCCACAAATAGTGAGTGAAGATCAGAGCATAGTAGGCTCAGCAGGCCGGGAGAAGGTCGGGAGTTCAAAGCAGAAGTGTCTTCACTCAGCCATGTCCAGACCATGCCCATCCCTTTAAATCCTATGAATGTCTTCACAGTGGTCCATTACGCTTCCATTGTGGTATTAACAATCCAGCTTTGTGCATTTTTGGTCAGTTAAAAAAAAACACACATAAAACGCACCTCTCAGTTCAAATGCATGGAAAACACAGCAAGAATGCATCATTAACGCACCAGTGTTACGTTTTTGATGTGGTTTCCTGAAACCACAAAGACTTTTTTTGTACACCTACTTTTCTAATGTCTTCTCTGTCTCTATTGACATCACCGTAATAAGTAGCTTGCTCCTCTTAAGTGCTTGTTATTGTATATTTTGTGAAGATTTTATTCAAAAGTGGTCCATTTTCATTTGTGGACCCAGGTATGCCATTTTTTAACATGGCCATTAATGTACTTGTGGAGGATGCACCTGTCTTTAATTGCCCAACTATTAAGCCATTGGAAGCCATTGTCCGGATCAGAGGTGTAAACAGGAGGCTGGGAGACCGTTCATAGAACTTTAAAATCAGCTTTATTCAGCAAAACAGAAAATAATGACAGACTTTATCTTCAAGGGCAGCTCAAAACAACACAAGTAACTCGTCTGTACAACACAGTATTTTCGAAATAATGTTCTGCGTCTCAGCCACAGCGTATACAATATTGCAAAGTCCCAGTTACAGGCAAGCTTTTATTTTTTTATTATTAATCCCCTCCTAAACCTGCTCCAGGCTGAGACTCTACACCATTTTTAGAGCGCTATTCTTGCTGGTGGATCCTGCTGTGATTTTACCTTGTCAATCCATGTCTGACTGGTCAAAATCCTAAAAAAAATCTAGGCACTGCCACAGATGATCCTATTCTTATTTTGCTGGAAGGCCCCCATCTCATCTTTTGCATGTGCCTCATTTTGGTGCATCTGCAGAGGGCATTTTGGCTATGTGAAATGAATTGCCAAATGTGGAACCTTTTCTACAAGCATTTGAGGGACAATGTCTCTTTTGACCCGCTCTTGATAATATTATCAAGGATTCTACAGGTGGCAAAATCATACACTCCCATCTTCCCCGGCAGAACAGGCCTAAGGAGCAGACTGTAAAGTCGGCTTTCTAATGGTCAAGAAACATCCCTTATATTTCCCCACTCCTTCCACTACATCAAGATTCATCAAGTTTGGCTCCTAATCCATCTGCAAAGTCGATAATTCCAGGTCTGCTAAATCATCAGACAAGCCACTGCATGAAGTTGTGCACTTCCATTCCTGGGTGGGAGGACATCTGTGGTCTTTTGCATGCTTTTCCGAGGGTTATGGGCCTCCTTGTTTCCCTACTTTCAACCTTTCGGTGTCTCTATACAGACTGGCAGATATTTATCGATCCTTCTTTGGTCTTCTGGACCAAAGTGTCATTGTCTTAGTCCTTATGGCAGAACGGTTCCAGTGGTTTACTGCAATCTCTTCACTGTGTCTAAACAGAAAAGGGGCATTTGCCACATCCGGGTTCTTTGTGGAAATGGAAGTACAGTAAAGGCTAATGCAATTTAGGTAAAAACATTGCTTTCCCCTTCTCTTGCCCATGCTGCCTACTGTTTATAAAAGTGGTTTGTGTAAATACTTTTCATTTTTGTTTTAATGCTTCAGTGCAGTCACATGATCTGTAAGCTCAGTGTGTCAGTGCAGGAGATGGGAAGGAAGTGTCAGCAACAGAGGGGCAATGGAAGCTGGTGTGTGATGTTATAGCTCTGCAAATTTAGCCCCGTTATTGAACCTCACAGGAAACAGATACAGCTTACAGCAGTCAAGTGTTTGCATTGAAGCTAATAAGCTGAAACAATGTAATTACACAAAACTCTTTTACGAACAGTAGGCAGTGTGGGTATGAGGAGATGGGGGGGGGGGGGGGACAACACCTTTAACCAAAATTGTATTGGCTTTTACTTCCACTTTATGGCTCTGAATGTTTCCCTTTGAATGCAATAGTGGATGGAATCACCATATTTTCTGGCTTTGGGCATATCAAAGATGCTTACATGCATGTGCCCATCTTTCTAGTGCAGGGTTTCTCAACCTTTTTACCTTCGAGGAACCCTTGGCAAAATATTAATGATATCGAGGATACTCTGAAATAATGTTTACATTTGCAGCTCTATGGAACATTGGTGTAATCAGCGAGCTGTTGATATAACAATTATTTTTAAACTTCCAAAGAGTTATGTGGACATGACCAGGTTAACAATGCTCATGGTATCAACATCCCAAGTTTTAGAAATTTTAAAAGCAGAGTAGGGATACGGGACTTTTTAGATGCACAATTAAATAGTACAAGAAATTTCATAACAGCAGTAGTATTTTTTTAAACATAATTGAGTTAAAAACATTTGTACAAACATTTGGTATCATTGCTCGAGTGTCTATAGCATTTAACCAACACCACGCTTATAATTCTGACATGTTTTGCCATATTTGGCTTATTCAAAGGAAAGCGTGATGGATTCACAGGTAAAGCAAAAACCAACATCAATAATAAACAATATGTAATAAATTCATATTTATATATTCTATAACATGCATAAAGAAAAACAACAAAACAAGCTGCACCCTTCAGACAGATATCAGTTCCCCCAATGAGCTCCCCACCTCCAAATGTTGCACCATGTAGTGGGGCTAAAAACAGATTAAAAAATGAGGAGTCTGTCCACATGGACCAAACGCACCAAGCATCAGGGGGTCACCCCAAAGACCAGATCTCCTGCAGAGGGGGATAAAGAGCATTAAATAATCCTAGTAATGAACATACAGCAATGGAACATAGTGATTACACTTATAATGCAAAGGGATTTTGCTGCAATTTACACTCAATAATGGTCACTCACTTATCCTGATTCAGATTACAGTCCTGACGGCAATCCAGGCACTAGAGTAACATATATAGAGTGCAGAGGTAAGTATAGGGATCATTTTACAAAGCAGCTTAAAATAACAAAAACTCCAAGATGCTATACATCCCCTTCCCATATTGTTAATTGTAAAAAGTTAGGGAAAGGAGTGAAATAGCCCAAAAGGGGTAGAAATAAATTGTAAAATGTATTAAAATATGACACAAAAGAAAAATATGTAGTAGGACAAATGACAGTTTGGGACCTTAATCTGTTCAAAAAATGGAACTATAACAGTCAGTATTCTACGATACAGAATGTGAAAATATATCTACAAAAAATATTTGTATACACATCCAAGGGGATTAGTAATGAACCCTTACAAAAATCTATATTTTTTTTAATTGATTTAAAGTGATTGTAAAGTCTTTGTTATTTTTATAAAAAAAAAAAAAAAAAGAAAACATGTTATACTTATATGCTCTGTTGCAGTGGATTTGCACAAAGCAGCCCTGTTCCTCCTCTTTTCGGGTGCCTCTTCTGTGCCCCGGCCCCTCCCTCCATTTGAGTGCCCCCACAGCAAGCAGCTTGCTATGGGGGTAACCGAGCTGAGCTGCGGGTCTGTGTGTCCATTCAGACATAGAGCTGCGGGTCTGTGTGTCCATTCAGACATAGAGCTGCGGTTTGGCCCCGCTCCCTCTCTTTTCTGATTGGCTAACTGACTGACAGCAGCTGGAGCCAATGGAGCTGCTGCCGTGTCTGACAATCAGGAGGAAGAGTCATGCCAGATAGCTGAGAGATGGCTGGACAGAGATGGGGCTCAGGTAAGTATTAGGGGGACTGAGAGGGCTGCTGCACACATACGGCTTTTTATCTTAATGCATATGCATTAAGATTAAGATAAAAAAACCTTGTGACTTTACAACCCCTTTAAGAAATACAGTTGCATACACTAGCAACAAGCCATGGGGTCTGGCTGCAGGGACGGAGGCACCCTGTTCCGTGCACGCATGGCTCCTTGCAATGCGCCTGCACCACATCCTGATGTAATCATGTTGGATGGGTGGAGGGAGACATATAAAAGAGCCCATATGAGCATGTCTATGCTGCTGGAGTTCCAGGAAGCCCATGTTGGTTGCAGGTACAGACCTTAGGACAATCAAATTCAGTGCACTTTGCTGATGCCTTTGTTGAACTAAATAGATACATTTAGGCGACGCTTTGCCCCTCCTTTCCCTCAGGTCTGGATTGTTTGAGGATCAACAGTTTGGCAATTAATCTCAGTTTGATAGATGTTTGGGCTTTTTACTTGCAAGGTGAATATATTAGACGAAATATTAATTTATTTCTACTCCTGTTGGGCTATTATATTCTTTTCCAAAACATTTTAAAATGAACAATAGGGGAGGGGAATGTATAACAGCTTGGAATTTTTATTTTAAGCTGTTTTGTAAAACGGTTCTTTATACTTACCTCTGCTCTCTATATATGCTTCTACTCTATTGCCTGGGTTGAATTGCCACCAAGTGGACGTTTAGGCTCCCTACACTAATCTGAATTAGGATAAGTTTATTGAGGGGGAAGGGAGGCATGGGAGTCACTGTTCTCACTGCACAGCCAGGCACCTGCCTATTCTTCACTGCCTTTATCCTTGCCAACCCTGTCATATTGCCATATTGGCGTGTGCTTCTAATGTGTCTGGGTTTGGCTTGACAAAAAGGTGGCAACCCTAGACGAGAGTCTGACCTGGCACCCTTGTCTTGCAAAGAACCCTTTTTGGTCTTGCTTGGAGACAAAGTGGGGCTGAGGCCCTGGAGGTCCTTCTTGCCCTAATGTAGTTGCTTCCTTTCACTTTAACCACAACTTTATTCTTCCCTTTGTCTCTCTCCAGTTTATCAAAAGGATATTTCCCTATGTGGTTTGGGCTGCGTAAAGTGGGCAATAGATGGATTAAAATTCAGCAGAGACTAATGTTCGACTCCTCTCAAATGGGACTGTTGGTAAATTTTAGTTTGATCAGCACTACATAACTGATCAGTGTATTCTGACAGCAGAGGAGTCCCGCTAGAGTGCCACAGTCAGAATACAATACCAAGGGCGTGGTCTGGACATGGCCGAGTAGAGACGCATCTTCACAGAGCTCCCGGCCGCCCATGCTTACACCGGCAATCGCGACTACCTTACCGCAGAATGCACGCTTCTAAGAAGAGGAACGGAAAGCGGAACAAACTGCAGACCAGCTTGGCGGTTCAGACGCCGGCGGGGAGTGATATCCAGCGGCTTTTTCGGACACCTAGCGCGGACACCCGGAGACCCAAGATGGCGGCGCCGCGTGGTGAGTGCACGGAGCTTCCCGTGGACATGCCTGCACCCTCGTAGGGGGCCCAGAGTCCGCTCATCTTCCCCAGCTCACCCATACCTCCAGACACAGAGCCAGGGGGTCCCTCACAGCTGCCACTTACCTACAGAGCGGATGCGGAGCTGAAGGCAATCCTGCAATCACTGCCGACTAAGGTAGACATAGAGGGGCTTGTGGGGAGAGTGGAGGCTGCACACAAAAAGGAAATCCAGGCAATGAGGCAGGATGTGCGGGCTCTGGATGACAGGCTTACAACTGATGAAACCAGGTTGGCAGCACTGACACAGAGGGTCACCGCTCTAGAGTCCCAGCATAAAGCCCAGGCAGAATTTGCTACTGAACTTCAGCTCCGCATGGAAGAGATTGAGGACCGCAGCAGGCGGAACAATCTTAGGCTGCGGGGCTTGCCAGAAGCTACAGGCTCTGCGGACTTACTTGCCATGGTTACCGACATCTTTAAGAGAGCAGCGGGTGCCCAGCTCCCGGAACGCTTCGAGATTGACCGGATCCATAGGGCCCTCGGCCCCGCTCCTTAGACCCTGCCAGACCGCGAGACGTTATCTGTCGCCTACATCACTACACCCATAAGGAGGCCATAACTCGCAGGGCTTGGGAGGTTGGGGGGGGTCGTTTTCGACGGGGCACCCGTGAAGATACTGCCAGATATTTCCAGACCCACACTCTACCGCCGGGCCCTGTTGAGACCCCTTCTGGAGCTGGCGAGACGCTGCGGGGCGACCTACCGCTGGGGGTTCCCCCTGTCGGTCACCTTCATCAAGGACCAGAGACCGTTCCTGCTGAGATCCCGGGAGGTGCTACCGGCCCTCTTCAACTTCCTTGGCACAGATCCGATCAATGTTCCAAACTGGCTTGGCTACCTACTGAGATTCCAGGGATGTCCGGATGCAACAAGAGCTCCCGACCCGCAGCCACAGAGAATGCCTCGCTCCAGGCGCCGCTCACGGACACCCTCCAACGAGGCGGCTCGGGAGACGTGAGTAGCCCCTGTTTCCCTAGCTCACTCTGACCCCTACGTTTATGTGACCACCGGCGCGCCTCCACCCTCACTACCCTCCTGTGCACAACCGTGAGGCCATGGCCCAGTCCCTCTTCTTTCCAGCACAAGATATTGGGGACTGAGGGGGAATGTCAGAATCCCACTGTAGGGCGGCGCTGCCAGCCCTGTTCCATATGTCCCTTGATCATCGGGCTATCATACAGACGCTGCCAGCCACCCTGGTACACGCCGGGGGTGGGCTTCCATTATTGAGCCAACATTGACTGACTGGGATTCCTGCTTGGATAGTGACTGCCCTCCCCAGGGCCCTTTACCTTACAAGTCCAGGGATATATTATTATTATTATTATACAGGTTTTATATAGCGCCAACAGTTTGCTCAGCGCTTTACAACATAAGGGCAGACATTACATTTACATTACAATTTGGCACAAGAGGAATAAGAGGGCCCTGCTCGTTAGAGCTTACAATCTAAAAAGGAAGGGGCAATTGATACAGGAGGTAATTGCTGTGGGGGATGAGCTGATGGGGGAAGTAAAACAGTGTTAGTTAGAAGCAGGATAGGCTTCTTTGAAGAGAAGGGTTTTCAGGGATCGTCTAAAGATGGATAGATTAGGGGACAGTCGGACAGATTGGGGTAGGGAGTTCCAGAGGATGGGAGAAGCTCTGGAGAAATCCTGGAGGCGAGCATGGGAGGAGGGGACAAGGGAGCTAGAGAGCAGGAGGTCTTGAGATGACCGAAGAGGGCGGTTTGGTTGGTATTTTGGGACCAGGTCAGTGATGTAGCTGGGGGCAGAGTTATGGATGGCTTTGTAAATTATTGTTAGTACTTTGAATTTTATTCGTTGGGTGAGTGGAAGCCAGTGCAGGGATTGGCAGAGAGGGGTGGAGGACACTGAATGGCTGGTAAGGTGGATGAGTCTGGCAGCGGCATTCATTATGGACTGGAGGGGGGATAGCCTATATGTTTTGGGACGCCCGTCTCCAGGTGCATCAGGGTAATCTGCCTCTCGGGACATGCCTGTTATGTCCCCCTGCCCATGGAGGGATTGGGGGAGGGCAGACTTACCAGGTCTACAATCTGGGGGACACCACTGGACAGTCATGTGAGGACCCCCCTACTCTCCGGGTGGGAGGCTGTCCGGATGTTCAGCTGAGGGAGGAGATCTTTTGCCCCGGCACGTCCTGATAGCAGTAACTGGAGGGGAGGAGACAGGGGGATGTTTCGGGGGGGCCAGCCCTTGCTCTGTGGGGTGTTGGGGTACCCACTTATTGTCTAGGTCCCTACGCACTACGCTACTATGGGGAGCCCCTGCCCTTCCTTTTGGAGAGATCCCATGCACTTTGGGCCCGGGCCCCTGTTAGCCCATACAAGTGGCCGTGGACTCACGATGAGGGAGGGGGGAGGCTTGGAGACGTCCCCGAGGGAGGGAGTAGAGTCCAAGGGCCTACGGGGGGTCTCTAGTACTGTTCGGTGGCTACGGGAAGACACCTTGGCAATGTAGTTGGGGTTGATGCTGGGGAGATAGAACGCCGCTGCGTTCCCTGATTAGCCAATGGAAGTTCTTATGCTATAAGATGTTCTGTTATGTCTCTCTGTTTACATGCCTTTATTTTCCTTGTTGTTTGATTGTTTTCACTTGTTTATGTTACTACTGGTGCGTTTGATATTCTGCTCCCAGGTCCACCCACGTTTAGACGTTGCCGGTGTGGGTTAGTGGCCGGGGCTTTGGATCCTCGGCTCTGTTCACCCACTCTCCACCTAGACTAGTGCGTGACCAGTTCAGGTCGCGCGCATTTCAAGTTTTAAAAGCTTGGTTAATTAGTTGCCCCTGCACGGGGTTGAGGGGTGAGGTTATATCTCTGACTTGTCGGAGCCTCCTCTTGCCCCCCGTTTTTACTAACGCCCCTTCTCTCTCCTATCCCTGCTCCTCTCTCCCATTAACCGAGAATCCCATCTTCCTCCCCTCTGCTTACCACATTTTTCTTCTCCCTCAACCTCTTTCCTGAGACATGGCGGTGGATTCCATCAAAGTGACCTCTCTTAATGCTAGAGGCCTCAACACGCCCGAGAAGAGGCGTATATTACTCCACGATCTTAAAAAAATCTCACTCTGATGTGGCCTTTATCCAAGAGACACACTTAAAAAATGACAAATTACCACTCTTGCAGAGCAGGACCTTCCCACGGACATACCACTCCACTAACCACGCGTCCAAGACTCGGGGGGTCTCGATATTGCTCTCGGGTAGATTGACGTGGCAGCTATCGGACAGTTTGGGTGACCCCGAGGGGGCGCTACCTGTTCCTCAAAGAGCAGATATGTGGGGTGCGCTTTACACTGGCTACGGTGTACTCCCCTAACGAACACCAAGATAGATTTCTCAGTCAGGCACTGAACAAGTTGTTGGCATTCAGAGAGGGGCAAGTTTTGTTGGGCGGCGATTTTAATGTTCCATTACTACCTGCCTCAGACACTTGGACGGGCACCTCATCCATACCTCCAGCCTGCGGGAAACGGGTTGCACAAATGCTCCACAAAGCTCGACTGCGCGACGTATGGCGTCTACAGCAATCTGGTGAACGGGATTACACCTTCTATTCGGCCCTACACAAGCTATACTCAAGGATAGACCTCTTTATAATCCCCCATGACCAACTACTAGTATCTAGTACACACCACAACCATAGGTCAGATAACCTGGTCGGACCATGCCCCAATTTCCCTGACATATGCTCTCACCGAACGACCCTCACCCAGACCCTTATTCTGGCGTCTGAATGAGAGCCTTCTTCAGATACCAGAGGTGTTTGACAGATGTGTCCAAACAACTAGACCTATACTTCAGGGAGAACAAAATCGGGGACTGTGACCCCGGGGTGCTATGGGAGGCTCACAAGCCCGTTATATGTGGCGTTCTCATAAAGCATGGGGCAAGGATTAAAAGGGACCGGAATGCACTTTTGACCACTTTACTCGACAAACTGTCCTTAGTGGAAGCTCAACACAAACATGCCTCCACGCCGGCCCTAGAGTCCGAGTTGAAGACCCTTCGGTCTCCAATAACGGACCTGCTACAATACAGGGCGAAGGCAGCCCTGCAGTTCTGCCGCAGGCTGTCATACGAAGCAGGGGATAAATGTGGGAAGCGTTAGCCCAGTCGGTTAGAGAGGTCAAGGCGGCATCATACATACCACAGATAACACGACCGGATGGGTCAATGGCCACAGCACCGACACACACAATTTCGGACGTATTCAGCGAATTCTACTCTAGCTTGTACAACCTACTGAGCCCCACCTCCACCCAGCTAGCTATAGATAAATATGTCTATGACTCGCAAATGCTGTCACTCTCATCAGAGACTAGCGCCATCTTGGAGGAACCCATAACTTTGACCGAACTCCAGGAGGCGGTTGACTCCTTGAAGATTGGCAAAGCCCCAGGACCGGACGGCTTCACCGCTCAGTACTACAAGTCCCTGCTCCCTATTCTAGGTCCACGTATGGTGATGCTCTTTAATGCTCTGGGCTCGGGGACTGTTTTCCAAAGAGACACTCTTAGAGCCCATATTGCGGTACTCCAGAAGGAGGGGAAGGACCCGAACCAATGTGGCAGTTATAGGCCCATCTCCCTGCTGAACACGGATTTGAAGATCTTCTCGAAGATCATAGCCAGGAGACTGACACAGCACATGCAGGACATAATCCACCTAGACCAGGTGGGGTTCATGCCTTATAGGGAGGACAGGGACAATACCATCAAGGTGCTTAATCTGCTTCGGGTGGCACACACTACTAAGACATCCTGTGTCTTTGTGAGCACCGATGCCGAGAAGGCATTTGATAGAGTAAGCTGGGAGTATATGTTCTCTGTCCTCCGTCATTTAGGCTTGGGTGACAGGATGATGCGTTGGATAGGCAGCTTGTACTCCAACCCCTCAGCTCAAGTGAATGCTAATGGAGTCCTCTTTAGCACATTCCCTATCGGGAATGGAACAAGGCAGGGATGCCCACTGTCCCCCCTTCTTTTCGCCATTTCACTAGAGCCATTCCTAAACACTGTCAGGTTAAACCCGGACGTCTCGGGCCTTGTGGTCGGTGACGCCGGTTACAAGATCTCGGCGTACGCTGACGACCTGCTCTTCTCCTTGACTAACCCCAGAATCTCTCTACCGAACCTACTCCGAGAATTTAAGATATACGGCGCATTATCCCATCTTAAAATAAACTTCTCGAAGTCAACGGCTATGTGTGTAGCAACCTCTCCCCAAACGCAATGTGACTTACAAAACAACTTTAGTTTTCACTGGACTGACACAGCTCTACCATGTCTGGGCA
This sequence comes from Lithobates pipiens, assembly GCF_037356315.1. Taxonomy (NCBI): domain Eukaryota; kingdom Metazoa; phylum Chordata; class Amphibia; order Anura; family Ranidae; genus Lithobates; species Lithobates pipiens. Next base: position 141,290,652 of record NW_027507791.1, read on the forward strand.
CATGACTCCCTCCTGATCTGAACCGCACTTTTGACCTTAATTTCCCACCCCTTTTGACCAAGACCCGTGGACTGTTAGAGAAATGGCATTCGGAATTTCACTCCTGGTTTGGTAGATGCAACCTTATCAAAATGAGCAAACTCCCCAAGTTCATCTACCTTTTTCAAGCACTACCCATTCAGATACCGCCCTCCTTCTTTAAGCAAATCCAAGCCCTTTTTACCAGGTTTGTGTGGGCTCATAAAAAACCCAGATTACAACGATCACAACTGACGCTCCCCAAACATTGCGGGGGTCTGGCACTGCCCGACATCCGCCGATACTACCTAGCCTCACATTTGGGACGTATACTGGACTGGAGACGAAATGAGTCTACCAAACTGTGGACAAAGGTTGAGCAAGCCCAATCCCGAATACCGATGAAAGGAGCGCTGTGGTGTTATGACGACCTCCCTCCTGACCTGAAAACGCACCCATTGCTGGGGGTTACTTTGAGACACAGTCACCAGATTCCTATTCAGACATCCCTGATGTCGGAGAGTTCCCCACTGTTTCCCATCCTAGGCAATCCGAAATTTACACCGGGTTTACAACCCACGGCTTACCCTACTCTCAGGGAGGGCGGACTTGACTAGGCGGGTGGGTTTGTGGAGGACAGGCGGTGGCCATCCCTATCGAGACTGACCGACCCCACGGGGACCTTCTGTCTTCCCTTTTGGAAGGCGCTGCAACTGCACCATTTCCTACACTCACTTCCCACCCCCCAGGCCTTTGGCCGACAGCCAACGATGTTCGAAGACCTGTGCGCGGACAAGGGCCCTCTGACCCACATTCTGTCTCAAACATATTCTATGCTTAATACACTGAAAGAACAGCCACATTTGCCGTGCCTCGCCAACTGGGAGAAGGACTTATCGTGCAAATTCACACCAACGCAGACACAGCGTATTATCTCATTTGCCCTAAAGTCTTCATGCTGCACGAAGACGCAGGAAACTAACTTCAAGCTGCTTACACACTGGTATCTAACACCAGCCAGGCTGCAGCGGTGCTTTCCCTCGACCTCGAATCGGTGCTGGCGCTGAGACGAGGAAACACTGCTCCATATTTTCTGGTCCTGCCCTAGACTGAGGGAGTTTTGGGGGGAGGTCCGTCGCATCTCCCAGCAATTCACTGAATATATTATACCTGATAACGCGGCATTCTTCCTCCTGCACCATTCCACAATCTCCACTAAAACCTACAAAAAGTCGTTACTGCGACATTTGCTTAACGCAGCAAAAGCCTGCGTCCCCTTGCGATGGAAGCAACGAGCTCCCCCGACCGTGACACATTGGCTGCGGAAGGTGGAGGAGGTAAAGAAAATGGAGGACTTGGTCCTAACCGCACAACATAAACAGGAGGCCCACAAACAGACTTGGGACGTCTGGAATGCCTTCATCTACTCGGCAGAGGGTCAGCGAATACTGGGGCGATAACGAGACCTACTCCTATTATGGTCATTATTGCTTATTCCTTGCCCATGCGCCCTCTGCCAGTCAATTTAGTGATTCATTACCACCGCCGTGTCTCAGCCCCATCCCCCCTGTCCGCTCCTTCCTCTTCTGTCTTCTGAACCTTGCCATCTTTTTCCTTCTCGGTCTCCCCCCTCCC